>NC_085140.1:57610054-58353425 GCF_024139115.2 Armigeres subalbatus
GAACTCTCTGATAAATAGATGCAAAGGCAGATAAAAATGTCCATGAGGGCTGCGGAACAAATTAGTCAAAATACGGTGTGCTGTCCACGAAGTGATGAATGGAGCTATCATCACTGAATAGTTTATATTAAAGCAGAGGGGAATATAAAAGTTGCGTGATTCAGCTCCCCGTAAACATCAGTTGGATGGTAACTATCCAACTATCAACAAACACAATTCGGCCTCCCGGAAATCCAGGATTACAATATGATCATATTGTCAGGTCAACAGATGGTCTACAAATATCGTGAGAACATCAACCAATTTTCAAGAGAGTGTAAATATAAATCCGCGATTTTCGCGACAACATTTCAAAGAACCGCGATTTTCGCGACTCGATCAGCAAATCCGCGACCAATCAGCGAAATTCACGAAAAACGCAAAAATCGCAAAATCCGCGATTCCTGTAACAGCCCTGCATTTGATTTGGTTGATAATAATAGTAGGAACAAATGATTTTTATTTTGAACTTTTTTACAATACAGGGTTCAATAAGTTCGAATACACTTTCAAAAAAATTTTAAAAATTGAGATTAAATTATTTCTTTTCCCGGTTACATTTCATTGGAAGTATTTTTTATAATGAACGTTTGTAACATTTCTTTTGAAATGACTTCTATTTTGTTTTCTTCACGAGCTTCAAAAGTTTCTAAAACTCATCGCAAGCGGCACGCATGGTTTGCATGGGCATTTCGTTCCAGATTTTGATAATAACGTCTTGAACTGGTCCAAGTTACTGACCTTGTATTCGTACAGCCTTAATATAATAAAGGACCAAACAAGAAAGTTAAGAGGGTTCAAATCCGGGAAGCTGGAAGGTCGCAAAGTTTTGTCCAAAAAGTCGATGAAATCGTCCCCATATTAGGCTTAAGTCGCATTTTCCGTATATAAAGGGTTATCATGCTATTGGAACACGTAGGACTCATCTCCGTCTTAGCACCGGGCCACTGGGGGCATTAATCGTCCACAAAACCTCAGTTTTGTAGTACGCCGCAATGATTTTGACCTTCAAAAACGGCTATTTACGATGTCCCAATCCATTTTCAACGCGCGTAATTAACAAACAACAAATGACAGAATGTCAACATCACACACATCCGTTAGCGTATATATACCGCTAACGCTGACACCAATACTAATAAAGAATATGTACATTGGGCTCACAAGCAGGTATGGGAAAAATCGGTTCATTTAGCGTTAATGTTTCACTCACCTCTACACACAATCGCAAATTAGACAAACGTACACGAGCCCTTCCAATATTTTCGATTTCGATTGTCTACCGTTTGGCGTCAGTTAGTAACGAATCGTGCCAAAAACAAACAGACAAAATTCATCACCGAATCTTTCCCACAGATAGTAAATGATGCATAGCCGAGTATTTGTTTACATTCGGTTCGTAAACGAATGAAATCGCAATTGAGTGGTGAGTGAGGATTCGGCAGAAAGATTCAGCCCGCAAAACGATTCATTGAGTCTAAATTGAATCAATCTTCTGAGTCCAACTCAGTATTTTCAGCAGCGCTCACTACACATCGGTTTATCCTCATCTCTCGATTTCTTTTCGCACTATCTTTGGTTTCACTTATTCCTGCTGCGGAGGCACTCAGTAGGTATGAAACGTTTGTTGGTTCGCTGTTGAGTTGAGTAGCATTCATTTTACAATCGTGTGTTCGCTGATGGATAGGGATTTTAAATCTGCGTGGTTCGTGTGAGTGAGTGAGTTTTCCCATAGCTGCTCACAAGTACAATGATCAAACATTTGTATTCAAACTTATTGAACACCCTGTAGGCAATGCAAAAATAGTGACTTCATGACCAATTTCCGAAAAATAGTGTCTTAAGTCACTTTTGGATGCATATAGTGACTTTTTAGTGACTAGACTCAAAATAGTGATCAAGTCACTAAGAAGGGACTAGCTACCAGGCCTGCAATTTCCTTCATTCCTCTTGTTGCATCCTTTTTTCTTCTTTTTTCTTCTATTTGACCTATTTCTTTCTTTCTGCTTCCTTATTTCCTCTTACTTATATTTTCAACCTTGTCGGCTTCGTGGCCGTGTGGTTAGCGACGTCAATCTTCTAGACCCATGTGCTGTGGAGTGTGGTTTCGACTCCCACCTCGGTAAGGAGAAAACTATTCGTAAAGCAAAAAGTTCTCCACTGGTTCACTGGGTGTTGTGTAATATGTACTGTCCGTCACATGTCACATGCTAGATATTGAGTGTTCAGTCTGTGCGACCTCTGGTCGAAGACGGTGATTTTGTTTTCATTACTTTCTTCCTGTTCCTTTACCATTTCCCTTATTTCTGTTTCTTTCTTCCCTCTTTCTCCTACTTTCATCCGTTTTCATCCTTATTTCTTTTTCTATCTTCCTTATTCCTTCTTCTCCTTATGCCTTTTTTTCCATTTTCGTTCTTCGTTTTTCCCCCTCAGCATACAATCTTCTATCTTCTTACTCCTTTCTACTTTGTCCTTCTTTATTCTTTCTTCTGTATAACTGATATCTCTTAAAACACCCAACAAGGAACTGATATCTCACCACTCACTTCTGATATCTCACCACTCACATCTCGCTTCTCACATTCCAATTATCATTACTCACTTCTCACTTTGCAGCTTTCGCATCTTACTTCTCACTTCTTATTTCTCACTTCCCACTACTGACTTCTAACTTCTCACTTCTCAATTGTTACTGCACATATTTCACTACTAACTACTCATTTCTCACTACCCTGTACCCACGTATTCACTCCGAACATCTCATTACTCACTTCTCAGTTCTCACTTTCCACTATTCAGTTCGACTATCTCACTTTTCCCTTCACTAAATAACGAAACAATTTTAACTATTCATCCAAACGGCACTCAGGTCGGCATGGAGGTCGGTCAAATGACCCTTTCGGCCAAAAATGACCCTTTCGCCCAAATGACATTTGGTCAAATGACCTTAAATCTTATTTCTACATGATATTTTGGGGAAAAAAATGATGATGATCCCTTCAATGTCGAGTAAGGGAGAGTTCACTGTATTCATATTTGTCATGTCTAATACTAAAGAGCAGATTTGAATTTAGAGGATAATGAGAAAATCTCTCACTAATCATCTCTGTATGCACTGTCGATAGGTAGCATACCGTGAGAGACGTTTTTCGGTAGCTGTTACGATAATGAACTGATTCGGGGGGCTACAACCCATGATAAATTTCTTTTAATAAGCCCCAAGTGCGGTTCTGATGATGCATTTACACTTGTTTTACACAGCTGTGCGAAAATAATATGGTCCCTAACATAAAATGAACGAGAAAACGTGTTTTATAAAACCCCCACGATGAAGGCCACCCTGTACGAATCAGTCTTTTTTAACTTGTATACAAGTGCGATAACTATTCATGGCTTGTTATGATTCGAAGAGGTTTTTGCCTCTCTTTTATCGTTGTTCGTTATCTATCGAGAGCGATTTCTGCAAACCCTGCTAAAGAGACAAATTCGACCAAATAGTTCCAGATAGTCTTCGAAAAGTTTTTATAAAACCAACAAGATTCTCCAAAGAATTCCACCTAAAAGAGACGAGCCAGCCAGCCTACATATCATAATAATCTTCTACTCGTAATAAAGCTGCAAACTATTGCAAGAGCAGTCATTTGTTGTTTTAATTCGCGATAAAAAAAGTTGAATAAAATAAGTAAAAACGATTTTTTGGCATATTTTATGTGTTGGGGCATTAATTTACCCTGTGTGGCAAAAACAACGCAATACCAAATTTTTAAAACACTAACTGGTTTTGTAAACAAAGACTTTAACGTATATTTGATTAATCTGATAGCACTCCCAGTATTGGTAGTATCATTCACGCCTATGATTATTTCATGCTAAATCGCATCGTTTTACTCATTTTCCGAAAGATCATCTCGCTCTAAAAAATCATTTAGGGACAATTTATTGCTCTCACACACGCAAATGTATTCATTGTTCTATGACACAAACAACAACAACGATGTTTTGTTTTTAACGAAGGAGAATAAAGGAAATCCTACACACTAAAAATGAACTACTCAAAATTGAGTCGAATCCGACTCATTTTCATTAAAAACGTGAAAACTCAAAATTTGAGTAATAGATACTACTTCAATAAAATAATGATTTCGCGAAAGTTAAGCTTGGCCTTCCATCAATTTTTAATACGACAGATGCGAATCAAGTTTATCTATCTATCTAACTGAATTTTACGGCAAACAGACTCCTATTTTATGTGCAATCATCATTTTATTGAAGTAGTATTTTTACTCAAATTTTGAGTTGTCCCGTTTTTAATGAAAATGAGTCGGATTTGACACAATTTTGAGTAGTTAATTTTTGGCGTGTACGATTATTCAAATGGATGATCAAACTCATGCATGAGTTTTTAGGTGCTTGTTGAATGCGTTTCAACTCTCGTTCATGAGTTTTGAGTTTTTAAGTTTTTAAGTGAGGGGGGATGGGAATGGATACATTGTGCCCAACATGAATAGCGTTTTATATTTTTTTTGAGGATTTAGTAGGGGAAGAAACTATTCTACACTCTACATTCTGGATTAAATGAAACCTGCGATTAGTTAAGCGAAGTATACATACTAAGCAATATGAAATGGTCACAATCTAGAAAAACATGAAAACTCGTCACCCATCTATCGCCAGGATACTAATAAAGACACAAAAACTTGGAACTTGCAACTCTTCTAGCGTCTAGAGAATAAGAAGAAAAAATAAACACCCAAACATATGCTCGTACACACAGATATTGACTCAAATGGTTGAACTAATCATGTTCCATCAAATCAAAGTGCTGACCAAACCTCCTTCTGACCAGACTCCCAATGGCACATTTTCCACACCATTTCGAAGAATCTGCCGAACTGAAAATCAGCTCAGCTTGCCAATCTAGACTCCAGTTCGAAGAGTGACGAACAGTTTCTGATTTATTGTACGATCCATCATCGTCATCGTCGTCGTCGTCGGTCGTGTCGTGCGTTCATCCTCTCATGTCACCAGAGATTTTTATGGCGCCATTTGACATTGCAAGAGTGGACAAAACAAGCTGCTTGGCTAGTTCTCGGACGGACGGATGGACGTCTTCACCGAACACTTTCTGCTCTCTGCACCAATCACGCACTTCCATTCATAATCGGAGCAGCTCCGATCAAGTTCGAAGAAGGTGGATTGGATTGTGGCATGTTCGGAAGCTGTGTCAGTCGTAAAATCAAATGCCTCATTGAGTTTTCTATTTCTGAGCGATGCGGCGGAAAACGGGTGGAGATTTACGGTTGGAAATTGATAAGAAAGACGCTCTGCAGAATGGAAAATTAATGATGGCGGTTGTGTTGATGGGTTTTCCGTTTTTCTGTCTGCCCCTGTAAATTGGAGTTAAGTGTACGTGTCCGAAAACGTATAACGGGATTTATGATCCCCGACGAGACGCTGACACAGGATGATTTTTATTTGATTCAATTGAGCCTCAGGGACGGATGTATTGCAACGGATTGCAACATTTGAAAGGGTTTGATTTGTATTTTTTTCTAAGATTAGGAGACGCTCATAAAAATACTTACTGAGGTAGTTAACTAAGTAAACTTACCCAGAAAGTCAAGAAAATATGCCACCCTAAAATTACAACTAAAATTAAACTGAAAATAATGTAGTCATCAACAATTCTAAAAATCAGCAACATTTTGCTTGATTTTATTGATAAAATTGTCCTAAAAAAGCGCAAACCTTCTTCAAGTGCCTACATCTGAGAACAGCCATTAAAAATCAATTGCTCATTAAACGGTAATGTTCCCGGGTCAGCTTCAAAGAGCACCAAAGTGGGTGTCCCCATGTTCAAAATCAATTTGACAGCGTAATTGTGCCATAAAAATTATAACTTGGTTTGCTCGAAGCGACAGCGGGGAAACGGACGCAAATCCGAGTGCCATCTTTTTTAGCATGAATTACGCGATTTTTATGGCCAATGACGACGCGACGGTGTGCAACCAGCCATACAAAGCAGTACGACAGTAAAAGTTGACACCAATATAGAGGATCGTCGTTCTAAGAAATAAGCATACGTGATGGACGGCGTTTTCAAGTCGTAAGGAGGCACAACGACGGTCTCGTCCTCATCAGACGGGGGTGAGCAATGCAACGTACGGCGACTGCGGCAGCTGTTCGGTTTAGCGAATCTAGGTCAAGGTCATTAGGGGATCGTAAAAATGTGACATTCTGAAAGGAAAGGATGCTGAAAATATTGCGATGAGGGCTTATTATCAATTGACGTTGGGTTAGAATCTCTACAGGTAAATTATTCTCAGATCAAGTTTTACGATACATTTTCTACAGTAAAGTGCATAAGAAGTTGATACAAGGCAATTACAACCTCATTGAAAAACATGTTCTTAACTGAATAACATTTTCCACAAGTCAACTGTGATGACCAGTAAATAAGGTTCAAATAACCTGTAATGAATAAAGTAACATAGTCACACGGAACCAGACAAGATCAAATGATTTAGAACCTTTCGTGCAGTGCAGTCAAGATCCAATGACCAACATCATCCATCGCCTTTTAGGGTCTCAAGATCAACTCTTGCTCTTGCAGTACACGCAACCACCACACCGTCACCATCGATCGCCGCCGCTCGATTGTTTGTCATCGAAAAGCCCCTCAACTAATGATCGGCATTTGTCGCTCCAACGATCGTACCTAAACCTAATACAACCACCTGTCTCCATCCATCGAAGGCAGTGCACTAGTCAATGAACTTTCAAGGGTATCTCTGTTTAGCCCTCCACTCGCCGATTGCCGTCACGGCAATAGTTTGGCCCATCCGTTCCGATAAGCCTGGTGCAGTTGGCTTGGACTGGGTACGATTAGCACTTGTCGTCTAGGCGCTAGACTACCTGTTTACCGAAAGCAGCCTTCAATCGTCTACGACCAACAACTCCACGCCACACCACCATAACCGTTAGGAAAACTATGTCTCGCCGAGTCGGATAAGTGACAATCATATTTGGATCCGTCTTAGACGAAGCTAACTGCTGTGGCAGGCAACTGTGCCATTGGATCACGTCATCGCTGCTGCTGCTGCAACCCAGCAGCAGTAAAAACCATAAACGACAGTTTTTTTTTATTTCTTCAAGGCAAAAAGGGAAAAACGGAAAAGCCAGAACGACCCTCCCCTTGCATGTGGCATGTCGGAGATCTGCTGAAATGGAAAGTGAACCATTGCGGCGGGAAAATGCAGAAGAGCACGGCAATAAAATAGCGGGAAAAGTGCACAACGGATGCTCTGGATTCTTTCGCTACCAGCAGTCTGCAATGATGTGGTGGAGCGCCAGACTAGGAAAAATTGAATATTGTCATGCAACGTCAAACTGTACACATTTAGGTTTGGGGCTGTCTGGCTGACAGGGCAGAACAGCAGAGGAAAGTTACCGGCCCTTTGAAGTACCGAGCAAAATTGTCGACGTTTGATGTGCAGAAATGGTACCAAGAAAATCGAAGCCGTTGCTTCAAACGTTGGTGGATTTGGAACAATTTCGAAGCGCAGGACGATGTGTGAATGCCAAATTTGCAATTCGATTGTAAGTCCGAACAAAACAACTGAATATGTCACCAAATTAGGAGAGAATTCAATTCATTGGAATGTTAATGTGTTCTATCAGCGTATTCATTGATGTGTAAGATTGGATTTTCCTTCAAATCAAATCCACAAAAAGTCTTAAGATTATGATCATCATAACTGTCTATGTAATGACACAAATTCGTTGAATTTATGCAACTCTTGGAGCTGTGTTCAGAATTTGACATAATTTGCACAGCATAGTCGGTATTAGAAAATACATTCCCATCATTTTTAACGTTAGTTCGTTGGGAAGCAACGCGAACTTCGGAAGCACTTTTGGATACAGATTCTGAGTATCGGGTCCCGTACCGTAGTTGGCCACACGTTCGCCTTATAAGCGAATGGTCATGGGTTCGATTCCCAGCCCCTCCACCAAACCCTAGTCAGTCGCCGGATCCGCAGCGCTGGCGTATTGGGAGACGGAAATTGGGATCGATCAACTCAGAAGACGTCAAAAGTGGCGGTAATTTGACACAATGGACGTTTAAAATTTTTGTGTTAACTGAAATAGTTATTAGACTGAGTATTACTGGAATAAAGCCACAATGGTGAAAATAACTTTGGTCGGTAATACAATTAAAAACACATAATCCCTTCGTAGAAATCATGCTTTAGCTGGGTATAAAGCAATGATAAATGTTACCCTCTCCATCGGAATCATGGTTTGCCCAGTGAAAAGCAATGATTAATGTGTTTCCTTTTGGATGGAGGATGATTGCTTCTTTACAGATAGGCGTTCACCCGGAATAAGGCAATAGTGCGTGTGATCCCTTCATTAAAAATAGACATTTACGCAGAAAAAGGCATCGGTGGATGTTTTTCCTACTTTAGAAATAGATGTTTGCCCGGAATAAGTCAATGTTTCCAAAAGTAAAATCTGTTTTCTTCTTCTTCTTATTCAATGGCTCTACATTCCAACTGGAACTAGCCTGCTTTTCAAATTAGTGTTCTATTACCAGTACCATTTGATTTGTAGACCATTTGATTTAAACTCCGGAACAAGTTGGAGATCTTACAACATCTCATATGCCTGGATTTGAGACGCAAGTGAACAACAAATACTCGATGGACATAATTGGGTTGATACCGCGGTTGGAGACATCATGGAAGCCTTGGTTGATTCGGTAGACCATTTGATTCAAACTCCAAGACAATTTGGAGATCTTACAACTCCTCATATGTCTGGATATGAAACGCAAGTGAAAGAAAAATACTCGAAGGACATAATTGGGTTGTTATCGCGGCTGGGGACATCATGAAGGCCTTGGTTGATTCGGCAGACCATTTGATTCAAACTCCAGGACGATTTGGAAATCTTACTACATTTCATATGTGTGGATTTAAGATGCAAGTAAAAGAAAAATATTCGGAGAGCATGATGGGGGTGATACCGCGTCTGAGGACTTCATGCAAGCCTCCAGGACAATGCGGAGATCTTGCAAAATCTCCTATGCCTGGATTTGAGACGCAAGAGAAAGACAAATACTCGGAGGACATAATTGGGTTGAAACCATGGCTGTGGACATCACGCAAGCCTATATTGATTCGAAAGACCATTTAATTCCAACTCCAGAACAATTTGGAGACCTTAAAACATCTCATATGCCTGGATTAGAGACGCAAGTGAAAGACAAGTACTCGGAGGAGATTATTAGGTTGATACCGTAGCTGAAGACATCACGCAAGCCTCAGTTGATTCGGTAGACCATTTGATTCAAACTCCAGAACAATTTGGAGACCTTACAACATCTCGTATGCCTGGATTTGAGATGCAAGTGAAATATTCGGAGAACATTTTATTTTATTACCAGACTAAGGCCGGAGTGGCCTGTGCATTCAGCTCGGTCCATGGCTGCACTTCGCCAACCACGCAGTCTGCGGAGGGTCCGTAAATCGTCCTCCACCTGATCGATCCACCTTGCACGCAGTGCACCTCGCCTTCTTGTTCCCGTCGGATCGTTGTCGAGAACCATTTTCACCGTATTACTGTCCGACATTCTGGCTACGTGCTCGGCCCACCGCAGTCTTCCGATTTTCGCGGTGTGAACGATGGATGGTTTTCCCAACAGCTGATGCAACTCGTGGTTTATTCGCCTCCTCCACGTACCGTCCACCATCTACACCCCACCATAGATGGTACGCAACACTTTCCTTTCGAAAACTCCCAGTGCGCGTTGGTCCTCCACGAGCATCGTCCAGGTCTCGTGTCCGTAAAGAACTACCGATCTAACCGGTACCACTCGTGTCATAGCCTGCCCTTCGTATTACTCCTTCCAAAGCGATGTTGAATAGCAGACACGAAAGACCGTCACCTTGCCGTTACCCTCTACGCGTTTCGAAGGGACTCGAGAATGCCCCTGAAACTCGAACTACGCATATCACCCGATCCATCGTCGCCTTGACCAACCGTATCAGTTTATCCTGAAATCCGTTTTCGTGCATTGGCTGCCATAGCTGGTCCCGATCGATTGTATAATATGCGGCTTTGAAGTCGATAAACAGATGATGTGTGGACACGTTGTATTCGCGGCATTTCTACAATACCTGACGTATGGCGAACACCTGGTCTGTGGTAGAGCGTTCACCCATAAATCCCGTCTGGTACTACCTGGACATATTTGGGATGAAACCGCGGCTGAGGAGTCTAGGGAATTCTTGGATGACCTGGAAAGGAACGGCTGCTTAAGGCATATTGAGTTTGGTTTAATAGATCATATAGGGCATGAACCATTTTTAAAAAGAGATAACAGCCCTTCGGTTACGCGGGTAGACCTCAAGACCTATACTCCAGGGAATTCTTGGATGACCTGGAACGGAATTTGGTTTTATATATCAAATGCACCATTTTAAAAAGAGATAACAGCTCTTTCGTTACGATTGTAGACCTTAGCTG
This sequence comes from Armigeres subalbatus, assembly GCF_024139115.2. Lineage (NCBI taxonomy): Eukaryota > Metazoa > Arthropoda > Insecta > Diptera > Culicidae > Armigeres > Armigeres subalbatus. The sequence goes on from NC_085140.1 coordinate 57,620,627, forward strand.
CTTGGTTACGCGTGTAGACTCCAGGAAATTATTAAACAATTATTGAAAGCAAATGATGATTATACAAAGCATCTACTTTGTTCTTTGGGTTTCTAAGAGTGCCTTCTTATAGGCTTACTTTCGGATGTCAATAATGTTTCAACTTCTTTTTACGTCACGTGCCGCTAGAAGGTGTCATGCGGAGAGCCGGGGTACGACTTCCGAAAATCCAGTCAATTTATTTTTTTTTCACAGATGATATGGACATTAGACTGGCCCAAAATGCACGAAATCCTGAATTTCAAACCTTGCACCCTTAAATGACAGTTTGGGGGTCCCATAAACTCCCCTGGAAATTTCAGCTCATTCGGTCCAGTGGTTGGCGTGCGCAAATGGCTCAAAGTTTATATGGAAAAAATGATCCAAATTTATGTGGAAACGCCACCGTTTCAGTTTTTTGCTTCTAGGTGGCGCTGTAGTCGACGGATTCCTGTTGTGAACAAAACGTAGAACCTTTTTTATATAAGGAAGCGACTGGTGAAGACCGGATGTAAATCCCTTTGAAATTGGCCAAGTTATAAGCATCCAAAGTCGAGGGTGTCGAGCGAGTCCCCCAGGGGTGTTTAAAATGAGAGCAACGTACCACCGACCATTGCGGCGGCGATGCAGGCGTATTCGGTGCCGTGCGAAATTAAATGCATGATTATCACGCAATCTCGCGAATTTTTATCCGATTGGTAAATACTTTCCGTACTCTGTACAGTAGTGTAGCTAGAGAGGGAGGGGGTGAATAAGGGGGGGCAAGGCGGGGGGATTTTTTTTTGTAGAAAAACACATCCGGGATATTCGATGTTTAATTTCGCAATATTCTGGCGTCGTTTTATCTTCGAGCTAACACGCTAAAAAAATTTACTCAAAATTGACATAAATTGAAGAACTCAAAATTTGGTTAAGTTTGGTTTATGCTATAGTTTAGAGTTCAATTTTCGAAGCGTGAATGTAAATACACGAAATAAATTAAGTACTTCTTCCATTTATTTTGTTAGCCTCAAATAAAAATATACAGCCATCCAGTTCCAACATTATTGATATGATCCCTCAAAATTACCTTATATTTGGTAAGATCGTTCCTTATAGAACAATATTGGACCCATTTTATTATTTCCCCTTTATGGTGACCAATTTCAATACAGGGTATTCAGAAAAATCGATCATTTCAGGAATTTTAATTTTTCATAAAATTGTAACTCCCAAATCATTAGGCCTATTTGTTATATTAACAAATCAAATAAAAGTTCTTTATGTCTACAGGTATACCTCGATATAACGTAATTAATTTTTCATTCTTCAAATTGTTGTATCTCCAAAACCACTGGTCCTGCAAGAAAAATGTGCTTCTTGCTTTTGTGGAATACATATAATGAATTTAAAATCTAAGGAAGAATTAAGTATGGAACTTGTTGTTCCAATTGAAAGTTTTAAAGGTGTAAAGTTGCCTTCAAACGGTGAGCTGCTTGGTCGGATGCGTTTTATAATGAAAAATCAACACTTGAGTATAAAACCAGCTGCTAAAACTGTAGTAACTGAACTTCAAAGTTTTTGGGAGACATGTTGTTAAGCTCCTAAAATTATTAAACAAAATGCGAGAACTTATCAAAAAAATCTTCTCACGCGGGAGATAAACAGAAAGAGCAAGCATCTAGTTTCATTAATAATTTGGATCGATTGTTTGACATTGCTCATTAATTAATTAATTCATTTTTGGTAGTGAATGACTGTGCTGAAAGAGGAGTTAAACTAGTTCAAGATTTTTGTGGAAAACTGACAAAAAATGAAGAACAGCTTCAATATCTTCTCAAAGTTGTTCAACAGCATAGGCAAAATTTTCCAGGTTGCACTCGCCCTGTTATAAAGGAAGGCCTAGCAGTTGAAATAAATAATTAATATAGGTATAAGTGTTGATAACTTTGTAGTTTTATTCAGTTAATAAATTATGCTATAAAAATTAAAACTGTTGTTTGAAAAATATATAACTTATATAATATCGGGATTCCCGATTCCCGGGATTTATTTATCAATTTCCCGAATTTCCCGGAAAATGAATATACTAAAATATTTTGTAATAATTGTCTTATTTTTTTTAATTTGATGATAACGGATTTTGCATTCCAACACGTGTTGAAGAGAGGCGAGACAAAGAACCAGTTTGTATCTATCGTTCGTTTATTCAGTAGGTTCAAACGTCGGTAAGCGTTGTGAAGTCGAATTAAAAATTTAGTTTCTGTGGTGAAACGGTAGAGCTATCAATTTTCGCAGATACTGAAGCAATAGCAATGACCGCTTTGGCAGGTTTGTCCTATTATTGTCAAAGGTTTTTTAAGACCTTCAATCCTTTTTGATTCAATTCCCGAACAGACTCATATTCCACAGACTCGTTTTTTTTTAGATATTTCTGAAGTATTTCATTTGAATATTTTATAATATTGGTGGGCTAACAGATCTTGATGGAAAAACAGATTTTATGTCTTTAGTATGCGATCATTACAACTGTCTTACAACAAATACTCGCTAAACTTTTGCAATTTGATGCATTTTAGGTGCTGTTCGGCATTTCAAGCAAAGTTTGACTGAAAAAAATGTTATAGCCAGGATCATTAAAGTACGATAATCAAGTACTCGCCCGAATGGAAGAATTCTCATTTCAAATATTTCATCTGCTTTAAATACAAAACGTGTTTAAGTGGACGTACATGTATAAAAATGGTTTATCCTTCAAAATTGACCAGAAGATACTATGCACTAAAAAAAAGTCGTTGAGTATAAGAATAGTTCATTTTAGGAATATTTTGGCCGTCGTTGTCCAAAAACTGAAAAAATGCGGGTATAACCTGAAAAAGTTTTTAAAAAAATATGGAAAAGTAGCACATAGTGGAGCTCATCAGGACACTGCAAATCTTACTCTTGATCCAGAGCAGATGCTGATACTTTTGACATGGCGAACTTGTTGTAGAAGGAGTAAACGCTTTTCAAACTGAACAAAATCTTTCTCAGACTTTAACCAACTCTTTCCTCATTTGAGGTCAAAACAGCAAGCCTCCCTGATGTCGAATGTATATTTTCAAAACCATATTTTACACACAAAATTTAAATTACGATTTTGAATTAGTTTCGAGAGTTTTTATATTTCCCGAAATCCCGGGAAATTATTATTTCATTTCCCGTTTCCCGGAAGTTGATTCCCGGGAAAAATGGAAGCCCTAATCACGATGTCCGAATACAACTCGTTACAAATATTTCATGAATTTTGTCTCCCCTTAAAAACTTCAGCTCGTTGGCTTTAGTGGTAAGTCACCCCCTCCCTCTCTAGCTACACTACTGTACAGAGCACGGAAAGTATTTACCAATCGGATAAAAATTCGCGAGATTGCGTGATAATCATGCCTTTAATTTCGCACGGCACCGAATACGCCTGCATCGCCGCCGCAATGGTCGGTGGCACGTTGCTCTCATTTTAAACACCCCTGGGAGACACGCTCGACACCCTCGACTTTGCTTATAACTTGGCCAACTTCAAAGGGATTTACATCCGGTCTTCACCAGTCGCTTCCTTATATAAAAAAGGTTCTACATTTTGTCCACAACAGGAATCCGTCGACTACAGCGCCACCTAGAAGCAAAAAACTGAAACGGTTGCGTTTCTCCATACATTTGGATCACTTTTCCCATACAAACTTTGAGCCATTTGCGCACGCCAACCACTGGACCGAATGAGCTGAAATTTTCAGGGGAGCTTCTGGGACCCCCAAACTGTCATTTAAGGGTGCAAGGTTTGAAATTCCAGACTTTCCACTTTTTCCATATAAGCTTGGGCCACTCTAATGGACATTGCCTGCCGAACATTTGCAAAAGTGGCAGAACTGTACACCTGAAACGTTAAGCAAGAAAAGTTGGACTGGTGGTGAATGCGTCGAAGACAAAGTACATGCTTGAGGGCGGAACCAAGGGCGACAGGACCGGCCTGGGAAGCAGTGTTACGATAGACTGGGATACCTTCGAGGTGGTCGATGAATTCGTCTACCTTGGATCCTTGCTAACGGCTGACAATAATATTAGTCGTGAAATACGAAGTCGCATCTATGGAAGCCGGGTTTACTACAGACTCCAGAAGAAACTGCAGTTAAAAAAGATTCACCACCGCACCAACTATGTCATATATAAAAGAAGATCGGTATGTCCTCTACGGACATGAAACTTGGACCATGCTCGAGGAAGACTTGCAATCACTCGGGGTATTCGAGACACGAGAGCTTAGGACCATCTTTGGCAGTGTGCAAGAAAATGGTGTGTGGATGAACCACGAGCTCGTCCAGCTCTATGGCGAACCCAGCATACATAAGGTAGCCAAAGACAGAAGTGTACGATGAGCAGGGAATGTTGCAAGAATGCCGGACAGCAACCCTGCAAGATAGGTGTTCGCTTTCGATCCGGTAGGTACAAGACGGCGTGGACCGCAGCGAGCGAGGTTGCTGGCACAGAACGACGCATTTGAGGATGGAGAGATGCGGCCACGAAGCGTGTATTGTGGCATCAATAAATGAAATGAATACAACACGGCAAATCACGGTGGGCTGGACACGTCGGTCGAATGCCGGAAGAACGTCAAGCAAAGATAATTTTCAGTAGAGAACCCAGTGAGAAGAGGTCGTATGCTTCGTGGGAGGCCGCGTACAGGATGGCTTTTTGCAGTTGAAGAGGACCTGAGGGCGCTCGTTTAGGAAGACTGGAAGCGATTGGCCCAGGATCGAATCCAGTAGAGGAGAATACTTCATTCGGCGTAGGCTCTTCGTGGAGCTGTAGCTCATTAATCAATCAATGAATTTTGAATCAAATTTTCACTATCAGAACTCTGCATATGCACTAGGGTGGTTCAAAAAATCGATTTTGCTCCACAGTGCTTATCTGATTCTTTATCATGTTCTGAGTGTCCCCTGAAAATTTGAGCTCATTTGGATTAAAACTGATTTAGCACAAGCCGTTTCAAGTTTGCATGCAAATTAGTATGGGGAAATTTATTTTTTCATTATACTGTTGATGACGCTTCCCCATTGAGTGCAGGTTAAAAGAAAACCTACATAGCTAGAAGGAATACTCAACAGCTTTCACCCAACGGAAACCGCATGTTGATTAATTGCCCCAATAATTAGTAATCGATTTTAAGACAGGATGCGAATCTCTAGTCATGATCGTTAAACTGCTTTGAGGGCATCACTGAAATGTGCAGGGCAACATAGTAGCCTGAATTTGTGTGTGCTATCTTTCGCGCCACGAGCAGCAATGTTGCCTGTTGAGGAGTTATGCAATTAGCTCCAGAAAACCACGGTATAGATTAAATTCGATTACTAATTATTGGAAAGATTAATTAAGATGCAGTTTTCACTGGGTGAAAGGTGTTGAGTATTACTTTTAGCTATGTAGGTTTTCTTTTAACCTCCGCCTAATGGGGAAGCGTCATTAACAGTACAATGAAAAAATAAATTTCCTCATACTAATTTGCATGCAAACTTAAAACGGCTTGTGCTAAATCAGTTTTAATCCAAATGAGCTCAAATTTTCAGAGGACACTCAGAACATGGTAAAGAATCAGATGAGCGCTGTGGAGCAAAATTAATTTTTTGAACCACCCTAATATGCACAGCACATGTTTCGAAATGGACAAATTGATATGAAATTTGCGAAAAAGAATCCACGTGTCTTGGAGGGACTCGAACCCTCAACCTCCTACTCTCTAGATAGGCGTGATAACCCCTACACAACAAGACCAATTAGAGGTCACGTTTGCGGAAAAGCCATCAGAATCTGAGTACCAACCTCCACCGCGGTTAGCTCTTTTTTGCTAATTGAATATCTTTCGGATGCTTGATTTGTCCAATCTTCACATGTGTTTTACTGTTTATCCACAGTCAAGCGTGCCCACATTGTTTATTATCGAGAACTTCACACTCTATGCCCCCAACAACGGGCTGGGCGGATTTGTATAGAGTGTGAATCAATCACACTCTGCTGTGCTAAAGACTTTCTTGGCTAAAGTATTTGATGAGTGTGATTGCTCTACGCATGCGGTCGCGTGTAATCAGATGACTAATGATGGTGGAAGACCGACACTTGAAACAAAAAAATGTAAGTTCTGAAATAGAACGGAACGAGTCTGCCAAAACTCTCAATGATGTTTGAGAATTGTTTGTCACTAGAGGCAAATGAAAATTTTAATGTTATCTCGGAGCTTAATAAAATTCCCGCACATTTCTTGATAACATCCCGGTGATTTCCAATACCCGGTTTTCCCGGTTCTCCCTGTTTTCCTGGTTCGTTGGTCACCCTCTTGATGGAGGCCTCACAAGGATTAAAGACTGCATTTGCAAAAACAGAGTTGAACTCTCAGTGCTTGAGAAACTTTATTCAAATTAATTAAATTTAATCATATAGAAATTGGTTAACATTCGAATTGAAATCAATTAGCTTCAGATCGAATTGAATCTTGATTTTAAAATGATTAAAGTATACGTCATTTTAATTTATAACCATGAACAAAAACTTTATGTGCAAGAACCTAAACTTATATTCCGATATTCAGACAGATTGCCATAAAACACTACCAGGATCAACCGCTCTTGTGCATGGTTACCTACACCAAAACCATCCCCATTTTGATCCAGTATTGCAGTTTTCATTCGTTGCTACGACAACCGTATAAAGTGAATCTCGCAACCAGAATAATGGAAAATGTGACTGAATTCTAACAGGGGAAAGTGTGGTCAGCTAGGGCATTGTTCATTGAGCACTTTCACAGTTATTAACTGCGAGGGTTATAAGCCAATTAACCATTTTTGCTTTCGAATATCATGTGGGTAGCAAGGTGATACTATAATGTAGTGGCAACTCAAGAAAATTTCCGATTGGAAGATTTCTACAACTGTACAAGAAAGTAGTAGATATTTGCATATTGGAAATTTAAACTTCATATAGGGGAACTGCTCCTTGAATTCATACCATGTAGGTACCCAAATCAATACCATTCGAAAACAACGAATTGGTGTGCAAATTGTTTTGTTTCTCATTTTTGGGATTTTTCCAGCAGTGAGCACGCCGGATAACAACAGAACATGACATTAATTGTGCCTAATTTGCCTGTTTTGCCAATGTTATTGATATAGGAGCATGTTATTAATAATGGAACAGATACTCTAGTAAAGATAAGACTTTACTTAGGTGCCAAGTCGTATGTCACAGATTAAATTTCCGGTTTGGTCTAAAGAAAACTATCGGGCTCGAAATTTCATTGTTACTTTCAGGCATAGTTGAAAGACAAAACCATATCATACTGACGAATCCAGATGATTGCGTTATCCGATCGAACTATGGGAAGACAAATTCAACTTCAACTTGGCCACAGAACCTTATTTATTGCACATGCAAAAGGGTTAGCTGTACTTGCTTAACGACTTAACGACTGTAAAGCCAAAGGGTTAGCTTTATCTAGGACGAAGGCACTTTTTAAATTAATAACAGTAATTGCGTCTTATAGGCATCCTGTCCCACTATTCCCTTACGAGGCGCAAAAACGAGTACGGCGAGGGATCAGCAGCCACAGTCTATATCTACTCGGGAGCAGCATCGTATCAGTTGGCGATGCGATGGTACAAAGTTCAGTTGAAATAATGACGACGCGGAGCAGACGAAAGCAATAAAATTTATGAACCACCTTCCGTTTCGCTATTTGGTCGAGTCAACTCCCAACGAAAAAGGAGGACACGGAGTTACCGACAGTTCCAGCCCCAGTTCACCAGTCGTGTAAAAATGTCACTGCCGCCGTGTCATCATCATCGTTGGTCGATTTGTTCGGATCAGCGAGCGCTGCTGGTGCACTTGTTCTTGTCGTGTTCCCGACAGGATCACAGGACATGGCTGACAATTTTACGACTGAACGCGGAGAAAGTATGTTCGGTGAAATTGTTTTTGTCACTCACCAGACGCGGACGTTAATGCGGGACTAATCTGCCTAGTTAGAGTGGAGTACTCAGTGTTTCTAATAAATATTCAAAACATAGGAAAACTTGAGCTTTTATGAAAAAAATCTAATTGAGAGAGGGACTATTCCAATGCTCTGGTCCATAAGCATTAAAAATTTTACTGCACCGAAATCATGTACGTTATCCACTTTACTTTTAAATTACCATATTTCGAATGAATTTATTGCTTTTCTTTTTCGTAAAAGGAAAAAGTATGGTGGTAATAATTTTATTGTCACATTAATAGTAGTATTTTGGGAAGATTTTTTAAGCAGTTTAAACAGAAATAGGTATTACTATGCTAAGCAGAATAAGGTACAGTGGAAAATATATGGTTTAATGGGACCGTAAAAAAACAAATTCAATTTATCGATTCATGGAATCACTTGAGATCTGTAATGGCAGTATGGAAGGGTAATAGATTGGAAAAGATTGGAAGAGATTAAAGAAACTTAAGTACAACTATGACAGTAATCAATTTTTTTCTTATAAAATTTATTAGTTCAATGGCAAGCGAATATCTTTCTAGCACAGAATAAAAAGACGACGATTGCTTGTTGCTTTACTATTGATAGTGATGCCTTTGAAAACGCGAAGTAAAAAACATTAGATTCCCAAAAGTTCGTCCTTGAGGACAAGCCTCCCAGAATCCAAAACTAAATGCACTTGCGATTTCAAGTGCACCCCATTCAAAACGGAAGCCACGAACAACTGTTATTTTTATTATTTTACGCATGCTGTGACGCACCATAGCTGGAATAATAAAAATGACAGTTATGCGTGGCTCCCGTTTTGAATGAAGTGCCCTTGAAAACGAGAGTGCATTTAGTTCTGGATTCCGGGAGGCTTGTTCTTAAGAGGAATTCTGGATTACACTTCTGTCCATTATAATCTTGACCTGTGCGCGATCCTGTGGCTCTGGCATGTTCTGCCTTTCTCGTACAACAAAGTTGTACCTACCAGAAGGCTATAATTTCACTTCAAAAGCGGAATTTCTATAAGAGGCTCAAAGACCCATAGTATTATATACCAATCGACTCTGTTCAAAAAACTAGCGTCCTCGAATTGAAATAGCCGGCGTGCTCGGATTGAAAATTAAATTATGAAATTAAAATGTCTAACGATGAAGCGTATGAAAGCACGGGAACCCTATAAGTAGATAGTTTGATAGAAAGATAGATCAATGTGTTCGCTCTGATCGGTCTGTTCATCGATAGGGTAGATGCACCGATTTTGCCTTTGTATTCTACGATTTGGCCAAATTTTCTTAAGTCTCTATTTCTTCTTCTTTCTTGCTTATTCTTCTTTTTTCCACCTTTTATCGGCCAAATTATGATCAGCAACGCGCAGTTTCAAACTGTCGAATGCAAAGCCATTTGCAACGGCGGTGCACAGCACTAATATCAACTCTTCGTTTTCGTTTATTTACCGCTGGGGACAAATTTTTTTTCGTACAACTGGAACAAGTGAAAATGCATCATCAGCACCGGTAACACATTTGGAGCTTTTTAGAGAGAATTTATCATTAAGTTAATACGTTTATTCTTGTATCAGATAACTACAAATGTTTCTCACGATAAGCTACACATTAGGGTGGGACAAAATTTTATTTTCACTTCCTGCATGGTTTTCGCACGCCTCTTGGGTCCTATAATGCTTGTGCGAAATTTCAGATCAATCGGTGAAACTATATTTTAGCGCCGGCAATTTTAATTTTCCATAGGATTTACTATGGGAAAATTTATCTTTACAAAGAAAAAAATCCCAAGGTGTCCCATTATACTCTAACGATAAATCGATCCAACTACATCATAGGAAATTTTACCAGCAAACTTTCATTGGAAGACCGCAAAGTGATCCGACGCTCGTGAAAAATGTTATTTACATAAAACTAATTGCTGCATGAACGCAAGGCTCATTGTACTTTTTGTTCCAGCATCACTGCCGTCTGTTGCTTGCTGTTGTTTGTACGAGGCACCACTTTGCGTGGAGGATTCGCTAACCATGAATGAAAAGCGGGTTACTAGGGATACGTTTATTGGCCTTGCTGTTTGAGTCTTCGGCCTTCTAGCTAGAAGAAATTCAACCAAATTTCAATGAAGGTGTGATTAACAAAAAGAGACATGTAACGAACACTTTCCACACATCATGCAACGAAGCGATAATAGATGCGATGTATTAGTTGGGGCCTCTGAATCGCGACGTCAATAGTTCGAAGCTGGTCTGAACGGGCATTTTTTTTGGTTCTGGTAATCTTTTTGATGTTAATATTTATATTCCCAAATTCTAATTTTCTAGAAGATTTCCAGTGTTTCTAACAGATTTAGATAAGATACACAGATAAAAATATGTTGGGATTTTAAATGTATTTTCATGCACATATTTGGAGCATGCAAATAGACGCAATATCTAATTGATCTTATTTTTCCTTTAAATCGAATTAAATTCAAACTGTGCCTGCTTGTAAAACTCAGTCAAATTTAATTGAATATCAAATGTTTATTCGTTTGATGGAATTAGCAGCAATTTTACAAGTCGTTGAATTTTCAAAACTATTTGCTGTGTACTTGTGATACTGACTTCCGAAGAGAATAATTTAATGAACTTGCTCTGCTGCGTTGATACTTGATTGACATGCCGATTATTCAAATCAAAGACTACCGGGTTAGAGACACTTTTGTAAAGTTGTGTATTTTCTAAATTGTGAAATAGTTTAGGAGATTCCTAGATTTGTTTTGCCTCGAGTTGGAAATCTCTTTAATAAAGATTATAGAAAAAATCTAGATTGTATGTAAAATTTACATCACATCCCATTTTAAATCAACGTCACATCATGAATATTTAATCAAACAAATTTAGCAAAGAAATCAATTATATAATTCTGCAACTATTATCAACATCATTGGGGCTATTTTAAGCCTGTTGATGGAAAAGAATAAATAAATAAATAAACTAAAAAATTAAATTATTACGATCTTATAGAAATGGATAATATATTTTCCCATAGAAAATAATTTGAAAGCATATAAAATGAATCTATTCGAAAGGTTGTTTTGAAATGGCTCTTTTGTCTCAAGTATAATAATAAATAAGTTATTTTTTTACATTTTGGTTTAAAGCATATTTATTAAATCTATTTTATGTCACATTCCTACATATGAACTCAAAATATTCGTGTACAACATCAACGGTGATATTAAGAACTGTTTGTACAGTAGTTCATGATTTTAAGATATAACTATTAACTATCAACATCATCACTGTTTAGATGTAAACTAAATAAATAAATCATCACTTCATAATTAAAAAAAAATACACGGATGACAGAATAGTTTGTATGAAAATAGAAAATTAGTTGTAACTCAAGTCTTTGATTTGAATTATTGGCATATCAATCAAACATCAAAGAAGCAAAGCAACTTCATTAAATTATTCTTTTCTGAAATCAGTATTACAAGAATCATATCTCAGTCTATTAGAAATACCAGAAAGCTTCTCGAAAGTAAGAATATGGAAACATAAAGAATTTCCTAAAGAATACCAGTATCAAAAAACATTTCCGCCCAGACCAGCTTCGAACTATTGACGTCGAGAATGAAAGGCCCCAACCTATACCTCGCATCTATAGTCGCTTTGTTGCATTGTGTGTGGAAAGTGTGCGTTACATGCCTCTTTTTGTTAATCACACCTTCATTGAAATTTGGTTGAATTTCTTCTACATAGAAGGACGAAGACTCAAACAGCAAGGCCAATAAACGTATCCCTAGTAACCCGCTTTTCATTCATGCTAAGCGAATCCTCCACGCAAAGTGGTGCCTCGTACAAACAACAGCAAGTAGCAGACGGCAGTGATGCTGGAACAAGAAGTGCAATGAGCCTTGCGTTCATACAGCAATTAGTTTTATCTAAATAACATTTTCACGAGAATCGGATCACTTTGCGGTCTTCCAATGAAAGTTTGCTGGTAAAATTTCCTATGATGTAGTTAGATCGATTTATCGTTAGAGAATAATGGGACACCTTGGGGATTTTTTCTTTGTCAAGATAAATTTCCCCATAGTAAATCCTATGGAAAATTAAAATCGCCGGCGCTAAAATATAGTTTCACCAATTGATCTGAAATTTCGCACAAGCATTGTAAGACCCAAAAGGCTTCTGAAAAATATGAGGGAACGAAAATTTATTTTTTTCATATATCCATGTCCCAGGCTAATACACATACATTATGGAAATAAAATCACACAAATTATAGACATCGGCATGATTCACTATTGTTACAATACCTTCAATTATTGCACTCTAAGATGCGTACCTGAAATGAGAAAAAAAGGAAATGGAAAATAATTAAAATTGGGTAAACGAACTTCAAAATTTGCAATTCAAATAAATATTTTATTTTCTAACATCCTAATTTGAACAAATCATGTTTGGCATAAACGATCATACAGATGAATCGTTCTTCAAATATTATTTTTTTCAAAATCACAATCCTCATTGAACTGCATTTGGCTAAACATAAATAAAACAACAAAAGAAGTTTATCTTTGTCGTTGGTGTTTCTTATCTTGTTTCTGGACGAATGCCACATTAGCTTTAGGCAATTTTTTTAATGTACCGTCGTTGGGGGTGACAATGGGTCAAACGGGGGTGAGAATGGGTCACTGTTTCAAGTACTTAGAATGCTTGAAGAATAAATTGAATGTATCTGAGGGCAAGAAGATTAAAATAGAAGAGACCTTTTTGAACGATTTTGCTATCCGACCTTCAGGCTGCCGGTGAGAGCGATGACCCATTCTCACCCCCAGACCCATTGTCACCCCCGATGGCAGTATGTTTAGAAAGTAGTTTTCAATGCGAGGAGTAGTTGTGCCGTTTTGAGAAGAAAATCATAAGTAATTGACTCAAAGAAGTTGTTATGTTACTAATATGTTGTTAAAAATAGAAATAAATAAAAGAATAATAAATCAATTTTTCATTCACTTTGAAGAGCATTTCAAATTAGTACAAATCCCATTCGATTTTGGCAACACATTTTTTTTTTATTTTTGATATTGCTCATAAACTACGTAAATCTCATAGTCTTTGTAAAAATACGGATTAGAGCCCTAAACCAATATACATTCAGGCAAAATATACATTGAGGAAAGTGAGTTTCCAAACAAAACATCAAGAACTGTATATCAGGAGAGTGAACCCAAACTTATGACCGGTTCACCATATATGTAGTGGGTGAACCCAAACTTTTAACCGATGCATACTATGCACTTAAGTAAACATTTGGATTAAAAAAAAAAAAAGATTAAAATTGGATACCATTTAATTTCGAAATTTTTACAACATAAATATAAAAAAATAGTATCCTTATGTAATATTTTAGTACATAAAAAAATGTTAGTTTTAAATACCTACGATGCAAGATCTACTCATATTATTTGTATCGAGCTAACAATACCCGAAATCGGATGTAAAATGAAAATACGACCAAAAACTTTTAGCTATATTTTTCGAGGGTGAACCCAAACTTTTGGCCGGGAGTGTACATTGTACATTGAGTAGCAAAAACAAAAAGCTTCTTAGGAATTTGTTCAACTGTTTGCGGCATACCATTCGACTGACTCGAAGATTTTCGAAAGAATTTCATTGAGCGGATTTGTGTACAGACAGGGATGGAATGCTCCTCAGAGCGAATCAGGAGAAGAAAAAAATGCTCACTGCTCTCGACACACGAATCTTTGCTCTTCTCTTTTGAACTTTTGTGTTTCTCTCTTTTTCGGGTAGCTCCGAAATTTATTCATTTCTCATTGATAATTAAATGGTTTGACTCAATGAGGTGGGGAAAAAGTTGCTCATTGAGTATCTTTGAGCCTCTTTTCTCGAAGGACGGAATTGGTGGTGGCGAATAAATTTATGATAATTAGTTGGCTAATCTAAAGGGTAGTCAGTAGGTTATTGTATTTATCGTGTTTATTTAGAAAACAATTCAATCACTGTCATAAAGCGGGTTTAGGACTGTTCCATTTGATTTTTACACGTTGAAGACATTCCCTTAAAAGAGCTTAGTATCCAGCTTTTTACGCTAGCCATAAATCAACTATGGTAATTAAAATTTGACACATGGTGTGTACAGATTTTAAAGGGCAGTCATAGTAGCCTTAGAGGAGTGCTAAAAAAGTAATATGTCGGAAAATTGCATTGTTTTGGAATCCAAACAGATTCAGTATAATTGTTTTCATTTTCTTTCAGATATGTTGACGAATATTTAATACGTTTTTATTTTTAGGTGGTTATTAATTCGAAGCTTTTTCTGAAGTTGAGCACTGAATATAATTCATAAGAAAAACATAACCTTTAGATTTGATATTTGAATATGAATTGATGAAGCCTATCTCGAGAATACGAATTGGAATCCAAGAGTGACCCAAAATTATGACATAATTATTCGAGGCCTTATCTCAGAAATAAACAATACGATTGAAAGAAGCATAGATATTCATAGATACGCAGTACTGTACACGTTGTTCTGGTTAACAATTAGCCATTTTTTAATTAATATATGTGTTAATCTTCTCACACATAAGTCTCGCTCACAGCTTTTCAATCGCTACAGTATTTTATGGCAGATTGTCAATTGAAGGCCGTTTAGCTTGTAGATTTTCATATTTCCTCTGTTGGAAAAACGTTCACGTTTACGAATTCTTCAAATTCTGAATAATTGCTGATTCTCGACAGGTTCTTAAAATCCCGTTCGAATTACACAATTTGAGTTAGAAAAGGTGAAACATATAGGATTCGCTATGCCCTGAACATTCTGTATATTGAACATACTTCATAATACGATCACACCCAACGAATTTCTACACGGTCGGCAAATCGGTCCTTGAAAATAAAATTCAGTCTTCTAAAGTTTACCAAAAAATCGCGCAAGAGCGGCTGTCACACCATAAGCCAATAATTTGTCCACATATAAACTTTTCGGAAAACCGTGCACAAGGATAATGCCCTCAACGAATTCTAGTTAAAGGGGCAATTCGTTGACATCAGAACTCGGCAGTACATTGTGAAGCTGGTATGGGAAAACAGACTTCTCGTCAAAAAAAATCCCAAACATTTGAAACTTCGTGATTCCCTAAATAAAGAGAATGAAGCTCCACATTGGCGGTCGACATAGTACACATGGGTTCATATTTAGTATCCAATAAGATATTAGGGTGGCCAGTGAATTTTGAATTTCAAATTCCCGGTTATTTCCCGGTTTTCTCCCGGTATTACGGAAAATTTCCCGGTACAAAAAAAAAATGCAACTGCAAAATTAAATGTAGAAGAGTGATTTTTGCTGGCTAAATAATACTATTTTTTTACTTAATTAGTTTGGTTTTTTTTTTCTAGTAAGTATGAACTCATAACAAATTATTTAGACATTGCTATAATAGAATAATTCTGCAGAAAAATATCGAAAAATATAAAAAATAAAATGTTTAAACATCTCCTCTGTATCGCATTTATTCAAACCATTCAACAATTTGATAATAAACATAATTTTCTCAGAACATGTGTACAATGTTCTATTCTCGGTTCTATTAATCGAAAGTCCATATTCTTGTTAACGTTTGAAAGTATAGTTCGTCCGTAAACAAGATTACCGAACCTAAACCTCATATGATACTACGAATTAATATAATGTGTAACCGTGAATCAAATCTCCATCGTCACAACTTTTTGATGCATCATGAGGATCGTGAAAGACAAATTTGATTTTTTTTTGTTGAATACAAGATTATTGTTGAAAACGAAGGTGGAAAAACGCTTTTTTGAATGGCTTTGGAAATGTTTCAATATTTGAAATAAAAGAGGAGGAATGCCAAATATTTTTATTTGGACAATCGATTGGACAAATCGAATGGATCATAAAAAAATAAAAAAAAGTTCAAATCAGATTTAATACAAAAAAATCGGTGCAATCAAAGTTTATTACTCATGTTCTGGGTATAAGTAACCCGGAGTTGTAATTAATAACTCAACTTTGGTGACGATTGATCCTCGATTTAATGGGGTATCTATAGATACCTGCCCTATAGACCCTATAGGGTCTTCATTAGACTGGCCCAGGAAACAAAAAGTTGTCTAATTCCACGGGGCACCCCCCAGGATTATGTCTTTGGGTAAGAAAATCAATCTCTGAAAATTTCAGCTCAATCGCTTGTTGCATAAGCTGGCGCATTTGATTTGAAGTTTGTATGGGGATTTGAGCCAAAATGTATAGGAAAATACACCTCCGTCACTTATTAGATCTGGAAATTGCTTCTGATTGCTCGATTGACCTATAAGAATTGCAAAAACGGCAGTTGGTATGCTACAGAACAATTTCACAGAACATTGTATGATGATTAAATGAACTTTTATATAGGTATAGGTTTAAATCAGCTCCTAATAAATCAGCCGAAAATTATACAAAAGTTCATTTAATCATCATGCAATGTTCTGTGAAATTGTTCTGTAGCATACCAACTGTCGTTTTTGCAATTCTGAGGTCAATCGAGCAATCAGAACCAATTTCCAGATCGAATGAGTGACGGAGGTGTATTTTTCTATACATTTTGTCTGAAATCCCCATACAAACTTCAAATCAAATGCGCCAGCTTATGCAAGAAGCGATTGAGCTGAAATTTTCAGAGATTGATTTTCTCACCCAAAGACACAATTCTGGGGGGTGCCCCGTGGAATTCGACAACATTTTTTTCTCCCCATAGTAATCTGGGCCAGTCTAGTCTTCATAAATACATGATCTATTTTAGAAATTTGTAAACTTTGAAATAGAATGGAATGAGTAAATGAGTCTACCAATTATCTCATGATGTTTGAGACTACTGCACCATTTTTTTACAAAGAGACAAATGCAGATTTGAAAATTTTCCCGGTGGTTATTAAATTTCCCGACATTTTCCCGGTGATTTTCAATTCCCGGTTTTTTCCCGGTTCTCCCGGTTTTCCCGGTTCGCTGGTCACCATGCCTTAGGGGACTGTTCTTGTCCTGTTTTGCATTTCCATCTAAAATATAAGAAGCATTAAATACAAAGTAAAATATCTTGAAGAAATAATAAATAGCTAATTGGATATCAACACAATGCGAAAATTTTGACGTCTCAATTGTTCAGCAAGTATTCTAGGTTGCTGGGATGGCAAGTACCCAGGGTTTCGACTTTTCGTTTCAATGAGACCAAAGCAACCGTTTTTCGGGCCAAGGGAAAATCTTGTTTCGTTGTTTATGTTGAGGATCATCTTTCACCCATCAATCTTTTCGCCAGAATTAGCATTGGAAGATGAATGAAAATCTTGCCTATTAGATGAAAATCCTTTTTCGTTTCATAACTTTTACCTCTCACTCATTTTTCGCGAGAATTATCGCAGAACAATTACAAAATTGTATGGCCGCGCCGGGATTCGAACCCAGAATAGTAACAATAATAGCTGTTGGGATGCGCTTACTTTAGCCACACCACCACGCTATCTGTATGAAAGCGTTAAGTTATTTGTTCCACATAAGCTACTACCATTTGCATTGATGATGTCACGAAAAGACTCGAATATGAAAGAAAAAGAGCAAACCAACTGTTTAGCGGCAATCGAAGTGAGCGAGAAATTGTTATCACTCTCCAGGCTGATTTTCTTTCCCGAAAAGCGATTTCTCCCCGAAAACTTTCGTGAGGGAAAATCATGTGCTCCTGAGATTGAGTGAGCATTACGAACCCTGCAAGTACCATAAAATCTGTACACGGCATGTGTCAAAATCAACTATGGTAATAATACGTGGCTATAATAAAAAACCGGTAAAAACGGCATACACTGGAGTCGCTTTTCATGCGGTTTAATATGACCGCTTTGCAAGATTTCCTCACCAATCGATTCGGCTTTGGCTCCGCTGTGTTTATATATTCAAAAAGTTTGCAAATCTGGTGGGGGAAGCTGGAAAACTGTCTACAAATCACATAAAATGATCTAGAGTGCGGCGCTGCAATGAACACAACAATTGACAGGAATCACATAACATATAAGCATCTTTGCCGTGGAATGTGGTCCTTCGATGATTTTGGAATGCTAGCGAACCTAGCGGTGGAAGTCAAGCTTTACTGAACATCGCACATAAGACAGAGCAGCATCGCATGCTTTGCTTTCTCTTTCTGTCGCCCTGGATATACGGGAGTGCCGTCCGTCGATTGTTGATACACAAAGAGCCTACTTTGAAATTTGCAGTTTGTTCTATGATGTCTATCTGTTTTGTGCAGGAATGCAAAATAATACAACCCCGAGCAAGGTCGGGTACGTTCAACTAGTCTCTATATATAAAAAGGAGTTTGCATTTCCTTTGAGGCAATATAACTCACGAACGGGTGGACCAATTTACAAGATTCTCTCAGTGATCGATTCGTCTTGGGATCAGCTGTGTTTGTACATACTAATAGCTGATCAATTTGCTGGGGAAAGTTGGGAAGTTGTCTAAATGCAACGGATTTATGAGTTCTGAAGAAAGCCATCTAGCTCGAACTGAAATTGATCTAGAGTGCGACGCCTCAATCAACTAAATGATTGACAGATCAAAAATAAAACCCGAGCGAGATCGGGCAGATTCGCGTAGTATAAAATAATGTCGTCAATAATCTCTTTGCAATTCAAATTGTAAATTGCTAACCAGATAAATGTAGAATTGCCTACATCAAGCTGCCTGTTGCTTAGAAGCAGTAAATAATTAATGTAAAGATAGAATGGTGTTCATTTCTACCCGTTGATGGATGCTATACACGGTCCCTATTCTCATGCTGGTCTCATAAAGGTACGAATGTGTGAGGCTGTTGTGCGGGGCACATTGAGACAAACAGTTTCTCTCAAAGAGAGGCGCTCTTAATTTTTCCCACAACGAAGAGCATCTTTTTTATGTGTTGATCATATCCGTGATGTTTTGTTGCTCTCTTTTGATGAACTTTTTGCTCATTGAGCTCATTGTGCGAGTAAATGCCAAGCCTCTGTAGGGGAAGAGGCCCCAAAACGCCCCCCCGATGCAAAACGCCTTTTGTGGTTTCCCTCATATTTACCGTCATTAAGATGTCCGTAACAAAACTAGATCTAAAATTATGTAGGATAGGCGAAGAAAGTTTCAAAATAGTGTATGGGAAGGTCGGAAAAACCGAAAATTTCCACATTTTGAAGAAACATCTAACATTTTAGCGAGGCAAAACGCCCTAGTGGCAATAACCTACAAAGTACTTGCGTCTCCACGGACTATCCATACTAGAATGCTGATTCGCCGACGCGTGGTACTTTGTTCCCTAGGAGCTGACACCGAAAAGGCGTTTTGCCTCATGAGTTTTCCGGCAACAGAATATCACCACTTTTTTGAAATGTGAATATTATCAATATGATTGAGATTTTTGCCAATTTTTGAATGGCATCAACTAGCTATCTTGTTTAACTGATGCATAATGTAAAAATACCCATGAATAGCGTTACAAATAAGACAATAGAGCAGTGTTTGCTTAGCTAGGGCATATTGCCCCCCCTTCCCCTACAGGTGCTCATTTCGATGTACATAGTTCTAAAATGCTTTAGTCTTTTTTGATGCGGATCGAAGCTGGTAGTCTAATAGAACAGGAATGTTTAGATCTGCAAACAATTATGTTTCTGAACGGTGCAATCAGAAGAAAATACTAATGTATACAAATAAGGTCAATGTTTAAGCGTGACAAGCTATGAAAATCTAAAAAAAGCATATTGAGTATATTTATTATGTTGAACTGAATCCTTAACCCTTCCAGGACGACTTCCTTTTACATTAATTTAACTTACAGATCTGGGTTTTTCCGCTCGATCCTGCCAAAACTGGTATAGAAAAAACTAAAAAGGTGTTGAAATATTTTTTAAGGATGTCCTAGGCCGTTCAAACTGTTCTCGAATGCATCCGAAAATATCTATCCAATCCAACTTATCCAACTTATGAATGGTGTAAGATATCAATACCAATTTTTCAAAACAACTTATCTGCTATTTTAAACGAAAATTCAAACGTCGATTTTATGAATCTGACAGCACTCCCACGCAAACCAACACCATCAACAGATAGCACAAGTCTTCACCTAAGTGTTGATGGTGTTGGTTTGCGAGAAAGTGCTCTCAGATTCGTCAAATCGACGTTTGCATCTTTGCTTACAAAAGCAGATAATTCGTTTTGAAAATTTGGTGTTAATATGATATCCCAGAAAGTTCATCGAGTTGATATCACTTCAATAATTATTCATACAAACCTAGGATAAGATGTACCAATTATTTAGTCATTTAAAATCGTACCGGTTGCTGATTGGGTGAAAATGACAATCGATTACTTCGATCGTCGGTATCATATTTTAAAAAAGGGCAACTTGTTGTTACCTTGGTCATGTTACTAGGTGATTAAATTGAAATGGATGACAAAATTCAAAAGTTTTTTTTTGATTTTTTGGGTAAAATGAATTTATGCTAGACTTCAAATGATGTATGCATAATTCTCAAGGGTTATGCTAGTTTAAACCACTCGAATTGAAGCATTATTAATTAACTTTTACCCATTTCGCTGTAAAACTTATCTAATTCCATGTAAACACTTTTTTCTGATGGTACGTAGCATCTTTTATTAAGGATAATGTAAGAAATGAACGAGAAAACATGATTTTTTTACATATACTATTTGGCGGATTTCGCAAAAAAATATTCGGAAGCACTGGCCTCCACCTCGTTGAAGTAACCGACTGAGAAAACAACAAGGCAGTCGCAATTTAATTGTCACATCCTATCCTAGATGCAAACTACTACAGAGCGTTTAGGTTCACCAAAACGTCCTGGAAACCACAAAGATTGAACTACTTGATCATCCAAGTCCATGTATGCAGAACAAATCGCAGGATGACCTTATTGTCAAGATTATTTAGGAGCACCTTGGACATTGGATCTCATGTTCATGGAAGTTAGGATCATATGCTTATTACACCGGATTGGGTAAATACCGATGATGAGGATATTACGAAAGTCTTGATTGATCTGGAAGATACTATGAACTAAACTCAAGAATATTTAGGATATTAATGAAAATTGGGTTTTCATGATGCGTATATGATTATTGAACTAGATTGGGTGTATACTGACGATGAGGACATTGCAAAAGCCTTGATTTATCTGATAGATGGCGTGAACTGAACTTCAGAACGTTTTGAAGTCCTTTGAGCATCTCGTATTCAAGAAAATAGGGGTTGCCTGATGCGTTTGGGTGTATACCGACGATGAGGACACTGGTTTTGGAGTACCTTGAGCATCTCGTATTTCTGAAAATTAATCACAGCCATAACGTTCAGGATGGCTCAACTTAACTAGGTATTCAGAATCATGAAACGATGTGATTTAGGATTCAAACATGCCAGATTTATTTGCACACTCTCAGAAGCAAAATCTTCCCCAGTTTTCGGATATCTGAATCTTCAGGGTATAGTCAAACTTGACCCCCGATATTTTTCCTGCAAAGCCAACATCCTGGTGAACATTTTTGCTGAGGAAAATGGTGGCCTATCTCTCTTCTGTGATTTTACACAGCCAATCTAGAACATTGGGCATATATGACCCTTCCGTCCTGAAAGGGTTAAGAAAGTGCTTACGAACAACGGCTTGTATCTATCTAAGGGCAAGTTTGAAACAAACGAAAATCACACTATGCCATGGATGAAGCCTTATTTATGAAATAGTAATTTGAAGTGGGCCCTTCTGAGGATGGCTAGGTTCGATTCCCGGTGCCGGTGTTGGCAATTTATAATTTGTAAATTGTCGCGACTTTCCTGGGCATGAAAGTATCATCGTGTTAGCCTCATGATATACGAATGCAAAAATGGTAACTTGGCTTAGAAACCTGGCGGTAGATAACTGTGGAAGTGCTGAATGAACACTCAGCAGCGAGACGGTAATGTCCCAGTGGGGGATGTAATGCCAATAGGAAGAAGAAGAAGAATTTGAAATGAGCATCATTTGTTGATTAACCCTCTAATGCCCAAAAACCACCTTTACATTTTTCTCCAAACGTTTTCTCCAGAGAGCACCAAACGTCGATTGATTGCTAGAACAACTGCACAAACGATAAAAAATTAACAACCGAAGAATTTTTTAGAAGCGGAATCAATATTGGTCCAGCATGCTTAACCGTGTGTACGTTGAAGCGATCGATCCAAAGAGGTTTGTTTCTTGACGTGAAAGTAAATTTAGTTTTAAATCTGGAAGAATATGCACCCTAATTTATTCACCACTAGGTGGATAAATTAGTGTTTCAATTAATTGATTGTTTCAATTGAATGAATTAAATTTGTAACCATGTCAAACCAACTGTGTGTGAACATAATGAAAACACCATTCCTAATTATATAATCATAAAGAGCAATGCTTGAATATAGTATCTTCACTCGATTTTTGAGTGTCTCACATTTCTCACTAAAAAATATGAAACCCGGTTTTCCCACGTCATATCGCCAGGGACGTTTCTTCCTTTCCATTATTCTATAATAGCATCGAGTTTCAAATCCGTTATACATATTTAGTATGCAGTTCAGTGAACTCAGTTATGCACCTCCGGCTATTGCGTGCGTTTTTTTACCAACCATGACACAAGAGCTGCGGAATGCACCGGAATGCCATTCGCTTCCAGAGCGGATTTTATTTCGCCAAGTTCGCTAAATGGGCAGTTTTGGTGCTCGCATACATGCCTAAGACCTATGACAGACATCTGATTCCATTGTGATTCATGTACCATTCAATTTTTTATTTATATGTTTTATGAAGTTTGTAACTTATAGTATGGAAACAGATTACACTCCCGCACTAATATGGATCTTAAGAGGATTTAGAACTCGATAAAATATCAATCTAAGAACGAGTTCAGCAACAATTTTGAAAAAGCAACCATAAGCATGTACTTTTCCGGACCAATGGAAATTTATTCGCTTAGTCTCATACATATCACTACGTATAAAAAAAGTTTAGTTTGTTTAGTTTATAAAAAAAAGTTTAGTTTAGTTAGTTAGAATAAAAGCTAAACCTTCCTTCGTATGAATCGGTTAGAAGCGACCAAATTTGTGATTTTTTCAAAGCACAGCATTTTTTTATATACTTTATTTCCGTGATTTTTTATATTAATGTTATAAGTTCATCACGTACAAAGCAGTTTAATTAACCATATCACAAATTTTGAAATATATTCTCAATTCAGAGAATTAAATACTATCCTGATTTATTCCGACCCATTATTGACACCCAATCAAAAGTTGGAGTCCAAATTATACTTGTTTAAATTACCTTGGTGAGGTCTTAATTGTATTCGGCTTCCCTAAACAGAATTTCGCACGCTTGCGAAAGCTGTAATCAACATATCAAGTAGCATGGTGCATGGTTGCGCTGTGCAACGGTCAGCATAATTCGTTGTTGCCACAGTTAGGCCACTGCACTTGACATTGGTGACCAAATACCTTACTTCTTCCGTTTCTATATCAAATAGTATTGAAAGGTAAAAATAAACGGACTTCATTTAATGACTCTACGTTCCAATTGAAACCTTAGCTGCTTTTCAACTTAGTGTTCTGTCAGAATTTGAAAATGTCATGTCATAAAAATATGTATAGTTGTGTGGCAAGGCAAGTTCAATGGATACACTGTTGCACATCAGGGAATCGAAAGAATTTCCCACCAGAAATTTTCTAATATAACCCAAGACCGTATTGATAATCGAGTTCACCATCTCCGGATTGGGCATTCCATGACTTTGCTCGCAAGGCTAACTGGAGACAGGGGAACAGTGAAACATCAATGAATCATAAGTTTGACGGTTTTGAGTCGCAATTAAATTCCATCGTTTTTTGCTCGTTGAGGTGCTTGCCACATCAAATACTCCAATTACCGAAAGGAATGTAGTTCGATTTCCTTTTGGTTTTCATTAGCAATATAATGCATTATTGTTCAGAATTTTAAGAAGATGAATCACCGATGATGTCATGTTATGAAATAAGGCACTTTAACGTATTTGTTTACCTACTCAAAATCAACTAGGGTAAAGGTAAGTATCCTAGAAAAATATGCCATCACCCATTTAATCTCAAAACAATCGATAACAATATTAGAGCGCCAAGATTTCCCAACAAACAATTCAAGCTGAATAAGCTAGATTTTTATGAAAAAATAATATTGAGCGTCTTAGGCGAAAATGTTACAAAGTTAAAAAGACTTCACTATTCCATTTACTTCCACTATATTCACTTTGTATCAACAAATACGTAAAGCTATGTCCATTTAGAATCCGGAATAATAAAATCATCTGTATCGCGGTAACGATTTGTTCCACATTTTGGTCATCTGAGTCGCGACCCGAGATGTTTTTCCACTTTTTCCACTTTTCTTAAGCTTCCGCTTCATTACTGCCCAAAATGTCTCGATGGGCCGGAGCTGTGGGCAATTGCGTGGATTTATGTTTTTATCGATGGAATCTTCGTTATTATCGTGGTACAGCGTACCGTTATCGTGGTACTGGATGACTTCCCGGCTGTAGTGGCAACTCGCCAAATCTGGCCAAAACTTCACGGGACCTTTATGGGCTTTATGGAAGGTCGACCGCGGTTTTTGAGACATTCCTCCTTGTACAGCTTCGAGTCCATCGTCTTAAACGTCACAAACACTTAGGTCTTTGCCCCAACAGGTGCATATCCCTTGCCAAAATCATCCGTTTTTTTTGCAAGTTGTCCAAAAATCAAACGTAAACTTTGCAGGAACTACTCCTCGTGCCGTCACCATGTAGAATTTTTGGCTAGGAAGCTGTCCGAAATCCATTTTGACGTTGGTTCCATCATCGATGAGCAGGATTATCAACGTGGGTGTGCAGACTTTTTTCTCTCCTTTCGGTTTCCATCTGGAATATTTTTTGACACGCTGCACGAAACTTCGTGAAATTTATACCACAGCAAGTGGGCGCCTAGGTTGACAAACCGCTGTAAAAGAATTCTTGCAGCGGTCACTTTCCGTGCCGCTGCAATACAATGAATGATTCCGGATTCTAGATGGACATAGCTTTATTTCAAAATGTTGGTTGATTTCTAAACTATAAAACAAATTTGTTTTTAAACAAAAGTTGTTTGTATTTATAAAAGCATGAAGGTTGAATCAAGCAGTTTTGTTAAGTTGTTTCAAGCTAAAATTCCAGTTTGTTTCAATATGTATTATAGTGGTTTCAAACCAATATTTTTGTTGTTATTACCAAACGATCAGTCTGTATTTATCAAATATAAGCTTGTACGTTTATGATTGTGAAAAGTAACACACAGATCAAGATATTTTTTTCATCGCGCTTTTCCGGGTACTTTCAGATGCAGTATCATTTTTTGGTTACCATAAATTGAAATAACAACCATTTCATAGATTGAATCAACCAATAATTTCGTCTGATACAATCTAAGTTTTATTTATTTCTAACTACTTTTCTTAGTTTAAAACAACTATAATTCTTGGTTGTTTCATAAACGTCAAACAAACAAACCAACAATATAGTTGATTCAAACATAAGTTTTGTTGAATTCGTATAAGAATTGGCGAAAAATTTAACGCAATAATTTAGTTTATTTCAACTTAACGACTAGGTTATTTCAAACTAAAGCATTGTTTGTGCCTAAGATTTTGGAAAGCATTCAACCTAAGATTTTGGTTGATTTAACCCACGTTTTGCTTGTTTCTACTGTTTATTTTTCTCCGTGTATTTGTTTTGACTCTGTCGATAACAAAGCACTGGAGAAGTTTTCAAGTAGGAAACGAAATACGTATACGTAGGTATATTTAATAAATGTGGAAATGCTTATAGAACACGTTGAAAAGCAGGTCAAATCCCAGTTGGAATGTAGAGCCATATAAGAAGACGAAGAAGAAACCACCCATTACGAATCTCTCTCGGTCAGTGGCGTCGCGTGGAATAATTGAGAACCTGTTCAAATTATATTTTGTTAAATTTAATAAAATAAAATTCTTATTTTAAGTTTCCTGGATTCCTCGAGTATAAAGTGGTGGTGTAAGAGGTAGGGCATCACTCGTCGCAAGCACGCTTTGTTATCGGGTCAATTTTCGAATCAACTCATATGTATATCTTTCATTTCGATAATAATTTGGGAAGGAAAAACATATCTACACCCGAAACGATTATGTGGGACATTCATTTGTATTAAGTAGAGGTGTGCGCCGCCTCGCCACGCCGCCGCCGCCACCGCTGACATTTTTGCATCGGCGCGCCGCCGTTTTAAATTTTCCACGCCGCTGATCTATAATTTTCCACGCCGATTCAAATTTAAAGAAATCCGCAAAATTTTCAGTGAATTTTCGCATAATTTACTAATTACTCTCTGTACGAGAATACACCAATGACTTCTATGAAAATTCTATACAATTTCTTGTTAAAATTGCGAAAAGCTCTCCGTAAAAACTAAGCAAAACGAAACAAATTGAATTTTTGAACGGAAATGAGTCGTTCGACAGAAAGCCATTTGGCCGAAGACCACAAGGCTGAAAGTTGTTAGGCCTAACATGTCGTTTAACCGAAAAGACTATTTGGTAGAAGCCTTTCCGAGCAAATCGATAACTTGTTTTAATGTTGTGAAATCATCGATTATGTTTACATAATTTGATATCTTTTTGGTCGTTTTAACGGTTGAAATAACAAAACGAAAAATCTTACTGTGACATCAAATCAAAAACTATTCCTGCTGTCGATAAGAGCAAATCAAAAACTAATTTTGATATTGGTTTCCGATAACAAAATAAGTACGCAGTTTGATGTCATATCATTCAATTTAGTAATATTAATAATTTAGTAATATAATCAATCATGATGATTCATATTTGAAAACATATTATGAATCAATTTGATGCCAAAATCAAAATATAGGATATCCGGCCCTAAAGTTATTTGGCCGGGAATGTCATTATGTCGAACAGTTCCTTTGGCTGAAAAAAAAATGGTTGGCCGAATAGCTCAATAGCCGAACATGCCCTTTGGCCGAAATGGACATTCGGTCGAAAGTGTCGTTCGGCTGAATTGGTCATTTTGGATATTTTCAAGACATTAACGGGAGAATTTTTTGAATTTCACCTCAAAAATTTGATAAACTTCCCCAAAAAATTTTGCAAGTTTTTCCAGAATATACATTTGGAAATTATTTTCAGATTTTCCACGGAAACTACTTTCAAGTTTCTAGAACTCTTTGGAATCACCAAGAGGAGCTCTTTGGATTTACCAGGGAAAATTGTTCAGAATTTTTCATGAGAATCTCTTCAGAGTTTTCACGGGAAGTTGGTCCAAATTTCTACAGGAAAATATTCATAATATCCACGGAAAGTTCCTATTGAGTTTCTGTTGAGTATTCTTTGAAATTTACACAGAAAATTGTGACTGGTAAAAGGGATGCTTTAACTTTGACTTTCTCAATCTAGATTAATTAGGACGGCTAGTTTTTTATCCTTTATTAGAGTGATTTTTTCGCAGGGATAAGTTCATCAGTATATTGCTAGTTTAGCATAACCAACTTTAAAACAACGGTTAAAACAACAAATTCTTTTGACCAAAAGCGACAAACGGCCCAACTGGTATTTTGGTCAGAAAAAGCCATTTGCCTCAACAGGTCGTCTGACCGAAATGGATTTTTGACCGAATGGGCCATTTGGCCGAAAATCTCATTTGGTCCAATAGGTCATCAGCCAAATACAAATGACTGAACGTGTACCATGGTCAAAAATGGCTCTCGTTTGGCGTAGTGGCATTTTTGTCAATTGACCATTGAACAAAATTCCGTAGCCTCTCTACTTTTAAGTCGATACTGGCCTTTAGACCAAAATACATCTAGCCAAGTACCATTTAGCAAAACTAAACGTTTAACGGAAACTGTTATCATTTTAGGTCAAATAAGTTTTGATTTAACAGAAAATGTAGTTCGGACGAAAGCGTACAGTAAAAAGGCCGATGCTGGGTCATTAGGCCAAAGGCCATTAGGCCGAATGGTCATTAGGCCGAATGGTCATTAGGCCGAATGGCCATTAGGCCGAATGGTCATTAGGCCGAATGGGAACTGGGGAGTGAGAATTGAGTAGTGCGAAGTGAGGAAGAAGTAGAACGGAAGAAGAAAAAAAGAAAAAGGAGAAGGAAGAAAGAAGAAGGAAGGAATGAAGAAGAAGGAAGAAGGAAAAAGAAAGAAGGAAGAAGGAAGAAGGAAGAAGGAAGAAGAAAGAAGGAAGAAGGAAGAAGAAAGAAGAAAGAAGGAAGAAGGAAGAAAGAAGAAGGAAGAAGGAAAAAGGGAGATGGAAGAAGGAAGGAGGAAGAAAGCAGAAAGAAGAAAGAAGAAGAAAGAAGGTAGAAGGAAGAGGGAAGAAGAAAGACGGAAGAAAGAAGAAGGAAAAAGGAAGAAGGAAGAAGAAAGAAGAAAGAAGGAAGAAAAAAGAAGGAAGAAAAAAGAAGGAAAAAGGAAGAAATAAGAGGGAAGAAAAAAGACGGAAAAAAGAAGAAGGAAGAAAAAACAAGTAAAAAGGAAGAAGAAAGAAGGAAAAGGAAGAAGAAAGAAGGAAAAGGAAGAAGGAAGATGGAAGTAGGAAAAAGGAAGAAGAAAGAAAGAAGAAGGAAGAATAAAGAAGGAAGAATAAAGAAGAAAGAATAAAGAAGGAAGAATAAAGAAGGAAGAATAAAGAAGGAAGAATAAAGAAGGAAGAATAAAGAAGGAAGAATAAAGAAGGAAGAATAAGGAAGGAAGAATAAAGAAGGAAGAATAAAGAAGGAAGAATAAAGAAGGAAGAATAAAGAAGGAAGAATAAAGAAGGAAGAAGGAAGTAGGAAGAAAGAAAAAAGAGGAAAGAAGAAGGTAGAAGGAACAGGGAAGAAGAAAGAAGAAAGAAAGAAGAAGGAAGAAGGAAAAGGAATAAGGAAGAAGGAAAATGGAAGAAGAAAGAAGAAAAAAATGAAGAAGAAAGAATGAAGAAGGAAGAAAGAAGAGGGAAAAAAGAAATACGGAAGAAAGAAGAAGGAATAAAAATGAAGGAAAAAGAAAGAAGAAAGAAGGCAAAAGGCAAAAAGAAAGAAGTAAGAAGGAAGAAGAGAGAAGTAAGAGGGAAGAAGAAAGGAGAAGGAAGAAGAAAGAAGGAAGACGGGAGAAAGAAGGAAGAAGGGAGGAAGAAGAAGGAAAAAGGAAAAAGGAAGAAGGGAAAAGGAAGAAGGAAGAAGAAAAAAGGAAGAAGGAAGAAGAAAGATGGAAGAAGAGAGAAGGAAGAGGGAAGAAGAAAGAAGGAAGGAAAAAGAAGAAAGAAGGAAGACGGAAGACGGGAGAAAGAAGAAGGAAGGAAGAAGAATAAAGAAGGAAGAACGAAAAAGGAAGAAGAATGAGGGAAGGAGAAAGTAGGAAGAAGGAAGAAGGAAGAAAGAAGAAGGAAAAAGGAAGAAAGAAGAAGGAAGAAGACAGATATACGAAGGAAGATGAAAGAACTTCTCATTTTTAACTTTTTGCTAACTGCCAAATGGCCGGACTTGTAAAAAGTTGTTTGCCCTAACAGATCAGCCGGAAAAGTCGAGTCAAGTACGAGACACTGAAGATGGTCTCACAGTTGAGGTCGAAATACGTATCTGTAAAGATAACAAAACGTAGAGGAATTAAATGGAAAGTACTAAACTCGGGGCCCTCCTTAGCCGTGCGGTAAGATGCGCGGCTACAAAGCAAGACCATGCTGAGGGTGGCTGGATTCGATTCCCGGTGCCGGTCTAGGCAATTTTCGGATTGGAAATTGTCTCGACTTCTCTGGGCATAAAAGTATCATCGTGCTAGCCTCATGATATAATACGTATGCAGAAATGGTAACTTGGCTTAGAAACCTCGCGGTTAATAACTGTGGAAGTGCTTAATGAACACTAAGCTGCGAGGCGGCAATGTCCCAGTGGGGGATGTAATGCCAACGAAGAAGAAGAAGAAGAAGAAGAAGAAACTCGCCTTAGACTGTCGAAAAAGTCATTTGACCAAAAAGATCATCTGACCAAAAATGTCTTTCGGTAAAATTGACATAAGGCAGATAGAGCCATTTGGCCCAAAAATGTCCTTTCTGCAACCTTCTTTGACAAGTGTCGTTCGGTTAAATTGATCATTTTGCCAAAATGACGTTTAGCCGAAAAGGTCATTAGACAGAAAATGCCGTTTGGCCGAAAGAGCTGTTTTGTAGAAAGCACATTTCTGGACCAAATGGCCAGTCCTACGGCATTTTCAGTCAAATGATCTATCCGGTTATATGATTTTTTTCGGCCAAATAATCAGGTGAATGTCCATTTCGAATGTATGTGGATTTCGGTCAAACTACATTTTTGATCAAAATATGTTCGAGATTTGGGATTTGGTTAGATGACTTTTGGCTTAAAAGCCAGTATTGACTTAAAAAGTAGAGAGGTTACGAATTTTCGCCGTAAATCTATTTAGGCCGAACGGATGGATATTTTTGACTAAATTACCCGCTCAGTTATTGACATATTCCCGTAGACCTGCTGATCCAAACGGTATTTTTGGCCAAATGGCTCATTCGGTAGTTTAAAATTTCAACCAAACGGCATTTTCGGGCTGATGACCTATTCGACCAAACGACCTGTTAGGGCAAACAACTTTTTTGGGTAAATTACCAGTTCGGCCTATGTCGCTTTCGGCCAATGGAATTTTCCAAGTCGTTCGTTCAATAGTCATACAATAACTGCAACATGTTTTCGTTTCAGTTAGCGAATGCCATTTAATAACTGCGACGCAATCTAGACGCCAAACGAGTGTCAGACAACGTCAGATGAAATAGAAGTGCACAAGATTGTGGAGCACAAAGAATTTGCCGTAGAAATCAAATAATTCCGAACAATTTTCCGTTGAAATCCAAAAAATTTTTTATAGAAATCTACATTTTTAACAATCCTCCGCGGAAATTCTAAAGAAGTTTCCGTTAAAATTCCGGAGAATTTCTCGTGAATATTCCAGAGAATTTTCCTTGAAGTCTCCCGTGGAAATTCTTAAGAATTTACTGTTTTATCGATGGCTATGCCAAACTAGCCATCTTAATTATTCTAGACTGAGAAAGCCAACGTTAAAACACCCATTCTACCAGCCGCACTCTCCTACAATTATGAAGAATTCTTCTTCTTATTGGCATTACATCCCCACACTGGGACAGAGCCACCTCGCAGCTTAGTGTTCATTAGGCATTTCCACAGTTATAAACTGCGAGGTTTCTAAGCCTAGTTTCCATTTTTGCATTCGTATATCATGAGGCTAACACGATGATACTTTTATGCCCAGGGAAGTCGGGACAATTTCCAATCCGAAAATTGTCTAGACTGGCACCGGGAATCGAACCCAGCCACCCTCAGCATGGTCTTGCTTTGTAGCCGCGCGTCTTACCGCACGGCTAAGGAGGGCCCAATGATGAATTATCTGTATGAATTTCGAAAAATGTTCAACATAAACTCAACGAATTTCCGAAAATTTTCCTGTAGAACTTTACAAAGCTTTTCTGAAGTTCCTAATGTAAATTGCGACGAATTGAAAGCTGAAATTCCAAACAATTTTTTTTGGAAATTCTCTTTTTTTGATAATTCCAAAGATTTCTCGAAACATCAAAGTAGCTCCCGTGGAAATTTCGAAAACGGAATTTTATGGAGAAGTTCTTTAGATTTTTCATGCGAAATTCAAAAAATTCTTTCTTTGTAAATTTAAGTCTTGAAAAAAATCCCGAAAAAATGCAAAACAATCACGCCGCCGCAGCCGACCAAAATTCTGATAAACGCCGCCGCCGACGTATATTGGATCGGCGCACACCTCTAGTATTAAGCATTTTGCATCAAATCTCGCATTCAAACCGATCAGAGAATGTCATACTTGTTAATACAGCTCATTGCATTAAGTCGGTTTAATTGGTTTCGATCGATACATCCAAACGAACCTAGAACAAGTATATGAATCGTGTACAACAATATAACTTTAACCCACACAATCTTCCTGATTCCATTTAGCTTGATAACGGAAAAGGACACAAATATGCATGGTGTTTATTCCACTCGCATCACTCATTTCTATCTCTGTTACCAATGAGAATAGATAGAAGGTGTGGAAGAAGACCAAATGCAAGTGTATTAGTGGATGATAGAAAATGTAAACAGCAAATGGTGACGTACATATTTGCACGGTTTCTTATGGGAGCTCGTTCGAATGTAGTAGTGAAAGCTTTTTCGCCATACACGAATGGCACGCACACAAAATATGGATTTCCATACCTTAGTATTTATTTTCATTGCTCTGTTACCCCTGTTACCTGTTACCCTTCCACTTGTCACATCCGTATAGCATGAAACTTGGATTATGATTGCCTTTGGTCGCGTCGGTCCAGATGATTAGCGCGTCAGTCTGAATGTGCTAATGGTGGAGGGTCCGGGTCCAATCACGTATTTGACCGAATTTTTTGTATGGTTGCTGAGGTTGTCGAAGTATACAGCTTAGTGTTGAGAAATGAGTGAGCAGTACTTGAAACCTACTCACTCACTCACGAGTATGAGTACAGTCCCTTCCCGATTTTGGCAACACGACCGGATTTTAATGTTGCCAAAATGGGGATGTTGCCAAAAACGGGAAAAAAAAATTCATACTAAATTTCATTTTTTTTGTTTGCATGATTGAAGCTAAATACTTAGAAAATGTACAACAGAGTATGTGGAGTGTGTTTAAATGATGCACGTGCATCATAATTGACATTTTTGCGAAATTATTCATAACTCGCAAATTGTAGTTCAAACAAAATTTAAACAAACTTAAGAATTGTAATCAAACGATAATTTATTAGCCAATTTCATAATACAAATTGAATAATAAATAATATTAATTAAATTAACAATAGCGTCGGCCACGTCCTTACAAAAAATTGTGGTGATAAAAAACGTTTCTATTGTAGGCAAACGTTCTTGTGGTCGGTGTCATTAGGACTTAGGAGTAAAGTTCTGTGCACAATTTTCGCTGAAATTATGTAAAAAATGAGCGCAAGGCATAAGACATTCCATTGTTTTAGAAAATGGTAACGGAAATTTGTATTCTGCACATTGGTCAAGCGTATCCAATGTAGTGTGAGTATGGATGAACTACACTCGACTACAGTTCTCCATGCACTACTTTAATTTTCATAACTTTGAAAAGATGGAAGAATCCTACATCGGACTAAGGTGGGTAGCAAAGCAAATCGGACTAGTCATTAACACGTTGCAGACGAAGTAGGCTCAAGAGAAGACAACGGCCATTCACCACGAGCTTGCATCAATGGCGACAAAATCAAGGTTGTTGAAGAATTCGTGCACTCGGGCTCACTTGGAAATCGTACGTACTTTGGACTCCAAAATACACTCCGATCGAAAATGGTTCTCTACAACGATCCGACAGGCACAAGAAGGCGAGGTGTGCTGCGATCAAGGTGGATCGTTCAGGCGGAAGACGATTTACGGACCGTCCGTAGACTGCGTGACTGGTAACGTACAGCAGTGGACGGAGAAGCCTGTTATGTACCACAGAGGCCACTCCGGCCTTAGGCTGAATAAATAATAATAAAACCACATGTGACGCATCACTCGCCTATCGAATCAGTTAGAATTACACCAGCGATCTCATGGGAACTTCACAGGAGGTATTCCACTTCTGATACTTCGCCATCACAAACAGAACACTCGAGAGCAGGCATTGGAAGTGTAGGTGAGCATTGACCTATTCTTGCAATCGTAGCATCCATAGCCAATGAGTGAACTGCCTCGCTCAGATGAATGCCAAATAACGAGTAGGGGCGATCGTTGCTGTGATAAACAATGAGCAACACCGTCTAACAAGCCAAGTGGGCTTCGTGGCCGTGCGGTTAGCGACGTCAATCGTCTAGACGCATGTGCTGTGGAGTGTGGTTTCGATTCCCGCCCCGGTAAGGAGAAAACTTTTCGTAAAGCGAAAAGTTCTCCACTGGTCCACTGGGTGTTGTGTAAATGCCCTGTCCGTTGTCTAATGCTAGATGTTAAGTGTTCAGTCTGTGCGACCTCTGGTCGAAGACGGTGACCCTGTTTCTTTTTTTTTATTTTAAACCCGCAGTGAGGTATCCACGTAAGCTACGATTTTTGCATTCGTACCCCGCTTGCTCTAGTACAATGAATCCAAACAATTCATCCACATGCTTATTCACTCTTCTTTCAAGGTGATAAGATAGTCGAGAGAAAGTATCAACGCCTCCCATTCAGTATGCTAGAGTTCCAGATTCTAAGAGGTCTTCATTTTTAGAATGCTTGAATGGCTTCTTCTAATAGCGCACCGTAATGACGCTCATTATTGTGTTACCAAGCTTCACTCAATAGGCTTCCATTGGTGAGCGTTGAAGATCATTAAACGGTGAATCATCGAACTTCCAATCTCAAAGATCTAAGGAAGCTCATAACTTGTCCCGCGGCAGAGCATCAAATTGGCTTAGATTAACCCGATTTTTTCTCATGAACTGATTTTTTTCAATGCCAGCTCGAGAGCCTTACGGTTACATGTTACCAATCTCTTACCATTACTCTTGAACTGTTGGCTAACATACTGGAATCAAAAGGCTTGTTATGCAAATGACACATCAGGAAACTGTAAAAGCCAACAGTGTTGTGATATCAATCGCTAGGCAAATTTGCGTCAATTTTAAGCAATAAGACTTTTTGAAATAAATTGTTGCTCATTATCTGTACGGGAATGCACCAGAAAGACGGATAAAATCAGAAAAATATATAAAGCTCTTCTAGTGGAATGTATTCAACCGTCTAAGACGAATTAAGTACTCTCCATTTAATTCCACCCGTTAATTTTCGATATCTTTGCAGATACGTATTTCGACCATAACGAAATACGTATCTGCAAAGATATCGAAAATTAATTGGTGGAATTAAATGGAGAGTACTTAATTCGTCTTAGACGGACGGATAAAATGATAAAATTACAATTTCTAGGCTGATATTAGAAAAGAGGCGCATAATGAGCAAAACGACTTGATGGCTATATAGCGCATTTAGACAATCAAATGTGCTAGTCATTAGCAATTAAACCTACTGGGGTTTGCTTGCTCCTGTATCACTCATGCAGTATCGGTTGCATTGTGATGCAAACAGCTGGCTTCGCTTTAAAGGTGTTGTACTATTTACAACGGTGTGAGTCAACGACGACAAAATCAGTGTGAATGCCAAAAAATACGACATTCTACGGTGGGCTGGTTATATTAGAGTAGGACCATGAATAAAAAGAGCAGAAGAGTTTCAATAGAAATTGTTTGCAATGAGCGGTGATACGAGTGGTGATTCATTATTTCAATAAAAGTGCCCACTATTCGTACAGAGCCCATAATACGCATATAAACCTTAATGATATTCACTTTTGGTTTTGTTTATCCTATTACATATTAATAAAAAGGTTTTAGCTCCAAAAAGTAATAAAAAATATATTTTCGAGGTTGTTGCCGAAATCGGGAAGAAAATGTTGCCAAAAACGGGTGTTGCCATAATCGGGGGTAGACAAAAACGGGTGTTGCCAAAATCGGGATGGGACTGTATTCAGTTTCGAACTCACTGCGAGTATACTCACGCGTGAGTATGGGTTGCAATGCTCATACTCACGAGTGAGTATGACCAATTCAATTACTCACTCGTGAGTAATTTTTACTCACATGACATAATATTTTAAAGAATGTAAGCTAATTTGAAAAAGCAGAGCATGGAGTTGGTTTCGTAGTAATGGGCAAGCAGATGAAGCGAGTGATGCGGTGGAAACCCATTAGCGAACGAATCTGTGTGTTGAGGATACGGGGCAAATTCTTCAATTACAGCCTAATCAACGTGTACGCACCGACAAACGATAAATCCGACGACGTGAAGGACACGTTTTATGAATGTCTTGATAAAGCCTATGGAGAGTGCCCAAAGCATGACGTGAAAATTGTTATCGGAGACGCTAACGCTCAGGTCGGTAGAGAGGACTTTTTCCGTCCCATAATCGGTAGGGAGAGCCTTCACCCGCTACCAATGACAACGGCCTACGGCTAGTAAATTTTGCTGCTGCCATAGGGATGGCCATCAATAGCACCTACTTTGCACGAAAGAACATCCGAAAGCACACCTGAGACACCCAAATGGTGAAACTTGCAACCAGATAGACCATGTTCTGGTGGATGGGCGCCATTTCTCGGATGTTATCGATGTGCGGACATTCAGACGTCCGAACATTGACTCTGATCACTACCTCGTTGTCAGTAAAATTCGATCACGGTTGTCAACTGTATCGAACGAAAGATCACAGCGAACGATGCGTTACAATATCCAGCGATTGTCGGCGGAAGGAGTATCGGCTGAGTACCGCCAGAAGCTCGAAGAACGGACAAGTGCAATCAACGTTAGCGACAACATCAACGATCTATGAGAGTCGATCCATGGAGCGGTGAGCAAAACAGCACGAGAAGTGGTAGGCACTGCACAGACGGGTTGGTTCGATGTGGAGTGCCAGAGAGTGACAGACGAGAAGAACGTTGCCAGAAGCCGGATGTTGGTGTCAGGTACCCGATCGAATAGAGATCGGTACAAGGAAGCAAGAGCAGCCGAAAAACGAACACACCGCAGGAAGAAAAAAGAGTATGAAGAACGAATGATTAGTCAGGCACTGGAGCAGAAGAGCAGAGCAGAAGGATATGTGGAGGTTTTATGAGACTGTCAATGGCGTGCGGAGAAAGACAGTGCCATCTCCCGTCATGTGCAACGACCACGAAAGGAATTTGCTGACAGATAAAACTGAAGTGGCTGCCAGGAGTAAGCAACACTTCGAGACTTTGTTGAATGGAGGAAGTGACGGTGCATCGGTGAACAGAATAAATATTAGCGACGATGGACAAGCTGTGGAATCACCTACACTAGATGAGGTTAAAAAAGCTGTCAAAGAGCTGAAAAACAATAAGGCTGCGGGGAAGGACCAGCTCTCGGCTGAACTTCTCAAACATGGCAGTGAGCAGCTTTACGAAGTTCTGCACCATATGATGTCGAAAATATGGGAAGGCGAGGAAATGCCTGCTAGCTGGTTGGACGGCCTCATTTGCCCTCTCTTTAAGAAAGGGCACAGACTGGAGTGCGCCAATTACCGAGGAATAACCCTCCTTAATTCGGCGTACAAAATTATGTCCCGTATTCTGTTTAACAGATTGAGACCGCTTGAAGAGTCCTTCGTCGGCGAATACCAAGCAGGTTTTCGTAAGGGCCGATCAACGACGGATCAAATGTTTACCCTGAGACAAATCCTTGATAAATTCCGGGAGTACAACTTGCAGACACATCATCTGTTTATTGATTTCAAGGCGGCGTACGATTCAGTGAAACGGAATGAATTATGGCAAATTATGCTTGAACATGGTTTTCCGGCGAAACTGATACGGCTGATTCGTATAACGTTGGACGGATCGAAATCAAGTGTAAGGGTTGCGGATGAAATATCGACGTCATTTGTTACCTTAGATGGATTGAAGCAGGGTGATGCACTCTCGAACCTACTGTTCAATATAGCGCTCGAGGGAGCGATTAGGAGAGCTGGTGTTCAAAGAAGCGGTACCATTATCACAAAATCGCATATGTTCCTGGGATTTGCGGACGATATCGATATTATCGGAATTGATCGCCGTGCCGTGGAAGAGGCTTTTGCGCCTTTTAAGAGGGAGACAGCGAGGGTTGGACTCACGATCAATACCAGCAAAACGAAGTACATGGTCGCTGGCAATCAACGTGGGTTCATTAGTGGTGG
The DNA here is from genome assembly GCF_024139115.2 of Armigeres subalbatus. Lineage (NCBI taxonomy): Eukaryota > Metazoa > Arthropoda > Insecta > Diptera > Culicidae > Armigeres > Armigeres subalbatus. The sequence goes on from NC_085140.1 coordinate 57,658,560, forward strand.
TGGTAGCGAAATAGTGCTGGGTGGTGAAAAATTTGAAGTGGTAGAAGAATTTGTGTATCTTGGAACATTAGTGACGTGCGATAATGATGTTACCCGCGAGGTGAAAAGGCGTATTGCAGCTGCAAATAGGGCTTATTACGGACTTCGTAACCAGCTTAAGTCCCGTAGTCTGCAAACGAAAACAAAACTCGCGCTGTATACTACTCTGATTCTTCCGGTGGCTTTATACGGCCATGAGACATGGACGTTAAAGGAGGCTGATCGGAGAGCTCTCGGAGTGTTTGAGCGTAAGGTGCTGCGGACAATACTCGGCGGTAAACAAGAGAACGGTATCTGGCGGCGTCGCATGAATCACGAATTGTACCAGGTGTATAAAGGGCTGGATATTAATAAGTTTATGCAACACGGCAGACTACGGTGGGCTGGTCACGTTGTTCGTATGCCGGAAGAACGTCAAGCGAAGATAATATTTAGTATAGAACCCGGAAGAGGCCGCAGGCTTCGTGGAAGGCCGCGTACACGATGGCTTTTTGCAGTTGAAGAGGACCTGAGGGCGCTCAATGTTCAGGGCGACTGGAAGCGATTGGCCCAGGATCGAGTCCAGTGGAGAAGGATACTCCATTCGGCGTAGGTTCATCGAAGAGCTGTAGCCCATCAAGTAAGTAAGCTAATTTACCTTAGTAGTAAATAATAATGCCAAATATTTATAACCTGTTGAAACACCAGGTTGGATGTTGTAGAATATCATAGTAGGACGAACTTAATATGCCTGCTAGAAATGTAGCATAAAAGTGTATTTATTATAGATTTATAAGGACTGAGCATCATAAACAGCTTCGTAAACGACATCGTAAACGTAAACGACTGGAAAAGGCATATCTGTTAAGTTACAAGAGGACGAGTTTTGTTGAGCAGTGAAATCTAAACATCTGGACTTGTAAGGACATTCAACTTTTAAAACCTTTATAAGAATTTGATCAACTGTTTTGCGGCATACTTAAATAATATCCAATCGATTCTAATCTCTAATTTCTATTTTGGAAAGGTTTACAAAAGAATTATCGTTTGAACTATCTTTTGCTGGATTTAGGAGCATACAATTGACCTTTCCCGTCAAAAATTGTATCTCGTTTTATTGTCTCAACATCGGTCAACTTTCCCAAAGAACCTATATTTTTTGAAGCCTCTAACTATTTAATAAAAAAAAACAATGTGAATGAAGAAGTCACCCGATGTTCGTCCAAAATCGGGCCAATGCAATGCTTAAAAACAGCACTTTTTCGATTTTTGTTTAAAATTTCAAAAATATGGTTTCTTTGGGAAAGTTGACCTTAAATAAGCCAAATACCGTGCACGCACCTAACTTTGCGCAGCTCCTAACTTTGCGCATTTTGCGGTTATTTTTGATATAGAATGCGTTTAAATTGAATTTCGAAATATAATTACAACTAGTCAGCACAATATACATGTAATTATAACAGCGCATGCATTTTGCCTCTGTTAAAAGACAGATTTTTTATTTTAATAGTTGAAATTTGTACTGAAAACTGTGAAAATTATCAAAATGGCGTGTTCTTAGCACAATTGGAGAAGTGACGGTCTACTCGAAAAATTGTAATTTTTGTAAATTTTTACATTCGGTGACATCTTATTACACATGGATCGAATAATTATAATATTGTTGAAGCCATCTAATGAGAATTTGGTTTGTTATTTATATTTTTCGTTAAAATATATTATGCGCAATGTTAGGAACCGTTTTTTAATACAGTGTACCTAATTTTGCGCACAACTCGTATTTCTTCGATATTTTCAACATTTATGATATACCTCATCGGAAAAGGGTTTGAACAGAAAAGTACTTTTGTTAGCTGTGGTCAATGTACATAAATGAGGCTGTACATACACCAACAGACGTGAAAACATACTAAGTATGTCGAATCATGAGAAAATGATGCCGGGCATCCTCATTTTCTTAAATATGCTCATATATGCCTACAAATGGAATGAACATGATTTGTAATAGTAGTATTAGTTGAAAAAATAAAATTTGGTTGGAAAATTCTATGATAGACGCTTGCTTCGTGTTAGAAATTTTCCAAGCTATGTGCGCAAAGTTAGGCATATAATAAGGGGTCTGCTTTAAAGTTCAATTTACTATTTATTACAAATTTTTGTACCAAATTTAGTTCTCGAACATTAATATGATAATAATACAACAGCATGGAAACTATTTCAGGCGGATAGCTACTTTTTGTAAGTTGTGCGAGTTGGTTAAATTTTGAATTTCCTTAACTGCGCAAAGTATGGTGCGTGCACGGTAATCGATTGAGCGAATAAAAAAATGACGGGAAAGGTCAATTGTGGGTGCCAACAATATGTGTAAACAGTCACGTCTATTATTCTTTGAATTGTGGTCGAGAAAGTTCCAGCTTCGAAATCTAACCGTAGTTGGATGTCAGAACAATGTATATTTTTTCAAACAATCTTATTTTTCTACTTGATTTAATTAATAAACTAGGATGTTATCACGCTTTGCAAACAGTGATTGGCAATAAAAATCAGACTAATCTATGGACTTCACATTTTGCAACAAGTTCGATGCCTTGCTGAAAAATTTATCAAAGAAACATGTGATGCAATGAGGAATGAGGAAATATTTGTGTGGTAGTTTTGTAATTCAATTTATTAATTTTCTGGGGAGGAGAAGTGGGTCTGGGGAGGGCCAGCCCCCCCTTATTTACGCCAATTGTGAATCCTGAACAAAATATGATCAGAACCAATACTGGAAAAGGTCGTGATCGTCATAAGACAGAGATCAAAGCGCCTTTTTCTATTTCAGGCGATCAAATGAAAGAATCGTGGGTTCTTTGATCAATTTCGCATGAAAGGCAGTCATGAAAGGATGTTTTGCTTTATTTTAAAATTAAAATTTCTAAGGCATTTTAATACATATATGCGAGGAATATGAATGAATCATACTCCTTCAATTCACCGAGTTGAAAGTGGTGATAAACACAAAAATAAAGCAGATATTGCACACTTTCATGCCCTCAAGGAACACAGAACAACAAGATTTTTGTAGCATGCCATTCATCTTTCGCGTTTCTATAGATATTGAAAGGGGCAGATCGCGTGACATCTCTAATTAACATTGAGAAATTTCAGTACTGATCAGAACACATCGATATAGGGAGGTTATCGAGATGTAGAATGCCCGAATGTACATGGATTGAAGGGACCGAGGAAACCATCGTCATTGGGAGAAATATCGAGATATAGAACATCGAGTAGTAGAAAGTGTAGAATATTATTTATCATACATACAATAAAACAGATCTTTATACAAATCCCCCTCTTTTAAAACTCAAAACTGGTTGATACTACCGAAACTACATCCCAACAATTAATTTACAGTTCGCGCGCCAAATCATCCGAGCCGATCGATTCGATCCACTCTGGCACACTCTTGATGTAAAATAAATGCAGTACTAGAAAGACACACCGCATGCCATCTACGAGCATTCGACAAGAAGCTGTAACATTTTTGCTTGATTCACTATTCGAGACACAAACCGCTCGAGCGCAATGAAGGTAGTAGAATTTATAGCATATATACGCAAAAGGATTTGAAATAGCGACATGTGACAGCAAGGAGCAATCTGTGTAACATTGCAGTTCTGTCTGCTTCCGTTTTCAGACGTGTGTGGATTTAAATACTGATTTCTGAAGAAGCTCGTTAAATTCATTCCAGTAAGTAAACATTAACGTCAATTTTAACTTAAATACAATCGACGTTTTCTCTTTTTGGCCATAGAAACCACAACGATGACGACATCCTCATCATCCTTTAGTTCGCTCAGACCCGAGGACATGACCTCCTTGGAGTACGATTTGGATCCGTACGCGCACTTTGCTGCCCACGAGTCGTTCTTGAAGGACCAGGTCCGCTCGCAAGCCTACCGCAAGGCCATATACAAGAACAGACACCTCTTCAAAGGGCGAATCGTACTGGATGTCGGCTGCGGCATGGGAATCCTATCGATGTTTGCTGCCCGAGCCGGGGCTGCCCGTGTCATTGCCATAGATTTTTCCAACGGTATCGATTACGCGCAGGACGTCGTCGACGAAAATGGTCTCGGCCACATTATCACTCTGGTTAAAGCAAGAGTCGAATCCATCGATCAACTTCCGCACGGAATCACCCATGTGGACATTATTCTTTCCGAGTGGATGGGACTTTGTCTGCTGGATGGACCAATGCTGGATACGGTCATCTATGCTCGTAACAAATGGCTCAATCCAAATGGAGGTTTGATGTTTCCTGATCGTTGCACCCTTTACATCGCGGGTATCGAAGACCGAAAAGTTCTCGATGAACGAATCAACTGGTGGGATAATGTGTATGGGTTTGACATGAGCGCGATCCGCAGGGCGGCCATCAAAGAGCCGCGTGTGGATACTATCCACTATCGACATATGGTCACCACGTGTTATCGCATAAAGGAAATTGACATGTACACTGTCGACCAGTGCAAGTCCGCCACGGGCGACTGGGAATTTGAGTCGCGGTTTCGTTTGACCGCGAAGCGGACCGACTTTGTGCACGCGCTGGTCACCTACTTCAATGTGGAGTTTACCCGCTGCAAGCACCGTACGGGATTCAGCACCTCCCCGATGACGCCGTTCACTCACTGGAAGCAGATGATTTTCTATTTGGACGAGGGCTTGGTCGTGGAGAAGGGCGAACTGATTGGCGGTAGGTTTAGCATGAAGTCGATGTATTCGCCCGGGAGGTTCGCGAAGGCAGACTTCCGGATCAAGCTGCGGTTCAAGGGAGTGCATTCGGATGTGAAGGAAGATACTTTCTATAAACTGCGATGATGTGTGAGATATGATTAGATACTAAGTACATGTTATACGGTATTTTTGTTACGCATGAAATGAGGTATGAAACTGTTCACATTATATCGAAATAAATTATTTGCATCTCAGAATTTGGTGTTGTTTGATTGGTTTCCAAAAGGCAATCTCATATTAGGGAACATCCATACATTACGTAACGCTTAAAGGGGAAGGGGTGTTGCCCAGTGTGACTATCTATACGCGGAGACGAGCCAGCCTTGGGCTGAAAATCTCCGAAATAAAGATTAAAATGCCAGTATACCGTATTCTTCTTCATGGACAAACTGTACTTTCCAGCGAATCCAATTTGTTCGAAATATTCTCCCATTTAATTTATCTGGCGAAAACGAGAAATGTGCATCAACTTTTGTCCGAAAGAGCATTCAAACATAAACAAGAATCAAGGTGATATAACCGCTACTTACCATGAACTTGTACAAGAATTATATTATAGATACAATGAAAAGCATGCATTAAATGCTGAATACCTTGGAAGTCATTCCAAAATTCGGGAAGTGATGAGTGATGATGGTGACCAAGGTTAAAACACATTTTGAAAAGAACTTGTATACTTGTGGTCTGTGAACTCTCTCTACTTCCCTGGTCATGAATATATTATCGTGTTTTTGAGGTGAGTCTAATTTGAAAAATCCTACAGGATTTATTAGTTTGGTAGATAGACAAATAACCAACGCAAAAGATGTCCATTGTCCATGCTGGGCGACTGCTTACTATAGCCAGTAGAAGTATAAGTACTAGAACGCTAGTAGCGCACTATTTATTTATTGTCAGACTAAGGCCGGAGTGGCCTGTGCAGTGCATAGAAGTCTTCTCCATTGGCGCTGTAGTCATTTAAATTATTTTGCCAAATTATGCTTCAACGAGCTTCAATTGGCCATTATGTATGCATCATGTCGTAGTGCATGCTTGGTTTCATCACCAACATCGGTTCGACACTTTTGTAGTCTTGTAGTACCGGTACTTTGGCTGTAAGGTGGAAGTAACCAAGATGTTAGTCACGCGAACAGAAACGACATTAGCAATGTAATACTCCATGGCTACACGTCGCCAACCACGCAGTCTACGGAGGGTCCGCAAGTCAACTTGTACCTGATCGATCCACCTTACCCGCTGCGCACCTCGCCTTCTTGTGCCCGTCGCGGATCGTTGTCGAGAACCATTTTCACCGGGTTACTGTCCGACATTCTGGCTACGTGCCCGGCCCACCGCAGTCGTCCGATTTTCGTGGTGTGAACGATGGATGGTTCTCCCAGCAGCTCATGCAACTCGTGGTTCATTCGCCTCTTCCACGTACCGTCCGCCATCTGCACCCCACCATAGATGGTACGCAGCACTTTCCTTTCGAAAACTCCAAGTGTGCGTTGGTCCTCCATGAGCATCGTCCAGGTTTCGTGTCCGTAGAGGACTACCGGTCTAATGAGCGTTTTGTAGATTGTCAGTTTGGTACGGCGGCGAACTCTATTCGATCGGAGCGTCTTGCGGAGTCCAAAGTACGAAAGATTTCCAGCCACTATGCGTCTCCGAATTTCTCTGCTGGTATCATTTTCGGCAGTCACCAGTGAGCCCAAGTACACAAATTCTTCTACCACCTTGATTTCGTCACCACCGATGCAAACTCGCGGTGGGTGGCTCACATTGTCTTCTCTTGAACCTCTTGAACCTCATGTACTTCGTCTTCGACGTGTTGATGACTAGTCCGATCCAGTTGGCTTCCCTCTTCCGTCTGATGTAGGCTTCCTCAATCTTCTCAAAGTTACGTGCCATAATATCTATGTCGTCGGCGAAGCCAAATAGCTGGACGGACTTATTGAAAATTGTACCACTCGTGTTAATCCCTGCTCTTCGTATTACCCCTTCCAAAGCGATGTTGAATAGCAGACACGAAAGTCCATCACCTTGCCGTAACCCTTTGGACTCGAGAATGGACTTGAAACTCGAACTATGCACATCCCAACTAACAATTTTGGTGCTAAAAGCCTTTGGCTGTGTACTATTTGACCGCAAATAATCCCTTGAACTTCAACTCGACTATTACCCAAATATCTATCAGCTAGTCAGTTTGTGCTGAATATATTTCAACTTTTATCGTTTATGCAGCTTTCATATAGTCATAAAACAGCTCTGTCTGAATTAGCAACAAAGCTTATCGGTTAAGAGCTAATGTATGTAACTGAGTTGCTTGATAGCAACTTCCCATATTACGGTGAGTAGCATTCACAATGAAAACGTTTTCGCTGTTGTTATAGCACTATCAATATAGCGTACTGGCACTATAAATGAACTAACGAAGCTTTTAGGCAACTTCTGTATCTTTGAAGATTACACAACGTTTAAGTAAATCTTATACTGCTTCTTTTACTAGCTTCATTTTTCATTTATTTAGTTAACATCTAAACAGATAACACTGAATCAACAATTTGACGCCACAATACACGGTTCGAGGCTGCATCTCTCCATCCTCGGATACGCCCCACGCTCGCCAAGTCGTTCTGCACCTGGTCTGCCCATCTCGCTCGCTGCGCTCCACGCCGTCTCGTACCTGCCGGATCGGAAGCGAACACCATCTTTGCAGGGTTGCTGTCCGGCATTCTTGCAACATGTCCTGCCCATCGTACCCTTCCGGCTTTAGCTACCTTCTGGATACTGGGTTCGCCGTAGAGTTGGGCGAGCTCATGATTCATTCTTCGCCGCCACACACCGTCTTCTTGCACACCGTCAAAGATGGTCCTAAGCACCCGTCTCTCGAATACCTGAGTGCTTGCAAGTCCTCCTCGAGCATTGTCCATGTTTCATGTCCGTAGAGGACAACCGGTCTTATAAGCGTCTTGTACATGACACATTTGGTGCGGTGGCGAATCTTTTCGACCGCAGTTTCTTCTGGAGCCCGTAGTAGGCCCGACTTCCACAGATGATGCGCCTTCGTATTTCACGGCTAACGTTGTTGTCAGCCGTTAGCAAGGATCCGAGGTAGACGAATTCCTCGACCACCTCGAAGGTATCCTCGTCTATAGTAACACTGCTTCCCAGGCGGGCCCTGTCGCGCTCGGTTCCGCCCACAAGCATGTACTTTGTTTTTGACGCATTCACCACCAGTCCAACTTTTGTTGCTTCACGTTTCAGGCGGGTGTACAGTTCTGCCACCTTTGCAAATGTTCGGCCGACAATGTCCATGTCATCCGCGAAGCAAATAAATTGACTGGATCTATTGAAAATCGTACCCGGCTGTTACACCCGGCTCTCCGCATGACACCTTCTAGCGCAATGTTGAACAACAGGCACGAAAGTCCATCACCTTGTCTTAGTCCCCGGCGCGATTCGAACGAACTGGAGTGTTCGCCCGAAATCTTCACACAGTTTTGCACACCATCCATCGTTGCTTTGATCAGTCTGGTAAGCTTCGCAGGGAAACTGTTCTCGTCCATAATTTTCCATAGCTCTACGCGGTCTATACTGTCGTATGCCGCCTTGAAATCAACGAACAGATGGTGCGTTGGGACCTGGTATTCACGGCATTTTTGAAGGATTTGCCGTACAGTAAAGATCTGGTCCGTTGTCGAGCGGCCGTCAACGAAGCCGGCTTGATAACTTCCACGAACTCGTTCACTAATGGTGACAGACGTCGGAAGATGATCTGGGATAACACTTCGTAGGCGGCATTAAGGATGGTGATCGCTCAAAAGTTCTCACACTCCAGCTCGTCACCTTTCTAGTAGATGGGGCTTCCACTCCTCCGGTAGCTGTTCGGTTTCCCAGATTATGACTATCAGTTTGTGCAGGCAAGTGGCCAGCTTTTCCGGGCCCATCTTGATGAGCTCAGCTCCGATACCATCCTTACCAGCTGCTTTATTGGTCTTTAGCTGTTGAATGGCATCCTTAACTTCCCTCAAGGTGGGGGCTGGTTGGCTTCCATCGTCCGCTGAACTGACGTAGTCATCTCCTCCGCTGCCTTGACTTTCACTGCCTGTACTCTCAGCGCCATTCAGATGTTCCTCGTAGTGCTGCTTCCACCTTTCGATCACCACACGTTCGTCCGTCAATATGCTCCCATCCTTATCCCGGCACATTTCGGCTCGCGGCACGAAGCCTTTGCGGGATGCGTTGAGCTTCTGATAGAACTTGCGTGTATCTTGAGAACGGCACAGCTGTTCCATCTCCTCGCACTCCGCTTCTTCCAGGCGGCGTTTCTTTCCCTGAAAAGGCGGGTCTGCTGTCTCTGCTTCCGTCTATAACGTTCCACGTTCTGCCGGGTACCTTGCTGCAGCGCGACCGCCCGCGCTGCGTCCTTCTCCTCCAGAATCTGTCTGCACTCTTCGTCGAACCAATCGTTCCGTCGACTTCGACCCATATACCCGACGTTGTTCTCCGCTGCGTCGTTAATGGCTGCTTTGACTGTATTCCAGCAGTCCTCAAGAAGGGCCCCATCGAGCTCACCCTCTTCCGGCAACGCTGCCTCGAGATGCTGCGCGTATGCAGTGGCGACATCAGGTTGCTTCAGTCGCTCTAGGTCGTACCGCGGCGGTCGTCGGTACCGAACATTGTTGATGACGGATAGTTTTGGGCGCAGTTTAACCATTACCAGATAGTGGTCAGAGTCGATGTTAGCGCCACGATATGTCCTGACGTCGATAATGTCGGAGAAGTGCCGTCCATCAATCAGAACGTGGTCGATTTGTGATTCTGTCTGCAGTGGTGATCTCCAGGTGTACCGATACGGGAGGCTGTGTTGGAAGTAGGTGCTGCGAATGGCCATATTCTTGGAGGCGGCGAAATCAATTAGTCGTAGGCCGTAGGTCGTTTTCGTTCGTCAGCCGGTGAGCGCTGAACTTTCCAATAGTCGGTCTAAACTCCTCCTCTTGGCCAACCTGAGCGTTCAAGTCTCCTATGATGATTTTGACGTCGTGGCTTGGGCAGCTGTCGTACTCACGTTCCAGCTGCGCGTAGAATGCGTCCTTATCATCATCAGTGCTTCCGGAGTGTGGGCTATGGACGTTGATTATGCTGAAGTTGAAGAACCGGCCTTTGATCCTCAACTTGCACATTCTTTCATTGATCGGCCACCACCCGATCACGCGCCTTTGCATATCGCCCATCACTATGAAAGCTGTTCCCAGCTCGTGTGTGTTGCCGCAGCTCTGGTAGATGGTATGATTACCTCTAAACGTTCGCACCATTGATCCCTTCCAACAAACCTCCTGCAGCGCTACGATGCCGAATCCACGGTCCTTGAGCACATCGGCGAGTATGCGTGTGCTTTTACTAGCTTATGGGACGTCAAAACCGCATTGTTTACATTTGATTTTTGTTGCCGGAGCTGTGTATGAGCTATTGATTTCTGCAGCTACAAAAGTATTCACCTGCTCTTATAGCAACTGACAAAGCGCTGTCAATAACGCTAGCAGCTAGTGTAAGAAAACTAGCCAGTTAGAAGCGATATTTCTGTTGACGGCTACTGTTAATCGATTAGCAGCAGAGTAGCATCCATACAGATCGAAAAAATGTTGCCTAAAAACAATTTCAGCGATTGATGATGCAAAAAAGTTAGCCAACAGAACATGCTGATAAATGTTTGAATAATGGTTGACATAATGCTGAAAGCATAATTTTTAAGCTTATGTGCTGAAAGCAGCATGTAGGCCTCTTTCTAACGTTTATACAGCATGAATCTGAAAATAGCGTTAGTAAAACAACCTATAGGGTATGCGAAGAAGCACATCCATAATTTTCTTTGTTATTTACGTATGTCAAAGTGACGGTGATGACAGAGCAGCGGCCATTGAATCAGGAGATCAGGAGTTCGAAACTAGGTAGCAACAAAATTGATATTTGAGTTCTCACAAAAAAAACATTAAATAAACTCCGAAATTTACTCTCCTCTCAAATAATATTTAATCAAATTGAATTCAGTGGCTGTATAAAACTTATTTAACAGATTCAACAAATCTGAATAAGCGCCATTGAAGCGAATTATATTACTAAATTGTTTAGTAAAGATTGAGAAAAAATTGTGTAACATGCTGTAAAGTAGTTGTGCCGGCACGTCAAAAACAGCTGAATAGATTCGCCAGATTTGCTGGTAAAGGAATTGAATAGATGTTCTTGATCATAAGTATAGCACACATGTTCAGCTTGAAGCCGTATAAACGAGTTGAAATAACATTTACATTGACATTAAATGTTAGTTGGGCGAGCCCTTTTTAAACTGACCACAGATCCGTATAGTTCTTCATTCATATCATTAGATTTAGATAAGGCAAATGAATGAGTGGACTTAACTGATTTCAACTTAAACTTAAACGTGGTTAACTCTCTAACGGTTTTAATAGGTCATTTCGATTTAAAACTTGTTCACTTGAACTATCTTTTTCTAAGTCTAGTTTAGGGAGATGCACTGAGCAATTCTGCTGCTGACTGCTACGCGAAATGAACACCTTCGTTAAACTCATTTGAACATAAACATAGTTGAACATGTTCAACTTATGGTAATCCAATTGGATTCATTAAGTGTCAAACATAGCATTAGAGCGGCATGACGTGAAACGTGCTGGTGCTATTCATAATCCGTGCTAGTGGAACACAAAGTTTGAATGGATCCTCAAGTAATCACAACCATTTGTTGCTTGGTTTCTACTAAAGGATACGATAATTGAAAACCACGTCCTCCGCGTTCCACTGCTCGGAAACCAGCATTTATTTTGAGCAAATGCGCAGAGCGACATCATATACCACATTCGGGACTTTTGTTGAACACCGTACGCGGGAGTTAGATTAACCAACCACGGTTTTGGTTTCACCTACATAAAAAAGCATCTAGCTCTTACCAAGAGAGTACATCTCGTTTTTATCAGTTCCAACAAATTGCCTATGTGCCGTACTCACAGTTTATGTATGGGTCAAATCTCCATGTTCAGCAGATGATGCCGACTCTAAAGACAAGTGGTATTCACAGAGAGGTACCGCTCAGAATAATCACACCCACTAGCCTTCTATGAAACCCGTCTCGTCAGTGACATCGAATAATGAACAGTTTTCGAAGTGCTTTGAGAGGGCGGAATGCAATCGATCAATACACATGGAACGGAGGAATTTCCATCACAATCATCAGAAAATTATCAGTCTGGCGAGGTGAATCTGAAACAAATCTTTGCTAAATAAGTCGCGGTTGAAAACCGCCGTAGCACCTCGAAAACCTATCATTCTCTTATCCTGGCACATACAATCAATGGTCTCGTTTTCTCCAGACGTGTTTCATAACATGCTCAACCGTCAGCAGCTCTTGAATTGCCTAAGGATCTGTCTCATTTGGAGAATTAAACTTAAAAGTGACAGTTCGAAAATTAGCAAATAACCCGGTAATAAGAATGGCTGATGCTGCCCAGCAATTCCAATAAGACATCGATGCAAAATGATGCTCTGCGAGCAGGGTTATTTGATAATTATTGAAATGTCACTTTTAAGTTTAATTTCAGTTTAATTCTCCAAATGAGACAGATCCTAAAAGTAGAAAATTTATGAAAAATAACTGAAATATCAAATATCAATACCTATGGTAAAACCATTAGGTAAACATGATGACGTTTCCATCGTTTCCATGCATAATCACCGGTTTTCAACATAACAAAGCATACTTTGATCGAATTATTAAAATTATAGTGGACACCCCAAACGTCAGATGGGGGTGATTCAAAATTTATAGCATGACCCGCGTAAAAAGCTGGATTAAAAAATGTACGAGAAGTCTTCCGCAGTTTTTCCAACCTAGAGTTCCACCACGGAACGTCCCTGTTAGAGGACGACTGTTTGATAAGACAACTGTTATTGAAAGCATTTACAATATTCATTTACTTTTAGGAAAACATTTCTTTTTTTTTCATATTTCCATAATAAATGCCTACATTATGGCTAATATTGATCTTGTACTTGAGCAGTTTGCCGGAATATGATTTGAACATACCAGCTGTTTCTTTTGCGGTAGAAGAGGTGCATAGAAAGCTCCTGAACATTGAAACCTCGAAAGGCCCTGGCTCTGACAATCTTTAGCTTTAGCTTCATCAAGGGATGCTGCTCTTCGTTGGCTTTACCTCCTACGCTGCTTTTCAACCGCTTTTCAAGTGAGGCGCTTTTTTTCCAAAATTATGGTAGATGGCTGCAATAACTCCAATCCATAAAGCCGGAGACGTAAATAAAGTCAGAAAATAAAGAGGAATACAGTAACCATTCGCTAACTGGGCGCTCTTTAACTGGGCTGCTTTTTAACTGGGCGTTCGCTAACTGGGCTACAGCCCAGTTAAAAAGCAGACAACCGTCAAAAATAGACGTCAAAAGTAGTTTGACATCTCATTGTCAAAGCTAGCAAGGGGCATGCAAAAGGGAGACGAGTGAATATAATTGATTCTCGAGTAACATGATAATCGGGCGTAAACCAATTATTATTTCTATTCAGAAATTAAAACAATAATTAGGGTCGCAAAATAATGTTCAGGAATGTGGAAGACCTTTTAAAAATTAACTTCTTGCCCGAAAGCGAGTAATCAATCGAAATCGAAATCAATCGCACCCATTTCAATATCTACCGTTAAAATCTGTTAATCTGTAAGAAGTACCCTCATAATAAACCCGGATCAGTTGAATCAATAATCTCGGTAGTTGAAATTTATGAACATGGCCACAACTAAAATTCAGAATGTGAACCATTCCACCATTGTGAACCATTTAAAGGTCAGCAGTTTGATGGTTATTTCTCTGTGGTTATAAATGACGATTTCAATTCAAAATTTAATGAATTTCGGTACGCGGGAACTATTTAAAACTAATCTTGAATAAAAAAAAAATGTTTTAATAATAGGATCAATTGCCCAATTGCTGCTTACATTTTTAAAATTGCTGCCAAACAATAATGCATGACTTAAAGCTAGTAGGCTACTGAAAAGTACTGTGCTAATAGATAGGATACGGAATGGTCACGGAATGATTCCGCTACTGAAATTCCGTGAGTAGTACGGAGCTGACAAGTAGAGAAAATTTCGTAAAAATGCTGGGTAAGCTAAATCTTTTCTGGGAGCTATTACTTTTCCTTACCGAAATATATTCCGTACCATTATTCCGTACGGAAAAGTGACATTCTCCCATACTGAATCAGCTGTCAAATTTACCTTGGTAATTTGATCAAATTTTCCGTAAACCCATTCCGTAAGAGCAGCGTACTAGGCTTTAGCTAGTTGTTTGAATAAAATCAAGAATATCTTGTACAAATGAATAATTTAAAAGCAACACAACAAACAAGGAGTGAGGTCTTTTAGTATGTAATGTAAATAATTGTGGTTGAGTTGTTTGCATTTTGTTAGATTCGCCCAATTGGCAAATTACTCGTGTTGCATATTTTTATTGTTTTTAAAAAGCAATTCAAAACATTGCATCGACATCACCCTCGGTGTCCATAAGCGTTTGACAGGTCAGCCCTTAGCCTTAGGTCAGTGCTCTTAGCCCAGTTAGCGAACGGTTACTGTATCTATACTCAACTGCCTGCCGAAGATCATATATCCATCAGCACGGTTTTGTTAAAAAAAAACGTTCCACACCAACAAATTTCATGACCTACGTGTCCCTTCTGTTAGGCAAAATTGAGAAACGTGAGCAGGTGGACGCTATCTACGTCGACTTCTCTAAAGCTTACGACCGCGTCCCTCACAATCTGGTGGAATTGGCTCAACATTTTCGGCGCCTTTCTCTGTAAACTCCGGGGTCCCTCAGGGTAGCCATATAGGGCCATTACTGTTTGTACTCTTCGTCAACGATCTGCCCTCCATTTTCAAATCATGTAAAGTAATGTATGTAGATGACCTTAAAACACCGACAAACCGACGGGCCTCTCTGATTTCAAAATTGGCAAAAAAAAATTACAATCGTTTTACTCCGAGTGTAGTAACTCGTTCTGTCATATACTGACATTAACGTTCTTTTGATAGAAAAAGTTGAGAAAAAGAAAAAGCAAAATGCGCGCAATCCACCAGCTGGTCGACGTAAACATTATATGCACGTTTCAAACAATCTACACAGCGATGAGGATAAAAACAACCAAGAAATAGAAAATCTCTTTCGATGCTTAAATCGACATTTAAGTCTTTACGATCATTACACACATTTTTGAAAATCGAATGTTTTTCATTTGGCTAACAAATCCTATCATAAAACTCTTGATATTTATAATATCGAATATTGATTATTGCGTGGAAGCTGATGAAATAAATTAAAGAGTGCATGACCAAATTTGCCCGCACATTTGTGAGAGCTGTTGTGTAAACCATCGCACAGATGGAGCTAGGTAATGAAAGGAGAGTAATTGCCAAGAAATTTGAAGAACTGTATATGGGAAGGCACGTCGGTTTGTCGGTGCTTAAAATATACCAAGTTGTGACATCTCTACTGGACTGCTGTGCTCTTCAGATGGACATGTATGCTTTGCTCGGCTGGTGCGTAACAAATGGCATGAACGCCAAAAAAAAATCAGGGTTATCACCTTCTCTCGCTTACACTCTCCAATCAATTTTCAATATTCGATGGGGAATATCATTCTGGAACGAGTTGCGACCATCAAGGACTTGGGTATTTCACTTGATAGCAAGCTAAGATTTTCTGAGCACGTCGCAATTGCTACCGCTAAAGCGTTTGCTATTTTGGGAAAGATAAGGTGTAACACGGGGACCTTCACTGACGTTTATTGCCTCAAATCGTTATACGTTTCGCTTGTTCTAAGTATATTGAAATATGGTGTTACTATCTGGGCCCCGTATCATGCCGTGCAAATCGCTCGTCTGGAACGAGTCCAGAAGGTTTTCATACGATATGCACTTCGGCACCTTCCGTGGCGCACACGTGAATTTCTTCCATCGTACCAACAACGATGTGCCTTGATTAGTTTACCAACGCTATAGCAGCGACGTGAGTTTCTCCAACGTTTGCTGATTTTTGACCTGCTCCAAGGCAATATTGACTGTTCTTGGGAAAGCTTCGGTTCAACGCTCCAGAAAGGATAACCAGGCGATTTTACTTTTCCGTAGTGCAGCGCATCGAACTCTTTATGGACAAAATAATCCACTAGATGTGTGTTGTCAACGTTTTAATTATGTGTACCTAGGGTAAAAGACCCAATAGTGGAGGAACTAAGCACGTTCTATCACTATTTGTTGGTTCACACCAAGTCCATACTTCATTCCACTTACCTCGAGTGTGCATATGGAAGGTTATTCATTATATTTCATCCAAAAACTGAGCTAATTGCAGCAACACCCATCATTGTTTCCTAAAATGGTGCCTCCAATTATTGGTGCAGTGTTCCAATAGTTGCGGTAATTTTTAATTCGGGTTCCTATAGTTGCGAATCTCATTGTTTTCATATGGGACTCGCAACTATGGGAACACTACCGCAACTATTGGGGCAAGGCTGAGAAAAAATTAAGGTATTTAAATGATACTTTACCGATTTTACGGGAAATTCATAACTGTTTTCTGTTATTTCGTCTATTGGCATGTCAACAAATTGGTAGACTAGATGGGTTGCTGCGTTTGAGACGTAAATTTTGTAAAAATAGCACTACCGCAACTATAGGAACACCCACGACTATTGGAACTTTTACCCTACCACTTGTTTGATTTTAATATGGCGAAAAATGTGTTTAGATCGAAGATTAATATTTTGTTTCCAGTATGTGCGATTTTTTATATTTTTTTCAAGCTTAAAGACTTAAACAAATAAATAAAATAAAAATAATACTGATCTTCCTAAAGTTTTATGCATTTCTAGGCTGTCATTATTATTTTGAAATACGATCTTTTTATTTTAAAAGTTAATTTGTTTTCTATGACTTTTGTACATTTCCTGTTTATCACTACAATGTCGTGACCGTGCATTGACGTATCCATGTTTCTGCTGCAACAGGTAAATCCTTTTCAAACCTTGCTGCAGAGGAATGGAGAGACGAATGTCTGCGAACCCCCAGCTTATTCTACGAGTGGAGTGACGTGAAATTGCTCGAATGAAATGACAATAGTAGTATTCTCCTATTTGAATAACAGCAACGTTAGAAAAATCACCGGGCGTCGAAACTTTTTTTTTTACCAATGAATCGCCTGCTTTGAGCGTGCTTACAGCGGTACACTAGGAGTTAACTTTCTGAAATCAGTATGGCGAAAGGCATCTAAGGTTCGATTTCTCAAAATTAAGCAGATTCATCGATAAAATATTTGGTAGGCGTAGTAGCGGACACCATTCTTCATAACCGGTACCAAATAGTTTCTCTTGAAAAGTTCCTCATTTTGAGGAAACCCGCGTTAGACGTTTTTCGCCATACAAATTTCTGGGGGTTAACTCTTGCTGGCTGTTTGCGCATATACGATAGCGCCTGAATGTTGAAGTGGCGGGTAGAAAATCAGCCACTGCCAATAATTCATTTGTTCATTTGATAGGCTCAGTCGTGTACAAAAAATGCCATGAGCATTATTGTTTGTTTTACAATATTGTAATTACATACAATTTGATAACCTAGTATTATTAAATTACAATGTAATTTGAAACAAATCATGATAGAACTGCATTCTATTTATCAGAATGCCAAGGACTGCTGCTAGCCTTTGCTTATCCTCTTCAATCAGTGCTCATCGATCGTCTTCATCGTCTAGCCACTCATAAGTTCGTAATCTGTATCTATTGTTCCCGGATGAATATTCGGGTACTGTTATTATGCTACCGTCGTTTTCACTTGAAGCAATGATAGAATAGATATAGATGCCTTAAATTTCACCTTAGAAGTCGAAGTTTAAATTAATTATTGTAAATAATTTTAAATAAGCATATCGACCAATAAACGTACTCCTTACAAAAAAAAAAAAAAATCGGTTTCTTTTGTATCTGGTTGACCACAGCGTCCGGCTCTCGATCAGAATCGATCGATCGTTGTCGTTTCGCATCCGCCTTCCTCTTTTTGGTTGTTTTTTTTTCCCATTTTTATTGCTGCTTTCTGAAGCTGGCTCTTCCACTGCCACCGCGTTAGCGCCTTCTTCTGCCATTTCCTCGAGGGTTTCGATTTCAAGCTCAATAGTTGTTTGATGTTTTTCTTTTCATTTCGCGTTCGAGCAACAGGACAACAACTTTTCAAATGTCTACTTTTTTGATTACGAACGAATAGAACATCTGGAATTCCCGCTTCGATATCCATATAGAGGCCACGTACTCCGGTTAGCATATCAAGGTTGAAAGCTGGCGGAAATCGCTCTCTTACGGCACGTAAAATGTTCCCAAATTTGGATTACACAGATGTCAGGTCAGCATGCGTTATTTCTGGTGGAAGGTCAAATATGCGCACATATCTAGTGTTTCCCGCCCCGGCCATACGAACCATCACTTTATTTCCATAATTGTATTGGGGAATGTAATTGTTCGTTGTTGGCAATAACAAGTTTCATCGCTTCTTCGCTGTTGAAACGTATGAAAACAGACTTCTTATCAGAAACCCTGTATGCCGCTTCCCGCTTCCATCGTCGATAGGTCACCTTTGATGGATTTGATGAAGCTTGCCATGTCTGCAACTGTAAGCTGAACGGCATCTCCAGGAAACACAAAGGCCAGCATATTTTCACAGTGACAGTACTCGACATTTTGACCAGAGAAGAATAAATCGATTCTATACCAAAACGGAACCGAAAAAGAGCTAACGAGTGAACCAAAACGTCTTGAGGTTTTCAGCCCTAGGCGGGCTCACCCTTGGGCTCACCTGTTATCAAGTTATTAGAAAAGCTCAAACAAATGTTTTAGCAGATCAGTTGGGTCCGCAAGTAACTGATCTGTGGCATCTTTTTAAACAGGAACGTGAGATTTTGTAGAGGAAGCAATAGCGCCAGTCATTGTGGATTTATCCTTTCGGTGGACAGGCAGTACGCCCACGTGCGTCCACGCTTGCTTTTCCTGTCTACAGCAGCGTTGAACTTCATTTTCTAGAGCCGAATATCGTCGTCGGCACCTATATTTTGACTGCTTCGGTTCCTGCATGCTTTATTGGCGCTTTGATGTTGCATGAGGAAGAAGAAGAAGAAGAAGAAGCAGACAGATGATAATCGAAAAAATGTCCACGGGAAAGTATACGAAGAAGTTTTTAGAACTCTTCTCAAAAATTCTGAAGGCAATTTGATTAAAAACGGTAAGCAGTACGGGTTTGAACTGTGTATTAAGTGTAATATCACAAAATAAAAATTGGAATAGAAATGTTGTGTTTATTCTACAGTAGTCCAACTCCTGTTTACCGTTTTTAATTAACTTGTTTTAAAATTTTTGAGAAGAGTTTTCAAAAAATTTCTTTTGGTTTCCCGTGGAGATTTTTGCATGCAACATCAAAGCGCCAATCGCTTTTGCTTTACTACGCTCGGGTATCTTTTGCCAGGTTGCACCAGTAACATTAATCCATTCTCTTCAATGGTTTCGATATAGGCATTCTTGATAGTAGTCCACTACTCTTCTTCGATGAACGATCTCTTCACAGCAGGATCAATCCAACACCAAGATCGACGTTTTTTTACATTTTTTTTGTAATTTTTTTATTATGCAACTGTTACATTATCGAAAAATTGAACAAATGTTTCTAGAACAATTCTTATTATTTATTTTATTTATTATTTATTCAGACTAAGGCCGAAGTGGCCTGTGCGGTATATAAGAGTCTTCTCCATTCGGCTCGGTCCATGGCTACACGTCGCCAACCACGCAGTCTACGGAGGGTCCGCAAGTCATCTTCCACCTGATCGATCCACCTTGCCTTCTTGTGCCCGTCGGATCGTTGTCGAGAACCATTTTCACCGGGTTACTGTCCGACATTCTGGCTACGTGCCCGGCCCACCGCAGTCGTCCGATTTTCGCGGTGTGAACGATGGATGGTTCTCCCAACAGCTGATGCAACTCGTGGTTCATTCGCCTCCTCCACGTACCGTCCGCCATCTGCACCCTACCATAGATGGTACGCAGCACTTTCCTTTCGAAAACTCTAATGAGTGTTTTGTAGATTGTCAGTTTGGTACGGCGGCGAACTCTATTCGATCGGAGCATTTTGCGGAGTTCAAAGTACGTACGATTTCCAGCGCATAGTGGCTGAAGTGGCGCATAGTCTCCGAATTTCTCTGCTTTCGGCAGTCACCAGTGAGCCCAAGTACACAAATTCTTCTACCACCTCGATTTCGTCACTACCGATGCAAACTCGAGGTGGGTGGCTCACATTGTCTTTTCTTGAACCTCTTCCTATCATGTACTTCGTCTTCGACGTGTTGATGACTAGTCCGATCCGCTTAGCTTCCCTCTTCAGTCAGATGTAGGCTTCCTCCATCTTCTCAAAGTTACGTGCCATATAATCTATGTCGTCGGCGAAGCCAAATAGCTGGACGGACTTATTGATAATTGTACTCGTGTTAATCCCTGCTCTTCGTATTACCCCTTCCAAAGCGATGTTGAATAGCAGACACGAAAGACCATCACCTTGCCGTAAACCTCTGCGGGTTTCGAAGGGACTCGAGAATGCCCCTGAAACTCGAACTACGCACATCACCCGGTCCATCGTCGCTTTGATCAACCGTATCAGTTTATCCGGAAATCCGTTTTCGTGCATTAGCTGCCATAGCTGGTCCCGATCGATTGTATCATATGCGGATTAATAGATGAAGCGTGGGCAAGTTGTATTCGCGGCATTTCTGCAGTACTTGGCGAATGTCGAACACCTGGTCCGTCCGTGGTGGAGCGTTCGCCCATAAAACCCGGCTTGTACTGCCCCACGAACTCCCTTGCAATTGGTGCTAGTCGACGGCATAAAATTTGGGAGAGTACCTTGTAGGCGGCGTTCTGCAATGTGATTGCGCGGTAGTTGCTACAATCCAGCTTATCGCCCTTTTTGTAGATGGGACACACGACACCTTCCATCCACTCCTGCGGCAAAACTTCCTCCTCCTAGTTGCTCCGTCTCTTCACGGTCTCGATCTTCCTGCTGGCGCTTTTTCCTCCGGAAAATCGAGTTTTGTATGTTTCGCGCCCGTTTATATCGTGCCTCGTTCGCCCTCGTGCAGTGTTGCAGCAATCTCGCCCATGCTGTATTCTTCTCTTCCACTAACTGCTCACATTCGCCGTCATACCAGTCGTTTCTCTGATCCGGGGGCACCGCGCCAAGTGCAGCGATTGCGGTGCTACCAATGGGGAATCGAATATCTCTCCAGCCATCTTCAAGAGACGCCTAGCTGCTCTTCCGTTGGGAGTGCCATTCTTGGGCTAGTCTATCGTCTTGTCTAGAACAATTCTACTATTGAAATTTTACCGAATTTTGCAATGTACTTTACTGCCAATAATACTAATGACACACTGGTGGTATTCGTACCATGGTACAAGTTGTACCACAGGTGTGTCACCTTGTACCATGCTGGTACAACGTGGAAAACCATGGTACAATATGTACTAGGGTACATAACCGTGGTATACCACGGTCCTTGTACCACCAGTGTGTCTTTAGTATAATCGCTTATCTGTTCCATATGAACAGGAAACCTAGAAAAGATGGGACAAATATGCGATTACAGGCAATTTAAGTACGCACTGCACATAATTGTTCATTTAATAGTGGATATTATATATAAATGATTGTAGCGATAAATAAACTGAATTTGCAATAATGCAAGCTTCATCCACAACTGCTCTTTACGACACTATCAATTATAATTACTGAGACTCTTAGATTAATAAATGTAGAATTTGTTGAATGGAAAATGTGAAATTATTCTGTGGAATAATAATGTGAAATGATCACTAATGCAATTTTCCCCCATATGACGAGTAACCCCACTTTCCTCGTCTAACCCCCTTCAACCAGAAGTACCCACCGTACCTTTTATGACGATATCGGGCGGCTTTCCGGCGCGTCCGTTTCCCTGTACAACCGCTGCCGTCACCGCGATCGATGTCGGTATCCCCGCTCCGTCCAGCGCGGTCAGCGTGGTCTGATTATGTAGCAACTTCTCCGCCAGCAGAGTGTTGGTGGCCAGCTGGTGTAACCGATTCTGGTGCTGCTGTTGGTGTTGTTGACTTTGAGCGAGTTGTTGCTGCTGTTGCTGTTGGTGCTGCAACAGCCCCTGAGCCTGCACCAGGAACAACTGCTCCTGCAGGTGGCTTTCGGCGGAGCTTCCGCCATTGGCACCGTTGTTGTGTTGCTGGGCCAACAGGTTGGCTCCATTGGCAAGAAGGGCATCGCTCAGACTAGTGCCGTCGCCTGCGAGGACATTGAGGTGCGAGTTTGCCACGGCAACGGCCGCAGCCGAGGTTAGTAACTGGCTACAACTCTGCAGGAAAATCTGACCGCTGGTCTCCTCGTCCAGCTGCAGGTCGTTGTTGTTTTCCTCCTAAAAATAAGGAAAATTAGAAAAACATATCCATAGAAATGTAAACCAGATGATAGTTACGACTTTAATCTCAGTAACTGGAAAGTCCTGGAAGAACTGTTCCAACTCAAAGGTGTTTTCCGTGAGTTGTCGCAGCAGGTCGTCCGAGTCATTGCACAGGGATTCCTCCAGGTTATTTAGATCACAGCCATTGGCACTACTCGCATCTGACGGTTGATTTTGACCGTTGGCATCCTAATAATGGAGATGAGGTAGATGAAATAGAGGAATATTAGCTTGAATATTAGCATTCGATAGCATTTATTCTATAAGCATCTTATTATTTTATATTCAATTATTTTTTATACTGCGAACTAGGAGTAAAAAAAGTTTGTAGGACTTAAATATCTTTCTTGACCATTGTAACTACTTATATAAGATTTAGCCATTGTAGCCGTGAAACTGATTTTAATCTCAACTCTTCTTAATAATAGTGCTGTCCAATGAGCAACTCGAAGTAGCTCGAAGTTGTTCCCGTCCTGCTCGTTCTTTTTTGTCAACAAATGGGCATGAGCAGGACAGGGAGAAACTTCGAGCTACTTCAAGCTCTCATTGGACAGCATTAATATGTACCTCATTCTTTAAACATCGCTCAAATTAAAAATGATTAAAACGGCATTTAGCACGAGGCTTGAATTATAAAGTGTTACTAACACTAACAAGTGTTTGTCCCTGATACTATAGAACCGGAAACGGATACTCACCTGAAGACATGCTTGTAGGTCGACCATCCGCGCATCGTTGTCCGGGCACCATAGTAGGTCCTCATCGATAAATGGCATCGCCACGATGGCCGAGCCACCACGTAAGCTTGCTAGCGCCAGCGTTTGGCCTTTGGTGCGGTTGCGGTGTCCCTTTGCGACGTTTTTGTTTCAAAGACGCGGATTTTTTTTCGAACAGTTTCCTACCAGTAGTCCGCTATAAAATCACTTCTTTTGTTGAGTGCGTGTACTGAGTAAGGTGCTATAAAAATACAGCGGCTGTATAACAGCTGGTTCGAATATAGGATAATAATTATAGCACTTTTCGCGCAGCGAGTTTGACTGTTGCCATAAAATAGAGATCCCGAACGTTTGAAGCTACTAAACTATGAACACATGCAAATTTCGGTCGTTCCGATTGAAGGTCGAAAGGGAAGGCACTCGTTTTGGTTGATTTTGACTTTCAGTGATAGGACGGTGTTTGAACTTATCTTTCTAACCCATTGGTAAATTTCGTGGTGTAGTGTGGTAGCCTTTGAATATCACAGTTTGTTGCTTTGTTTCGCTTTAGTTATGGTAATTAAACGTTCTCCTTTTTGTCCGATGGTTCCCGGTTCGATTGGCAGAAGTTTCAACTCGGAGACGTTGCTTTTGTGGTTGAGCTGGTCCGATCGGTGGGTTTGCGATGATCATTTTTTGCTGTGCCCTTCTGCAAAATCCTTCGAAAGTAGGAACCAAATTTCACGGACTGTGTGGCACTGCGGATGCTGTATAGTGCCTTTGTTAGGAAGACATTGGCGAGGATGTTCAGTTGACTTTTGTATCTGAACTGAGGTTCCAGTTTTGGTAACTTTTGTTGACGGCAGTGTAGAGAAGAAATCTGCAATTGAAAAAATATTGAATAACGATTAGTAGGTTGAAATTGTTCAGAGCAGTAAGGATAGTTAGAAAATGTATAGGATTAGGGTGCTATGATTTCCATTAAGTCCTCTATAAAAAAATAAATATCCAATCATGTCCAAATGTTTTGTTTTTTTAAATAAGGGTATTCTATATTCCTTTTTTTGTTCTTAAACATTTTATTATACTAATCCAAACCATTGATTTACTGCATAATCAATTTAACAACTTAATTCATTTGCAATAAGACGAGTTAGTACTATCTCATTTGATTCCACCTCTTGATCGGAACTTTACAGATAAGTACTACCTAAACAGTAGCAGTAGGGCCGCCTTCAGTGTCACGTACTAAAGTTTTCGAAAAAAAACTCAAAATAAATTTCCATATCAACTTTATTCATTGCTCTTCTTTTTCTTTCTTGACATCAACACTATTTTCACGCGTCACCAACACTACTTGCTCTCCTCGAATCAGTAACTTTGGCACCTTTCGACTGCACATTACATATTTCCGCCCCGCCGACTGAACGCTTATTTCTGGCACCTGGATGCCCATCTTTCGCAGCACTTCGCTGCAGTCTTGTGGTTCTCCCAACGTACACAGCTTATTCTCCGAGTAGTGATACTTGCGTCGCTTCCATGACTCGTACACGTCCACCAGCGCCATGTTCCAATGTTTGTCAAACGCCTCCACAAATCCGGTCACAAAGCCCCTAACGCCACTTTCCTTGCGAGTATAGACTTTAACCCGGATGCGTTCCCGCATCCAACCCAGCAAAAGCTTTAGCGGGCCATCGGTGTTTTCCAATTTCATTAAAATGTTGCGTTTGAATCGGGCCGGCTTTTCCGCTTTAATCATACCTAAAAATCGAACACTTTATATTAATCAATACATGAGAAAAATTTCCTTAATCCACTTTACTTATTTACCTTGATGTGGCAGAAACCGTCTCTGGGGCATCTCCGTCCAACTCGAACTGGGCATTTGCATTTGGGCCCGCTTGGAATTGGCGGCCCTTTCTTGCTGAATTTGTTTCATCCGCTCGGCGCTATACTGCTGGTCGAAGCCGCCTAACTGTTTGAAGCACGACTCAAACTGACCAACATTGTCGTGTAGTTTTGCTTCCGGAACTGGGACAGCTCGCGTTGCCTTGCGTGAATAGAGAACCCTCAGCGGTTTGAAACAGTTTGAAGTGGGATCCAGCATGGTCGGACTGCCTTCCGAACTGCTATCGCTGCCACTGTGACTGGGGGTGCTTGATTCTTCACTATCACTCATTTTGATTAATAATTTGTTTAATGGATATAAAGCAGTTTAATGAAAAATCGGAAAAACAAAACCAGCTAGTTTGATTACAACAAACATAAACAAAAACAAAACAAAAATACGTTTGACGTTTTCCGATTCGATTTCGAAGCCGTTCCCAGGAGAAACTCTCACAGCGTTCCTTATTAGTTTCAGTTTCTCACAGCCAGTGGCGCTGTTGTGTAATATTTTCCAGGGTTGAAACACGTTGGAATATTGGAAAATAAATAACAATTTATTATTTGAATTTTATTGATTGCGCGTTTCACGACTAGAGGCGCTATCGTCGTAATCCTTCGAGTTTGACATTTCACTCTAGCGCCTTCTGGTGACAATGTCATACGAATGTCGTGTAACATGCTCGCAAGATGGTGGTAGAGAAGTTGAGTGATGGATTTTTAGAAAAATGTTCAAGCTGTTACGTCTGTTTGTCTGTGATTTAACTGTTTTTAATTTGAACCCCGTTGGTTTGAACATCAAATTAAAAAGTCATTTTTCACGTGGATTGACGAAAAGAAAAATGGAACATCGTGAAAAAATCAAAACAAAACAGCAAAGTGAGCAGCCAGAAACAAATGGTCTAGTTGGTACCGTATTATGTATTATTATTTTTCAGACAAGACCAGAATGGCCTGTGCAGTAAATAAATAAGTCGACATTGTTGTTTCAAAAGGGCGAAAGTCGCAAACGTAAACATTGACTTCTGCTGATTTCCACTTCCGTTGGATAGAAGGCGCGGAGCGCCACCAGTTTCAAGTGGATGTTGGCTGGGAGCGGTCCTAGTTGTTGAGGAATTTTCAGGAAAAGGCATTGTTTACGTTTGCGACATTGGTCCTTATGAAGAAACCTTCTCCATTCAACTCGGCTGCAAGCTAACCACGCAGTTTACGGAGGGTCCGCAAATCGTCCTCCAACTGACCTTTCTCGCTGCGCACCTCGCCTTCTTGTGCCCCAGTCGAATAGTTGTCGAGAACCATTTTCACCGGGTTATTGTCCGATATTTTGACTACGTGTCCAGTCCACCACGTGGTTCATTCGCCTCCTCCACGTACTGTCCGTCATCTGCACCCTATTTACCATAGATGGTACGCAGCACATTCCTTTCCAAAACTCCCAGTGCGCATTGATCCTCCAAGAGCATTGTCCAGGTTTCGTGTCCGTAGAGGACTACCAGTCTAATGAGCGTTTTGTATAGATAATCAGTTTGGTACGGGGCGGCGAACTCTATTAAATCGGAGCGTTTTGCGGAGCCAAAGTAAGTACGATTTCCTTCCATGATGCGTATACGAATTTCTCAGCTGGCATCATTATCGGAGGTCACCAGCCCAAGTACACGAATTTTTCAACCACCTCGATTTCGTCGCGAGTTGGATTCGGGAAGGGATTCGAAAATGTCCCAGAAACTAGAACTACGCACATCACCCGATTCATCGTAGGTGATCAACCGTATTAGCTGCCATATAGCTGGTCCCGATCGATTGTAGCGTTTAAGTCGATGATTTTTTTGAATTCGTTCTGCAATACCTGACGTACGGTGAACCAGGTGGTGGAGCGTTCGCCCATGAATCCCGCCTGGAACTGCTCTTGCATTGACATTAGCCGACGGCACGAATTTTGGGAGAGTACCTTGTAGCCAGCATTCAGCAATATGATTGCACGGTAGTGGAACATACGACGCCTTCCATCCACTCCTGCGGCAAAATCTCCTCCTCCCAAATTTTAGTAATCACCTAGTGCAGCGCTCTAGCCAGTGCATCACAACCGTGTTTAAATAACTCTCCAGGTCGTTATGGTCAATCCCAAGGGCTTTGTTGTTTTTCAGCAAGCTAATCTCCTGGATTTCCTGGAGATCCGACGCTGTCTTGCGCGTGTGCTCCCAGGCTCTTCACCATTCCGCCCTGTTTTCCTGCCATATCGCCATTCAGGTGCTCTCCGTAGTGCTACCACCACCTTTGGATCACATCAAGCTCGACTCCCATTTATGTCTTTACACATGTCAGACTCAGTTGCTCCGTCTCTTCAGGGTCTTGATCTTTCTGCTGGCACCTCTTCCTTCGGAAAATCGAGTTTTGTCTGTTCCACGCACGCTTATATCGTGCCTAGTTCGCTCTCGTGCGGTGTTCAAGCAATCTCGCCCATGCTGCATTTTTCTCCTCCACTAACTGCTCACATTCGCTGTTATACCAGTCGTTTCTCTGATCCAGGGGCTCCGTGTCAAGTGCAGAGGCTATGTTGCTACCAATGGCGGATCGAATATCTCTCCAGCCATTTTCAAGAGAAGCTGCGTCAAGCTGCTTTTCCGTTGGAAGTTTACCGTCTTGTAGCCGCCCAATGTTTGGCCGCGGCGGACAACTCCGACGCGTGTTGTGCACCGTCAAGAGTTTTGAGTGCAGACATACTGTAACGAGGTAGTGGTCGGATTCAATATTCACACTGCGGTAGGTGTGGACTTTCGTGGTCTCGGAGAAAAATTTACCGTCAATTAGAACGTGGTCGATTTGGATTTACTTGGATTTCTTGGGTAGATGATGTGGATATTTTTGAAGTTTATGCATCGTTTTCCGTTGTCGTTCGATACGGTATGCAGACTGTCCGGTCCGACCACCGGACCGTACATTTCCTCCTTTCCTATCATATCACCGATGACGATTTTGACGTCCCGCAGTGGGCACCCATCATGTCTGCTGTACCTGTGCATAGAACGCTTTTTTCTCGTCGTCGGGTCGCTTTTCGTGTGGGCAGTGCACGTTGATGATGCTATAGTTGAAGAAACGGCCTTTTATCCTCAGCTTGTGCATGCTTGCGGTAATTGGCTGCCACCCAATCACGCGGCAGCGCATCTTGCCCAGCACTATGACGCCGGTTCCCAGCTCGTTGCTGGTGCCATAGCTTTGGTAGAAGGTAGCCGCTCGATGCCCGCTTCTCTGTTCATATTAGCACAGACAAACAGACGTAACAGCTTGAACATTTTTCTAAAAATCCATCGCTCAACTTCTCTACCACCATCTTGCGAGCATGTCACACGAAACAATGTTTCGTATGACATTGTCACCAGAAGGCGCTAGAGTGAAATGTCAAACTCGAAGGATTACGACGATAGCGCCTCTAGTTGTGAAACGCGCAATCAAAAAAATTCAAATTTATCGTTGAATCATGGTCGAAGATAATTTCTTTAGTGTTACGTCTATTTGTCTGTGATATTAGTTTTGAGTTTTAGCACAGAGAACAGACATGGATGCTCGAACAAAATTTCGCTTAAAACGTGTGTAAAGATTTGAATCGCACCTCAGCGCCGCCAACGCAGGCTGCCCGACATAAAAACTCAATCTCACTAAGCGATGGCGTTGGCATACACTACAAAAACAATGTAGTGCTGCCACCTAGGAGCGAGCCTAGGAGCAATTGAGAATGAACTCGGGAATGAACACTAGCGCTAAAAAGCAAAACACGGCAAATTTCAACCATATTTATCAGCACACTAGCACCGCGAAACGGAGGCATAACGACATACTTCAAAATGACCAGTACAAACTTTTACCACAGACAAACAGACATAACACTCGTCAAATTTCCATCGTTCACTGATTTACTGGTCAGTTCAAATAATCATTAGTTGGCCAATCGGTTACTAGTGGCGCGCGCATCGGATTTGCTCGAGTTTGACATTTGCTCACTACCGCCATCTGGTTCGTGATTTGCCCAACTAACTGAAATTAACAGATGTCGTTAGTGTTTAAACGACGATGAATTTGATGAGTGAATGTTCAATGTGTTATGTCTGTTTGTCAGTGCTTTTACACAACCACGCGAATGAAGATGAACGTCTTTTCTCTGTGGTTTTAGTATTTTAAGATCATGAATGAAGATTGGTTGCATGTCGGACTTTATTTTTGCTACAAGAAAGGGATTATAATGTTATATTCAGATATGAAAACAAGACAACAGGCGATTTAATGTTTATCTGGCTGTTTTCTTGTTTTTCATTAGCTTACTTTTGTACCAAATGTTTTAGGTGGCAAGGCTGAAACGGTTCAAGATCGGTTGGATTCGATTCTGGTTTCCTTCGACTGACTTCACTTTAGCGCCAAGCAGACGATTAAATCGTTTGCTTGTGAAGCAGCAATATTTGTATGCCCGGCGAGACTCAGGGCGAGTCCATCAAAACACGCGGAAATAACGAAAGCGAGTCCGACCTATCCGACCACAATTTTCAACCCAACGGCAAAGGACGCAAAATCCCTCCAAAATACCCAAAAATCCACTAATCCCACCAATCAAAAAACTTCCTTCCTCTAAAGTGATTAAGCAAACATTCAATTCACAGGTGTATTGTCAAGTTCTCAAATCCTCTAGCTTCTACTTAACAGATTCCAATTGGAATTTCTGCGCACGGCCGTGCTTCTAGGCTTGGTCCCTTTCGCTTTCTACTCTACTGTTTACATATAGTATAGATAGATCTGACCTTGAATCATGCTCGCTCAGCTCGAGCTCAGGTTGGTCCAACGATGGATGCGGTGAAGGCGTAGCGGAGCAGTTTCGGCGGAGTACGCCGCCGATGCGACGATGGCTCGCTGATAAGTACGCCGCCGGTGTGACGACAGATGGTGGTGTGAGTGGCGAGTTCGCCGCCGGTGCGACGAAGGCGATCAAGCTGTGTGCGTGTGCGACGAAAGCTGTTTCTTGCCGTCGGAGCGACGAATGCTGTGTGTTGGCGAACGAATCGTGTCGCCGGAGCGACGATGGCTGTCCGTGTGGTCGTGGGTGCGATGTCAGTGCGCCGAAGGGTATTCGCGCGGTAGTGTGTGTGCTTCGCACGATGGCCAACGTGGCGGTGCTCGTCGACTGGAGATCACCCAGCGATGCTGTGGGTGGTTCGCTTGAGCTGTAGTGTGCGCCGACCCTACCTAGTGCCGATCGTTTGGACGTCGATCTGCCAGCTGTCTCGAGGCCAACGAGAAAGGAGAATGCGTCCGGTTGTTGGCTACCGAAAAGCGATTCTCGGGAGATGTGGTGTTCTCCCTGGCCCGTAGGTGCGACGATGAACCACTGGCCCGACGATGAGGCCTAAAGCCTACAAACCGCCAAGGCTTCTGGATTCACCCAGAGGATCCGGAATGGTCGAATCCTCCTACACCTACCTCCGGTTCTAGAACCCGGCAGGAACACCTTCGCGTGAAGGATTTAGATTCCTTCACGAAACAAAAAAGAAGACACACACGTATCGATTAGCACCAAATACACAATATAGACGGCACAAAATTCTCCCTCCGAATCAGTTTTTCACGAGCTTACCTGAGCCTCGAGCAGCAGATTCTGAATTTAGCTGGTTTGGCGACAGCTTTAATCTATTCTAAGATCTAGAAAAGTGACACAAATCCTAATTAAACTACATCATCATCATGGCGGATTTACCAACTCACTTTGGAAATCTTCGTTTCCACTCACTGGGCCTACTATTTTTCCACGTTTTTTTAAAATAATTTTCCGAATAATTACTAGAATAATTAAAAAGCAATTCTACAATTTTAGGCTAATCGTTCGATCTGAGCCTAACTCACATAACTTTTCAATCAGCTAACAGTCACTTTTCAACTTTCTATACTTCCACAAACTTTTGGGACCACGTCCGCTTTTAATCACTGATCGAATCGGAAAGACTTTTGATTGGGTTTCTTACTTCTTAGTTAGCTTTATTCTATTATAATGATTCAAACAATTGCCGTTAAAATTGAACTCATGAGTAAAACAAATAATTTAATATCGTGAGTGGGCATAAAAATTGTATCGGGATAAGGTAATAGAATAATTTGGCTATCCACCGCGAGAAGGCGCGAATGTCATAAAACGGCAGAATATGGCTGCGATCTGTAGCTTCTGATTTGAATCAATCTTACTTCAGACGGAAAGGTTGATCAATCGAACTGAAACAGAATATTTTGTCTAATCTTGTAACATAGTTACAAGGCTAAGCAACTTTTGTTTACTTTTCGTATGAATAAATATTTCTCTTTTAGAACACAAATTATTACTTCAGAAAAAACGTTTTTATTCAGGCGATGCG
This sequence comes from Armigeres subalbatus, assembly GCF_024139115.2. Classification (NCBI taxonomy): domain Eukaryota; kingdom Metazoa; phylum Arthropoda; class Insecta; order Diptera; family Culicidae; genus Armigeres; species Armigeres subalbatus. The sequence continues at coordinate 57,689,902 of NC_085140.1, forward strand.
CAGTGTTTTTAATTTGTAACAGAACAAAATATCCAAAATATTAAGCAGATGCGAAGTTTGAAATACACCCAGGTTTTTTTTTACACGGTTGGAATTCATTGATTTCTCGGCTAACTTGAATTTTCACAGCTTTTTAAATACCCCCTGAATTTTCTTTGATTTTTTGTGAATTTTTTCGTGGGGTTAACTCATTGTTTCATTGATGCTGAAGGTCTTAAACGACTAAAACCAAACCGTGTAAAAAAACCTGGGTGTAACAAAATACAAGACAAATCCTGTTGACCTATTGTAGAATAAATAGATTATTCGCACTGTAAATGGAAGAATATCGCATAGTTATAGCCATTGCTCTTCTTCATGCGGGAGATATAATTTTCATAATTTAAAATACACGTTTGGTACAATACTTTTTAACAACGAAATCAAACTGCATCTGATTCAGATCCATATGATATATGAATGACGAAGTTATTTTTCACTAGACAACCATCTAAAAACAATTAAAATAGCTTTATCGAAAATGTTGTTCAAATATGTCCCACTTGCCCCATGTATGTTAAAACTCAAGGGCAAATGAAAATTGCAGATCTTGGCTTTAATTAAAAATTTTAAATCTTTTTCGCTGTCACGCAATTATTCAATTGCTCAAAATATTCACTTTTCACATCAATGATGAATTTGGAAACGACTATTTAGTTGGAAACCCATTGAATTAAAATAAAAGTTATACACTGCGACTAGTTTCTATGCTGATAAATATGGGTGTGCTGATAAATATGGGTAAAATTTGCCGTGTTTTACTTTTTAGCGCTAGTGTTCATTCCGAATTGCTCCTAGGCTCGCTCCTAGGTGGCTGCACTACATTGTTTATGAAGTGTATGCCAACGCCATCACTTAGTGGAATTGAGTTTTTATGTCGGGCAGCCTGCGTTGGCGGCGCTGAGGTGCGATTTAAATCTTTACACACGTTTTTAACGAAATTTTGTTCGATCATCCATGTCTGTTCTCTGTGGCTGAGGTGCGTTTGAATCTTTACACACGTTTTAAACGAAATTTTGTTCGAAATTATGTTCTCTGTGGTTCTATTTTCCGGTCGTTAAATCAAGACTTTGTAGCGGAACTGGTGTGAATGCTGGCATTATCTTGTTGAAACACGATTTTTTTGCGACGGTACTTAGCTTTAAACGGAATTAAGCAGCTGTTTAGAACCTCAATATAATCCGTCGAGTTCATCTTACAAGATGTGAATGTCAAATTAGGCTTTCCTGTAGCACAAAATCCCAGCCAAACCATTAGAGATCCTCCCCCAAAATTACGTCTGGAGAAGTACTCTGGTTCCTTCCGAAGATCTCGCCAATAGCCGGTAAATCCATCGGGACCATCTAAATTGAATTTCTTTTCATCGGAAAAAATAACCTAGAGTTTAAAAACGAACATTAAAATAATTTAAAAATAAACAAAATATAGTTGGGCTCATTAGTTTAAAAAAAATGAATTTCACAAAGATTTTACCGTGTCCCACTGGCGTGCCATGTTGAGTCTGGCGAATTCTATTCGTTTCTGTTTATGCACAGGGGTCAGATTTGGTGCCTTGTTCATTTTTGCCCGAATAATGTTGGGACTGGTCTGCAAAGCCTTCCGAACTGTTTCTTTACAGACTGGCAAATTGAGAGTGGACTTGATTTTAGAGAGTGATATGGTGGAATTTGAGGCCAACTTCACAATGCTTCGCTTATCCCTCGGTGACAGCTTCGATTTTTTCGGCTTCCGTTTGGTCGTAGCGTATTTTTCTGGATCTTTCAAATAATTTCGTACGACTTTATCCGATCGACTGAGTCTACGCCCAATTTCTCGAACTGAAACACCTTCCTGTTTATAAGCTTCAATCATTCCCTTCTCTTTCTCACTTAAAAAACTTTCCTCTTTTCAAGCAATTTTAATGGATTAAACTTTATCGAATTGAACCAACCAAGGCAAATACTCTGTGCGCGGCTATAGAAAATGGACGCTCAAATTTTTGAAAACACGTTAAGTTAACAAATGTTACACAGACACTATCAAAGTACAGTATGCAAAACATATGTTTCACTAATACAAACAGACACACACCGTTACATCCATTGATTGTATCGTGAACATCGCAAGGTGTGTGAAATTAGGGGTGCGGCTATAGAAACTAGCCGCAGTGTAGATTTTCCCGGTAGTTTAAAGTTATGATCAACAATAGGATTAGTATGGTACCTCAAATAGTTTTGACTTCAAATATTTTTCTGTCGGGTGAATTCGTTTATAGATCTGCTTCATCTTCCTAGAACATTGTTACCATTAAAAACGTTCATCGACTCATCTGCAGTCATAGTACCCACTTACCCCGTATTTTCACTTGCCCGGGGTACCTTAATTATAATTTATATACATTATTCAGATTCAATAGATATAAATTTAGTATCCAATAACTTTTAGGCCATCCCGATGTACCCATTGAACTAAGATTTGTAGCAAAAGAGCTCTTGTGGGAGTCTGCTTCTGATTTTCTCAGAAGGCGTATAATCATTTCAACAGGCTTGTGTTAACAGAGTAACAGCAACATCTCCAGTAAAAAGTAGGAATCCCTTGCTTCATATTTCTCAAGAAAATATCCATTATTACAGCATAAATTTATAAAAGTCAATAATGACTCAATATGAAGAATAAAGCACAGAAAACAGACATTCGTCTTAAATCGTGCCGTTGTGTAAAATTTTGTACTCGTCGTTTTGAAGTATGTCGTTATGCCCACGTTGCGCAGTGCTAGTGTACTGATAGTAACACGTAGTGTAAGACAACGCCATCTGTTGGTGAGATTGAGTTTGTATGTCGGGTAGTCTGCATTGGCAGCGCTGAGGAGTTTAACACACGTTTTCAACAAAACTTTGTACACAGAGAACAGACGTTCATCTTCATTCGCGTGGTTGTGTAAAAGCACAGACAAACAGACATAACACATTGAACATTCACTCATCAAATTCATCGTCATTTAAACACTAACGACATCTGTTAATTTCAGTTAGTTGGGCAAATCACAAACCAGATGGCGGTAATGAGCAAATGTCAAACTCGAACAAATCCGATGCGCGCGCCACTAGTGACCGATTGGCCAACTAATGATTATTTGAACTGACCAGTAAATCAGTGAACGATGGAAATTTGACGAGTGTTATGTCTGTTTGTCTGTGGTAAAAGTTTGTACTGGTAATTTTTAAGTATGTCCACAGACAAACAGACATAACACTCGTCGAATTTCCATCGTTCACTGATTAACTGGTGAATTCAAATAATCATTAGTTGGCCAATCGATCACTCGTGGCGCGCGCATCGTTTTTGCTCGAGTTTGACGTTTGCTCACTACCGCCATCTGGTTCGTGATTTGCCCAACTAACTTAAATCAACAGATGTCGTTAGTGTTTGAACGACGTTGAATTTGATGAGTAAATGTTCAATGTGTTATGGCTGTTTGTCTGTGGTATGTCGTTATGCCTCCGTTTCGCGGTGCTAGTGTGCTGATAAATATGGTTGAAATTTGCCGTGTTTTGCTTTTTAGCGCTAGTGTTCCAAATTGCTCCTAGGCTCGCTCCTAGGTGGCAGCACTACATTGTTTTTGTAGTGTATGCCAACGCCATCGCTTAGTGAGATTGAGTTTTTATGTCGGGCAGCCTGCGTTGGCAGCGCTGAGGTGCGATTCAAATCTTTACACACGTTTTAAGCGAAATTTTGTTCGAACATCCATATCTGTTCTCTGTGCTTTGTATGAGCTTCCATGCCTGTTCTCTGTGAATAAAGTATAAACACCAAAATTTCGCTAAATTCCTATGCATTTGAAAGAATAGCGTAACAACCATGTATGATGATGATGATGATGATGGTCCCGCCACATACCCCTACCAAGGTTTGAGCTAGACGATTTATCTTTGAGATAATAAATTGAATTTGATATAACAATTCAACCAGATTTGAAAAAAAAAAACTAAAACGATATGCTTACCATCACAGATATGAATTACATAACTTTCCATTACTAGGTATCCAGAAAAAAATGTAAATTAAGAAAAAACTATTGATTTCATTTACTAAAACGGTGGAGCTTCTGATACCTCTCGAGGCAGTTTCACAGAATTTCCCGAGAAAATTCTAAATAATATTCCGCGTAAATCAGAGAATTTCCTGTAGGAATTCCAAAGATTATTTTGAAAAAAATATTGCGAAGAATTTCCCGAGGAAATTTCAAAGAACTCTTCGAGGAAATTTAAAACAAAAATTGCGAGGAAATCCCTACTAAATTCCAAAACAAATTCCAGCGTGAATTTTGGGAAAGGAAATTTGAAAGAATTTATTGAGAAAACTCCAAATCATTTCTCGAAGGAATTCCAAAAACTTTCCCAAAGAAATTCCAAAGATTATCCCGAGGAAATTTCACAGAACATCCCGATAAAATTACAAAGATTGTCTCAAAGAAGATTCGAAGAATTTCCAGAGAAAATTATAAAAAATTGCCCGAGAATTTCCTGAGAAAATTTCAAAGAATATAATTTCAACAAGTGCTATAGTTTTGTTTTCATGGCTTGTTATGATTCGAAGAGATTTTTGCCTCTCTTTTATCGTTGTTCGTTATCTATCCCTGTCGGTAATACATCTTTTTGAAGGGAAACATTCATCACAGCTGCTTTAGAAAAGTGTATCGAGCACATTTTAGTTTAGTGAATATCACTTTTACTTAGTTTTACTTAGGTCTATAACCACACGATTGAACAAAACTTTTTTGAATAATATTTGCATGGGGCACCCGTTTTCGAATAGTGGCTTGCGATTTTGTTTCGTTGCAGCACGTTAGTTTAGGAGAAAATAGAATAGGGGAAGTGCACCGGTTTTGGCCAACTTAGTGCCTAATTTGGCCAACCCTGAAAAATACATATTTTTCCAAAATAATCGATCAGTTGAAAGCAGCGTTGAAGCGTGAGGGATATATCTCTTGTTAGAACTAATAAAACCCTTGCGAATTGCTTTTTTTTTTATTTATTCGCAAAATTGGCCAAAATAGGAACATGGCCAAAACCGGTACAGTTCCCATATTAAAATATTCCTAACGATAACCCAACGAAAACTACCCGATTATATTAATCCTGCGACAAGCAAGTATTGAAAACTTGAAGTATGAAATCCATTACCAAGCGTCAAATTTACATTGCCATACGTAAAAACCCCAACAAGTTTAACCTTCAATTCAATTAGTAAATAGATATAACGAGGGACAATACCCTTTCCAGTTTACAGTCGTCATTGACGCGGACGGACAGCGTTAACGACCTTCGACAGCAAACAAGATTTTACTTCGACGGATTAAAACTGTCTACGACTTTCTTTCTACTTGTTTCTATTAGTTTTTAAATACCCACTATCACACATGCTTGCAAAAATCATTCATCAACATTTGGGAAAGAATGCATATCGATTTTTTAAATTTCTCGTTTAGGTTCAGTGGAAAAACAAACGAAAAAGAGCTGCATGGAACCTGTTGCCATAATCGAAGGTGTCGTGGGATATGTGAACCAATAATGACTGCAAATCTCAATGATAATGTTAAATGTATTATTTTTTCAAGGTTTTTAAGCAAGAAGTGAAAGTAGCAATCAACTTCATAAGAAGCTTTGTTCGGATCATTTAATCACTTCTTTTGAAAAAGCTCAGCACAGTTTGCCGTGCAAAGCTGATTGGATATTAAGTCATTCAACTAACGAATTCCATTTAAAGACCCCAGCTCAAAACAATCCCGATTCACATTCTGAACGGCGCATTAAACCCAACCCGTGTCGTCGTCTGCTCTGCCCATCCATCACCCAGTCCTGCCCATGATTGGACATTGCCGCACCGCTATTTTCCGCGTATCCATCTCACATAATACCCATCAGCGAACATCCCCCATGCACCGAAGATTAGCTGCTGCTGCTGGTGCAATCGAATCACTTTCACTGACAGCGACAAGCATCACTTTGCACCCGGTTAACACATAAATGCAATGCAGTGCAACTATGCGGAGATCGATTCCTCGCTTCCTGCAGTTCACCCTTTGCGATGCTACCCCGCTGCTCGTAGTGCACTGGTAGTGGGGCTTGCTCGACGCGGACGGCATTGACTCGAATGCAATTTTTGCTTCCTTCCTCGGTGTCTGTCTGCCTGCCTGCGTCTCCCAACGTTGACTCCTAATGGTAGGTATAGTGTAGTGAACACACCACATACAGTAGCTAGTTGAAGCTGCTATTTGGTCAGCAGAAGTGCAACTACCTTGGGCGCAACAAAAAAGGAACACAACAACATATCCGAGTGTGCGATCTTGACCATTAGCTTCCAAGTGCATCAGCACGGGCATTTTTTCCGTAAAATATCTATCAAACGTCAGACAAAGTGTACGGAATTTTATATAGAGTAATAAAAACTTTTTTTTTCTTCGTATTGTGCATTGCCGTTATGGCATCTATCAATCTCATTTCATTTCATCACTATATTTTGTCCTTGAACACTGCGTTTTTCAAAATATGGTTTGCGAATAACTGTTTTTTTTTTCATAGTGAAAATTTTGTGTTGAAAATGTTATACATTCAAAAGCAGTTTCTCAAGCTAAATAATACCTACATTTATGAAGCCAAGCTATTTACGGGTGATGTAGTTTCAATGACATGCCCGAATAGAAAATACAATAGAATTACATTAAAATATCATAAAATTACAATACATTTTATTGATTAACATTCAATTCTATTGTTCTTCTATTGTACCAATTAAATTGCCTTATTGTTGTTCCAATAAACTCACAATAAAATCTATTGACAGAAAAATGTTGACAATAGAATAACAATAAATTTTATTGTAATGGCAAAAATTTGTTCGAGAAAAAACGATTTTTTTTATTGTTACGGTAACTAACAAGCCCTATTTTTATTGTAAAACTGCCATTTACAATAGGATTTATGGTGGGAAACAATATTCTCAATTGTTATTCTATTGTGAGCAACAATAGAGATTATTGTAATTACAATAAAATTTATCGTATTATTACAATAATTTCTATTGTAATTCTATTGGACTTTTTTATTCGGGTGGGCATTAGCCACAATTTATTTTGGCAGCCTCCGCGATTGTCATAAATAGCGGAGTTACACAGGGAACCAATGGAGTAGATATGGAATAAGCACAAAATCTTCAATGATATTGTTCCGAAAGCTCCACTTTTGCAGGGCCAATAACGGCGCTGGCCGCGTCCTTACAGCAATCAGGGAAGGGATGGAATATTTTCCAAAAGACACTACACGTTCATGCTTCCCGTAAGCATTTTGGTCTTCGAAGCAAGCACCATACTGGACAACGGATCAGTGTGCAACGTCCATTAGTTCTACAGAATGCTTTTTTCTTAATAAAAGTTTTGCGACTAAGGTTGGAATCGAGCCAACACTCTACAGCACAGTGATATTGAATGCCTGTCCGCTCCAGCCTCACTGCTACGAATCCCATGATAATGTATCATCTACAGTGAACTCTCCCTAACTCGATGATCTGTAACTCGATATTTTCCTTACATTCAATGAAATTAAAAGTCCCTTTAAAGAATCTAGCATATTGCGTTCGCTCCGTAAGTCGATATCTCCCTTATTCGATATTTATAAGTCGAAATAATTTTCCAATGAATTTTCACCTCACTCGATGTTGTCAGAAACAGTTACCTACCCGTATACCTGGTAGGCTACAGCGTCGATACACCTATGCCTGGCGTATTAGATTTCCATAATCGACGGTCTTGGGCGATGTTCCTCTAGTTCCTCCAGTTTCCACGAAGTCGCCGACCCCTATTTGGTTCTCTGTTGAATATTGTTTTCTTTATTCTTTCTTGCGACATTCCCACTAAGTGACCAGCCCACTGGAGTCTGCCGTATTTTATACGATTTAAAATATTTTCCTCTTTGTATACCTGATATAGCTCATGATTCATGCGTCTGCGTTTCGTTTCGCTCGGAAACCCCGAAAGCTCTCCGGTCTAACTCTTTTAATGTCCATTCCTCATGTCCATGAAGGGCCTCTGGTAGAATCAGAGTTTTATATAGAGCAAATTTCTAAGCTGGTTACGTTATCCGTAGAAGGCCCTATTCGCAGCAGCAATACGTCTTTTCACTTCACGGGAAACGTCATTGTCACATGTCACAAGCGTTCCAAGGTAAATAAACTCTTTAACAACTCCTAACACATCCCAATCAAGCACTACCTCAGCACCAGCGTTATCAGTTTCACCGGAAAACCATGTTCGGACATTATCTGCCACAGCTCATTTCTTTTCACTGAATCGTACGCTGCTTTGAAACCAATGAACGGTGAGTTGTACTCCCGGAATTTATCAAGGATCATCCGCAGGCTAAACATCTGATCCCTCGTTGATCGGCCCTCACGAAAACCTGCCTGGTATTCGCCGACGAAGGATTCTTCAAGCGGTCTCAGTTTGTTAAACCGTATCCTGTTTAAGACAGAATTTTGTACGCCGAGTTCAGAAGGGTGATCCCTCTGTAATTGGCACACTCTAGTCTGTGCCCTTTGTTATACATTGGTCATATGACCAACCAGCCGGCAGACAGTTCTTCATCCTCCCATGTTTTCTGAATAACTAGTTTATTTGTGGGCGCAGTAGCGCCCGTGGCAAGTGCTTTTTTTTTCAATTTTTAAGATTCTCTTTTGCATTTAAAAAAATCAAAGTTTTCAAAGTCTGTTGTCTGTGATTTTTTTTATCAAATGCTGTGTCTGGTTGTCTAAGGTTGTCACTGGTTCTGTTTTCTGCATCTGATAGTAAAAAAGACTTGAAGTGTAAAATAGTTTATTTTTTTGTGAAAATTTCCCCGCGTGCTGCGTCTGGTTGGCTAGTCACCGGGCAGACAAACAGGGCTATTTTATATATGATGTGGTGGATCGATTGATGCAGCTGCTCATTTCCGTGTTTGAGAAGCTCGACCGGGATCTCATCATTCCCAGCAGGATGGTGGGCTTCGTGGCCGTTCGGTTAGCGACGTTAATCGTCTAGATGCATGTGTTATGGAGTGTGGGTTTAATTCCCGACCCGGCAAGGAAGAAACTTTTCGTGATCGGAAAATTCTCCACTGGTCAACCTCACACAAAATTCTCTTCGAAGTGCTCCTTCCACCTGGCTGCCACCATAGTCTTGTCTGTCAGCGAATTCCCCTCTTGGTCATTGCACATGGCGGGCAGTCTTATGCCGCGCGCATTGACAGTTCGTTAAAATCTCCGCATATCGTTTCTATCCATGTTCTCCTGCGCTTCAGCTATCACACTCTCTTCGTGATGCCTTTTTTCTGCGGTGGATTCGTTTCTCTCCTGCCCTTGCTACACTATACCGCTCTCTGTTGGAACGGGTACGAGCCACTAGCATTCAACTCCTAGCAACATTTTTCTCGTCCGTCACTCGCTGGCCATTTCGTTGGCGTCGCTGTGCAGAGCCTAACACTTCCTGCGCTGTTTTATTCACTGCTTCGTGGATATTTTCCCACAATCTGCAGATCGGGTGGCATCTCCTATCCGCTCGTCCACCTTCTGGTGGTACTGTTCAGCAACTCCTTTAACTGACAAGCGTTGGATATTCGCGAAGTCGAAGCAAATTCTGCTCTTCCCTCCTATGGGAAACCCCATTGCTATCTGTCAGAGTTTGAGTGAAACATGGCCGCCATCTCCTCCTCTCTGTTGCTCTACTGTAAAAACCCATAAAGAACTGTCATTGTTTGTGTGAAGAATTTTGCTTCGACTTCGCGAATTGAAACGCGTCGTTCTGTTGTTTCGTGAGTTCGTGACGCTTGAAGGTCGCGCCCGAATTTTTGCCCGAATCCGAGTCGATGTTCGGACCTTACATCTATAACATCCGAGAAATGTCGTCCGTCAATCAGCACGTGGTCTATCTGTGAGCAAGTGTCTCCACTCGGATGTTGTCAGGTGTGTTTGTGGATATTCTTACGTGCGATTGCCATCCCTCTAGCAGCAGCAACGGCCACAAGTCGCAGACCATTATCGTTGGTAACGAAATGAAGGCTTTCCGTACCAATGACAGGGCGAAAGAAACTTTCTCTTCCGATCTGCGCATTTGCATCCCCGATGACAATCTTTACATCGTGTGTTGGGCACTCTCCGTAGGCCTTATCAAGGCTCTCATAGAACTCATCTTTCACGTCATCAGGCTTATCGTTCGTTGGGGCATAGATGCTGATCAGGCTATAGTTGAAGAATTTGCCCTTCATTATCAACACGCAAATGCGGTCGCTTATCGGCTTCCATCGGATAACACGCTTCATCTGCTTTCCGATCACCATGAAGCCAACTCCTCGTTCTGCTCTGTCATCGCCGCTATAGTAGATGTGATACTTGAATGAAGTGTTCACTATGGGATCCACCGCCCGGAATTCACGTTCTCCAGTTCTGGGCCACCGTATTTCCTGGATTGCTGCCACACTCACGCCGACCTTCTCCTGCTCACGAGCCAGGAGCCCAACACGTGCGGGTTCATTCAAAGTTCTTACGTTCCAAGACCCGACTTGCCAATCGTTGTCCTTTATTCGTTGCCGAGTCTGTTGCCGTTGAATCAATCCGTTTGCTCTACTTTTGCCTTTCTTGGTAACTGTAGAATCTTCGGTAGGCTACCTTACCAGGGTTGCGCTACCTACATCGCGTTGAAGGGGCTGCCTTCTTGATGCTGACACGATGCGATTGTTACTCTTGGGTTGGAACGCATCTCACAGGAATAAAGCAAAGGTGGATGTGATCCCTTCTTTAAAAGTACACGCCTGGTCTGATTAAGGAAATGGTGGTAGAGGTGTGCGCCGGTCCGAAAATCGTCGGCGGTGGCGTTGGTTTGTCTTAATTTTGGCCGGCGGCGGCTGCGTTTTCGGCGTCACACCGAAAGCCATTTCGGCCGGTGGAAATGGTTTGACAGGTCATTTTACTAGAAATGTTATTTGGCAGAATGAGTCAATCGGCCGAAAATGTCATTTGCTGAACGGGTGTTATGGTATAAAATGTAAACCCGTTTGGCCAAATGACAATTTCAGTGAAATGACCTTTCTGCCAGATTAGAGGCGAGCCAACCAACGGCTACAAGTCTCTTAAATAAAGACATAATGATATTAACCTATTCGCCACTGACGATTTCTGCCAAATGACAATTTCGGCAAACGGTATTTTCGGTCAAATGACTTATTTATCCAAACGAAAGTCTTCTAGCCGAGTTTCATTTGTCCGAAACGGTTATTACACAGTAACTTTCGATAAAAATTTCGGTTAAATTGTACCGACTTTTTGAACAACTGACTAAAGTCGGTAAATAGTTTGGTTACTGAAAACTCGGTATTAAAAATGCTTATGAATTGTCAAAAAGTACCGATCAAATCAGAACTTACTGAGTTGTTCCTGTGTGGCCTCGTGTCATCGGAAAAGAACCAGCCGAATATGTTATGTATCCAGCTTTCCACGTTCGCCATAATGGCGGATGCTATAAAAATTTTGACATTAACTGCTTCCCGACACTGAACTGAAATTTTAGTCTAAGCAAACAGTGCTGTTTGCCGTTGCCAATAACAGCCAATGGGTTGTTTGTTTATCGTCAACAAGGAAAAAATGGTGACGAATATCCTTCGAAAAATACTATTTTATATTTCTGATACTATTATTATTACTAATATTTGCTTTATTCTAGATACTGAGATATCCTAATAACACTAATTTATGAGGCCCACACATTTATTAAATGGACATTCAAGTGGCTCCGCTAGCAAATTATACCTTTAGAAATGACGAATGGTGATTCATTGATATAATAGTTCTTGTGCTGAAGTGGAAGTAACTCAAACTTCTAAAAGATACGTTTTACCCCATGAAAATTTATCTTCAGAACAGAAGTACAATTGATAGAGGCATTCAGAGGGATCGAGCTAGATACGCTGAGCCGAATTATTAGAGACTTCCAAAAGACACATATTTCGGTGTGCGGGAACACTCGCAGCTCATCGTAATTTTATTTGACCGACATCGAAGGTATTTTGCTCTTCGTGACTCGGTATGACTGGCATGTAGGTAAAGCTCGCACAACTTCATCCATACAGCAAATTATTTTATGAATTTACATCCCAAGTGCACAATAAATATTTAAAGCATGAAAAAGAAAGATACTCGTTCTTCCGTCATAAAGATCAAGATTTGATAGTTAGCCCAGTTAATTACTGTTAAACCTTGCAATTTCCGTCACCGTTCCGCTGCACTGCGTTTAGGCTTTAGTCGTCGCTGATGTGACGAGCTGGTGTGAATGCAGCATTTGTATACGCTTCGCAAGATATCAGGTGTTGTTACCTTCTGCCTTTCAACTTTTCACTTCGAGATGGAATAGAAAACTATATCTAACAGTTCGAAATCAAATATTCGCAAACGTTTTCATTTTGGTAACATAAATTTTTAGTTGGTTTAGTAGATTTAGTTGTCTGAAAAGAAATACCTGGTCTGGATTATTGAAACGTTTCACTACTCAATTTTAAATATGATTTTGAGCATATCCTTAATAACTTAATCATATACCGTCGTGTGAGGCTTCTATTTACTACGGGGGCTACTTTGGAATTTTGATTTTCTAAAAAATTTAAACGAAAAAAATACCAAATTTGAAACAGAAAGATTTCATCCAACTATCAACAAGACACCTGAATGTTAATAATGGTCATTCGATAGTAATTTACGTTATAACTCTTGTGTCAAAATGTCCAAAGTAGCCCCCGATTTGTCAAAAGAAGTCCCGCACGGCGGAACCTATTAACTTATTATATATCATGAGAATCCAATTTTGAAATAAAGTAAAAACCTTTGCGATGGGAGAACGGTTGTCTTTCTTTTCAACGGTTCAAATATTTGTCGCATACATAGGATATACATTTTTAAATATTTAGCAGTATGGATTAAGTTGTGAGAAATTCATCTAGGTACGAAATCCTAGTCGTGTCACATGCTGCGACGAACAAAAGACCTGTGATGTGGGCAAATAAAATTACGATGAGCAATGAGTGGTTCAGCACACCGAAATCTGGGTATTTTTTAAGTCAATAATAGTTCGGCTCCTTTCCTGTTTAACCACCTTTCATGTCAAAAGATAAAATCTTTTGTCGAAGCATTCAACACCATTTTTTTTCTTGATGACGATAAACAAACAACGCATTGGCTGTTATTGGTAACGGCAAATTCAATGTTTGCTTAGACTAAAAATTCAGTTCAGTGTCGGGAAACAGTTAGTGTCTAAAAATTTATAGCATCCGCCATTATGGTGAACGTGGAAAGCTGGATTAGTCGGGGACAAAATAGTACTTACGTGTCGTCCGTAACTAATCGGGGGGAAAACTGCTTGCTTTGCAAACGTGTTGTAAGGGAACGTCCACAAATTACACGTAAAAAAAATTAATGTTGTTTATTATTAATATTTCTAATACTTTTTTTGCCAAAGCAGGCGCTTAATGACATGTATAAGAAAAAACTTATACATCGCATTAGTCACATACATTCGGAAACTTATACTTTTCATTAACTTATGAATGTTATTAGCTTTTTGATATGGGATCATTCATTAGGTGGCATAATGAAGAGTATAAGTATTTTCGAATGGTTTTTTGCCATAACATATAAGGTTATTTTTTTACGTGTACGTAACGCTTAGAGGGGGGAGGGGAGGGGGTCAAGTGAAGTGTGACAACTCATACAAAAAGTTCAGACGCTTCATACAAAAAGTGTGACATAGGGGGGAGGGGGGGTTGAAAATTCCCAATTTTTGCGTTACGTAATTAATGGATCTTCCCTAAGTCATGGCCTACTGAAGCTTAATTCAAATTATGCCTCGTTGACGCGCTTGCGTATGGCGAGTCACGTGAGACGTAAGATCGAAAGATACACACAAAAAAATCTGCACATTCTTTCCACCTAAAAAAATACGTAGATTTTTTCCACCTGAAATTCACGTAACTTTTACCTGATTTACCAATAGAAATTTCATTCTACGTGAAAATCAGGTAAGTTCTACCTGAGTTTTGGATAGAGTTCACCGGACACGTAAGTTTCACCTGAATTTTCTAAAGCATTTGCAGCTACGTGTGCACGTAAAATGTACCTGAAAATTCAGGTGGAAACAACGTTTAGATTATTTGGAGTATAGATATCGGCAATGGATATTATGCATATTATACACTGCCAAACGAGAATTCAAATAACTATAAATTCATGGCACACAGTTCGTAAACTGTTTGGTTTACTTTTTATTTGCTGAGTTTTCCAGTAAAAAATATTTCCAAAATTATGATCCAAAATAATATTTATTTTTGCAAAAGTCTAAATCTGAAAATCTTTTTACAGTTGAGAATTGGGTAACGGGACGCAATGAAATTATTATTTTTTTCTGATTTGTTAGTTGTCACTCTTCTCTTTTTTGAAGAAAACTCAGTAAATATTTTTACTGGCTTTTGGCAGAATTCCAGTAAACAATGAGCATTACCAAAAAATCAGTAATAAAAATTAATGTAGAATGTAGTTTAGGGAGTATCCATATATTACGTAACGCTTATAGGGGGCGTAAGTTTGACAATCCACACAACAAATAATAGATCCTTCATATTGAAAGTGTGACATAGCGATAATGTTGGGGTGGGGGCGGGATTAGAAAATGGTCAATTTTTGCGTTACGTATTATTTAATCTTCCCTTATAAGAACAATTACAGTAAATCAGTAATTTCAAATGGAATTGCTGATGTACTCGGTAATTTTTATGGTTTACGTCGAGCATAAGTGAGTAGGACGCTAATGGTTTGACCGAAATGGTTTGGCTGAAAGCGACATACAGCCGGAGAAGTTGTTTGCCGTCATTTAATTGAAAATGCCGTTTGGTGGAAAGAGTATTTTGGAAATAAGGGTCATTTTACCCTAAAATGTCCTATCCACCAAACAACCAGTCGACCAAACGGCATCTTCGGCCATTTTACTACACGACCTTTTCGCCAAAATGAACTGGTTAGTTCAGCCAAACGACGCTTTCGGGCGAATGTCCATTTAGACCGAATGGCCCTTTCTGTCAAACGACCATTTCGGTCAAATAAGCTATTCAGCCAACCGACTTTTTTAGCCAAAGGAACTATTCGGCCGAACGACAATTTCGGCCGTATTTCCCATTCGACCAAGTAAACTTTTCGGCCAAATTATTTGTTCGGTCAAATTACATATTCGGCATTGTTGCCTTCGGCAAATTGATATGAATTTTGCGAAAAACGAATCCACGTGTCATGGAGGGAATCAATCCATTAACCTCCCACTCTCTAGATAGCGTAATAATGGTCCACTTTGCGGAAAATCCATCACCATCAGAGTACCAACCTCCACCGCAATTAGCTCTTATATGCAAATTGAGTATCTTTCGGATGCTTGATTTGCCCAATTTGCTTTGGAGCCGTACACTAATTACGTAAGCAATTTTTCTGAGTTTTTCAACCCATGTAAGATTTTTCCCATACAAATATTTTTTTTATTTATATGGAACGTAAGAAAATGTCAAATGAAAAAGTTTTTTTTTATAGAGCGAATATATAGCCTTTACTCGTACTTAGTACGAGAAAGGCTAAAAACTATTTTAAGGGGTTGTCGGCATAAAACATAACTCATCTCCAAAAATAATGAAATTACGAGCTTAGGAACGAGGGAAAGTTTTGCTACAACTTTTGTGAAGAAACAAACCTTGTATGTTGAAATATGGACAACATATTTTTCAATAGGGGGATTGATCATTAATACCATTAATACCATGAAGACCTCTAAAGAAGCGCACATTTTCTTACGTTCAAATGGGGGGACACATAAGTGCTTACGTAATTAGTGTACGACTCCTTTACTGTTGTTGGAATTTCCACTTTTTCTTAAAAAAAATCTATTTTACAAATTTACATGAAATTTTCAGACAATTGCTAGGCCTGCCTTATTCCTCACCGCTATCTCCATGTCAGCTTCCCATAGTGCTAGTCCTGTATTAAAATCAGCGGAATACAGAAACAGAAACATATTTCATCACTTATTCTTTACAACCTGATTTCATAATGCAGCCTTACAAATATTTATGTGTGTAATTATTTATTATCAAAAAGGAAGGCGGAAATTAAATTACATTTGAATCGGTTCTTTCGATTACACAAGTCGGTAATATTTTTACAAATCCATCCGTGATATTTTACGGAAGTTTTTGACGGTTCACTACCGTAAATGCTGAACTGAGGTGTCGGTAAATGAATTCGATTACCGAGGTTACTACCAACAATTAAGAAATCGGTAATTCGTTAACCGAGCCCGGCAAATAGAATTAAGTGTGCTTGGAAAATTCTGTGGGCTTCTACAAATTTGAATCGGCGTGAAAAATTACAGATCAGTGGCTTGACAAATTTCGAACGGCGGCGCGCCGAAGCAGAAATGTAGAAAAACTGTCAGCGGCGGCGCATACCTCTAAATGGTGGATGTGATCCCTCCTTAGCCGTGCGGTAAGATGCGCGGCTACAAAGCAAGACCATGCTGAGGGTGGCTGGGTTCGATTCCCGGTGCCGGTCTAGGCAATTTTCGGATTGGAAATTGTCTCGACTTCCCTGGGCATAAAATTATCATCGTGCTAGCCTCATGATAAACGAATGCAAAAATGGTAACCTGGCTTAGAAACCTCGCGGTTAATAACTGTGGAAGTGCTTAATGAACACTAAGCTGCGAGGCGGCTCTGTCCCAGTGTGGGGATGTAATGCCAATAAGAAGAAGAAGATCCCTTCTTTAAAACGTAGGCGTTTCTCCAAATTAAAGCAATGGTGGATGAAATCCTTTCTTTGAAAGTAGGGGCTTGCCCGAAATAAGGCAATGGTGGAATTGTTCTCTTCTTTTAAAGTGAACGTTTGCTCAGAATAAGGTAACGGTAAATGTAATTCGTTTTTTGAAAGTCGAACTTTGCCCGGAGTCCCGAGCAACACACTTGTCATAGACGAGTTTCCTTGACTTATGTACGACCAAATCTAGTCATATTTATGTCGCTGCAACTGAATCTGTCTGGATTGTGCTACTCGGAAAGGCAATGGTGGATATTATCTCTTCCTCTGAAGTAGTTCTGCCGTTTCTTTGCCCATCGTTCTGCAGTCTAAATTTATCAGAATATATCCTTGATCCACTTTATCTATGGGAAAAAATACATCAAATGCCAAATGACTTTTGGCCAAATGACCCAGACCCTTAGAGCAACAATAATGATAAAATAAAAACTACAAAAAGGGCATGTGAGGAAGGAAGTGTCCCACGAATTTCCCAGAAAAGCATCTAAAATATTTTTATTTTAATTAAGTTCAAACAGCTTTTGGCATCGAATATGTATCTTCATTACTTTTAACTACTCCTTTTCGCTTTGAGCAGTATAATTACCAATGAAATAATTTCCAAAAGGTCACGCGGTATTCAAAACGAGCCTAATTATAGATTTTGGATTATTTGTCAATAGGCCACAGTTCATATTGGATCGAATATTAGAATGGCGTGACCAAGATTTTTTTATGTATAGGTTATCCGACTTGTCAATATCCCCAACTCCGCCATCTTGGATTTTTGTATGGAATTTATGCTCGTTTGTTTACGTTTTGCACTGAAAATGTATGTTTCCCCCCCGCGCTGGTTATTCCCATCTACTGACGAAGCCGGATAACCTGTACATACAAAAATCTTGGGCGTAACCATCTTTTCCTTAGCCGTGCGGTAAGACGCGCGGCTACAAAGCAAGACCATGCTGAGGGTGGCTGGGTTCGATTCCCGGTGCCGGTCTAGGTAATTTTCGGATTGGAAATTGTCTCGACTTCCCTGGGCATAAAAGTATCATCGTTGTTAGCCTCATGATATACGAATGCAAAAATGGTAACCTGGCTTAGAAACCTCGCAGTTAATAACTGTGGAAGTGCTTAATGAACACTAAGCTGCGAGGCGGCTCTATCCCAGTGTGGGGATGTAATGCCAATAAGAAGAAGAAGAAGAACCATCTTTTATTCTATATATATAAAACAAAGTTGGCATTTGTACGACCGCGCATCGCTCAAGAATAGACAGCCCAATTTTGCGGCTGTTCGGCCACATTGAGAGTTGACGTAAAGTCAATGTCAACTTCTCTCCACGAACAGCCTAGATAGCCGTGTGGTGTCGGCAGCCGGTTGTCTGGCTAAGAATAACGCTACGGATTGCCTGTTCCAGTGGTAAAAGTCCACCATACAGGTGACCCCTAATTCTTGGTGTGATGCGGCTTTATGCTTACCGTGCCTATGAATGAATGGTTAGGGGGGTCTAAAATGAACCTAACCGCTAACGGAGCCTGTGAAGCACCAGGGCACCCTTCACAGTATTGAGCCCTTATTGCGCCAACCGGAGCTATGGCGTAGTTGACTTATTGCTTCTCCGGAATAATCGGCTACTCTTATTCAATCTCAACTTGAGGTTAAATAAGGGTGGGATTATGAGTATGTTTTTATTTAGTTTTTATCTAATTGTCACCTATATGGATTCGCTTTATGCGTTTTTCACAGTGTACTCTGTGTTTCGTCTTTGACGTTCTTGATACGATACCGACTTGGTTTCATCGTTGCTGTTCACATAAATGTTGAAGTTGTGGAGTGTATTATCGTAATTCGCAATGGCTACAGTTAGGATAGCTCAAATCAATCTTCAGCACAAAAGAACAGCAACGATTAATCTTTGTAGACTTATGCAAAATGGCAAATCCCAAGTGGCTTTGGTGCAGGAACCCTATTTTCGCAAGGGTAGCTTTTACCTAGGTAACCTAGTGAACCCGGTTTTGCTGCTTTCAGTAATGAAATGGCAAACTCTCGATCAATGCCGCGTGCATGTGTACTTGTTAACAACGCTATCGTTGCTACACTTATCTCTGAACTAACAACCAGAGATGTATGTGCTGTCACAATTGATGCAACTGGCGGATCCCCGTCAGGAAATACGTCTATTGTTCGGTTTATTTACCACATGATGAATCATCCCTACGGATGCTTTCAAACAAGTGGTCAGTTATTGCACGTCAAAAGGCCTTCCGCTAATTGTCGGTAGTGATGCTAATGCTCATCACATCATCTGGGTAGCTCGGATATCAATCTGAGAGGCTCCAGCTTGATGGAATACTTAAGTAGTACCGAACTTGGTTTACTTAACATAGGCAATCGCCCAACCTTTATGGTATCTAATAGAGCAGAAGTATTAGACATAACTCTCTGCTCCAATAGAATCAGTCACGAGTTGACGAATTGGCATGTGTCAGATGAGGAATCCATATCTGACCATCGCTACATCTATTTTGATCAGTTGAATGTTTCTTCGCAGACCTTGCGTTTTAGAAATCCCCGTTCAACCAACTGGGATCTCTATACAGAGTTGCTCTCGACAAAATTTCATGGATATCTACCATCCATTGAAACTCCTACCGACTTGGATGATGCCGTTGATACTACAACGTTGCATATCGTGGAAGCTTTTGAAGAAGCTTGCCCTTGCGTTCTGTGAAAACCTCAAGAGGAACCCCGTGGTGGAATTCCGATTTGGCTAAGCTCAGGAAGCAGTGTAGAAGGAGTTGGAACAGACGCCTTTCAGCAGGGACGGATTCTTTCAAGTTGGCTCGCAAAGCTTACAAGAAGGCTCTACGATCTGCTGAACGATTCGGCTGGAAAAACCTTTGTGCAAATGTTTCCAATTTGAGTGAAGCCACTCGATTGAACAAAATTCTTGCGAGATCCAAGGATTTCCAAGTTGGCGAAATTCGCAAGCCAAATGGCGACTACACTTCTTCTGACGAAGAAGCGTTAGAGCACTTATTTTATACACACTTCCCTGGATGTGTAGATATTGCATCTTCGGATGTTCCTGATGTCTTTTCATGTAGTTATGGGTCTTGGGCTCAGGCTCGTAGAATCATAACTACTGAATCGATTCAATGGGCTCTTAATAGTTTTGCTCCTTACAAATCTCCAGGGGAAGATGGGATTTATCCCGTTCTTTTTAAGAAGGGTTTTGAGCATATCAAACATGTTTTGAAAAAAACTTTTAGTATGCAGTTTTGCTACTGGGTATATTCCCATATCCTGGCGGGATGTCACTGTAAAGTTTATCCCAAAAGGAGGACGTGCTTCGTATGAAGAAGCAAAGAGTTTTAGACCCATCAGTCTGACCTCATTTCTTCTGAAATGCTTAGAACGCATTATCGATCATCACATTCGTGATGACTGTTTGGCAAACATGCCTCTTCATGTTAATCAACATGCTTACCAATCTGGAAAGTCCACCGTGACTCTTCTACACAAGGTTGTCTACGACATCGAAAAAGCATTTGCTCAAAAGCAATCATGCTTGGGTGCGTTCTTAGATATTGAGGGTGCTTTTGACAACGTGTCTTTCGATGCAATATTGGAAGCCGCACGTTGTCATGGGCTACCTAATATTATTACCAAATGGATTCACCAGATGCTTAAAAACCGACATCTCTACTCGACATTACGTCAAGCAGCGATTAGGAAATTGAGTGTCTGTGGCTGCCCTCAAGGGGGAGTATTATCTCCACTTTTGTGGAACCTCGTTGCAGATACGCTATTGAGATTACTCAATAATGGCGGTTTTCCTACCTATGGATTTGCCGACGACTATCTAATATTAATAGCCAGTTTGTGTATTACTACTTTATTCGACCTGATGCAAAATGCTCTTCAGGCAGTCGAAAGTTGGTGTCGCCAATATGGCCTTTCGGTTAATCCGAATAAAACATCTATTGTACTTTTCACGGAAAAACGTAACCGTAATGGTATTCGCCCATTACATCTTTTTGACTCTGAAATCAATGTAACGGATCAGGTAAAGTATGTGGGACTAATTCTTGATTCCAAGCTCTCCTGGACTCCTAACATTGAGTTCAGAGTCAAAAAGGCGTGTATGGCTTTCGGTCAATGCCGACGAACTTTTGGTAAAACTTGGGGTCTTAAACCTAAATATATCAAATGGATTTACACAACAGTTGTACGACCAATTTTGGCTTATGGATGTCTTGTGTGGTGGCAAAAGGGTGAAGTGAGGACAATTCAGTCTAAATTAGGCCATCTTCAAAGGATGTGCCTAATGGCAATGACTGGTGCGTTCTCTTCGACTCCACGGCTGCTCTCGAGGTTCTTCTCGACGTTGTCCCACTACACATACATCTCAACCAAAAAGCACTTTCCTGTACTTACTGATTATGGGTTCTCGGTTTCATGGAAGAGAATCATGTAAACCGCAGTTCTACACACACACTTCGCTGTTACAGCTCATGCTTGATTGAGACAGAACAGTCCTTGCTCCAAGTGATCTCACACTCGCTAGTAGTTTCCCTTATAGGACATTTTCAACACAATTCCCCTCGCGGGATGAGTGGACATCTGGTTATTTGGAGAGAAGTATGTCGGACAGCATTGTTTGTTACACTGACGGCTCCCTCCTCGAAGGTAGAGCAGGTGCAGGCGTCTATTCGCGTGAGCTGAGATTGGAACAGTCACACTCACTGGGTACACACTGCACTGTCTTTCAAGCGGAAATATTTGCCATCATGTGTGGAGTGCAATCTGCACTGCAGCAACGCATTATGGGCAAAGTAATATACTTCTGTTCAGATAGCCAAGCAGCTATTAAAGCTCTCGCCTCGGCCAACTCAAGGTCGAAGTTAGTAATCGCATGTCGAACTCAAATTGAGGAACTGAATTCAGTTAATACTTTACACCTTATATGGGTACCTGGCCATGCTTCCATAGCTGGAAACGAATTGGCTGATGAGTTAGCTCGCACTGGAGCATCACAAGACTTTTTTGGTCCTGAGCCAGCTATTCCAATATCTAAGTGTTGGGTGAAGCGTTTGATTAGCTCTTGGGCTTCCACTCAGCACAAACGGTATTGGAGTAGTTTGGATTCATGTCGACAAACAAAATTGTATATCCGAGAGCCATCTCCGGTAGTAGCTAACTATTTAGCTAATCTGTCTAAACAGAATTGCAGTGTCTTAGTCAAGGCCTTGACAGGTCACTGCCGACTCAACTATCACATGGCAAATATTCAACGTGTTGAATCCTTTGTCTGTGATGGTTGTGAATCCGATTATGGAACTTCTTATCATCTGATATGTAACTGCCCAGTTTATGCGCAACTGCGTTTCCAAATATTTGGTAAACACTTACTAAGTGAAATTGACTACAGAAACCTGAACCTTCAAAGTGTTCTGTTGTTCATAACCCGTTGTGGTAAGGAGCTATGAGCTTTTGTACGTGTTGTATACGTTGTATGCCCTCTTCAAGGGTACCTTTCCCAAACTTCCCATTTTTCTCCCATCCATATTCCTTTCCTTTTTGTTCACTTCCTTTTCCGTCAGGTGCGTGATGAGAAAGGCTGTGAAGGCGATGGCACAAATCTCTCGAATTGAGGGGAACGTGCCTCCTGAGCCGACGTTCTGATACCTGATACCTGATAGCCGTGCGGTAAGACGCGCGACTACAAAGCAAGGCCATGCTGAGGGTGGCTGGGTTCGATTATGGTGCCGGTCTAGGCAATTTTCGGATTGGAAATTGTCTCGACTTCCCTGGGCATAAAAGTATCATCGTTGTTAGCCTCATGATATACGAATGCAAAAATGGTAACCTGGCTTAGAAACCTCGCAGTTAATAACTGTGGAAGTGCTTAATGAACACTAAGCTGCGAGGCGGCTCTATCCCAGTGTGGGGATGTAATGCCAATAAGAAGAAGAAGAAGAACCATCTTTAATTCTATATATATAAAACAAAGTTGGCATTTGTACGACCGCGCATCGCTCAAGAATAGACAACCCAATTTTTGCTAATTTATATCCATTTTCTTCTTCTATTTACGAGGAAAAATGTTAAGATGAAATGGAATACTTTAAAGATCAATGCACAATCTTTTCGTTGAAATGGTTTTTCGTACAATTTGCATGATTTTTTTTCAATTTTGATCATCTTCTCTTCTCTTCTCTATCTATATATATATATAGAACAAAGTTGGCATTTGTACGACCGCGCATGACTCAAGAATAGACAGCTCAATTTTTGCTAATTTATGTCCCTTCCTTTTTGAAAAAAAAAAAAAATGACATTCGAAATTAAATCTCTCCGATAAAATGGTTTGTCGTGCATTTTGTATGATAATTTCAAATCATGTCATCTAAGTTGACATTATCATCCGATAACGAAAGGATCGATTTTTGTTAATTTTGTTTTGGCTACTAAATTAATTCGAAAAGTGTTATGATAAAATAATGTCAAAAAAAGGAAAAGTTATTTTGAAAAACCTGTTTGTTTTTAGATAAATTGTGTACGTAAAAAAATTATCAGGAAATTGATCAGTTTTGGGCGAGACAAAGTTCGCCGGGTCAGCTAGTTTTTTTTATATAAACTTACCTTTTGGGCAGTAAGCAGCAAAGCTGCTCAAATTTCTTCTAATGTAGGATTTCCATCATTATAGTTGATCAAATCTGTGGATAAGAAAAGAAGAAGAAACATTTAGTAGAGGAATACATTTAGATTAAATTATATATATTTTTGTGAAGCGGCTCATAGATGAACGATATCAGATATGCCAATGAATCACAAATAACTAAACAACTTTTTGTCATCTCTAAACACGATCAACACATGATGTATGTATTTTGAATGTCATAGTTCATCGTGTCTTACTTCACCTTACCTCAGACAAACAGACATCGAATGTTAGGAAAATTATTTTAAACTTCGAATATTTAAAATTATTGTTGATTTTGAATTTTTCATAAATTGCAGCGAGCTAACGTCAAATTAGTACAAAACCTATTCGCGCGCTACGAAGGGTGAAATATTTTCGTACATGCTTATAAATGAGGCACTGCCGGATGTAAAAGTAATTGTTCCATTCCTGAACTAAAATCACACCTCATATTATAATGTCATAAATCACCCTTATTATGTATATTTTTTCTTTTTATTCATAATCAATTTTTACTGAGGACGGCTCCTGTTTATGTCACGCCAAGCTCGGTTAAGTATTGATAAATTGTTTTGAACATTTTCTCATATTACGTTAAAATCTTGTCATTATCAATAAACTGAATAAATAATTTTTAGATAAACGTATTATCTAATAAACAGATCGTACTATCTGGTTAGGTGCGCAATGAGTAACAGGAAATGCCGTGCAGGAGCAACGTAATGACTAATAATCCTAAGCGCATCTAACGATTTACAACCAGCCAGCCGCGGCCGGTAGCTGTACCCAGCAGCACAGAATCCACGCTAGACAGAGCAATAAATAACACCGGTGTGCTGGTGGAGTGAGGCCGCCCAAGGTCCAAGGCTGTTGCGATCATGAATTTGTGCGCTTCTGGCTCTCGGCCGTGCCTGCCGGCGGCGCGGCGCGTCGGATGTTTTGCCGGTCGATCACTTGCACTTTGCAATTTGCATCTCAGGGTGATCGGTTTCTAGGCATGGATATTTGCATTCGCGTTTGTGATTTCTCAGGAGAGACAAGTGTCTGTCTCAAGACCAGTAGCGAGTGTAGTCATTACGGTGTTTGATATAATCCAGACGATCATCGATAACTCGCTTTCTTGGTTCTCGGTGTTTTCACGCTGCCTTGGTTACAATAACCGAATGTTTTCGAATAAGTTAAATCTCTGTATTAAAAAAGAAATAAAATTCAACGAAAAAATGCAACACCTAATATATACTACACAGAAAAAAATTCCGTGGTTAAAACTACTATTTTGTAGACTACGCTCTGTTTTTAAAACTACCATGGAATTTCAGTAAATTTTACCATGGTTTCAGAGAAATTCACCACTGTTTCAGTTCATATGACAACATTCCGCATGGGCCACAGTTGATTTTTACTGCGCGCATGGTAAAACCAAACGGGTTTGTTATCTGCTGAAAATCGTCGGTGCATATTCTTAAAATAACCCTCGGAATGGTAGTTTCGACTGCAATATTTTTTTGCGTGTACTATTGCTTAGAACACTTCCTACTAACATAGACAAACAGATTTTGATTTTTTTTATCGCTCCATATGTATGTTGAAATGACAAATTAAAAAATCCTCCAAATGTGATACACAACCAAAGAAATTTGAATAGTTCATCTAATTCATGACCAATAAAACCTTTCTCCAGATTTGGTCTCTTTATCTGTAACTAAACCATCAACGACGACGAACCCCACCGCGTATCCTTGAATTCGAACTACACCCGTCCGTGTGTGTTCGTTCCATTCGGTTGCTCGTCGCCATCGTCATCAGCAGCACCACGATCCGTGGTCGTTTAGATCAAGTTGCTCCTCTATTGCCTGCTCCATCACAAGCGTTCTAGTCACCGTCTAGTCATGTCACGAGTTCGGCTTGGACACGATCCCCGCCGACGACCGTCGGCAGTCGACTATTTACTTCCTGAAACTGCAGTGCAGCAGCGGTTTCTAATGCTAAACTAAATAAGTACCCATACTATGTCTTCGTACCAATACAGTTGGTGGAGTCGCATCATCATCATACGCATGTGTGTTTTAGTCGTATAGGTATTATTATTATTCTGCATTATTATTGACGACGATCTTCAGCTACTGATCCGTCATAAAAATGTGAGGCGAAGGCAATACCAAAGAACTCGCGATCTCGCGTTGAAAGTTATTTGGCGAGATTTGCAAAATGAAATTAAAAAACGTTTCGTTATTCTGAGAAATACCAACTTTGAGATGATCACGGTAACCCCTGTGCCAGGTAAGTATAACCAACTTTGAGAATATTGTCTCGAAGTTGGATTCCAGTTCGAAACCCTTTTGGAAATTAACGAAAATTCTTAAATAACCTCAAAAGCCAATTCCAGCGCTTGAAGAGGGAAATAAAATTTTATTAACAAATGGCGAAAAGGCTAAAAAACTTGCTCAGCAGTTCGTGAGTGTCCATAATTTTAGTCTAGGTCTCACTAGTCCAATTGAGGATCACGTTACACGGAGCTTCGAAGACATTCTCAATCAAGAGAATGTTTTTGACCCTTCGTTGGGAAATAATTTGGATGAAGTGAGATCTATTACTAGAAAATTTAAAAATATGAAGGCACCGGGTGATGATGGTATTTTCTACATACCGTCGTTCGGGCTGACATTGGGCCTAGGGGGTAAGATTAGGCCAAAAACGAAAAATGTTTCAACTCCTAATATCTCAGAATCTGTTACGAATTTTGATCAAAACTTCAAACGGTTCAAAATTATAGTAAAATTCACGTCTAGGAAATCACAAAACAAATTACAAGAACTAATTGTGCTCGTACCATAATGAACCCGGATTAAAATAGTGTCAGTGGGGCATTACAAATCTATTACATAACTAGTTTTTAGATTGATGGATACCTGGTTATCATGTTACGATAATCTGTTGTTGTTTTATCGAATTTTATGCATATTTATATAGCGGTTCTGGTTTTTCGTAGCAACAAGCAATGCACGCTAAAAAGGGGTGAGATTGGGCCAAGCCTTTGGTTGATTTGCCATACATAGTAAGGGTATGCGATAACACATTTTTTCCTGACGAAACGAAACGAAATTAGAAATGCTATTGTTGGTTCGAAACGAAACGAAATTCAGATTTACTTCCGAGACTTCGAAACGAAACGAAATCGAGGTCCATTTGATTCGAAATTTTACGAAACGAAACGAAATTTAATTTTTTTCCGCGGAATTTTTATTGAATAGTTTTTTTTGCATTATATATAAATAAAAAAAAATCCACGTAGAAAATAATTTAGTTTAATATTTTTAAGCATAATATTGTTAAGTTTTTAAGTATAATATTGTTACCCAAATGCCATAGGCAGAATCTAGCTTAATTTTACAAAAGGACATAATTAACCTGTTCACCGTTTCCAAAAGTATGCCCCTCAGAATAAACAACGTAAACATATTCATAGATTAATATATCCAACAGACCTCAGTAAAAATAAAAAAGCCGATTTATAACTGCAATAAACAGATTTCACATTGATTGGATCTGTTCATCATTTTGAAAAGTATTACAGGTTCAAAGTGCCACCCCTCCATTTCAATCAACATCTTGTATTTATTTATTTCATGAAATCGTAACATAAGGCTACAAGCCTTTTCAATTGCTACCACAAGTAATACATATATACGTTAATTAGACCTCGTGTTTTTATTTTTTTTTTTCCTCATCTAACTGATTTACACTGCCAAATGCTGCTTAAGGTCCCTTTTAAAGTTAAACATTGAAACGTTGGACTTAATATTTAGAGGCAACTGATTCCATTAAACAACGCCTCGAGCGAGCGTTGCGATTGACTATAATAAGTAGATCGATGCTGTGGAATGTGGTAATTTCTATTGCGATCACTTCGCATGGGGTTTAGCTTAGAGAATAAACAGTAAGGCTTTTGCGACAGCATAATTTAAAACAATGTAATGCATGATCTATACTTATAAAAATTAGAAAAATTACATCCGATGAGAACCTTATGAAGAAGAGATACTCTAGAGTATCTAGATAAATTAAAAACGTATCTGATGCAAGCATTTTGAGCACACCTACACAGAAAAAAATTATGAAAACTAATTAGCGCGTAAAAAATATAGACGTGGAAAATTACACTATTCCGGGCGGATATGGATCTTTTCCAACAAGTTCGCCCTAAATGTATGCAATTTCTATTGCATTATGTCAATTTCTATAGCATAAATCAGATAAAAACTGACATGATGCAATGGAAGTCGCATACATTCAGGCGATAATATCGATTAAATTTACGCTCTTTTTGGCGTTCCCTTTATGTGCATTACTTTTCGTGTAAATTTCAACAACTTTTTCTATCTGTGTAAGTTTATCAATTGAGGAAATCAAAGCATTTGTATAAATGAAATCACCATAAATGAAATGAGGTAAAATTAACGTTTTGAACTCCAGGCAAATTTTCAACCAAATTCATGAATATTTATAAAAAAATTTATTTTTTCCAAACTGGTCTTTTCAACAAATGAATCATTTGTTTGAGAAACTGCATAAGTCCATTTTACACTATTACGAGAAAACAACAAAAAACTGTTTTTTAACAAATTTGCACCGAATCTTTCGATTTCTTCGATACAGATCAATAGTTTTTGGCAAAACTCAACACTCTAGGGCACTTTCAGTGCAAAAAATGTAAGCAGTACTCCACAATTGCTCTGCAAAGTACGTGGACATATGTAGTTTCTCAAACAAACGTTTTTTTTTTTCATACATTCCTGAACAAAAATTTCTTTTTCTTAGTTTTTGCCAGAATATGTATTTTTGGACGAGGATTCAGAATATATAAAAATCTCATTTTGGCCAAAAATGTTACATATGCAGTTTCTCAAACAAACGGTTCAAATATGAAAGTATGCAATATGAAAATTGTTGATTGTAGTAGAGAAATTCGACTTTTTCTAAATTTTTACTGAGGTCTGTTAGAAATATTAGGCGAGCATTTTTGTTTGGTTATGGTGAAAACATTTTTTATCATTCGCTTTTTTTCTATATAGAGTTAGCCTTGGAAGATTAACGAAAATCGTGACTGCTAGACGCTAGCTAGACTGCTGCGGTGGGAGTCGAACCTGAACAATAATAGCCTTGGAATGCGCTATCTGCATGTAGGCATTAGGTTTAAGTGGCCAAACGTTCTAAATTATGCGGGCCAGTCCCGGGTTCAGCCCACTTGCCTCACATTGCCTGGCGTCCAAGAAAAGTTCTCCATTCCATGATGAATCTGTAAAGCCTGGAGATTCAATCCATTGAAAATGGAATGTAAATATCTGAATAATTAAGAGAATATAGGAAACTTGAACCGACTGAAGTTGAGGGTCTTGAGGGTCCTAAATCTTAAATCTTAAATCAGCATTCTTAAATCTGCAAAGATTTAAAAATCTAATAAATCAGGAAAACTTCTGAAACATCACCATCCCCATTTCACTGTTTTTAAACAAATGGTTGTTCAAACTGAATACTTTCAAAAGACAACGGAAAACGGACAATACTCAGTAGACCAGTGAGGAATATTTCGCTTATCGAAGAGCTACCCCAACTAGAGTGCAGGTCGAACAATCGCCTCATAATACATTACATATTACATACACAGGGGCCCTCCTTAACCGTGCGGTAAGACGCGCGGCTACAAAGCAAGGCCATGCTGAGGGTGGCTGGGTTCGATTCCCGGTGCCGGTCTAGGCAATTTTCGGCTTGGAAATGGCTACCTTGGGCATAAAAGTATCATCGTGTTAGCCTCATGATATACGAATGCAAAAATGGTAACTTGGCTTAGAAACCTCGCAGTTAATAACTGTGGAAGTGCTTAATGAACACTAAGCTGCGAGGTGGCTCTGTCCCAGTGTGGGGATGTAATGCCAATAAGAAGAAGAAGAAGATCAGTTGCTGTTTTGCTCTCGTCGCGCGCGGACGTCTACCAGTTTGCTGCTGGATTGTGTTAAATACAGGCACTGTAGGTACCAGGCACCGTTGCCTTTCGCATTATCTATCGGTCCTCGCTCGTACGCTTCTCTTCACCGTGGGCAATCAGAATGTGCGAAATGATCGTCAATACCGTCCAATTTCGTTTTCCACATACCGCTCCCCGACCAACATGTTTAGAGATTGCTGGGTTTGTGAGACAATTGGACTTCGATGTATCTTCAATGGAAACAGTCTATAAAACAGCTATGGATCGTTCGCTGTTTGTGAAATTTGTTTCGTTGCAAGCAATGCAAGAGTCACTGAAGAAGAATATGGAACCTCGAAAATTCCATTACACCAGCGGGATGTCAGTGGAAGTGAAGATGACGATTGCCGGCAGCAATGTTCGATACGTCCGAGTGTTTGACTTGCCACCGGAGTTGCCAGATAATGAACTGAAACAGTGTCTTGCGGAGTATGGGGAAGTGGATCGTGTGGTTCGGGAGAAATTCCCGCCAAACTTAGGACTGGACCACATGTACACAGGCGTAAGAGGCGTGTACATCGATGTGAAAAGTGAAATTCCATCATCGTTGGAAATATCAAATTGGAAAGGAAACGTGTTCTATCAAGATTTACGAGACAAATGCTTTTTGTGTCGAACGGAAGGTCATCGGAAGGATACGTGTCCACAAAGGAAAGTTGGAAAGAAGGCAATGAATGTGCAAGACGGACAACGGAAAACATACTCCGGTGTCGTTATTGGATTCGGACAAACAACAGCGGAAGCAATGCGGAACAACGTAGTTGAAGTGGCCGAGGAAGATGTGGTTGAACTGGACACCGATCCAACTGGACGAACGGAAACATTTGAAATTCCCAATTCGATGGTGGAGCGTGAGAAGCTAGCGGAAACAATGGAATTTAAAAACAATACAGATCGAGTCTGGTTTGTGAAGAAGGGGATAATGGGCTACACGGATTACTACAACAAAATGAAAAGGGAAGAGGAGTTGAAAAAGCAGCAAGCGCAGTCGACGAGTCAGCGACGGGATCGTTTAGTTACGGTAGGATCGACAGACCGATCCCCACCAAAGAAGACTTCTCGCAGAAATGCATCTGAAACTTCTTCAGAATAATTTGTTCAAATTATTTGTCATGTTGTCGGCTCCGTAGAGTTTTTAATTAAACAATTGAGCCAAATAAATAAACGAACTGGTAAAAAAAAAAAAAAAGAAGAAGAAGAAGAAGAAAAAGAAGAAGAATATTACATACACAACTCAGTCTACTTAAATAAAAATAGAGCATACCAAAACGATGACATGTACAAATTATGTTTACGTCACTGATCAATATTGTTTAAATTAACAGATATGCATTACGTTTTATGCTTGACCACTTTCAACAAAAAATTGTAGACATTTTTAAGTGGAAAGCTAAATGCGTTTCTGTTGTAGATACAGAATCTAGATCAACATTTGAAAAGGGCGTAACAGCCAAAATTTATTCCATCTGATTCTTCATGTAGACGAATAGCTATACTGCCGCTAACCGCAAGTCGAGCACATCTGTATATGGGGCTCCATATACAGATGTGCTCGACTTGCGGTTAGCGGCAGTATATATGTAGACGAAGAATCAGAAGGAATAAATTTTGGCTGTTATGCCCTTTTCAAATGTTGGTCTAGAATTGTATTTCGTGGTGATATTAAGTCATTACCAAGGAATGTAATTGTCGTTGAAAAATGCAAAAACAAGCAACGAAAGAGAATAGCGATAATTCTTTGTCCTCATCTGCAGAAGATAAAGATATTGTTGCGTTCCCTTTTATTTGCAACAAACATGGCGAGGTAATTGTTGTGATCTTTCAAACGGCGATAACTTGTAAATTTCAAGTAAAACACAAATCATGTGAACAGATGGTTAAGTTTATGTCTAAACATGGATAACTGACTAAAAACATCATCGAAAACCGACTACTTCTCAAAATGCGCGACAGGCAATAATTGTCCTATTCTGTCGCAATTTTTGACAAACGCTTATTGCGAGTTGAGTTTGTCCTAACATTCACAAGAGAGGATAATGTTGTTGTCATTTGCAATGTTGTTATTTTACATTCCCTGGTCATTACAAAGATTAACATTTTGAATAGAGTTTGAATGGCTTTATTCAGCGGCGCAGCCGAATTTTTTTTTATCTGAAATTTTGAAATATTGGAAATTCATTTCGAAATTCCGCGAAATTCCGTTTAATTTCGTTAAAAGTATGAATTTTCTGTGATATGAAACGAAATCAGAATACCAGATTTCGCCATACTCAAATTCCGCGGAATTTCGTTTCGAATGCCCTAAAACGAAATTTTTCGAAATACCGCATATGCTTAATACATAGTTGGTAAGAGCCGTAATGTAGGCAATTATTTTTAATGAACGATTGAATCGTTGCATCGTCACCGATGAACTTTATTGTACTTGGCCCAATGTCACCCCCTGTGAGGGGCGAGAATGGGCCAATTTTAAACAACATGTAACTATGAAGAAGTTCCCTCATTTATTATTTTTTCCCCACACAGTGGTAAATTCATTATTCAAGCTTGTACCAAATTGTTATTAAAACTTGAATCCAATGTTAACTACTAGAGCTTTGTAACATTTACTTGGAGCATACCACATTTTGGCCCAATGACACCCCCGTAGACGGTAGTTCAAAAAACTATCAAAAAACTTCCTGGGAGCTCTTTATCTTTTTTGGTTAATTTGGTAATGTTTTCAATTGGCATTCTTTTGGCAGATTGGCAGATAAATGGAAAAACGCCCCTAGCAGCACACATGTTCCACATAAGTTACTGCAGCTCAGATGTGACCAGATTCAGTCACAGTGAAGTTGCTGCAACCATTTTTGTCTGACTTGTGCTGCTCGGGGCCAAAGTTGTTCCAATTTTGAAGCCGAACAAAAATCCAGCTGAGGCTTCTAGTTATCGCCCAACCAGTTTACTTTCTTTAATAAGCAAACTGTTTGAAGAGATTATTTTAAATAGAATGATAGTTCATATTAACCCATAATTTTATAATAACTCATAATAAGGCAGTGGCAACTTTATTGCCACCAACAAATTATTATTTTTTTCTATTTATTAACAACAGCTCTACTTATTATTTCTCATGTAGTGGCTGTACTTGCTTCCTAGTAACACCCCAGATGAATTTGAGCCATAAATAAATTGAAATGTCAATTTGAGTACAGTTTTTTTTACGAACAGATCGTAAGTTTTGAGTGGAATAGCCTATTCAGATTACGCCATTAATGACATAATAATTGGCGTTTCAGGGTAAATACGCTTTATGATGTCATTATTTACGTAATATTCCATACATTTTGCGCTGTCAAAAGATACCCGCTAAAAAGAGGCATAAAGAATTTATTACGAACAATTATTACGAGAGAGCTTTCGTTCTAACTGGAATGCAGGGAGAAATTCAACAAAACAAAACTGACAAGCGTCACGCTCTCTTTGCCAGAGAGAAAATTCTCTCTGTTTTCATTTCGTTTTGTAGTTGACAGTCATGCTCTTTCTGTCGCAGCAGTGTCGAATGCATGTTAGATGGAAATCTTCTGAGCGCTGAAGAATAACTCGGATTGTGATGGTTTTGTGGAAAGCATTTTATATGATGAAAAATAATGATGATAATTATTTATTCTCCACTTATTCAACATGAATTGTTTAAAAAACAGATGCTCTCTAAAATTAACATAAAGTATTTAACTTAAACCTAGATTTAATAGAACAAATCGAATAAATTTTCAAAGTTCAAGGGCCAATGCGGAAGACAATTTAAAACGTAGGAATGGTTGTAAAACGAATATATTTGATGAATAAACATGATTTCATAAATTGTTTCAATTCTGCTCCTTGAATGGCTTAATATACTTTGGATTTCAACATTTTTCACGTGGGACAACTGTACAATTTGAATGGGATGTATATATAAAGTAGAATAACCTTAAATAAAACATGGATTGGTAATGCATTAATTCATCCAAAATCCAGTTTAAATTATATCACATTCACACGATTCGATTTTGTTAGAAGCTGTATCATTGATTGTCGAGTAGAACTCAATGGTTCAGTTTCCATTTTTGAAAAAAAAAAATTAAATTGCTGAGTTGCCCTTCATACATGGAGATACTGGTGGAAATACATTTTAGTTCGATAATATTTCTTGAAAATTGGTCCAACCGTCCTTTTTTTTATTTATTTGTGAGAATTCCCAAAAGCATCAAAATTTTTTTTTCAAATCTCCGTTCGATCAAAGTACAGAATCAAAATACTCCTTAAATTTAAAAATAAATTGAGGAATAGTCTGATTCCCCGAAGAACGGCGCACCCAACTAATGAATGTAGCTTCGCTCATTATCCTTAATGAGAGCTTCAAATATTCTTCGAAAATCCCTTTTCATATTTTTTTTTAAATATTTTTTTTTCGTAGAAACTTTGTTCAGAAAAAAATGTTCGATTGTCGCCACACAAATGCTTGATTTCGCAAATTAAATTTTAAAACTCTCCTTGAATTCAACCCTGTATTAGCGTGCAAATGAGGAAACATGGAAACGTCAAGATATATTATCTTGCTGCAGTCTGAACACCTCGTAATAATTGGATACCCTCTCATTTAACAAAGTCATAAATAGCCCAATCTGAATAGGCTAGAAGAAGCATTTTCAGTTATAATTCGTTAAAAAAAAAAACGACAAAGATATATTTTTTCCCGTATTAATTATTTTGAATCTCCTGTGTTAGATTATTACGTGATTAGCGTGAAAAAAGCTTTGCCTTTCTGTATATTTGGTTTTTTGATTTTTGACGAAATTGTGTTTTTTCCCCCTTGGGAACAAAAGCGCAAGATTTTTTTTTTTTTTTTCACTTATAATGCGTTTTCCGACTAGGACTCTTCACCAAAAAATGTAACGTGCCTTGATTTGACTGCTTTTACGTAAAACCTAATTTAAAAAAATCTTTTTTTTTTGTTGCCTGTTTTCCCGCTTGCCGGGCAGTGGCCACCAATTTTTCAATGTTTCTGAACTGTTTAAAGTATAACAAACATACATTTGAGTTTACTACCATGTCAATATTGTGTCCTATTGTTGTTTTTGTTAATTTATTGTTTAGAATCGTCTGCCTTATAAAGGGTTAATGACAATTCTATTTTTACTGATGAGCAATTTGGGATTCGTCACGGACATTCAACCACTTATCAGTTATTAAGAGTTACGAATTAAATTCGGCTCAACAAATCTGAAGGATATTCGACTGGAGTTGCTCTTCTTGATATAGAGAAAGCATTTGACAGTGCAGTGTTTGGCATGAAAATTTGATTGTAAAATTGATGAATTTTAATTTTCCTCTGCACATTATTAAACTGATCCAAAATTATTTATCAGATTACTCACTATAGGTAAACTATCAGAATTCTAAATCTGATAGATTACCTGTAAGAGCTGTTGTTCCCCAAGGCAGCAATATTGTATAACATTTTTACTTCTGACTTACTTGATGAACAATTGTGCAACTAAAATTTTCACTTCTCTGTACCTCTCTCCGATGATTTGAGGCATAAAGGAACCGAAACCCAACTGACAAAAGTTTTGAAATTTTTCAACGATAATTTTGATGTAATAAAAAGTATATGTGACCGCATTAAATTTTGAAGGAAGCTTGTTTTACTTCAACCAAGTTTTCCTAGTTCCATACAAAAATTACCATTTCGGGAGAGTAGTCAACGCCAAATTTTCTTGTGGCGTACGGCAGAAAAGGAGCGATGCGAGCGATAGAAAGTCCGTCAACTTTGTATGTAGCGCGACACTAGAAAAAAGCGTATTCCCATTTGTAACTCGGAGATACCAAATAAATAAATAGAAATCAAATGTAGGAATGGGACGCGATAAATAATTTATGGTGAATAAGACAAGAAGTTCCTCCAGGGATTCCTCCGGAAGTTCCTCCAGGAATTCCTCCGGAAGTTCCTCCAAGAATTCCTCCGGAAGTTCCTCCAGGAAATCCTCCGGGAATTCTTCCAGGAATTCCTCCTGAAGTTCCTCCAGGAATTCCTCCGAAAGTTCATCCAGGAATTCCTCCGGAAATTCCTCCAGGAATTTCACCGGAAGTTCCTCTAGGAAAAATCCTAGCTGCCAAAGGCAATTGAAGTGTATTAATAACTAAAAATGTAGCATAGCAAATAAGGATGATAGTGTTAAGAAAACACGGAGCACCTAGTCTAAGAGATTAATGCATGTATTAGATAATTAACAAACAAAATTATATATAAAAAAAGATGCACAATGCAGATAATAATTAACAGAAGAAAAAGTGTAAGAATGTTACGATGTAGTTAATTACATAATAGAATCATATGGAAAAATACGAACCCGTTTTCTTGACTTCTAAACCTTCCACTATATTAGCGATGGCACCTCTACCTAATCTGTTATTTAGGTGTTGCGTAGAATATTTTTTCTACGCACCAGTCGCCAAAAGAGGAGGACGGATCGCAAGCACGGCAAGGACTTGCAACTTCAGGGACAACTAGTATTAGGTGGTTACCCACCACAACGCAGTAAATAGCGTCGACAATTTGCAACGAAGCGTGGCTCCTTTGTCACGCCATTCCGCTACTGCACTTGGCAGATTAGCACATTTAAAGTTGATTCACTAGACTGCTTGCTCCATTGTATGCAATCAAGAACAACGCTAATTCGAATCTGCGAAACAGTGAATGATGGGAGCAGCAGTTGGGTTGATTTATTTTTTTTTTTGTCTCATCTGTAACGACATTTGTCGGACAATGGATCACGAGGGTGAAAGCTAGAACGACGCACTTTATGACATCATTCAAAATCAATTGAACGTCGTTTACCCATATTTAACGACGACAATAAGGAAGTATTTATAATCAACGCTGAATCTTCGATTCCGGGGCCTATTATATGAACCGATTCCAGTGTCCGCATCTAACATTAACGCTTGTAGGTGTATTGATCAAATTAACTTCTACAATTTCTAGCAGAATCCACTCAAGGGCAAACCGTTTTAATTCTAAGTGAACGTGTATTTATTTACACATGTCATCGGCTGCGACGTAATGATGCAATCTTTCGCCAGAATTAACTCGATCCCAAGTTCAGGACAACTTTCACCATTTGCTGGCCAGCGCCTGTGGTAAATTCTATGAAATCATCTTTTCTCACGACACTCGACAGGCGAGGCGGCACCAACCGTGTCGTCGGTGTCGCGTCGAAAGGGGAGCGACAATGAGACGGAAAATTACATTTCTCGACAAAGCTAGAATAAGGGCGAAATGGGCTTGACCATCTGATGAAGCAGAACACTATCATTTTTGAGGCTTTATGAGTAGATGCTTGCTCGTTGCAAGTTCTTTTTCCAGCTCAATCGAGGCTAGATTGATGCGATCTGAACACTAATCAAACCAGTTGTAGTAGTGGTTTACATGATGCCAGTCGAGACAGCCGACTAGAATAAGCGACGGTGACTCTGACCACTTGTGTTAAACTGACAATATAAATTGAAACAAATGAAATAATTAGTGGTTAATGTGGAGGCACAGTGGCCGGATCACAAACAAAAAATTTATAAGAGATTAAGGAAAATGCTTCGGAATGTTCACGGGAAATCAGTGGAAATTTCGAATGGAATTTCCTCGGAATTTCCGAAGGGAATCCATCGGAATTTCCAAGGGAAATCATTCGGAATTTCCGAGGAAAATCATTCGGAATTTCCGAGAAAAATCCTTCGGAATTTCCGAGAAAAATCCTTCGGAATTTCCAAGAATAATCCTCGGAATTTCCGAGGGAAATCCTTCGGAATTTCCGAGCGAAATCCTTCGGAATTTCTGAGGGAAATCTTTCGGAATTTCCGAGGGAAATCCTTCGGAATTTCCAAGGGAAATCCTTCGGAATTTTCGAGGGAAATCCTTCGGAATTTCCGAGGGAAATCCTTCGGAATTTCCGAGGGAATCCTTCGGAATTTCCGAGGAAATCCTTCGGAATTTCCGAGGAAATCCTTCGGAATTTCCGAGGAAATCCTTCGGAATTTCCGAGGAAATCCTTCGGAATTTCCGAGGAAATCCTTCAGAATTTCGAGGAAATCCTTCGAATTTCCGAGGAATCCTTCGAATTTCCGAGGAAATCCTTCGGAATTTCCGAGGAAATCCTTCGGAATTTCGAGGAAATCCTTCGGAATTTCCGAGGAAATCCTTCGGAAATTCTCGAGGAAATCCTTCGGAATTTCCGAGGAATCCTTCGGAATTTCGAGGAAATCCTTCGAATTTCCGAGGAAATCCTTCGAATTTCGAGGAAATCCTTCGGAATTTCCGAGGAAATCCTTCGGAATTTACGTGTGAAATTTTCCGGTGTTTCCGAGGGAAATCCTTCGAATTTCGAGGTAAATCCTTCGGAATTTCGAGGAAATCCTTCGGAATTTCCGAGGAAATCCTTCGAATTCTCGAGGAAATCCTTCCGGAATTTCCGAGGGAAATCCTTCGGAATTTCCGAGGGAAATCCTTCGGAATTTCCGAAGGAAATCTTTCGGAATTTCCGAGGGAAATCTTTCGGAATTTCCGAGGGAAATCCTTCGGAATTTCCGAGGGAAATCCTTCGGAATTTACGTGTGAAATTTTCCGGTGTTTCCGAGGGAAATCCTTCGGAATTTCCGAGGGAAATCCTTCGGAATTTCCGAGGTAAATCCTTCGGAATTTCCGAGGGAAATCCTTCGGAATTTCCGAGGGAAATCCTTCGGAATTCTCGAGGGAAATCCTTCGGAATTTCCGAGGGAAATCCTTCGGAATTTCCGAGGGAAATCCTTCGGAATTTCCGAGGGAAATCCTTCGGAATTTCCGAGGGAAATCTTTCGGAATTTCCGAGGGAAATCTTTCGGAATTTCCGAGGGAAATCCTTCGGAATTTCCGAGGAAATCTTCGGAATTTCCGAGGAAATCCTTCGGAATTTGCGAGAAATCCTTCGAATTTCCGAGGAAATCCTTCGGAATTTCGAGGAAATCCTTCGAATTTCCGAGGAAATCCTTCGAATTCTCGAGAAATCCTTCGGAATTTCCGAGGAAATCCTTCGGAATTTCCGGAGGAAATCATTCGGAATTTCCGAGGGAAATCCTTCGGAATTTCCGAGGGAAATCCTTCGGAATTTCCGAGGGAAATCCTTCGGAATTTCCAAGGGAAATCCTTCGGAATTTCCGAGGGAAATCCTTCGGAATTTCCGAGGGAAATCCTTCGGAATTTACGTGTGAAATTTTCCGGTGTTTCCGAGGGAAATCCTTCGGAATTTCCGAGGTAAATCCTTCGGAATTTCCGAGGGAAATCCTTCGGAATTTCCGAGGGAAATCCTTCGGAATTCTCGAGGGAAATCCTTCGGAATTTCCGAGGGAAATCCTTCGGAATTTCCGAGGGAAATCCTTCGGAATTTCCGAGGGAAATCCTTCGGAATTTCCGAGGGAAATCCTTCGGAATTTCCGAGGGAAATCCTTCTGAATTTCCGAGGGAATCCTTTGGAATTTCCGAGGGAAATCCTTCGGAATTTACGTGTGAAATTTTCCGGTGTTTCCGAGGGAAATCCTTCGGAACCTCGAGGAAATCCTTCGGAATTTCGAGGTAAATCCTTCGGAATTTCCGAGGGAAATCCTTCGAATTTCGAGGAAATCCTTCGAATTCTCGAGGAAATCCTTCGGAATTTCCGAGGAAATCCTTCGGAATTTCCGAGGAAATCCTTCGGAATTTCGAGGAAATCCTTCGGAATTTCCGAGGAAATCTTTCGGAATTTCCGAGGAAATCTTTCGGAATTTCCGAGGAAATCTTCGGAATTTCCGAGGAAATCCTTCGGAATTTGCGAGGAAATCCTTCGGAATTTCCGAGGAAATCCTTCGAATTTCCGAGAAATCCTTCGAATTTCCGAGGAAATCCTTCGGAATTTCCGAGGAAATCCTTCGGAATTTCCGAGGGAAATCCTTCGAATTTCCGAGGAAATCCTTCGGAATTTCGAGGAAATCCTTCGAATTTCCGAGAAATCCTTCGGAATTTCCGAGGGAAATCCTTCGGAATTTCCGAGGGAAATCCTTCGGAATTTCCGAGGGAAATCCTTCGGAATTTCTGAGGGAAATCCTTCGGAATTTACGTGTGAAATTTTCCGGTGTTTCCGAGGGAAATCCTTCGGAATTTCCGTGGGAAATCCTTCGGAATTTCCGTGGGAAATCCTTCGGAATTTCCGTGGGAAATCCTTCGGAATTTCCGTGGGAAATCCTTCGGAATTTCCGTGGAAAATCCTTCGGAATTTCCGTGGGACATCCTTCGGAATTTCCGTCGGAAATCCTTCGGAATTTCCGAGGGAAATCTATACGAATTTCCGAGGGAAATTCTTCGGAATTTCCGAGGGAAATTCTTCGGAATTTCCGAGGAAAATTCTTCGGAACTTCCAAGGGAAATACACTGCACTTCCGAGGAAAATTCTTCGGTACTTCGGAAGTTCGAATTCATTAAAAATTCCAATCTTCGAAATTTCCATGAGAAAATCTCCACAATTTTCAAATTAAAAATCAACGGAATTTTCTTATAATTTTTTTTTTAGAATTCCGCCGAGAAAATGGAAGCCGATATTATTTCATGGGTTAATTAACTTTGATATTTCTGTCGATATTTATCGGAGCGTGATGATCCTGACTATTTATGTTTGATAGTCCCTCACTGTACATCGATTGCAAAAAATGACGACATTACACTGACTCGGCGGGACCCCCTAGCGCCTAGCAACGTTTCGTCACGCCACCGAATCGAATCAACTCTGAGCCTGATTAACATTCCGAGCGCAATCTCCACGCTTTACATGTCTTTACTTTCATTCCAATCACCGCCAGTCATTGCTGTGCAGCCAAGCCGTCGCCACCGTCACCGCCACCGCCAACATCAGTATCGCCGAATCGTGTTTACAACTTTCCTGTTTCGAAGGATATCGTCGTCGTTAACGTTTGTTGTCGTAGTTATGGCGATCGACCAACAATGTTGTCCCATCAGCAGCGCTGATTAAATTCAGCGGCGTTGTTTGACAACAGGGTCGCCATGTTCGCGGAAGCAGGGTGTGCAATATGATACTGGATGACGACGATTGCGATGGAGCGTGCGCGCGCGCGATTCTGGCAACCAGCTGGAGCAAAAGCCGCGAGTGTGAAACGCCATCTACGGTGATGTGGGCTTTTGTGCGCACAATACCTACACAGGCTCCGCGATGCAAACGGACAATATTTATGACACCGAGGTTCATTGTCAAAGTCGTATCGGAACGATCGATTGAACACGCGGCGGCTGGCGTAGTTCGGGATTATACGGTATTATAAATACCTATATGTTGATTCAATGGCCACAGCCGATCGGCATTGCTACATGGCGTAATTAATATCATCGGCTTCAATTAGTTGAGTACACTGTTACAGTGCATAGGTGGACAATTTATGACCTGTTGTGAACGCATGACAAGGGATTTTATTCGGTTTCAATGATGTTTTAAATGACCTTTTTATGACATGCATAAAGCCTGACCCACGTAACATACGTTTGCAACGTTTTTAATAGTTTTCCATGAGAAAATATACGTAAATAAGGACGTAATCATAAAAAAACACGTAAATGTAAATTTTAGATGGCATCTTTGGAAAACATATTTTTGAATATTGTACACAGTACATTCCAAGAAGCTAATAGAAATTATTCAAAAGATTGGGATATAATTCTTATTTCATTTTAGATATACTACCGTATGTCACTTTGAATTAAAAGATTATCAAAAATCGCATCACGATGGTCGCAATCAGACAATAGATCCAATAATTATTCTCCAGCTCTATAAACAAAACTGCGGGAGCTCACAGCCAGACTCAAATCAATCCATTTATTCACACCGCTCCCGAAGCAAAATTCCTGCACAACTGTTGCGCTGGTTCGCCTGCTGGTAAAGCGTTGCTTGATTTATGACAAGCTGGCGTGCGCAAATTCTAAGCTGCGATTAATTTTATTTGAGTGCCAGTCCCGCCGTCAACGGTTCCCTGCGAAAAAATAGAATCATGGTCAACAGACATTGCGATTGAAAAAAAAGAAACAAGTTTACATCTCACGGAAAACAGGATTTCAGCCCGGTTGGATAGGGACCCGGTTCAAGGAAGAAATTAGGTCACCGTCACCGCCTTGAAGTGGAGAAATGCATGGCCGACGCTTTTATTTGTGCGGAGGTGGATGTTCGGAGCTGCACTTTTACGTCAAACTGCAGCTGCAGTGCAGAAAGAGAAAGAACAGGGATCTCTTCCAACTAATAAGCACAATCGTTTAATTACAGCAATTAGGGCCGCTGTCGCTACCCGTCACCTTCGACAGTGAATCATAAATTCATATTATCGGAGGTTTGACTCGAACTTGAGGCTCGGATTCACTCCTCTCCGTAATAGGTAGAGCAAACTGGTTCCAGTTCAGAAAGGGGAAAGTCCCTCTTCAGCTCGCTGGTTGGATGGCTGACTGGTTGGCGGAGGCAGGATAGTGTTCTCAATGGCACCCGACTATGGAGCGCTAATAACTCTATAAATCATGTATCAGGGCGTGAAGGTACACTGTAACAGTACCCACCCACCTGACAACCGTCAGAGCAATGGAGGAGAGAGGAATTCCATTGGATGAATCGATTGTGCGAGAGGTGAATGGTTTCAGGAATCATAGTAATTGATTTTCCTTGAAGGGATTGTTTGAAATTGTAGGATGGTACATTTCGTGGAAGTGCAACATCTCATATAACCAGGGAAGCAATAATCGAGCAGTGCCTTATGATATATTTTCAAAATTTTGCGCTCATCTAAAATGTTTACAGTAGCACATAAAGGGGAGTGTCTCCGGTTGAGGGCCAAGTTGTATTTTTCACTAATATGTGACTAATAGATCAAGATCTGACAAGAAGAGGCAGAGTAATGGCTTGCTGCACGCCGATTGACACGCTGAAGGTATTTTACTAAAACCCCACATTTCCCTTCTTGTATCATTTAAAAAAGGAAAAAATCTTTTAGTATAGGGTTTTTTGAACGAGACGAAGGTGAACATTGGTTGCATTTGGAAAACCATTTCTTTATAAGCTGCCCAAGTAACCATGGAGCTATATA
This sequence comes from Armigeres subalbatus, assembly GCF_024139115.2. Lineage (NCBI taxonomy): Eukaryota > Metazoa > Arthropoda > Insecta > Diptera > Culicidae > Armigeres > Armigeres subalbatus. The sequence continues at coordinate 57,732,708 of NC_085140.1, forward strand.
TGCATGCAAATAATATAGCCATTAAAGTTGACTTAAAGTGGAAAAAGGCCCCTTTACGACCGAAATAATGCTTCATTACTTCGACATGTTGAAATAAAACATAAGTAATGCATCGCTGCATTCGTAATGCTGAACTACTCTATCGTTGCTTGACAGTTGATGAATTAATGCATCTTTACATCGTTAAATCTGATCTAATGCAATAAGCATTGAATATGCTGATCTGTGATTGATTACATGTAATAATTAATGCTTGGTGGTTACTTGGGTGTATACCAGAATAAACTTGTCTCAATATCACGGTTTCAATCCTAGAGCAATAATATAGAAGTCATTATCTTATAGTTCTAATAGATTGAGATATATCGAACATCTGGTAAGCTTTATGTCCACAAGCGACGGCACTCGTTTAAATGGTAAACTGAACAGGTTTTCAGTATAATGATTATGATCATAAACATTATAAATTGCAACAATAATCTGAATATCTGATTCCGTACATTTAATCAAACTTTAAGTTTCGCGTATAGTGCACTATCAATATGACGCTCAACATTATTTATTCTTTTGTGAAATTCGGTCACTTTATGACCTTCCGAGCAATCGTTAGCGTTAGCGTTAGCGTTAGCGTTGTTACGGTATACTTCGTAGATTGGACACTAGTGATACTCACGTTTCTTACGGAATCCTTATCCAGATTGCTATCGGAAATCAAGGTGGGGAATTACCCTTGATTCCAATCTAAGATAAAAATGGCATAAGCATGAGGATTACTACTCCCGGCCACGCCCATCTTTACCGTAACTAGGGATAGGAAAGGAAATGTTGATGTAGAACTTACTTAACGAGAGGCCCCCGACTTGGCGACGCCCTCATAAGTTCTACGGAGTTGGTGGTTGGGTAGGGTAAGGTAGGTCATGGAGGTTTGCCTCAAGCTGGCAATTCGACCCACAGACTATGTTGTTTACCTGTTTTATTTAAACTCTTGCCAGCCGGCTGTCGAAAGAGTATGCTAATATCAATTTTATTTACAGTTTATTCTTTAAGTAATTTACAGGCGATTTCTTAACCTTAATCTATCAACAATTATCCGTTGAACAAATCTAAATTTACCAAATTTGTACTTTCTGCTCTGTGAGTTAAACGATTCTTCTAGGGACCGACCGATGATTCTACTAACCGCACAAAGTAGAACATAATTTTCGATGACCGGCCGATTGTTCTGCTTATTAAAAAAATAACCACTGGGCGCGAATTGAATCTTCACTTACTAATTATTGTCGGCGTAGCACCAAATTAAAATTTGGAAGTATGGACTTCCGAACCGAACTTTCTTCCAAAGTTTTATCTGTCAGACTAAACTAAGCGTTATTTAGCGCTTTTTTGGGTGAATACAGTGCACTATTTCCAAAGACGGGTATTTTACTTGTATCTTGAGAAAAATCTATCTTCGGTAGAAAATGTCTACTAACTCTGTACCGGATAGACAATAGTTTACGCAACCGAATATAGCAGAACATAATTTCGTCGGTCGGCCGATCGTTCTGCTAACCGAACAAAGCAGAACAAAATTTTCGAAGACCGGCCGATCTTTCTGTTTACTGAAGAAAACACGACTGAACGCGAACTGAATTTTCACTTTTGATTTTCTATTTCGAACTTAATTTAATCAAAATATAATTATGCCTATACGTTCACACTGCTTAATACATGTTAAACTGCGTTGCAACAATAGAAGACATGAAAACAGTAATAACATAAAAGGGTGAATGATACTTATCTTTTATGTGCATGATACTTAGCTTTTCCAAACAAAAGATAAAAGATACATTTTTTTTCAGGAATACAAGCATCAGTTTAGCTTGGTATACTATGAACTCCGCGGTTGCTAACATCCGAAGCACCAGCGTTGGAATCTCCAGAGAAGAACTTCATAAGTCGCCGGACAAGATTCTCCAATAATTTACATTAACTCCAGTAATCTATTCATGAAATACTAAATTAATCGTTCACCTGGGTCTCTCGCTAGGCCGCTATCCCTTCCCTAGCACCACCGTTTCTCTCCACCAACTCACATGCACTTCATATACATTGGAGAACTAAATTTGCACTCAATCTATTTCTTCGGAATCTGTGAGAGAAAAATCACTTGGTTTAAGCGGAACAATTCTTGTCTCGGCACATATTCCACATGCTTCACTTGTAGAATGTTAGCACTCGCGTATCCGGAAGGAATAATATAAAGAAAATACAAGTTTTAAAAGAAAAAAAACGTTTTGAATTAAACAAAAAACGCGCCGCGAACACCCGTGGAGTCTCCACGATTCATTACAATTTTCATACAATATTCCTGCAAAAGCTTCCAGAGAGATCTCATCCCGCTTTGCTGGTTTCCACCATTGAACATCACAAATTAATCATTGCCGACACTACATTATTATTTTTGAATCATGCGAAAACGTTCAGCTGAAACCAGCCGAAATTCAAATTCCAGCACCCGGCGAAAAATTGACGTTTTAAAATTTGCGACCGGTCGCAAGCATGGCACACTCGGACTCTATATCACTTTATGACCTTCCGAGCAATCGCCTAGAAAGTGACATTTATTTTGAATTTCGAAAAGTCAAAGATATTATACCCAAATGAAAGACGTGTAAACTAGTACTGCCAGCGAATGACTCTTAACTAAATTAGTTAAGTTTTTCGACGGTCCTCCAGACGCGTCTTGTGATTTTGCAAACCACAAACCATTTTCCGACGGTCTTCCAGGCGCGTCCTATGATTTTGCAAACCAAAATATATAATTCTTCACAACGTAACCTTAACCGCTTGAATTCAACTCACCTTATGAAATCAGCGACTGGCAGGATCGCCAAAATGTGAGACCACAAATAGCGGAAATATTTCAACTTAGCAACACAAGTTGATATAGTTTTTATTGTGACCTTCTACTCGGGTTCGTATTAGGACGCACAAAAATTGCGATGACCGGGTTTATGCTTTGTGCGGTCGGTATTATCAATTCAGTAGAAAACCGAAAGGGGCGACTTGCGAAGTTGGATTTTTCTCACATTTCGTACGCTAAACCTAACTTCGGAAGTGGTGCGCTGTTTTCATTTGGTGCTGCGCTATACAGCGCACCACTTCCGAAATTAGGTTTAACGTATGGATTGTGAGAAAAATCCAACCTCGCTAGACGCCCATTTCGGTTTTCTACTGAATTGCACGATCATTCGAAATAATTTGTTCTGCTTTGTGCGGCCGATAAATAATATTTCTTCACAACATTTTTTTTTTTTCATGTAAAATTGAAAATTATTCACAAAATTGATGCAACTTTAAACGCTTTTAAGGAAGGGGTCATTTATAGAAGAATGCTCAGTTTTATTGCTTTTATATTTCTTTATGGAAATTTCCATATTTTTTTATTGCTCGTTATTGATTTTTTTCGTGGGAAGTTTTTAATGTTTTATGGAAAAAAAATATTTATTTTGTGAACATTTTGAAATTTTTATTGTTTATTTAACAAAAAAAATTCAAAATGTTCCACTAAATTAGCATTAACATTAGCATTTAGCAGTTCGCACAAATTCGTAGGTGGTACAAGCCAAGACTATTGTATGAGAGTAGTATCACTTTCATCCGTTTTTTTTTGTTCGGGATGAACCACTGCGTCCATTTCATTGAACTTTTGTAGTACAGTCCCTTCCAGATTTTGGCAACACGACCGGATTTTAATGTTGCCAAAATGGGGATGTTGCCAAAAACGGGGAAAAAATTTCATACAAAATTTCAATTTTTTTTTTTGTTTGCATGATTGAAGCTAAATACTTAGAATATGTTCTACAAAGTATGTGGAGTGTGTTTAAGTGATGCACGTGCATCATAATTGTCATTTTTGCGATATTATTCATAACTCGGAGATTGTAGCTCGAACAAAATTGAAACAAACTCAATAATGGTAATCAAAACATAATGTACATAATTAGCCAATTTCATAATACAATTTTAATAATAAATAATATTTGAAATTAACAATAGCGTCGGCCATGTCCTTACAAAAAAATTGTAGTAATAAAAAACGTTTCTATAGTAGTTCTCTGAAGTGCTGACTTCAATCTGACATCTGATATAAATTTTAGTCCACCGAAAATGCTTGTAAATGATAAAACATAATTCTCTATATAAATCAAATAGCGATCCGATGGATACAAGATGACTAAATGTGCTAAAAATTTCAGATTCTTATATAATGGATTTTTATGGAGGCAAACTTTCTTGTGGTTGGTGTGATTAAGAGTAAAGTTCTGTGCACAATTTTCGCTGACATTATGGAAAAAACGAACGCAAGTCATAAGACGTTCCATTGTTTTAGAAAATGGTAACGGAAATCTCCATTCTGCATATTGGTCAAGCGTATCCAATGTAGTGTGAGTATGGGTTAACTACACTCGACTCACTAAAACCAAATTCCTTTGCACTAGTCGGTCTCCTACAAACTCACTCAAACCACTCAACCCAGGAATATTTCAGGCGACAATGATTGATCCATGCGCACTATGTGCACCTAGCACTACGAGTGATAGTGTGACCAAGTGGAAGCTGGAAGACCATTTGCGGCATGCCACCTTTGACACTCGATAGCAGTCAACCTACTGGTGCTCACTGCAGCACATCGCACTCCAGTTCTCCATGCTAGTGATTAACACGTTGAAGACGAAGTAGGCTCAAGTTAACTGAGTTAACTGCCTCACTCAGATGGATGTCAAACAATGAGTAGGAGCGATCGTTGCTGTGATAAACAATAAGCAACACCGTCTAACAAGCCAAGCCGTGATGAGGTATCCATGTAAGCAACGATTTTTGCATTCGTACCCCGCTTGCTCTAGTACACTGAAACCAAACAATCAAACCACATCAAATGTTCTCCTTTAGGGAAGATCCATTGATCACGTAACGCAAAAATTGGCCATTTTCATCCTCCCTCCCCCCTATGTCACACTTTTTGTATGAAGCATTTGAAAATTGTGTATGGATTGTCACACTTCGGGCAACCCCCCCCCCCATCTAAGCGTTACGTAATTTATGGATGCTCCCTTATTCGCCCTTCTTTCAAGGTGATAAGATAGTCGAGAAAAAGTATCCACGCCTCCCATTCAGTGTACTAGAGTTCCAGACTCATGGAGGTCTTAGATTAACCCGATTTTTTCTCATGATCTGATTTAAGTCAATGCCTGCTCGAGAGCCTTACGGTTACATGTTACAAAACTGTTACCATTATTATTGAACTGTTGGCAAACATGCTGGAATCGAAAGGCTCGTTATGCATTTGACACATCAGGAAAATGGAAAAGCCAACAGTATTCTGATATTAATCGCTAGACAAATTTGCGTAATTAAAAAAAAATAAAACTCTTTGAAATAAAATTGTTGCTTATTTTATATACAGGAATTCAGTAGAAATACGGATAAAATGATAAAATTACGGTTTCTCGGCTGATACCAGAAAAGAGGCGCGTAATGTGCAACACGATTTGATGGCTAGACAGCGCATTTAGAAAATCGAATGTGCCAATCACTAGCAATTAAACCTACGGGGGTTGCTTGTTCCTGGATCACTCATGCAGTATCGGTTGCATTGTGATGTAAACAGCGGGCTTCGCTTAATAGGTGTTGTACTATGTACAACGGTGTTAGTCAGCTTATCGACGACAAAATCAGTGAGATGCCAAAAAATACGACATTCTACGGTGGGCTGGTTAGATTAGGGTAGTGTGAATAGGGACATGGAAAACGTGAATAAAAAGAGCAGAAAAGTTTCAATAGACATTGTTTGCAATGAGCGGTAATATGAGTGGTGGTTCATTAATTCAGTGAAAGTGCCCACTATTCGTACAGAGCCCATAGTACGCATATAAACCTTAATGACATTCACTTTTGGTTTTGTTTATCCTATTACATAATTATAAAAAGGTTTTAGCTCTAAAAAGTAATAAAAAAATATTTTCGAGGTTGTTGCCAAAATCGGGAAGAAAATGTTGCCAAAAACGGGTGTTGCCAAAATCGGGGGTAGACAAAAACGGGTGTTGCCAAAATCGGGATGAGACTGTATACCCGTGTCATTTGTTTAGTGCATGTCTTTCTGCTCTACTTCTATTGAGAAGAAATGAAGTAGGCGTTTTTTATTCATATATTTCTCAAGCTTAATGTAAGGCCTCTTTAGATTAAGGTACCGCTATTTACACCCTTCGAGAAACGGCTTATACCAACTCTCAAAGGCGCGCCCCTCAATCAGTTTCGGCTCAACAATAAATGGGATAATACTGAATTTGGCCATGCATCGGTACTGAAGTTCAAACATATTTTTGCTTCTTCTTATGAGATCCGAATTCGTTTTTGTACAGAGATCTGATTTCATTGCGTTTGAGCATTTCTGAAACTCACCTTTACACAGAGCTCTATCAGTATTTTTTTCAGATTCGTATCCGCTTCTTTCCTAATTAATCAGCGCTCTGGAGCTTGAAGATCCATGTCGTCGGCTTCGAAACCAGCCTAAGATTGAGTTACGTTTTTATAATTTACTCCATTGACTCCATCCCGAGAGGATAAGATGGGTCATCTAAAAGCAAATTATAGTCGTTCCATACTCTTTTTCTATTTTTTGAGGCAGTTTTTATTTTATTCATTCTAAATCTGTAACTTGCTCAGGTCTTGATCCAGAGATGTGTTGAAAATCCACTTCCATTAGATCCACAAGCATTGTTGAGAATCTTCAAAGCTTGGAACGCGACCTTGGGATAAATTTTGTATAATACACACAACTTTTGTTGTCAAGTCAAGCTTTTCATCGAATAATTCACGAGATGATGAACGATTTCACATGTCCAAATATTCATTCTGATTTTCATCTAGAAGGCTAGCCACGTCCAATGTAAACAAAAACGGTTTGCGAACGAATGGAGCATCTTCTCGAGCCAGCTCAGGAAAATAATAATCAAACTGTTGCTCCAGTGAGTCAAGATAAGGCATGACTTACAATTTGATATCTGTTTTTATCAAATTTAGTTGATCCTTCCTCAATCCAACTGCACACTTTATCGCTTTAACGTCTCACTAGCGTTAACCATAGTCACGAAGGCTTTCAAATTGTTTCTTAATTGAATCAGATTGGTTTGCTTGCCAGTTTAGTTGATCAAAAATGTCTTGTAGGCAAGCGAAACATTTCTGTCATCCTTTTTCAAAGAGATTTACGGTCCCCCTTGGTACAGTCTCGCGGCCCCCCAGGAGGTGGAAAAACCAACCTAGTAAAACTGAAGTTGATGAAGGAAACGTGATATTCATTCTTCAGAAGTTTTAAAAACAATAATAAATCAATAATTTTTATTAAATTTTCCAAGCACAGTCTCATAATGACCATAAAACCACCATAAAACATAAATACAAAAATCGGCAGACATTTTTGTATCGTCTGACATATTTCGCGACGCTGATCTCAAATTTTCCACGCCGGTTTGAATTTGCAAGAATCCACATTTTTATGAAAATAAAATATTGTCGTAGCGATTTAGCGAAGTAGCAATTTTCTCTTTTCAAAATTATTTTCTGGGAAAATTCCAAAGCCTTAATTCTTAAGAAATTGTCCTTGGAAATTCCAACGATTTTCTTCTTCTGATAATACTGAAGAATTTTCCATGAAAATTCCTTTAAAATTACCTTGGAAATAAAAAAAAAAAATCTCGGCCAAATTCCTGGTGCAGCTAGCATCCGGCCGATAACAAGCTGAAAGCGAAAATTATTTTTCATCATGAAGTATTCAGAAACATGTATATTAATAGAACCAGAGATGGATTATTACCACCTAAAGACGGCGTCCAAATAGAAAACGAAAGAAATAAAAATATCAGTAATTCTGGCATCCAGAGGAATGTGGAGAAAATCAGTTAGCAAGAATGTGCGAGCAGAAAGTTCAATTTAGCCACATGTATCATTGATCCCTGAAGAAGATAAAAGGCCGTAACGACTACTCGATGTGGACGTTCGGAATGCTGGTGATAATGGTCAAAGAAGGAATCTGCCGTGTCGTTAATTCTCGGGACAACGTTTAGATTAACCCGACCCTCTCGGACCGCGTCTTAACGACGATTTACCGGAGAATCGAAAGGTACAATTATAGTCCGGCTCAGAACACGCTAACATCCATAAAAGCTTGGAAAAGTCCCCGACGAGACAAGAAGACTGTTTATGCGTTGAAGAGTATGTGGACAAAATTTTGACGACGAGCCAAAAGCTGCAGGAGAATGGTTTCCCGCGTGTTGTTGATCCTCGTGATGGCAATCCTGCCGAAGAGATACGAGCCAATGGGCACGTATCAGCATTCATGTGGACGGCAGATTGGATCATATCGAAGATTTTCCGATCGAACCTGGTTCCTGGGCTGGCAACATGTACTAATCAAGTCATTAAGAAGAAGGACAAATCGAACATGAAGTGTTTCACATGCGAGAAGCTTGGGCACTACGAGTCAGAATGCCAACAAGAGCGAAAAAAAAATCGAAGCTAAAAGGAGAAGAGACTTTTTAAGCGTAAGAACCAGAATGGACCAGTAGGAGAATCAATATTGATGTATGTAGCTGGAAACTATATGTACTGGGACGAGGCTTCTCTACAGGAGGTGCAAAGAAGGTGTAGCATCCATCTATGCTGTAGAGGCATACGTGATAGCGGTTGTTGTCATAAGCAACGCCGAGCTAGACGCTGAAGTAGATGATGAGTGCTGTAGCCTAGATGTAACTAAAGTTTTATGTATTGAACCTTCCAGTAAACCTTCTTTCTGTGAATAGTATCTGCCAAAAAATCTATAGTGTCAAAGATGCGTGTTAATGTCAAACACGACTCTACGTGAGAAGTTATCGCTATTGGATATATGAAGCACATCCTGCTATATAGGGTAAAATGCCCAATAGTGGACCCCTTAGTAGAGGAATTTTGCTATTCGTGTCATAGAAAGAAATTTTCAACATATTAATTCTGCTTGATATCTAATACCAAGTTCTGCATCTCCTTTTATCACGATACATACATAAAACACTCAGATACTCGACGTTATTAGTTGAAATTAACATTTAAAAGTCTGGCCGAATTCGCCCTATAATAGACCCCCTGGGGGTCCTTAATAGGAAATTGCTTTCCTATGGTGGACACTTAATTTGATTTTCATGTTTCGTTTCGGGACGTTCTTCTTCCCTATTATGGACCCCTCAAAATATTCCTATAATGGACACTCTCGTGTTTATTTTTGATAGAATTGTAAAAAATAATCTAATTTTACTTTCCATAGCATTTCCAATGCATGTAATCAAATCATATGAATGTAAGGTAGGTTCTCCCGGTGGAATTTCATAACAAAATGTTTACATTGTGCTGTAATAATGCAAAAATGGCTGGAGGGTCCACTATTGGTTGGGGGTCCACTATTGGGCACTTTACCCTATCTCGAGCTTTGGCAACATCGACGGGCCACTTCCACGCAGACAGCGTAAAGCGATGACCTGCCCTGCCCATGATCACATAGTTGACGTATAAGCCAAAATGATCAAAAGTGACTTTTTCGCGGATATGGATTCTTTGTACGGTTATACATATGCTCCATGAAAAAATATGAATGTTTTGATCGGAAACATTCGAGTTATAGCTATAATTGTTTTTGAAAAAATGACCATTTGATCGCATAAGTTGACGTACCTCCATTACCTGCTGCAATATGAAGCAAAAACCTGCCTCATATTTTTTCCACATTCACAATCCACTAATTAAGCACAACATAGGTTTTAGTTTTACTTTTTCGTATTTCAGGACTACTTTATGATTTGGGCGTAACTGATTTTGTAATAAAATTATTATGCAAGTTCCTGCTAAAGCAAGGATTTCTTGTGCAAATCACGGTCTAATCCGGCAAAATAAGCTTTCATCTATCGAGGTGTAATTCTGGAGAAAAATGTTTACATTCTTTGGAATCAATAAAATAATGTTTGTTTGCTAAATATTGTAGCAGAAAGTCTTGATTTAAGACAATCGCTCATTCAAAAGGAAGTTTAATATAAATAGAAGAATGAAAATCTATTAATTATGTAACGAAATAGTTAACCATTTGTGTCACACTTTTTTTTAGAAGCATATCAAAATTTTGTATGGGAAATGATCAGTGCAGGATTGCTCGTGTTTTGTGTTGGACGTAGAACGATCGCGCTGTTATCGAAATGTCAGGTTCTGTTGTGCGGGCGAGTAAATTGATAAGAAAGTGAAACCATCAGTGCAGGTGAGCGTAAGGATTGTTTGGAAAACATGGTAAGCCTTTATTGTAAAACTGTGAATTAAAAATAATGCTTTTTATCACTAAATACACACCAGATTCAAAAGCAATAAATTTTGATTCAAGAAGTGTGAATTCACTTTAGATATCATTATGATACGTTATTATATACCCTGCATATTTCGAGCACATTTACCTGGAAGAATCCTAACTGAATTATAAAACATATGAACTTTGATGGAAGATTCAAAAGAGCAGGCAAAAATATCAACAAAAACCCTGATTAATCCACCTAGCGGTGATAGTGCCTTTCTCGTGCAAATAAAAATAGTATTTTGGCCATAGCTTCCGATCTGGCCAATAGGAAACAATGGGACAGAATTCTGCCTCGAATGCAACTTGTTTTAAGCAAATCGGAAAACAAAATGAGTGGCACTTGTGCTACAGATACTCTGCAAATGTCTTCTATTTTACTTGTGTTGTAAAATCCTGAAGCTTGATGTGTCGCAAGCTGGATTTCAGAACCATTCAAAAAGTGAACAATTCCCTCGGGGCATCGTGTTCCCATGGAACCTCCAGAAGTGGACAATGTGCTCAGTTGCTCTGAAAATGTGTTCTATTGTATTTGCGTTGCAAAATCATGAATTTTGATGTATCGCAAGCTGGGTTTCAGAATCAATCAAAAAGTGACCACTTCCCAGGCACCAGGTTCCCAGGGAACCTCCGGAAGTGGCTAATGTGCACAGATGCTCTGCAAATGTCTTCTATTATATTTGTGTTGCAAAATCAGGAAGTTTGATGTGTCGCAAGTTGGGTTTCAGAACCACTCAAAAATGGACCGCTTCCCTGGGGGAACCAGGTTCCCGGAACATCTGTAAACGGGTTTTGTAGGTCCAAATGTGCAGTTTCCATTCCCCCTATTGCAAAATGATGAATAAAAACGATGGCATCATTATTGAGAGCATTTACTACTAGCTATCTACGATTAAAAGAAAGTTGACCTATTTTTGACCCCATTTGACCCAGGGGACCCCCTCGATAAAACCGTCCCCAAGGACCCAATCACCAAATCAATACATCTACACAAAAATATGGGGTTTAATGCACCTTTCCTCCAAATTTCATGCAAATCGTTCGAAAAACAAGAGAACGGGGGATTTTATAATTTGAAATTGTAGCCCGGGCCGAAACGGGTTAAATTCAATGCAACACAAATTCTACAACACATAATTTTATCTTTACCACATAATTTTAATTTTCACGGAAAGAACTATCCGAAAAACCTTTCCCGGAAACTTGAACTTTTCAAAACCAATAAATCGTCGGAACCAACGCTATATAACCACACTCAGTAGCCTGGTTTTTACGCCATGTTATGGGAACAAACATTTCACAAAACGTTTGTTTGATCGCATAGACTGTCGTATGCATATTTTGGTCACTTCAATCAAAGGAACGATAATTAGTTCCTTGCGGCCTTAAAATATTTACTAATATTGTCCATTTAGTCAGATTAGTTTATGTATTTTGTTGACTGATATGAAAATTCGGATGAAATTAATAAAAATGCGTTTTCCCAACATCGATAGTGTTGGTTGTTACGTCAACTATGAAATCATGGGCAGTGCCACGGTGACAAGAATGGGAACCCCGAATGAAATGATGGCATCATGTGTTCCCTGTGTAAAAGGAAAGCAAGAACAGTCATCGTTCAAGCCCAGCGGCTCTAGGGCGAAAGGGGGCACCCATCTAAAGAGACATGCTGTCTTGAGGATCTTCCAAAAACAAACGAGTTTAAAAATGGGTCTTCATGCTTAAATTCAACCCAGACGGCACCATTGTGCGGTGCAAGGCAAGACTTATGATAAAGGATAACTTACTAGTAAACGGAGTGGACTGGACATCTCACATATTGTTCCCTACGCCACGATTTCTTATTGTGCAGGCCGTTGAGCCTCATTTTACCATATGGCCGCTGCGACAACATTTCTCCAAGACGATATGAACGACAAGAAGATATTTATGGGGCATTCTGAGGCGAGACAGTGTCAAAGAAAGTCTGCATATTGAAAATAGCTTCGTACGAGCTTGCCTACTTTTCAGGCTGGTCCAGAAACTGCACCAGATGGGATTGAAGTAATCAAAGTTCGACACGTGTATGGCCAGTGGAAAAATCATCAACGTAGCGATGTACGTTCTGTTCTTCGTTCGACCCTGATGGGTTGGTCGACAATGTGAAGCGACAGTTGTGCACAGTTTTTCTGATGAAGGACTAGATCAGCGGTTCTCAACCTGGGGTACATGTACCCCTGGGGGTACCTTCGCTGGTCCTAGGGGGTACCTCGGACAAAAATGCGTAATGGCGGACATATTACAATTTCAATCAAAATTCATTTATAAAGTTTTGATTTTTGTGTATTTTCTATTTCAAAAATTTATATTGTACATAATATGTAATGCGATCAATAAATCCCAATTGATACAACCAGCACAATGTATGAAGGGCTGCGGAACAAAAGATCCAACGAAAAAAACGTTGAATGAACAAAATGATTTTTTTTTCACCAGAACTCGATTGCTTCGTTGCAAGAAAATTAGAAGCATCCTTTTACGTCTCTCGGAATCCTTCTTCCAAGCAGCTCGGAAGCCTCCTTTCAAGTGGTTAGGCTGCATTCTTTCAAGAGGTTCGGAAGCCTTCTTTCAAGAGGCTCGGAAGCCTCCTTTCAAGAGGCTCGGAAGCCTCCTTTCAAGAGGCTCGGAAGCCTCCTTTCAAGAGGCTCGGAAGCCTCCTTTCAAGAGGCTCGGAAGCCTCCTTTCAAGAGGCTCAGAAGCCTCCTTTCAAGAGGCTCAGAAGCCTCCTTTCAAGAGGCTCAGAAGCCTCCTTTCAAGAGGCTCGGAAGCCTCCTTTCAAGAGGCTCAGAAGCCTCCTTTCAAGAGGCTCAGAAGCCTCCTTTCAAGAGGCTCAGAAGCGTTCTTTCAAGAGGCTCAGAAGTCTCCTTCCAAGAGGCTCAGAAGCCTCCTTTCAAGAGGCTCGGAAGCCTCCTTTCAAGAGGCTCGGAAGCCTCCTTTCAAGAGGCTCAGAAGCCTCCTTTCAAGAGGCTCAGAAGCCTCCTTTCAAGAGGCTCAGAGCCTCCTTTCAAGAGGCTCAGAAGCCTCCTTTCAAGAGGCTCAGAAGCCTCCTTTCAAGAGGCTCAGGCCTCCTTTCAAGAGGCTCAGAAGCCTCCTTTCAAGAGGCTCAGAAGCCTCCTTTCAAGAGGCTCAGAAGCCTCCTTTCAAGAGGCTCAGAAGCCTCCTTTCAAGAGGCTCAGAAGCCTCCTTTCAAGAGGCTCAAGCCTCCTTTCAAGAGGCTCAGAAGCCTCCTTTCAAGAGCTCAGAAGCCTCCTTTCAAGAGGCTCAGAAGCCTCCTTTCAAGAGGCTCAGAAGCCTCCTTTCAAGAGGCTCAGAGCCTCCTTTCAAGAGGCTCAGAAGCCTCCTTTCAAGAGGCTCAGAAGCCTCCTTTCAAGAGGCTCAGAAGCCTCCTTTCAAGAGGCTCAAGCCTCCTTTCAAGAGGCTCAGAAGCCTCCTTTCAAGAGGCTCAGAAGCCTCCTTTCAAGAGGCTCAGGAAGCCTCCTTTTAAGAGGCTCAGAAGCCTCCTTTCAAGAGGCTCAGAAGCCTCCTTTCAAGAGGCTCAAGCCTCCTTTCAAGAGGCTCGGAAGCCTCCTTTCAAGAGGCTCAGAAGCCTCCTTTCAAGAGGCTCAGAAGCCTCCTTTCAAGAGGCCTGGAAGCCTCCTTTCAAGAGGCTCAGAAGCCTCCTTTCAAGAGGCTCAGAAGCCTCCTTCAAGAGGCTCAGAAGCCTCCTTTCAAGAGGCTCAGAAGCCTCCTTTCAAGAGGCTCAGAAGCCTCCTTTCAAGAGGCTCGGAAGCCTCCTTTCAAGAGGCTCAGAAGCCTCCTTTCAAGAGGCTCCAGCCTCCTTTCAAGAGGCTCAAGCCTCCTTTCAAGAGGCTCAGAAGCCTCCTTTCAAGAGGCTCAGAAGCCTCCTTTCAAGAGGCTCAAGCCTCCTTTCAAGAGGCTCAGAAGCCTCCTTTCAAGAGGCTCGGAAGCCTCCTTTCAAGAGGCTCAGAAGCCTCCTTTCCAGAGGCTCAGGAAGCCTCCTTTCAAGAGGCTCAGAAGCCTCCTTCAAGAGGCTCAGAAGCCTCCTTTCAAGAGGCTCGGAAGCCTCCTTTCAAGAGGCTCAGAAGCCTCCTTTCAAGAGGCTCAAGCCTCCTTTCAAGAGGCTCAGAAGCCTCCTTTCAAGACGCTCAGAAGCCTCCTTTCTAGAAGCTCGGGAGCCTTCTTTCGAGAGGCTCTGAAGCCTCCTTTAAGAGGCCTCAGAAGCCTCCTTTCAAGAGGCTCAGAAGCCTCCTTTCGAGAGGCTCAGGAAGCCTCCTTTTAAGAGGCTCAGGCCTCCTTTCAAGAGGCTCAGAAGCCTCCTTTCAAGAGGCTCAGGCCTCCTTTCAAGAGGCTCAGAAGCCTCCTTTCAAGAGGCTCGGAAGCCTCCTTTCAAGAGGTTCGGAAGCCTCCTTTCAAGAGGCTCGGAAGCCTCCTTTCAAGAGGCTCGGAAGCCTCCTTTCAAGAGGCTCGGAAGCCTCTCAAGAATCTCGGAAGCCTCTCAAGAGGCTCAGAAGCCTCCTTTCAAGTGGTTAGGCTGCATTCTTTCAAGAGGTTCGGAAGCCTCCTTTCAAGAGGCTCGGAAGCCTCCTTTCAAGAGGCTCGGAAGCCTCCTTTCAAGAGGCTCGGAAGCCTCCTTTCAAGAGGCTCGGAAGCCTCCTTTCAAGAGGCTCGGAAGCCTCCTTTCAAGAGGCTCGGAAGCATCCTTCCAAGCAGCTCGAAAGCCTTCTTTTCTAGAGGCTCAAAAGCCTCCTTTTCTAGAGACTCAAAAACCTCCTTTCAAGATGCTCGGAAGCCTTCTTTCAAGAGGCTCAAAAGCCTCCTTTCGAGAGGCTCTGAAGCCTTTTTCCAAGAGGATCGGAAGGCTCCTTTCAATAGGCTCGGAAGCCTCTATTCAAGAGGCTCGGAAGTCTACTTTCAAGTGGTTCGGAAGCCTTCTTTCAAGAGGCTCGGAAGCCTCGCTTCAAGAAGCTCAGAATTCTTTTTTCAATAGGCTTGGAGGCATACTATCAAGAGGCTCAGAAGCGTTCTTTCAAGATGCAACGGAAGCTTCCTTTCAAGTGGCTCGAAAACCGCCTTCAAGAGGCTCGGAAGCCTCTCTACAAGAGGCTCAGAAGCCTCTAATAAAAAGGCGCGGAAGCCTACTCTAAAGGGACTCAAAAGCATAAAGGAGCTTCCCTTCAAAAGGGCTCGGAATTATGTGTTCAAGAGGATTGGAAGCCTGCTTTCGAGAGGGGGTACCTCAAATTATGCAAAACTTCGAAGGGGTACCTCTCAAGAAAAAGGTTGAGAACCGCTGGACTAGATGAAGGATGAGCCCAGCAGGCTCTGGGGCTGCGTGTCACAAAGGCTGATGGCGCAAGTCGCTACTGCTAGGTACTACTCAATGAGATACTCATGACAACATGACCGATTGTGACCGGATATCAACTCTGCTGGACGTAAACCAGTAACTATTGAGGACAGAAAAGGGGGGAGGGTTAGAAAGAAGATGAAGCAGGTGTCATTTCGTGAAATGATTGGAGATCTTCAATTCATCACACAGTGCATGAGGCCGGACATCATTCACGCTATAAGTGTGGTCAGATCGATTTGCAGTGATCCAGAGGGCTTTCACATTGGACAGCAGCCAAAAGAAAATTATGATTCCTCCGGGGTACCAAACAGTGCAGATTCGGCTTTCTCCGGATACAGTGATGCTGATTGGACGAAAAATCCCGAAACAAGGCGGTCGGTAAGCGAATATGATTAATTGCATATTATTCGGCAAATATCTTGGCTGTGCATGAGCACAAAATGGACAAATTGATATGAAATTTGCGAAAAAAAAACCACGTGTCTTGGTGGAACTCGAACCCTCTTCCTCCAACTCTCTAGATAGACACAACAAGACCACTTGAAGGTCACGTTTTCGTGTTTATTATCGAGAACATCACACTCTGCTGTGCCAAAGACTTGTTTGGCTGAAGCATTTGATGAGTGTGACTGTTCTACGCATGCGGTCGCGTGTACTCAAACATAGAGTACAGCCGATAACAGCTCAAACATTATTATTACAATTTTCGTGACCAATTTAGAAAAAAAAATTCTCTAGAAAAAACTAGATTTTTATCAAATGTTGGATTTGTCATTGATAGAAAATATGTAGAAAAAAAAAGTTTGATACTGGCCGCACATAAAGCGAACGTGACTGAATGATCGTCCCATGTTACCAATTCAAAATGTTATCACCCATGTCCCGTCCTGCTCACTCCGAGTAGACCACGGGTGTTTCCTTCCCCCTACTACTAACAATGTTGTCTCAGAAAAGGACACGTACTTCCCACCTGAACTGCAATTCTAAGCTCGCTTGCCCGGCTTGTTGACCTGTACCAAGCGAAAAGTCCCGTTAGGAAATAGACGCCAGCAACGAGCAACAAGAGTAAAAAAAGAAGAAGCCCATCTCGAACGCATCGATGATGATGACGCATTGGTTGACAAAGGAACGGGATACAAGACGCTCGCTGATTGGTCGACCAATTGGGAAGCAGAGAAGATTCAAAATTAAGTATAAAAGAAAAATGCATTCGCTCGAAGAGCGTTCAGTTTTTTAAACCATCACGCGAAAATCGCGGTTATTTGAAAAGATCGTTTTCTTACTTTTTGGACTATGCCGAAGCAACCAGCTTTTTCAAGGCTTCTTCTTCCTCTTCTTATTGACATTACATCCCCCACTGCACTGGGACATTGCCGCCTCGCTGTTCATTCAGCATTTCCACAGTTATTAACCGCGAGGTTTCTAAGCCAAGTTACCATTTTGCATTCGTATATCATGAGGCAACACGATGATACTTTTATGCCCAGGGAAGTCGAGACAATTTCCAATCCGAAAATTGCCTAGACCGGCACCGGGAATCGAACCCAGCCACCCTCAGCATGGTCTTGCTTTGTAGCCGCGCGTCTTACCGCACGGCTAAGGAGGGCCCCTCTTTTTCAAGGCTCTAAGTGTTGAATAATTTTCTCCTTCAGTCGCTATCGTACGGACTCGGAGGTTCTTCACTCGAAGGGCAAAGATACAGTCCACATCCCCTGCTGCTGAGCCACGAGGCTAATATTCCGACACTGCTACTCGTCAGTGACCGGACAGATACTTCCTATTTTTTTTTTATTATTCTAGTTCGAGGTAGTTTTCTGTGTCGGTTTGATGAGAAGATTTTGCCAAGGAATGGTATGCAACCCCGATTATGTATCCAAAATAGTTGATGTGAGAGATTTGGACATATTATGTATCTTTAAAAGCTCGTTTGTCGTTCACAATACGGGCGGGACTGCATGAGCGATCTAGTAGAAAAGAAGAAGTAGGTTAAAGGCATGGTCAAATCAAGTTCAACGTCCACTTCGCGGTTATGTCACAGACATTACCCACTGTTCGTTTTTTAACTTTATTTATGTGATATTACATGGCAAATAATTGCATGATTCTGTGCAATTTTACGAGGCCGAGGTCGAATAATTGCATGATTCTGTGTAATTTTACGAAGCCGACGAAGATCATTGTATTGAACGTGTTACAGTACGCCGATCAATTTGATTGAAAATGAAATGAAAGACCGGAATGTGGGAAATCTTCGAGCTGATACCTTCAGGATGCAAAACCATAGGTTGAAAATAAGTCTTCAAACAAAAGTGCAACCGAAACTGGTTGGTTTTTCCCAAAAAAAAAATGGCGCTGGCTAGGAACTTCTATTAGCTTCTGCCATAAAGCAAGCAACTTTTCAGACTGTTCAAACACTGGCTAGTGGGCATCGGATGCGATTGCGTCATGTAGACATCAAAATTATATACCTGTTTACAGAGCTGCAGGAGGAGATCTACATAAAAGTGTGTGCAAACTACGCTGCAGCATATATGGACCCAAACTAGGGGCAAAAGTATGGAATCGCAAGATTGATGGATTTTTAAAAACATTGGGTTTTCGCAGCTCAGTTTTGGTTCCTTGCCTATACGTTTGACAAATTAGGACTACCAAGATGTACCTTTTAATATATGTAGATGACATCGTCATTGCGGTTCAAATCGACATTGAGTATCAAGCACTGACTGGTAACAACATTTCTAAAAGAATGCAAAGTCACAACGCTTGGAGATTTGCCTCTATTCCTGGAATACACGATGAGAGAGAAGGAAGATTTACATTAAAGCAGAATGTCTGTTTCCAAAATTTCGCAAAATTTCTAAAATTTCGGATGAAAAATTCAAAGCCTACGTGAATTTCAATGACAAGAGGCTTTGTCCAACGAAAGGAGGAGGAATTACTGGAAAATCAAGAACAGTACCAAAAGGTAATGTATGTTTAAAATACTTCAAACTTCCATTTTTAACCTTGTAACATTTTTCCCTAAGACGCTCAATATTAATTATTTCAATTTATGTTTGTTGTACATTGCAGTCCTTACTAGTTGTAGCGTGGCGATAGCTATATCTATCCTTGTAAGGAAAGATCCATTAATTACGTAACGCAAAAATTGAGAATTTTCAAACCCTCCTTCCCCCTATGTCACACTTTTTGTATGAAGCATATGAAAATTTTGTTTGAATCGCTCAACCCCCTCCCTCTCCAGAAATAAAAAAAAAAATGCTTTTCAGTTTTATCTAGATAAAGCTCAAAATGCAAATAAGTTTTATAAACAAATCAATCAAAAGAATGCATGGGCGATGTCTAACCATATACCGTTTAACCTTATGCATTCATCATTTCCTGATCAGATGTCTCGCGTTCAAATGCATTGGATCTATAAAAATCTCTGGTGACGGAGTCATAATTCTCCAGTAGCAATAAAAAACCAACACTGAAAACCGCTCAAAACACACCCCGGTATGGACGAGAAATCCCCTCCTCGTAATGATTTACTTGTAAACACTCTAACCCATTCAAGTTTTTGAGCTCCAAGTTTGAAATGCACGGAAGAACAAGAAATATGGACACAAACACGAGAGAAAAAAAACTCCATGGTTCTAATAATAACAACCCCAAAAATGGCAAGAAAACACGCTGGTTACTGCGAAGGCGAAAATAAGAAGATCGCAATGAACACGCCGAAAAATATAAGACACTGACAAGGCCATCAACTTTTGGAGCCAGAGTAAAAACATGAAGACAGAAAAAAATAACTTGAAATACCACCCTTTCCGCTATTATGGCATTCGCTTTTTTTTATTCATGTGTTGCCAGTCACTTCAGCATCGGCCAACCAGTTGATCGTTGATCGCGCTTGAATGACGTCACACCGCAAACCGTACCACAGCTATAGTGAGTGAGTATGGCGCAACGCATACAAACGCACGCACGCCGACTTCAACCGCAAAATTTGTCACGATCAAGGCTTGAGAGCCGGTTGACCGTGACGACGACGAGAGACGGTTGTCGTCGTCGTTGTCGAGTGACTCAAACCAAGTGAAGATTGGTTGGGGAAGAGAACTCCATCTCGTTTGAGCTGTGGACAAAAAAAAAGATCGTATTTGCGTCTCAAAAATTGAAGAAAAAACAAATCTTCATCGGATGAGGAATGGATTAACGGAGGCAGAAAACCACGCCAATATTCAACGCATTTAATCGGCTTGCTGCTATCCTGGCGATTCTTATTGAAGCTCTGTTTTGTTTTCAAATCGTATAAAGAGCGAAAGAGTAACATGTTGATTGAATATTCGTGCTGAAAGATTACGAACTAAATAAGATATTCAAAATAACGGTTCTTCTCAGCTTCAATACAGTAAAAATGATAAATGATGTGTATACAAATCATCCCAAGGAGGAGGTGTTTTATCCAAATACCTCCTCCTTGGGAAGATAAAAAAAACAGGAACATCGTATTCGACCAATGGTCGTACAAGACTGAACAAATAATACTTGGCATGAGACAACGGACAGGACACATAGCACCCAGTGGACCAGCGGAGATTTTTTCGATCACGAAAAGTTTTCTTCTTGCTGGGGCGGGAATCGAACCCACACTCCATAACACATGCATCTAAATGACGTCTTTTAGGAGATACTTATGACGGAAACTTGTCTGGTTTGTACATGAAGTTTCTATAACAGATGTAGTTTCTTTTCATGCTGAACTATGCCTAAAAAGTTGGACATCAGAATATCATGGCTCAGCGTTTGATAAACGAAAGGATTATTTTGAAGAGCAAGGAAAATTTGTTCGAAATTTTCCACAAACGTGTCATAGGATCGAAGAAACGTCTTCGAGCATGCTTTTAAAAGCAGTTGTCTAACCTCTATTCTACGAGGAAGCAATGAAAGGTGATCGATACATCCCAATTTGGATACATTTGATCTAAACATAAGAACAAACTGTTTTAGTGTATGTGTATCATGCTGCGTGCAGTTCCAAGTAGGCTTCATGTTTGATAAAGTACTTCCGTAAGAAATGCAAATAAAATCATGGCGAAACTTGTTACGATGGAAAAAGTTTTACCTCCAGTTCAAAGAATCATCAATCAAATCGACGATTGAAGTTCAATGTCAGCACTAATAATGCATGAGCATAAAACTTGACTCACACTTACTCAAATTATCATAACTTATGACGAGCTCTTGTCTACATATTACCATGTAGCTGCTACGTACACGTGAACCAGTACTAAACCTCCGCATATTTATTTACCACAGTCATACCTCATAGAGCCATGAATTTGATCTTGAATTTTCCACGCGCAGCTGTCTTTGATCTCTCGCCATGTGACCCCACGCGCCCCATCGGACCTCCCAAACCGGCCTGCAATACATATCTCGAATCTCATTCCGTTGCACATACCTCGCGTACAAATGGCCTGCTAGATATAATAGGCCCCATTCGATTTTTTTAAAATAATTTAATCATAGTTCAACAAACTTAACTCGCTAATACAATATAACATTTTAGAATTATTTCAATAAAGGTAACCATAAATATGATTAGAACATTTTTTCAAACAGGAAAAACAAAAATAACGGAACAACTCTATTACACAGTCAATGCTACCAGATATTGATGCACGATGCAGTCTATATGAGAATGAGAGACGTGTAATGCATTGAAACGAATCTATCTTCTAAACATCGAAACTTTGAACCAATGTAGTACATGCATACATCGCTATTGGTGGTTACACGGTGTGGATGGAGCTTTGGCACTCTGCCTACGACAAACTCACGCCGCCTCTCGCATACCTTTCCTAACTATATTTTTTTCAAACCAAACAGTCAATGGGCGCGAGATTCGCTATTCAGCACCAAGACTACCATCGATCGTTGGACCAAACTGTTGGTTGGTAGTCGGCCCGGATGATGGCGCACGTTATTGACATTGACATTCTAAAAAACTTGACGGTTAAATGGCGGGACTGCCGCTGCTGCGACGTGTTTCATCGATTCGCTAAACTGATTGAACAGGCGCTTACCGTTTCACAGCTCTAAGTACTTGGTAATGAAGCGTATTGAACGGTACTCAGGGGGTCGTGTGATCCGAGTCAATCGTTAAAAAATCATCGTCGCGCCGTACAACAACATTTAATCGTTGATTAGTGTGACTTTCAGACACTCATTCGAACGATTCGGTGAATGATGCGGCACTAAATTAAACATCATGCAGAGCAAAACTGCAAACATCTTGAGGTCGACCCTGGGTGGTTTCTATCTGTGGTGTTGAGTTGATTTAAATTCGATGTTGTTTTTACTATATAAAACTAATCAATTCTGCAAAGGTAAAACTTAACTCTTCCTATGTGTTTGAACACAACTTCCACGATAATAGGAGCGTTTAATTGCCAAATAGATGTTGCACTAATCTATAATGCACACACACATACAGACATGTACACTATCCTGGAGCTCAGATTAGAAGATACGTTTCTGAACGTTTCGAAACCGCCTTAGCGCGTGAAAAAAGAAAAATAGATTAATCTGCGAGGAAACATGACAATGCAAAAAGGAAGTCGTAGAATAAACCAATGTCCATATGTAGAAAATGTTGACGATTAGATATCTATGTATATACCAAACTAAGAGAACCGACGGTCAAAGGTAGCAAAAAAATATTGGAATTGTGGTTGAAAATAAGTGTTTTCCAGATATACTCACAGTCACAACTAGTTTATTTTATATTTTCAGAAAGGGTAATTAAGCAGTGTCAAAGCATTTCCTCGTTATACAACATTTATATTTAGCTGAATAATTACGACCAAAGGCTTCATTCTATTTACTGTTTTTTTCGAGTTGATCAATTTCGAGATACCTAGAATGGTTTGAAAAAATCATTAAATGCTACTAACATTTTTTGGAAATTGAATCCAAACTACAAAATGGACTATATATCGTTTATGAACGATGTTTTTTCCACCAACAACACCAGCACAGAAACCAAAAGATTCTTATTACCCGTCATAAGTTATAAATAAACTTCGTCTCTCCACAAACAAAAAACCTAACCCAGCACAACACGAATCTCGCCAATCTACTTTCTATTTCATCCTCCGCCAAAGAAATAAAAAAAGAAAAATCGCAATCCCTGACCGCACTCAACATAATCCGCGCGGAACCCGAATCAACGGAGAAGAACGACGAATTCAGTTTCCTTTCGCGACGCGATTCCCATCATGCATTCCTGCTTGTTCCCGTTTTATCGTGTCGCGCTACTTTACACAAGCGGGCCGGCCGGCCACTCGACACTTCCACCAACGGGATCCAACGATTCATTCGCCCTCCTAATCGCGAAACGCGACGCGACGAAACACGTGCTCTTCCCTAGACAGAGTCGGGATACGACGCTACGCTGTACGCGATACGCATCATGGAATGCTCGCGCCGGGCGAGACGCCGGCTGTTTCCAAAGCGCCGAACCCGAACCTATCCCAACGCGTACCACAAGCAGGGAACAGACACAGTTCATTCTGCGGTTCAGCTTCCCGAAAATGCGTTCATCTCCTTCGCATTATTTTCCGAGGGATGTTGATTTTTCAATCAATTTTTCAATACCTTGTTGCATTGCAATTATCAAAGTTTTCTATTAATAAGCCATTAATTCTCGCTTAACTTTTCAAAAGGACCTAAGTAACATTTTTTTCATGAATTAATTTGAATACTGCAATCAATAGCTTTCATGTAGTTCTGTTGATTGCGCTATTCATATTAATTCATGAAAAAAATGTTACTTAGGTCCTTTTGAAAAGTTAAGCGAGAATTCTTTTTTTTGTGTCTTTCACTCTTCATTAAGGAGACTTTCAGCCCGAGGCTGGCTCGTCTCCGGAGCCATTAATTCGTTTTGTTTACTTTTACTGGTTTTGATACATTTGGTGACATTGCAAAGTCGAGTTCAATAGCAACCACCAATGGTAAATATTTGTAAGTAAGAAGCATATGTAAAATGAGGTGATGTCTGCAAAATACATCGATCATCCGAAAATTCGAAGAATAAATTCATCCGAATGGCTGATTTTTTCCTCAATTTATTACCGATTGTATAATTTTATATACACTGGATTCCGTTTTTACATGATTTACATTTTCTCAATTTTCCTTTCATCCTTAATGTTTATCGCATGTTAATTATCATGTAATTTTTCTTTGATTTATTCAGGATTTTTTTTAAACATGTTGCGAAGATTTTGGTGGTAAATTGAAGTCACACGATCAAAAACACGAGCGAAAAAAAATCGTGTAAAAACAAAATCCTGTGTACAATACAATACATCTGGATAGGCGAAAAATTAGCCGTTCATCATTTGGTGATTTTCCCTAGTTGATTACGATAGAAAAGGTCAATTGATATAATGGTCAAAAAAGTGCTAGGAATCAGAAGCAAGGGGCTGTCCACAAACCACGTAGACCGAAATTTCACATTTTCAAACCCCTCCCCCCTGGTAGACTTTCGTAGACTTTTCCGAAACCCCTCCCCCACCCCCTTGAAGTCTTAGACTTTTTCATATTTTACAAAATATCATATGTGATTGGACAATCAAAATCGAAATCAAATTTAATCCTCTGTTCTGTCTACAGCTCCTGAAACCAAATCTCAAAGTCAATCAATTTTTCTGTTGAATTCGACTCCTCCTAGAGGTGTGCAGCACCGCTACCAATACTTTTGCATCGGCGCGCCACAGCTAAAAGTCTGTCACGCATCTGAACTATAATTCTCCACGCCGGTTCTAGTTTGCAGAAAACCGAGGAATTTTCGAAAAATTTCGTGTTGAAATTCCGAGAATGTCAAGTCTACATTCCAATAAGTTTTTCTTGGAAATTTTCGTAGAAGATCCCGATTAATAATCTTCAAAGCTTCCCGGTAATATTTCGAAGAACTCTCCGTGAAAATTCCGATGCTTTTCTTGAAAATTCCATGCAATATCCCATTGAATAATCATCCGTTGAAATCGAAAGAATTTCCTTATAAATTCCAAAACTATTCCCGTGATTATTCTGAGTAAATTTCCGTGAAAACTTGGAATCATTTCCCGAGATAATTTTAAGTTTAAATGGACATTCCGAAATATTTCCCATGCAATTTTAAAATGGTTTCCTACATTCTTGCAGATGTGGAACAATTTCCTGAAGAAATTGAAAAAAAAATCCTATAAAAAAATGTCTATATTCCAAAGACTAATCCGAATATTTTGCGGTGGAAATTATATGGAGAATTTTCAGTTGTAATTTTGATGAGTTTCTCGTAAAAAATTCGAATATTTTTTTATGAAAATACAAAAGCTATCTTACAAAAATTGCAATTTTTTGCGGAAACTCAAAGAGTTTTTGGTGAGAAGTTCAAATAATTTCTCGTGGAAATTTTCAATAATTAATCTAGAAATTCCGAAGATTTTCAATTGATTGTGAGCGTAATATGATGGTCCTGGCTGTTTCAAAGTGTTACGTAATAAGCTTTGCCGTCGCAGTGCAGAAACCGTGGTTTTCGATTATAGTATCGCAGGTACAATTTTACAACGTGTGGATCATGTTAAAGATCTAGGCCAACACGACGGATGACAGACTAACTTTCAGACGTCATTTTTCAACTACGATCGACAAAGCGCATCGCCAGCTTGGTTTTATTTTTAAAATCTCAAATGAATTCCGCAATCCTTTATGCTACAAAGCCTTATACTGCTCATTGGTACGTTCTCAACTCGAATTTTCTTCTGCTGTGTGGAATCCATATCAAGCTGTTTGGACTGCTGTGCAATGCAAGTTCGTACGATATGCCCTGCGCCATCTCCCAAGGACGGACCCGCTGAATTTACCACCGTATGCTGATCGCTGTAGTCTGCTGGAGCTAGCTAATCTTGATAAGCGGAGAAACGTGACGCAAGCCGTTTTCATCGCCAAACTTCTGTTATCCGAGTACAACGTGCCAGATTTGTTGGCAAAAATTCTATTGTATGCACCCTCACGATCCCTTCGACCTCGAGATTTGCTCTTCGAAGAAAGGCTTAACACCAATTATGCTGCCAATAGCTACATTGTCGCTATGATCCGTCATTTCAACGAGGTGTCGGACCAATTCGACTTCAACATCAGTTCATCCGCGTTTCGTCAACGGCTAAACAGATATTTTATCAACTGACCTTTAGTTTAAGTTTTCATGTAGACGACACAGTCAGATGAAATAAGCAAAATAAATAAATAAATAAACAAATTAGTCCAAAGAATTCGCATTAGTACTTCCGACGAAATTTCGTGAAGTATACGAAGAATTTCCCATATTTCGAAAAATGTCGCTTATTCATCCAAAGAATTCTCCGCGAACATTCCGAAGAATTTCCGAAATTAAGAAAAATTTCCTGGGAACTTCCCAGAAGATTTGAAGGGTTTCTCGCGGAAATTTCGGGGAATTTCCCGTTGAAGTGCGACATATTTTTTTCGTGAAAATTATAAAGAATCAATCTAAAGAAGTTTCCGACGAAAATCAAAAGATATTCTAGTAGAATCTGCAATAAAATCCAAGGGGAAATTTTGAAATTTTTTCAAAAGTTTTTATAGAATACTTCGGAGAATTTTCCTGCTCAACATAGAAGAATATCCTGGGGAAATCCATATAGTTTTAAGCCATAGTTCAGACTATTACATCAGTGAAACTCATTAGATTTTTCTAGAGAAATGAAAGAGATTATTTCGATAAAGTCTTGCAAAAAAATCTGAGAAGATCCTTAAAAAAAATCAAACAATAGTGAACCTTGCACATAGCTGCTTTATCAATTGTTTTTAAAAAAAAGTCTACGTACACTTTTTGTAAACCCCCCCGTCCCCCTTCGTAGACTAACGTAGACTTTTTCGAAACCCCTCCCTCCCCCTCAAGAGTCTACGTGGTTTATGGACAGCCCCCAAAGATTACAAGACGCGGAAAAGGATTAACAACCATGTTATCAACAACATATCTCTACTACTTTCTTGATATCAATAGAGTATAACTGTGGAGAAATTAATCAACATATTTATGCTCTATAGACAAGTGCAGGACTGCAAAAAACTAATTAAATTCCAAATTCCAACTAATCAAATGAAAAATTTGCTGCAGTCTATAAATGAATAGATCTTTAAATACACATTAAGGGCTGTCCATAAACCACGTAGTCCAAAATTTTACATTTCCAAACCCCTTTCCCTCTAGTAGACTTCCGTAGACTTTTACAAAAGCCTCCCTTCCCCCTCCTTGATGTTTAAGTAGACTTTTTGAAATTTTACAAAATATCATATGTGTCGTGCATCACGAAATTATATGGAGATCAATCACGTATTAAGTAATTCAGTTATAAGATCCAGTTTATTTTAAAATATTACAACAAAACTGAAATTTCAGAACAAAATCAAGCCAAACAAAAGTACAAATCCAATGAAACAAAAATCAATTTAAACAAAATTAAATTTAATCCTCTGTTCACGGATGCTAAAACCAAATCTAGAAGTCAACTAATAAAATAGCCGGTAGGTTCGGTTCCTCCTAGAGGTGTGCGCCAGCAGCATTGGCGCGCTGCTATTTTGCAAATCTTATAATTTCCCGAATGTGTATAATTCAAACAAAGCCGAATAAAAAATAGAATATCAATATAATATCATAGCTCACTTTTACGATTAGTCGCGACACGCGTGTTTGGCACACATAACACAACATCAAGGCAAACGCAGCCGTAACGTACCCAATATGTGCCAGACTAATATCAAAAAGCCAGATTAATCCACCTAGTGGTGATAATGCCTTTCTCGCTTTTCTAAGGGATCCAAAATCAAACATTCTAAAGATGGCAAATTCATGAATTTAATTTCAAATCACCGATTTTTTTAGAAACATTTGTAAGTTCATTTTTAGTACGGCATTGGTATTGGGAGTCATGGCACCAAATGCTCCTCCGGAATATTTATATTAAAAAAAATGGCTAACCTCCACAGGTACGTCATGCATGAATTTCAACACCAGCTCCATACTCATAGGAAGAAATATTTTACTTATCCTCATGATCTAATAATATCATCGCAAATGGTGCTTTGCAATGATGATTTAATAATTTGGCATTTTCCGGATGTTCCGGATCTTCAGGAGGGTCATAGTAAACATGTTTATGCCACAACATCAAATCCATACTCAGAATATGAAAACAAATGCATTTATAAAATCCTGGTGCTTTTTCGATGAAATTCGCAGATTTACCTTTTTGTGGGATCTTCCATCTTCCACAGATCTTTCGGAGGAGTTTATGGCATCATGCCGCCGCCGACATTTTTGCGATGGGTCACCGGAAAAGTATCACGCCACTGATCTACAGTTTTCCACGATTGAAATTTGCAAAAATCCATAAACATAAAAAATCATGAACATGAACATAATGAACATAAAAAAAAATATCCGTGCAAATATTGAACAATTTCTTGTTGAAAGGCTAAAGAATTCCCTATGGAAATTTTATTAAATTTTCTGTGGATTTTCTCAAGAATTTCCCATTAAAACCTGAAGAATTTCACTTTGAAATCAACATTTTTAAAGGAGAGGGCCGATTGGTCGAAGGCCATAAAGCCCAAAGCTGGTCGGACATGTCATTGCCGAACAAATCATTAGACCGGAACTCGTCTGATCAAAAATCATTTAGTCGTTTGGTAGAACAGGTAATTTGGCCGAAAAAGTAGTCTGGTGTAATAGGTCATTTAGCACAAAATAACGTTTTGGACGAAATGGCAAAACGGGCCATCCGGTCGAAAATGTTATTTGACTAAAATGGATATAAGGCCGAAAGTGTTGTTTGGCCGAACTGCTCATATTGCCGTTTGGCCGAATAGTTCATGTGGCAGAAAAATATCGCTTGGTCGAAATGCTCATTTAGCAGAAAGGGCCATTTAGCCGAATGAGGTTATATTTCTGTCCATATGACGATATGGCAAATGACATTTTCAGCCTTTTGGTCCTAACGACATTTTCGTCCAAACGCCATTTTCGGACAAACGATCTGTTGGGGAAAACAACTTTTTCAGCCAAATTTTCAGTTCGTGGTTCATATGACCACTTCACCCGTATGTCGCTTTGAGCCAAATGACTTTTTCGGCCAAACCGTTTTCGCACTAATAGAAGTTAGCTAGATAACTCTTGCCTTAACATGTTATTCGGTCAAGTGGCATTTGAAAAAAAGGATTTCCACCGATTGACTTTCGACAATCGACGAGAAGGACTGAAAGACCACAAACCCTCCTGGTCGTCATTTTTAGTCGTATTACTTGTTCAGCAAGTGACATTTTCTGTGGAAATTCCGAAGACTTTCTGAACCATTTCCCTTAAAAAATTGAAACAATTTCCAGTGAAAATAAAAAAAAATCCATTACAATTATTATTATTTATGTGGAAATTCTATAAATAAATAATATAAATAAAATACTCTAAAGAATTTCCCGTGAAAAATTAAATAAAACTCCCTGGAAATTTCCCGTCAAAAATCCGAAAAGCTTGGAATAATTTCCTAGGGATAAGGTTTTTCTGGCGAAAATATAAAAATTCTCCTGTTAATGTCTTAAAAATATTCTGACAAATCTTTAGGTAACAAACGCAATAGAAAAATCGCCACGGCCCTTCACGCCGCCGGTGGCTAAATGGTATTCGGCTTGACGCCGAAAACGCCGCCAACGATTTGCAGATCGGCGCACATCTCTACCGTTAGAACGCATGCGCGAAACAACGGGATATTTTCTAAGCTTTTATTGTCGGCGTAGCAGCAACTTAGAATTCGGAAATCGGGACTTCCGAACGGAACTTTCTTCCAAAGTTTTATCTGTCAAACTAACAGATGCGTTGTTTAGCGGATCTTTAGGCGAATCTAGCGCACTATTTCCGAAGTTGGGAAAGTTGCCTGTATCTGGAGAAAAATCCAACTTCGGTATAAAAAGCGGTCTAGCTTTTATCCGGATAGACAATATTTTACTGGAATAAAGATTATTTGAACAAAATTTATATTTTCAGCAAAAAAAAAATGGCACGATTATCCGGAGTGAATTTGTTTTGACGTAAACTACGTCTAAGGGGAAGACTCTGATACAGGGTGTAGAACGAAAATTTCCAAATTCGAGACCGTCACGAAATTAGGATAGATTTCAAATGCTAATAGCTCCTTTATCTTTCAATGGATTTTCGAGATATTATTATCAATCGAATCGGCAACTCTCCAGCATTTTTTTAAGCCTATTGGAACTATTGATTATCAACGTAAAAACATGAAAAAATCCAAATCTTTACCAATCCAGTAAAATTGTACAGTTTCGTTACGACCGCTGTCTGCGGTTGGTTCTTGCGCTCTACTTTTGTGCGGTGATTCGTACAAAAAGTACAAAACAGAACCAGAGCAATGACCGCGGCCGGAGAAAAAAGTAGTGTTTATGAAAAAGTGCTACAGATGCTGGACATATTCATGAAAGCAAGAGGTGAATATCAAAATTGATTAGGGGTCGTACACATATTACGTAAGCACTTATGGGGGTCTGTCAATATCTTACGCTCCATATAAATAAAAAATCATTTGTATGAAAAAAATCTTACATGGGGGGAGGATGGGTCAAAAAATCCAGAAAAATTGCTTACGTAATAAGTGTACGACCCCTTATCAACTTTAAACAAGGTTACACTCTAACTTTTTTGACGGAAATTGAGTAAAATTTCTGTGGGATAGAAAGAGAGAGCAATGCAATTTTACTCAGTCACTGAGTAGGTGAAAGTTAGCGTGTATCCTACTATTTAGGCAACACTTCATAACATTTAATTGCCATTTAATATGCAATTAACTATGAAATGCATTAATCACTCTAAGTCGAATAACAATCGGAGAAAGGCATCATCACCACTGCGGAATAATAAATTTGGGGTTTTAAATGAAAATGTTAAATTGACATATCCAACCATTTTCATATATAGTGAGTTACGCCAATTTTGTTCGAAACATAAATGGATTGGTGTCCGATCGAACATGATTTGCGGAAAAACTACACATTACACGCGACAAAACGTTTACCAAAACAAACCTCGCTACCTCCCGACCCCATGCATATATCCAACACCCCAATGTAATTTGACTAAGCACGCACGCGCGGTTTAAAGTTTGTATGATCGTCTTTATTGTGAAACAATTCCCTGCTTGCAAGAAAAATTATTAAGGAAATACTACATCGTGGGAAATTCAATTGAGCACGTAAAAGAATAACATATCAATAATGAGCATTTTTTTTCTTTATAACTTTGCTTACGAAAACCCGATCGGTTCGCAACAATATCGCAACAATATATTGTATGATAATTTCAAATCATGTCATCTAAATTGAAATTGTCATCAGGTAACGGAAAGATCCATTTTTGTTAATTTTGGTTTGGCTACTAAATTAATTTGAAAAGCATCATGAAAAATAATGTCAAAAAAAGGAAAAATTATTTTGAAAAACCGGTTTGTTTTTCAGATAAATTGTGTATGTAAAAAATATATCAGCAAATTGATCAGTTTTGGGCGAGACAAAGTTCGCCGTGTCAGCTAGTATTCTATAAAGTATTCGGGTTTACTATATTTAGGGGGATATCCTCCAGTTCCGGACACATAAGTCATTTAACAAACAAAAACTTTAACTATCCGGATTTTGTTTCCTTTTAAAGCATACTAGCAGAACGTACCCTGCGTTGCTCGGGTTTTACGTTTAATGTCATTTTCTGCGTTGATTGCGAGCGACGCCGCACTCTAGATCATTGTTCGAGCGATCGCATTAGGTTTTCTCCAAACTCGCCATAATATTGTATTTTGACAATTTTCCCGATTAGTGAGGGAATCTCGCAAATCGGTCATCCTCTTCGTGAGTTAGATAGATAGAAGAAAGAAACACAAAATATGACTATTGACCATTGATGATTCTTACCTACAAACTATATTTGATCATTTGAACACGTTTTTCGACGATGAATTTTGGTGAAAAAATGTCTCCTAGTACCGGACACTATTGCATCATATTCAAATGTGACTAAGTTCCTGTTACATGAGTAGACATCATTCAGAATAGTAATATTATTCGCGTGCTTTAAGTAGTAAATATTAAAAATTGTTAGTGGAGCTTATTTGACTCTTCAGCTAAATTGTTTACATCCTAATCCAAATTCCCACCTTTTTCAATGTCCTCTTCAATTTTTGTTTCTGCTAATTTCTGTGGCTTTCTCAGCAAGAAGAAACAATTGAATTGAAGTAAGTGTAACAAAACAGGAGTGAAGAATTTTTATTCAACTTCAAATTTTGTACAAAGTTTATCATATGAAGATCTGATATTCCTTGCCATTAGGAGCCTTTTCAATAGCTTCCTTTTGTACTTAATAAGATGAAGGAGGGACCTCTGCAAGTAGTGTCGTTTTAAGAAGTGTCCGGTATTGGGAGGTGTCCGGCGCTGGGAGATCTCCCCCTAAATAGTTAATGATCCGCCTCACGAAACGATCTCTCACATTCCGATTTCTATAGTAATTTCCATACAAACTTCAAACTGCTCGTACTCAGTTATATTCTAACCAATTCAGTTGAAACTTTGGGAGGTACACCAACACAGCAAATGTTATCGTTCAAGCATAAGGGAGCGCAAAAGTCAAATTTTCAATCACTCTAGGCTCTAACCACAATAACTATCTTATGATATGTTTTACGTAGTTTACGTCGGGCGGTCGTATCTTGTATATAACCCTTCTGATTTTTTCAACACTCCGGATAATCGAGTCCGCCATGTACAGATAATGTAATGTGTTTCAAATTTCAATTATTATATGAAAATTTTATTAGCCTTTCGAGACTGAGCATATTTTAATCAGAAGCTTATCCTACATGGCAAAAATTTTGGCAGGAATTGTGAACAAGACTTTGTGAAGGTATAACAGCTTTCATTTATTACGAGAATCGTTCATGATTCGACTCGTGATTTGTATCATTGTATGATTTCAACACGTTCTTCTTATTTGAATTAACCGAATTACCTTTCTTTGCTTAAAACAATGGATAATAAATCCATACATAAACATAAGATACGCTTTTCCTCAGTTATTAATTGGAAGCTTTTCTATGCCCGCCATTGCATGAGTATGAATCTTGTGTGGCAAGTACAATTGATATATTATGCCCAGGGAGTCGAGAATGTTTACCACCCGAAAACATCATAGACCGGACCGAGAATTTAACTCGCCATCTCCGGATTGGCAATCCTACGCCTTTGTTCGCAAGGCTAAACTGGAGACCGGAGCGATGCAAAAAAAAATTATGTTTTTGAGTAATTAAAATCGGAAAGGACAATTATTTTTCGGATAGAGCATCCCTGCAGCAGTAAGCAGTGCCACAACAACGGCGTGCTGCGGTGGCTATTGAGCAAGCACATTACTGATAACAGCTCGCTTTTTGCGGAAGGAAGGAGGGAATAACTACATCAACACCACTGATGTTGCACCTAAACTGCGAAGCACGCTGCGAACGGGTGTCGATGACGATTGCACGCACGCACACCACACCACTTCGGGTGAACTTGAAAATGAATCAGCTCAAGTTCAAATCGCCGCTTGCGACGCCGACGCCACGCGAACGCCGTCGCCGTGATCGTGAAAGCTCGTGTTTTTCCCGTCTCTTTCTACGAACACGATCTCCTCGACCGCGAAGATCTCGGGTGTTCATTCATTCGGCTGCGACGGATGCACCCGAAGGTGAAGGCAACATCGTATTTCTTATTGGAGGAGAAAACAAAACAAAAGTTCGGGTAGTTCCTTATGCAGCTTTTCCCGCAGCACAGGAGAAGAGGTGGGCTTTGGACTGGCTAGTGGGTGGGTAAGTGACGTCGTCACGTTTTTCTCAGGTGCAATACGCGAGGAGAAGTGGATGAACGCTGTCATCAGAGGAAAAGTAGAATCACTGAAATTTAACACGGCAAGGTATAGCCAATGGAATTGAAAATAATTTTAAAAATTACAAACAGAGATTTTTTTGAAAATGATTTATTAGGCGGGATTAGAAATTCAATTAAGATTAAAAGTAGTACTATCTCCGGAATCATTTCAAGAAAAAACTTCATTGTCATTAGCAATCAAATTAATATATGTATAATGTAGATAATAAAAATTCTAACCTCATGCTATAAATTATTTATAAATAAATTTTATTTTGAAATTTTGAAAATTATTTTGAAAGTTGCATTCCATACCTCGCTGTGAAATTCTTTTCATGATTCTACTTTTTCTTTTGATGACAGAATTCATTCTTCTCTTAGCGTATAAGCTATCATAGAGTCTGAGGAAGGGCAGGCCAGGTAAATGAAAGAGATTGTTTTATTTGTATGCGGGTTTGTTGATTTGTGTACTGCCTTTTCGTTTCGGTACCACTGACTGTCTCTTCCCATGTTTCGTATTATGTATTTCATATTTTCATTGTCAAGAAAGGTTGGTAGATAGATGCACCAAATTAGGCTTACCATTCATATAATGGAATTAGTTTTGCCAAAGCAACAGGAAAGGGAAAACAGTGTAAATTAAAGCGACTGGACCCAATCATTATTTTTAGTCGCTGTAGCATGTGTTCGAGCTCACGTGCTAACTGCAACGCGTGATGCCTATTTATGGATGCCATCGTGCCTGGTGTTTGAATGTATTACTACTATTGTGAGAAGGTTTTAATTTTGTGAGCACATACCTGAGACAGCGTAATATGTGAATGTTCTAGAAATGACAAAACGATATCACTCAACAATTAGCATTTATGAATTTGTATCGTCTTCTTCTTCATTGGCATTACATCCCCTAATGGGACATTGCAGTTTAGCTCTTCCACAGTTATTAACTGCGAGGTTTCTTAGCCAGGTTTCCATTTTGCATTCGTATATCAAGAGGCACGATACTTTAATGCCCAGGGAAGTCGATAAAATTTTCAACACGCGAATTTCCTAGACCGGACCGGAATCGAACTAGACCAGCTTGGTCTAGGTTTGTAGCCTCGCATCTTACCACACGGCCAAGAAGGGCCCCTGCATATACAATCATTAAATATGCAATGTGGCACATTATTCTATAACGTAACCTGATTGACTTCCTAGCCTGTCTAATAGAGATTAGAGTTGAAAATTTTCATAGTAATCTATGGAACAATGACTACACTTGACGAACTATTTGATACAGCACATACATGCAGTAGTAAATGGATTAAGTACTATCCATTTAATTCCACCAGTTAATTTTCGTTATCTTTGCAGATACGTATTTCGACCACAACTGTGTGGTCGTCTTCAGTGTCTTGTACTTGACTCGACTAAACGAGCTTAATATATTTTTCAGTAAATGGAATTTAAAGCTCATCACAAATCGAAAGTCGACTATAAGCTTCTTCTTTGGTTAGGGTTGAGAAATGGAGATATCCAAAACTTTGAATCCCATGATATTTTTATTTTCATTAAATCTAATCAAATTGGAAGAAATGTTTGAAAAGCATCTGGTTTCCTTGTCCAATAAAGTAAGCATATCTGATAATTTTGATTTAAATATGTTGTACAACGTTTAAGGGAGTTTTGAAAGAATTGAAGAAAACATCTACTAGCTGATATCAAGATATCAGTAACAAGCTAAATTTAAATAAAATCATTACAACAAAGATTCATTATCTGAAGAAATACAAATTGTTAGGGAATTACTCCTCACATTTAGCATAAATTCATGTTACACAGTATGTAGCTTAAATAGCTTTGCGCTCAGTGTCATATGTTACAAAGTTGCACTATAGTCAGCAACCTTTAGTGTCATTAGCATATATGCACACATTCAATATCAACGCGTTTCGTGACTGGCTGGACTGGACCGAAGGTGTGTAACGAACGACACCGTCGCATTCTTTCTCGTCTCGGTTGAGCAGCTCTCGGCACTATCAACTGATTAGAAATCCCAATAAAACAAGAGCAGTAAGTAAAACCAGCACCTTGTCGTGATTTCCCGCGGTCGCCATCGCCGCCGTATGCGCCGATTGAGTATGGTCAGTTCTCCCGTGACGACCGGGACTATGCATGGGAATAACTGGGCGCTACCTTGTGCTCGTCGTCATCGCCATCATCAACATCATCATCGTTGGGCGGCACATGTCTATATATAGCTCGCAGATTCCATTCCACATTGGGAGACGACTTATCTCGTCACAGTTTTCTGCTCCGATGCGATGAGAAGTTACTTGACTAGACGGTCGTCGTTGTCGACGACGACGACGACGATGACGACGAGTACGGCATTGATCTTCTTCGTCTACGCTGCTTCCACTTCGCGAGGCTTGCATAATCCGTCGAATGCAGTTTCGCGCCGGTTGGATTCTTGTTCGCGATGTGGTCGTGCCGTGATGCAGCACCATGTTCTGATGGTGTGTCTACTGAGAATATCGGCGAGAACGTCGCAGGAACATCGGGATAACCGGTCTTCTTGGTCGGACGTGTAGTGAATAAGCGCGGTGGAGTTCGCTGCCGCTGTTGTTGCTCATTACGGTTATTATTATGCAATCCTCTGGTTGTACTTTTTTTTCCTTGTTTGATTGTGAGTGTGGTTCAGTAGTGGTATGGGAAATGCAAATGCGTGACTCCCGGGGAATGGTCCGGGTGGTGTATCGCAAAGTCATGCCGATAGCGAAGCAGAAACGCGTGATGCAATGAATGTTGTTTTTCTGGATTGTTGTTGTTTTAGTTTTTCTTCAGCATAGCGACAAGTTCTTGGTGTTGTGAACTGAGCAGCAACCGGTTCGTATCAGGGGAAAGCTAATATCTCATACAGAAAATGTTTATACATTTTGAAATCTAGATTTTTATGCAAAATATTTTTGTGGAAGCAGAAAGTTTCCATAAAAAGTAGGATGATATCTATATCAGAAAAACGCTAATGCACTGACTGTAGGATCCCACTCGATTATTAATCGAAAAAGTCATATTTTCTATTTAGTTTTTACCTTGAAAGTAGCCTCACATCTCAATAAAATAAAAATTTCCTGTCGGATGTTGTTCCCCTCATGTACTTTAAATGGAGTGGAAATTTAGAAATACCTTGCACATTTAAAAAGGGGAAAAGCAAAAAGCTCTCATTTATTATATTTTCTCTTGTCTTACGACCAATTGAGTCATGTTTCATTTCATTCCACCACATTGTAATCTTTACAGATACGTATTTCGACCTCAACTGTAAGGCCATCATCAGTGTCTCGTACTTGGCTAGAAGTCAAGTCAAGGCCATCATCAGTCTCCTACCACTGAAGACAATTAAGGTCGAAATACGTATCTGTAAAAATTACAACGTGGTAGAAATAAATAGAAGAATACTAAAGACATTCCACTAAAAGAGCTTAATAATTTTCTTTATTTTCTCGTTAGAAAAATTCAACAGAGATCATCTACAAGATGGTACACAAGAACAAAGATCATACATGGAATAAATATTCTTTTATCGAAGTGATTTGCGGTTCTCGGAAGCCTTTTCGTAATGAATCAAAAATTCAAAATTTCCAATGAACAACATTTAACAGCTATAATCAGGAATCTAAAAGGATCAGGAATTTAAAAATAAAACTTTATCCATCTTGTGTTATGATGCCTTTCTCGTGCTAAACAAATACTAAAAAATAAGAGTGAGTGTGTTTTTAGCGTGTTTTGTGCTTGAGAAATAGTATTTTGGCCACAAATTCTGAGCCCATAGTCTGATCTGGCCAATTTAGCAGACAATGGGACAGGATTTCCCGTCGAATGGAACCTGTTGCGAATAAATGCTAAATTTCAAAAAAGTGTGTCCACAAAATTTTGTACACAACCACACATACATACATACATACATGCATACATACATACATACATACATACATACATACATATGTACACATAACAGACACCATATCAATTCGTTGAGGTGAGTCAATTGGTAAATAACACTATGGATCCCATCTATTGAAAGTTCGGTTTTGGAATAAGCCGTCCCTTATTTTGCAAAAGTGCGAAATGTTCCAGCTACGAAAGAAAATGTTCAGACCAATAGATGGACGCTAAGTGGTCCCTCAACAGACAGCTGAAGCACACAGCGCAGAGCACGCTTCTTTAGTGTACGCGCCATAGGTATCGATATGCTTTCAGCAACCCCCACGTGTCATCACGCATGACATTTTTTGTTAATAATGCCCTTTGACACTACTCATGTAAACTTAAGTTAGTAAAATTATATTAATAAAAAAAAGTCGGTTATGATTTTGAATATGTATTTTTTCTGTGCTATTCAGGAAGGAAAAAAATGAGCTTCTTCGTGGATTGATCGTGAATCCTTCACTCAGTTATAGGGCTTACAAGCGATGTGGCATTTTTAAAATATTGAGTATTAGAGTGAGCTTTTTTCATCAACCAGTGTGAGTGAGGCAGAAATCTTGAATGCCAAACTAGTCAAGAAATTGTAATCAATTAGTGGCGAATAATTACGCGGAGCGAGCTATTAAGCTTATGCAAGATTATAATAGGCATGTAAGTTAAAAAGAAATCGATTTCCAGTACTTGCCATTAAAAGAAGTCTTTCGAAAGAAGTACCGAACAACAAAAGGCAACTCCACGCAATTTCGTTAGCAATACGAAGTAACTACAAAAACATTTAATTTTTTAATTTAGTTTTTTCCCTTACTATGTCTGTAACTCGATTTGTGCAATTAAACAACATGTGAAAGATTTAGTTTGAAAAAAAATGTATTGGAAGGTAACTACTACCTTCGGTGGAGTTTGATCCCACCAAACCAGTATGCTACACAGGTGCTTTCCCTACTAAGCTACGAAGGACCTCCATCGTCCTTCGCAGCTCAGAAGGCTAATGATGAGAACAAATTTCCAACACCAGGCATAAAGCCGAGTATGATGAGTATTTAGTTATGTGTGGCATCCACACAGCTTCATCAACAATTGCGCTCAATGAAGAAGGGTTGTGTGATCGTACCAGTATGGTCGTCAGATCCCATCCCGACCACTTAAGGTCACTCCTCACGGAATCCAATATTCAAAGTGCTCACGTTTTCGGGGGCACACCACTCGATACGGAGGCGGCGCACAACTGTCATTTTTGTTGATTTAGCTTTGCTGCGTCGCAGCATGTGTGAAATAATAAAAATGACAATAAGCGAGATTCGCCATTCGTTTTTTCAATCATTCTATGAAAATTATCCTACAGGAATTGTGAAAGGAGAAATTCCTTATCCAGAATGTTCCTCCTCAAATAATTTTGAAAAATTACTAATTCCACCTCTTTTGCAACCCCCGATGCTTTGAAAAATTCCTAAAAAGTATCCTTCTCGAATTCTGCGGTCATATATCACACATTTTGTATAATTTCGCCACTAAGGCTGTTACTAATCTATCTGTCTATCGATATAGAACTTAATGCTTGCATGTTTGCATGTATGCAGGCTTGGGATATACTCGCACAATGCGCTGAAAGAGCAAACAAAAGTTCGTCAAAAATGAGCAACATGACAGCACGGTTCGTCATGAAAAAATGAGGAGCCGCTCTCTTTGAGAGAGAACGTTTGTCTTAATGCGCCTCTTTTATGAGCATAATTTTTGTTATTCTTTCGAACAGAACGAACAGAGAAATGAAGGCACACTTCTATCATACCCTCGCAACCCATACAACAAGCCTGTATGAGACCAGTATGAGAAAAGCGACCTTGTATAGCACCCATGAAGGGGTAGAAATTAATACCAACTTAATTTTACATTTTTAGACCCAAATTTTAAAAGGGTGTGACAGCTAAAAAACATTCTTTTCGATTCGAGTGTACATACACACTACTACAAAGCTATTTACATAGACAAAGAACTGTAAAGATTAAGTTGTGACTGTTACGCCCTTTTCAAATGTTGATCTAGATTTATTTACTGCTACTAAGTAACAGGCAGCTTGTTTGTTGTCCATTTTACAATAACTAGCAATGAGAACACACACTTGAAATAAATCGCATATTTTGGTGAAATTTCACCGAAATTCCTACAGTAGAACTACCGTTTTGATTCAAATTCCGATCATGACTCATATTCCGAACATTCGCTTTCAAAAAGCTATTTTGGCATTTTTCGTGTAATTTTCTTCATAGGATCTTCAATTCGTTTGTAATTTTGATCCTCAGTACGGAGAATCGAAAAAACATGAGATTTTGGGCGCTAAAACGTCAGTGTTCGGAATATGAGCCAAAACGGTAATCTGAAAATTATTTTATAGATTTTCGGTGGTTTTGAGGATGGTTGAATCATCGTGTAAAAAAACCTCGTAAATTGATTTCAGTAAAAGTTGGAGGTGTGGACGAGAGTCATGGCAAAAGGTAGGGGGAGTATTGTTTAGTTATAGATTAAATCAGTGTAACTTCTAACCCCATGACCGATTTCAATCAAATTCTGAGAACACATTTTCTGTCCTAAAGGGACAATTATATTGTGAGAAGGAAAGTCATTAGGAAAAGAAGAGAGTGTGGAGGAGGGGTAAATTTGCAAAACGTATCCTCTATCCTAAAAAAAAGGATTATAGAGGAGATGGGAGGGTCATTTGAAATGAGGGAGATATTTGGGTTTTTTTTATAGGAAACAAGCAATTCAGTACAACTTTTGACCCTCTTGTTTGGTTTTCATGAATATCGAGACACATATACTCTATTCTTACGAGACGCTTATGTATAAAAGGTGAAGGACTGTTTGGGCGAATGCCATTTGGTCGAAAGTTCTTTGGCCGAATATACCATTTGGTCGAACAGACCATTTGGCCGAATAGGCCAGTTGGCCTAATTAATAATTTGGCCGAATAAGTCATTTGGCTGAAAAGTTCCTTTGGCCGAACAGGTCATTCGGCCGAAAGGGTCATTCACATCTCATTTTTCACTGTGAAAAGTAAAAATAAGAAGTGAGAAGTGATGAGTGAGAAGAGAGGTGTCTCCCTACTCGCTTTGCTCTTCTCACTTTACGCAGTGAGAAGTGATAAATGAGAAATGAGGAGTGGAAAGTGAGAAGTCTAACTTCTCACTTTCCACCCCTCAAAGTGAGAAGTCTAACTTCTCACTACTCATCTCATACTTCTCACTGTGAAAAGTGAAGTGAGTAGTGAGACGTCCAACTTCTCACTTTGCACTACTCACTTTTCACAGTGAAAAGCAAGAGATGAGGAGTGAGAAGTGAGTAGTGAAACGTTTCACTACTCTCTTCTCACTCCTCACTCCTCACTTCTCACATCTCACTGTGAAAAGTGAGAAGTGCGAAGAGCGAAGTTGGAAGTGAGGCGTCTCATTACTCACTTTCTACAGTAAGAAGTGAGTTGTAAAAAGTGAATAGTGAGACGTTTCACTATTCACTTCTCATACATTATCACTAACTTCTCACTGTGAAAAGGGAGTAGTGCGAAGTGAGAAGTTGGACGTCTCACTATTCACTTCGCACTACTCACTTTCCAGAGTGAGTAGTATGAGATGAGGAGTGAGAAGTGAGACGTGTCACTTCTCACTTTTCACCCCTCAATTCTCACTTATTATTTCTCACTGTGGAAAGTGAGAAGAGCAAAGTGAGAATGGAGACGCCTCTCTTCTCACTCATCACTTTTCACATCTTATTTCTTTTCACAGTGACCAAATGACCTATTCGGCTAAATGACCTGTTCGGCTGAATGACCTATTCGGCCAAAAGCTTACCTGACCTATACAGTCAAACGACCTATTCGGCCAAATTACCTATTCGACTAAATGACTTCTTCGGCCAAATGAATTATTAAGCAAATGACCTATTTGGCTACATGATCCTTTCGGCCAAATGACCTGATTAAATGGTATATTCGGCCAAACAACTTTCGGCCTAGTGGCATTCGGCTGAACGGTATTCGGCCAAACGGCCCTTACCCATGTTAAGTACCGTCAACGGGGGTGACAATGGGTCAAATGGGGGTGACAATGGGTCACTGTTTCAACTACTTAGAATGCTTGTAGAATAGATTGAATGCATCTGAGCGCAAGAAGACTAAAATATAAGAGACCTTTTTGATCGATGTTACTCTACGACCTCCAGACTGCCGGTGAGAGTGATGACCCATTCTCCCATTCTTCTAAGGAATTGGATTTTTTTCCCAAAACTCGCAGAATTGTTTTTCCAAAAGTTCAGCTTTCCTTGGAAAAAAAAATTCTACGTAATTTTAGGGAAATCCTTCACCAAGATTTCTAGAAAATTCTCTTCAGAAAGTTCAATATTAGGAAGTTCATTTTCTTATACTATGTAAGATCACGGGATGGCATAAGTCACATACTCCGGGAAGTCGCGAGATCATAGTTTTTTTTTTTTGAATAATAAACAAAATCCAGATAATGGATTGTTTTAATAACGGATATTAGTTTACGACCAAACACTGTCCATTCATCTAAAACACTGTAACCCGCCATTTTAGGGTTACAATTAAAACCCCTTGGTTCTTGGGCCAATTTAGTTCAGTCCCCAAAAAAAATGTAAATATATGTCTATGTGTTCGTTTACTAATTTATTATTAAATGTCTATGTATAAAATAAATGTCTGTGGTCCATATTTATATGTTTGACTGATGTTTATTCTGTACATAGTAGTTATAGGGTGTATGCAAACAATTATTATAGATAAAAGATGGCGTTTGTGTTCAATTTTGTTATTTCATTGTTAATTGTTTGTTTACCTCCTGGTTGGTGTTAAAAGAAATATATATTTATTTACATTATTTATCTGATTATTTTTATTATTTATTTTCAATATTTATTTACATTATTTATCAGATTACTTATTTAAATTATTTGAAAAATATTTATTTACACTGTTTCTAAGATGCTTTTCTATACTATTTATAAAATTATCTATTTACAATCAAATGTTCACTAAAATACATAATAAATTATCCCTTAAACCAAAAAGAAAAAGAAACAAGCACTTAGGGTATTTGTGTAAAGATTATGCATGCAATCTAGTACTACTTTTGAATTATTTAAATTTGAAATCCTAAATATAACACCAACCAAAACCCCTCAACTTCTACTAACAAAATATCACCGAGAAACGCAGCGATTCTTCACCGGAATAACGAAACGGAAGGCAATGGGCGTTATTTTCGGGACTAAAAAAAAATATAAAAGACCATAGCACGATAGAGTTGCTCTCTTATTTTGTGCCGGTCCAGAGGAGTGAAGAAAAGTGACACCCG
Source organism: Armigeres subalbatus (assembly GCF_024139115.2). NCBI lineage: Eukaryota > Metazoa > Arthropoda > Insecta > Diptera > Culicidae > Armigeres > Armigeres subalbatus. Next base: position 57,775,831 of record NC_085140.1, read on the forward strand.
CGAATTTGCCCGTTTTTTTGCATTTCGCAGTTCCGTGAGTTTTGTACGAAAAGTGTAATCCAAAACCACAAGTAAAACCTACTATCTAAAGTTAAAGTTTAAAAAAAACTACGGTGATTGTGAACAGCTATAACACCACGTTAAAACATTATCCGTAGTGAATTGAGGTACGGACCTATTCATGGCTGCACCACAAACGATCAGAGAATAAGTGACACCCAAAGATAAGTTTTTTAAATGCTAGATTCTGATCGCGCTAAGCCAGTTAGGTCAATTTCGTACCAAATGAAAACCGAGCGAGTGTGGTGCGGACAATAGACAGTGAATTTCTAGAAACAGTGGTCCGAGCTGACGGGTGAAGTGGTGCTGAGTGAAACGAACGTTTAGAAGCTACTTTTGCCACGCGGTGTTGAGAAAAGACTGTTACCGTCAGCTCTGGTGTCTCTCGCTCGGTAGGGACCACACTAAACAGTGCGCGCGCGAATGTGAACCACTTCCTGGACCCCGGAACATTGGCCAATCGTTAAACTCGGCCACAGTGTCACATGTGATTCCCGCGCCAATAACGGGAACGAAGAATCAAGTGCCCCCTTGACACTACCCAGCTTTGTCAAGCCCCTGTCCATCGAAGAAAGTGTCCCTTGCAGCGCCACCGTCATCGTTGTCCAACCCTATCACCAACTGCTGATGTCGACCAACATGTGATCATCGATCGGCCGCAACGAAAGAGTAGGTACCTACATTGTGATAAATAAAACCATGGTTGCAATCTATAAGTGTAGTTATCCCCACACGCTAAAAACTAGTTAAAGAAAATAATATAAATAAAATTAGCTGAAAGTTTGATTACCCCAATAAATTATATTCATGTCTGTTATTTGTCTGAACTAAATTGCGTAGTCTTAATTTATTTAGAATATTACATTATTTTCCATATTAGGTTTTTGCTTGTTTCCTCCTCCAAATTGTATATAATTTGCCCAAATAACCACGCGGGAAGATAGTCCACCAAGCTTTACCCGGAACCCAATATTCTTTAAACGACCCTGTAAAACACAAATAACTATCATTGTAAAGAGGCTGTTGTAGAGCCCACCTCAAGTGGACACCGTGGCTAGACCAGTGTCCAGGGGAGTAGCCAGGGGTCCATCTGACCCTTGTAGATTTAAGATAGTTTCAACACTTCTCCAGTTACCATTTGATAGAATCAAGATGTTAGAAAAGATAGATCAGGGATTGTTGAGTTGTCTGTCTGGAATTGAACATAATAGCTCACTCTCGACTGTGGTCGTCAAAAGCCTTCAGACAACATTCGAGTCACTTTCAAAAGAATATCGATCGCTTGATCTACTTTAGGAATTCACAAGCTGCAACGAAATGCTATTAGCTCTTTCTTGGATACTTCGATGGTCTCACCATCCTTCGGAATCGTATGCCGATGGGTGGCACGTTGGTCCATCATCACTACCGAGAAGATCTCTAGACTCAACTTTGAATAGCATTTTCATTGTATTTTTATCAAAGCATGATTTAATGAAAAGAATACCTGACTTTTTTCCCGTTTCTTTGCATAATTTCAAGAAATCCCTTCTTTTTTCCGCATTTCCTGCATGAAATTTCAAATACCGCATATTTCCTACATTTCCCGATCCCAACTAGTCATCCTGAATTTCAGCCGGCGTCGAGAATTGACTGTATTTCGGAAAACTTTTCCAAATGTATTCGGGGAAAAAATTACATTTACCTCGGGAGAAACTTCTGATCTTTCTCTTGAAATTCTTCCGAATTTCCTCCAGTAATACTTTTATTATACAGTAATATCCCGATTTTATCACTCCCCTGATGAATTTTGGGGTGATAAAACAGGGTATGCGATAAAATTGAAAAAAAAATATTTTCTTTTTTTTTTAATTCATTCCACAAATATGAATCATTTTATGCCTTGGAAAGGCCAAATGCGTGAATGGTACCCGTTATTTCTTGTCGAAGTTGCTTACAGAATATTTCCCAGGTACTTAGAAGTCGTTCGTAATAAACTAAAGGCGGTGAAAGTTATTTCAGGAAAATCAATGTTGTGTTTGGTATTATTTACGAAAATAAAAAGAATGACAAATTTTTTTGGGGTGACAAAATCGGGTCGAAAACGTGACAAAATCGGGACGTGATAAAATCGGGTCGAAAACATGATAAAATCGGGGGTAGACAAAATCGGGAGTAGACAAAACCGGGGAGTGACAAAATCGGGTCAACACTGTTTTATGTTTGTCTTTGGTCCTTGGCTGGCTTACCTCTCGATACTTTTAAATTTCTTCGTGATATCCTTCTCAATTTCCTTCACATGTTATTCTTTACTTTCTTGGGAAAAAATCAAACTTCCTCGGAAAGCGTCTCCGAATGTTCTCGATGAATTCCTACAAATTTCCTTAGGCAATTCTTCCGATTTTCCTCGAGAAATTCTTCCAAATTTTCTTGGGAAACTCCTCCGAAATTCCTTGTAAAATTTCTTCGAATTTTCTCAGAAAAAACCCTCCAATTGCCTAAGAATGTTCTTAGGAGACGCCTCCGAATTTCCTCAGGAAATGGCCACTTTTCTTTTGAAAAAAATCCTAGGAATCACCTCGGGAAATGCATCCGATTTTCCTAGGGAATTGCTTCCGAATTTCCTAGAGAAAATCCTTCGATTTTCTTTGGAATATTCTGGAAATTCCTCCACATTTTTTAGAGAAATTCTTCCCTTTTTTGGGGAAAAAAAACGACGACGAAAATTCCTCTATTTTTTCCAGGAAATCGCTTCGATTTTCCTTAGAAAATCGCTTTGAATTTCCTCGGGAAACTCCTCCGAATTTCCTCGGAAAACGCATCTGAACTTTTTCGAAATTTCACGAGAAACCATCGAATTTCTTCGTGAAGTTCTTTCGAATATTCTCGGGAGATTTCTTCGAGTTTCTTAGGGAAATTGCTTCAAATTTCTTCGAGAAACTCTTTTGGACTTCTTTGCGAAGTTCTTTCGAATATGCATGGGAAATTAAATTCAAATTTGCTCGAGCGTGGGGTGCAATCGAGAATGGAGAGATGTGGCCTCAAACCGTGTATTGTGGCGCCAAATGGTTGATTCAGTATTATGTGTTTAGATGTATTCTATGTTGCAGTAGAAGCATAGAGTCACGGAAAATGAACATCATTTTCATGACGTTATTTTGTATGTCATTTGTACCTTAGTTGTCTTCTTTTTCATATGTACTCCCTACCGTTTGTTGTTGTTCCGTGGAAAATCTTCAAAGAAAAGTAAAAAGGTGCCCTTTGTTTGTGTTTTGCACAGCTGGCTTTGCATCGTAAACAAACGCGAAAACACAGTAGTAGCAGCATAATGCAAATGAAAAAAAGTAGAGAAAAGTCGCTGAACTTTTCACGCTTGGCGAGAGCCATTTCTCGCTGCACTGCCTTTAACTGCGACGACGACGATGCACCGACCGGTTTAGAAATGGAAAATTTTTAAATTCATGCCACACCGCGCCGATGCAACTCCGAGCGCTGCACTTGGCATTCACCGCGAATTAAGCTTAGCTTTGTTGACGTGGGTCCGGTGGTGCACGTGCGTGTTTGGCGGTACGCGCGTACATATGTATGAGCCATAATGAGTGTTTTGTTTCGAGCTCCCGTTTTGTGTTCCGATAGACATGCATATTTTGGGGTGGTGCTGGATTATCCCAAGCTGGCGCTGCTGCAGCATTTTTCTTTTCGCGTCTATTTCGTCTCGGTGAAAGGGAAAATGGCAAACGAAAGCGAAGATTTGTAAGTCTTTCCATTCGTATTAAGATGGAACTTCGTAAAACTTTACATGTTTGATATTTCGACTAGATAAAATTACTCAAGCTCAAAAATCCTCAGTTTTCAACTCAGCTGGACTTACACAATTTACGAATTCACAGCAGTAAAAACCAACCTTTAGGGTTGTTTACAAGCAACATTCTATTTTAATGCCCAAATATTTATTCATATGTATATTATTTCCACTCAATCTATTTTTCACCTTGGGTGGTTGAAATGTGCGTGCGACATCATAAACCTAAGAGACAGAACAGTCTGAATTCTTCTACCGCAATATAAAACTCATCTTCGCTTTTCCGGTCATGCGCGATAATCTGTCATGTGTTAATTACGTATGCCTAAGACCGTTTTCATAAAATGGATTTTCGTTTCACGATGAAACGAGCTTAGCGAGATCGTCAATTCACCAGACGAACATATTTTCTCAAAACAGAGTCATTGACGAACTTGACTTGTATTTTATTATGGGTTCTGTACACCTCCTGACTTGTATTCCATGAATCGGTTATAGATTTTTTTTTGAAAATTAATTGTCTTTGATGTTTTATGTCTACGATTGAAAAATAACTTGTCTATTTTTTGTTATTTATTTTTATATCTAATTTTTTTACATAGTTTTTTTTCATGCATTCGTCATAGTTGTGTATAATTATCCTAAATTTGCACATTCAGTTGAGAACAGTGAAGCACATGAAGTAATTTTCTTACCATAAAAGATGCGAATACGAGATGAGTTCTCATTTAGTCTACTAGATGTTGAGACTTCCAATCAAACTGTCCCACGTCATACGAGAAACACATCTTACCTGAAATCGAAATAAAATAAAATAAATTATTAGAGTATTTTTAAACAGATTGTTCACTTTCGGACACATTTACGTCAAAGCTAAAGAAACCGATAAACAAATTTCCCATTCAGGACATGGTAATCAATCAACACGGACTCGTAAATTTTGGGTCGCCGCCGGCCACAAACATAAACACAAGTAGGTGAACTGTCAACACAAAGCAGTGGAATGAAAACTGCATGCAGAAAATAAAAACGTACATATATGTATGTAGGCGAAATGCAAAGAAAATGAAAATGGGTAAGATGGCCAACAACCTTTTCATCTACTTTGGTGACATCGCTCCCATCACGTTCCCCGGGATACAGTCACGCATTGAAAATAGAAATGATATGCGGCACTGACGGTCGTTACCCCATGTGGGGGAATCGTCCTCTCAAAATAACAAATGAAACGATTGACTGATGAGCTGAAACTTTTAAAGTACCGATTTGATGAGATATGACTTTTTGTTTGAGAATCTGCATAATACGTATTCGAAGGAAAAATTAAACAGTCAATTTTAGATAGAATTCAAATCCTAGATGCAGTTGGATGATCCATACTTGTGGCTTAAAGTATGTTTTATAATTCCAATATTTTTCTTTTTTTTTTTTTCACTAGAACGAAAAACAACCATACGCAATTTTCATGTGGCATACAAATCTTTATAAAAACACTAAATTTAAAGGCAGGCCATATTTCATTAAGTACGTGTACACCCGTAAAGAAAACCCATTTATTGCTAACCCGCTCAAATGAACGAACGCACGAACTGATTATTTGTTCCCATTGTGTCGAATGGCAGCGCGCATCGGTCGTTCAATTCAATGACCTCCTCCTCCTCTTCCTTCGATGGAGCCCTGACCGCGTGCCATCCCAATGCACGCCAACTGAATTGCATTTCTAACATCCATTTCCTCCTCCATCCACCGACGGACACCGGGAACCGATAAAGGATAGGAAGGCAAGCGGACGGACAAATGGCAACGATGCTTGCGCTTGTTGCATTTTTCAATGCTCTTCAAAACACCCATTTTATCCCGTCCGTCGACATCGTCGAGTTCCTCTAGCTTCACCCACATCTCCCACAGTCCCATACGAGCGGAGCGACTACACTACGCTGAACGACCCCAACCACCACCGCCGCCTACCGTCGGAAATACATTTTTCTCATTGTGGCAGGTCGCGGAGGAGCTGCGATGCCGATGCCGAGGTCAATGGCTCTCATTCCCTGATTCTGCAACATTCAACACAAACACACTGCAGCAGCATAAGCACAGCGCGCGCTCGATGAGACTGCACTCGGGATCGGGTCAAGCGTCATCATTGTGGTAGTCGTCGACGTCGCCGTTCGTCGGTGGGATGAAAAATGAAAAGAGGTGGAAATGCGGTGCGAAAGGCGCGAGGTGGGCGACACAGATGATAAACAACATCGCACAACGCTCTCGTTTGTTGTAGCTTCTCCTTCTTGACTCCACAACCGGCGGTGTGTCGTCCTTTGCCGCGCTATCGCGGAGGGGGTGTGGGTGGTGTGCATCACTTTTCTTCGCCATGTAGCACACGTGCTGCAGTCCGGCGTACTCGACAACGGTTCTCAAGAATTCGATTGACTTCAGTGTTTGGCCGTTGCCGCTATTATCGTCGGTTAGGTTGATTCCACTTTTATGAATCGTTTGTGGTGTGACGTTCTTTGATCCCATCATCGTGATGCTGATTGTTGCAGAATTGGGTACACAATCGGGATCACTCATGCTCGTTCGTCTTTTGTTATTTCAGAGAAGGAAAACGTTAGGAAAGAAGACGTTCTTTAGCATGATGGAGAAGCTTTCTATCGTACATATTTTGTCACGATGAGAAAGTAGTTCTGTAGAAAATGTTGAGATGTGTTATGATAAAAATTAAACTTTTTGGCATGCTGATCTGATCATGGAAAAATTATCAGAAACGTTTCGCATTTCCATATCAAACTTCATTGCAATTCTATTCCATTTCAATTCCAATCTCATTACAATTCCATTCATAATCCATTCCAATACAAATTCTAATCAAATTCCATTCAAATCAGATTCAATTCCATTCCAATTCCATTTCAATTAAAATTCCATTCCAATTCCATTCCAATTCCATTCCAATTCCATTCCAATTCCATTCCAATTCCATTCCAATTCCATTCCAATTCCATTCCAATTCCATTCCAATTCCATTCCAACCCTATTCCAACTCCATTCCAACTCCATTCCAATTCTAATTTCATTCCAATTCCAATTTCATTCCAATTCCAAATCAATTCCATTCCAATTCCATTCCAATTCCATTCCAATTCCATTCCAATTCCATTCCAATTCCATTCCAATTCCATTCCAATTCCATTCCAATTCCATTCCAATTCCATTCCAATTCCTTTCCAATTCCATTCCATTTCCATTCCAATTCCATCCCAATTCCATTCAATTCCATTCCAATTCCATTCCAATTCCATTCCAATTCCATTCCAATTCCATTCCAATTCCATTCCAATTCCATTCCAATTCCATTCCAATTCCATTCCAATTCCATTCCAATTCCATTCCAATTCCATTCCAATTCCATTCCAATTCCATTCCAATTCCATTCCAATTCCATTCCAATTCCATTCCAATTCCACTTCCATTCCAATTCCATTCCAATTCCATTCCAATTCCATTCCAATTCCATTCCAATTCCATTCCAATTCCATTCCAATTCCATTCCAATTCCATTCCAATTCCATTCCAATTCCATTCCAATTCCATTCCAATTCCATTCATTCAATTCCATTCCAATTCCATTCCAATTCCATTCCAATTCCATTCCAATTCCATTCCAATTCCATTCAATTCCATTCCAATTCCATTCCAATTCCATTCCAATTCCATTCCAATTCCATTCCAATTCCATTCCAATTCCATTCAATTCCATTCCAATTCCATTCCAATTCCATTCCAATTCCATTCCAATTCCATTCCAATTCCATTCCAATTCCATTCCAATTCCATTCAATTCATTCAATTCCATTCCAATTCCATTCCAATTCCATTCCAATTCCATTCCAATTCCATTCCAATTCCATTCCAATTCCATTCCAATTCCATTCCAATTCCATTCCAATTCCATTCCAATTCCATTCCAATTCCATTCCAATTCCATTCCAATTCCATTCCAATTCCATTCCAATTCCATTCCAATTCCATTCCAATTCCATTCCAATTCCATTCCAATTCCATTCCAATTCCATTCCAATTCCATTCCAATTCCATTCCAATTCCATTCCAATTCCATTCCAATTCCATTTCAATTCCATTCCAATTCCATTCCAATTCCATTCCAATTCCATTCCAATTCCATTCCAATTCCATTCTAATTCCATTCTAATTCCATTCCAATTCCATTCCAATTCCATTCCAATTCCATTCAATTCCATTCAATTCCATTCCAATTCCATTCCAATTCCATTCCAATTCCATTCCAATTCCATTCCAATTCCATTCAATTCCATTCCAATTCCATTCCAATTCCATTCAATTCCATTCCAATTCCATTCCAATTCCATTCCAATTCCATTCCAATTCCATTCCAATTCCATTCAATTCCATTCCAATTCCATTCCAATTCCATTCCAATTCCATTCAATTCCATTCCAATTCCATTCCAATTCCATTCCAATTCCATTCCAATTCCATTCCAATTCCATTCCAATTCCATTCCAATTCCATTCCAATTCCATTCCAATTCCATTCCAATTCCATTCCAATTCCATTCCAATTCCATTCCAATTCCATTCCAATTCCATTCCAATTCCATTCCAATTCCAATTCCATTCCAATTCCAATTCCATTCCAATTCCAATTCCATTCCAATTCCAATTCCATTCCAATTCCAATTCCATTCCAATTCCAATTCCATTCCAATTCTATTCTGATCCATTCCAATTTCATTTGAATTCCATACCAATTTCTTTCTAGTTTTATTTGGATTTCCATTCCAATTCCATTCCAATTCCATTCCAATTCCATTCCAATTCCATTCCAATTCCATCCAATTCCATTCCAATTCCATTCCAATTCCATTCCAATTCCATTCCAATTCCATTCCAATTCCATTCCAATTCCATTCAATTCCATTCCAATTCCATTCCAATTCCATTCAATTCCATTCCAATTCCATTCAATTCCATTCCAATTCCATTCCAATTCCATTCCAATTCCATTCCAATTCCATTCCAATTCCATTCCAATTCCATTCCAATTCCATTCCAATTCCATTCCATTCCATTCAATTCATTCAATTCCATTCCAATTCCATTCCAATTCCATTCCAATTCCATTCAATTCCATTCCAATTCCATTCCAATTCCATTCCAATTCCATTCCAATTCCATTCCAATTCCATTCCAATTCCATTCCAATTCCATTCCAATTCCATTCCAATTCCATTCCAATTCCATTCCAATTCCATTCCAATTCCATTCCAATTCCATTCCAATTCCATTCCAATTCCATTCCAATTCCATTCCAATTCCATCCCAATTCCATTCCAATTCCATTCCAATTCCATTCCAATTCCATTCCAATTCCATTCCAATTCCAATTCCATTCCAATTCCAATTCAATTCCAATTCCAATTCCATTCCAATTCCAATTCCATTCCAATTCTATTCTGATCCATTCCAATTTCATTTGAACTCCATACCAATTTCTTTCTAGTTTTATTTGGATTTCCATTCCAATTCCATTCCAATTCCATTCCAATTCCATTCCAATTCCATTCCAATTCCATTCCAATTCCATTCCAATTCCATTCCAATTCCATTCCAATTCCATTCCAATTCCATTCCAATTCCATTCCAATTCCATTCCAATTCCATTCCAATTCCATTCCAATTCCATTCCAATTCCATTCCAATTCCATTCCAATCCCATTCCATTCCCTTCCCATTCCCTTCCCATTCCCATCCCATTCCCTTCCCAATCCCATCCCAATTCCATCCCAATTCCATTCCAATTCCATTCCAATTCCATTCCAATTCCATTCCAATTCCATTCCAATTCCATTCCAATTCCATTCCAATTCCATTCCAATTCCATTCCAATTCCATTCCAATTCCATTCCAATTCCATTCCAATTCCATTCCAATTCCATTCCAATTCCATTCCAATTCCATTCCAATTCCATTCCAATTCCATTCCAATTCCATTCCAATTCCAATCCCATTCCATTTCCATTCCATTTCAATTCCAATTCCAATTCCATTCCAATTCCATTCCAATTCCATTCCAATTCCATTCCAATTCCATTCCAATTCCATTCCAATTCCATTCCAATTCCATTCCAATTCCATTCCAATTCCATTCCAATTCCATTCCAATTCCATTCCAATTCCATTCCAATTCCATTTCAATTCCATTCCAATTCCATTCCAATTCCATTCCAATTCCATTCCAATTCCATTCCAATTCCATTCCAATTCCATTCCAATTCCATTCCAATTCCATTCCAATTCCATTCCAATTCCATTCCAATTCCATTCCAATTCCTTTCCAATCCCATTCGAATTCCATTCAATTTCATTCCAATTCCATTCCAATTCCATTCCAATTCCATTCCAATTCCATTCCAATTCCATTCCAATTCCATTCCAATTCCATTCCAATTCCATTCCAATTCCATTCCAATTCCATTCCAATTCCATTCCAATTCCATTCCAATTCCATTCCAATTCCATTCCAATTCCATTCCAATTCTATTCTGATACCATTCCAATTCCATTCCAATTCTATTCTGATACGATTCCAATTTCATTTGAACTCCATACCAATTTCTTTCTAGTTTTATTCGGATTTCCATTCATATTTCATTTGAATTAATTCAATTCCATTTTATTGGAATGGAATTGGATGCCAATTGGGGGAAACAAGGAAATGCAGCTAAAATTATTTTTAAAGAAGCAATCATCCTCTTCTGATTACGTCTGCATTGAATCCAAATTCGATTTGCAACTTGACCATTCCCACCGAAAAGTGAAAACGCGCAACAAATTCAGCCACAATCGAAACGTAAATGACGACTACGACGGCAACAAAAACGAATAAAGAAAGTCTTGAAGAGGGTGTTTGTTATTGTTTTCTGTAAAGCAAACATCGTATATCCACGACAAAAAAGCTACCATTAATCCCTATCATGTGGATTAAAACGGAAAACGTGGGAGCGATGGGAACGAAAAACATTTGGCAGCAAAAATCGCCTAAAGAGAAACGACGGAGGGAATTGAGCTATGAAGAAATCAAAATAAACAAATACCTGTAAGTATGTTTTCTTGGAATTTAGCGTACACAGAGCTAAAGAAAAAAAAAATTTAATAGTCGCTTTGACAAAACTGCAACACGGGAATGTCCCTATTTCTATGTTTGATTTGTATTTTATCAAAATTTTAAATTGTTTTTAAGTTGACGCAAAATATTCTACATACTGTGCGCCACATCAACCGACCCGAAACAAATATCTAGGGGAGTTACTCAATTCTCCCTTGACATGATAGTTTCGTTCTTCATCGCAACAGGTACCACAAATTTATGGTTCGATCCCCTTCGTCGACCTATGGCACTAACTCAGGTTATGACGGTTGATGCAAATAGGCGGCCACCGTCGTCGTCGTCGCCGCCACTACATAACCTTGCCTTTGACCCAGATTTCCATATTATCTCTCTATCCAGCAGAGTTTGGTGCGCACTCAATAGTTGCCGCAGCCGTTGCGTTGCCTCCGGCACTTACGCGCTCATTTGACGTCTTCGTCGTCACTCACGTTCGACGGTTCCTTCATGGTTCAAGACCCACGGCTCTGCTGCTGCTGCCTGGTTGGGTCTCTAACAATCGGACGTCGCTTTTGTTGAGCTTTGCTGTTGTTGTTTTTGTTGCTTTAACAACGTCAGATCGAGTTTGGTCCAATTGTGGCGCGATTAATGGCCACTTCAGCTCGTTTGTGTAGTTTGTATAGTGAAAAACTACTCAAGCTCAAGCAGCGGCTCCGCGGTCGGATGGACGGACGGCCCCTTCTACGTAGGTAGGTCAAGTGCGAATTGCGAGCTTTTCTATTAGAGTTGTGCCTGCGGTTTTCGGTCATTATCAATCTCGTCTCGAGCCGAGCCATCGTCGTCGCCGGCCTGCGTGGAGGTTTTTCTGAAGGTCGCACGCGTAAAGCAATTCCTGGGAAACTTGAACCAGTTTTTGGGTTTTGTTGTACGGATTATGTCATGGGGGCAGGTTGGTTGCAGTTTAGGGTCACTTTGTCCGTAAGGTCTCATCCGCAACCGTCGCACACCATGATGGACGGGCTCAGATTAGGGTTTTATGATCCGCAGTATTTACACAGCAGTTGATGGCGAATTGTTTTTCGTCGTAGTTGTTTTCCCCTTCAGTATGGGAATCTCTGTGAAAGTTTACATATTTTGAATCGGAAAGTAGGTTTATGACTTTTTCAATGAGCATCATTTGCGTACAGCGAGCCAGCAAACTTGACGCGGTACCATCGCAGTAGCAGCGCGGTAGCGATTTACTGCAATTGCGCTGAGATAATTTAAATTGGTTTCGAATATAATTGCTTGTGGTACTTATTGTAGCACCATTCATCCGAATGGCACAGTATGTTTCCGCTAATACGTTTTTTTATTATTCGCTTCCATATTTGTCAATTTAAAGCTGGCTGTTTTGACTGACACATGAGTATATTAATCGGTCGTACCGTACCAATAAATCGCGGAAACGTTGATTTGAGCTTTGAGTGGCAGGTCACTGAAGGTGGTTCAATGAAATCTGAATGTTATGGATATCAAATAACTTGAAACATTACTGTATTGGAGTTTGGTCAGAGACTCATTAACGTATCTAAGCCAGATTTAAATCAACGTTTGCTTTCCATTACCGGTCGTTCTCTCATAATAAGACACCAAATCAAAATAAAAACAAAAAAAGAGTTGGTGTAGAGGGGCCCGTAGCGTAGTTGGCTACACGTTCGCCTTAAGTATAAGCGAATGGCCATGGCCCATGAATTCGATTCCCAACCCCTCCACCAAACCCTCGCCAGTCGCCGGGTCCACGGCTAATACGGTGGCGTCTTGGGGTATGCGCCTTACCGTCACGGCTGCCTGATGACGACTGACAACTTGGTCTTCTGGGAGGCATTCCTCCAACGTTGCCCGGATTAAATGGCAGCCAATACAATGGACTCACGAGAAGATGAACTGCCAACTACAACGATAACGAATAATGGATATCTAAAAACAGATTCTGTGTGGATTCTGTACAGCGTTTCCTTGGAAATTCGGTTTCCCGGGGAAGTTGCGAGGAACTTTCCATAGAAATTTTCAATAATTTCTGCTTTTGAAAGACCATTTCATTGTCCCGGACGATTACTACCGATTTTGGGAAAATCCCTTCTAATTGATCCAGCTGCCACCTTTTTGTGGCGGCAGAGAATCTTTTCATTTTCGATTACCATTCTGCCAAGTTTTACGCCGTCACGCTGTTTCCTCCACTTTGTCCGATTATGAAGGTCAGACAGAAAGTGAGTTTTCCAAGTGCTCTACAATTTCTGGATTAAGTGTTGCGAATTCTGCCACCTAGACGAATGATTCTCCGAAACGTCTTGGAGGTCTGGTTTCGAAACTGTTATGAGCGGTCTTCCAATAAGGACTTGGTCTGCGGTCAGTGCCAAGAAGTCATTGGAATCGTTACTCATGGGAATTTGAGAATTAATGTGCGTTTGATTCGTTGTAGCTTAACTGCCGAGTTTAGAATGACTATTCTCTCTGTTTTAGAGTATGGCTCTTTTTGCTTCCTCTCAGCAGCTGATTACCAACTGATCAAATTGGAACTAATTCGTTGTTTGCGTATTGCCCTTGCAAAGCCTTAGCTGTATACATTAACCTGGAGGTTCTTGCTGGAGTCACTCATTGTAAGCACCGCTATTGAGAGCTCTCACTTAGAATAGACATCGAATGTGGAACAAGTAACACACTTGTCTAAGATAACTTCGATAACATGCTTGAACTGGTTCGTCGATCAAGACTCCTGAGAGTTTATCTCAACGACATTTCCTCAGATCTTTGTCTTCCGTGTTATAATCCATCTTGAGTTTACTTCACTAAAGGCGGTTCTTCAATTGAATACGACCTGTACATGAAACACGATATTCAAGGAATACCAAATCATCTTAGACAAATAACTATTCGCTCCTTTTTTCTGAAAAATATGAACATGTCAATTGCAGTAACAGATATTTCACTGATGGTTCTCGCATTAACGGATCCTCTGGCTTCGGAGTTTTTAATGTAACTTCAACCACCTTCCGAAAACTTCAGGAACCGTGTTCGGTTTATGTTGATGAGCTGGCAGTAATTAACTTCGTCTTGAGGATAATTTCCAATCAGCCCGTATTATTTCAGCTTCTCGGATAGTCTTAGTTCTATCGTGGCACTCCGGTCGATGAAACCTGTTAAGAACGTATCTTACAAACATGAGAGAGCAGATGCGTGTTTTAGTCGAAAGATCATTCAAGATTAGGGGTCGTACACTTATTACGTAAGCAATTTTTCTGGTTTTTTGAACCCCCCCCCCCTTATTTAAGATTTTTCCCATACAAATATTTTTTTTATTTATATGGCGCGTAAGAAAACCACAGACCCCCCTCCCCCCAAAAGTGCTTACGTAATATGTGTACGGCCCCTTACAATGATCAAGATTACCTTTGTGTGGGTCTCTTCTCACTGCTCAATCTACAGCAATGAGAAGGAGACTCGCTGGCAAAGGTGGGCACAACGAGTTCTTCCCATTAGTCCTCCGTGTACTCTTCAGAATTGGAAAAGAAATTGGACACACAACGAACTTGGACGGTGGCTATTTTCCATATTTCCAAAAGTTTCTGGGCGAGCGTGGTTCAGAGGTGAGGACTTAAGTCGAGGCTTCATTCGCGTGATGTCGAGAAGTCGACATGTCAGCGTGATATCGACATAAGTCGTGATGTCGATCATCCTAAAGTCGGTCATGAATGCTTGTGTCGATAAATAAGCCGCAATATCCATATATACCGGCTTGCTTGCCAAACAGATGAAAATCGCTACAAAAGATCTAATTGCCGGGATTCGGCGGATGGAGTACCTAATATAGAATGGATGACACAAGCCTTCTTCTATCTTCTGAAACACTGAACCTGCACCAGTCTTCAAAAAATCATATTCTGAGATTCAAAAAATAGGAGTGAAATAAACCCCAATCTCGCAAAAGATCCCAATCCAGACATGCATTGTCTTTTTATATATTGTACCAGCTTTGCGATTTGGGCGTAGCTTATTTCGTAAACAAACCTTGAAAGGCAAATTCCTGCAAAACCAAGCATTTTTTGAGTAAACCACACAGATAAAAATATGTTGTGATTTTAAATGTATTTTCATGCACATATTTGGAGCATACAAATAAACGTAACATTCGATCGATTCCACTGTCCCCTTAAATCGAAATAAATTTAAACTGTGCTTGCTTGTAAAATTTAGTCAAATTTAATTGAATATCGAATGTTAATTCGTTTGATGGGATTAGCTGCTATTTTACACGTCGTTGAATTTTCAAAACTATTTACTGTGCACGGTATGTATCCGACAGAATAGGCTTTCCTCTATCAAATAAGGGAATTAGTTTTGGAGTAAAATGCTTGCATTCTACGGAATTGATAAAACAATGTTTGTTTACAAAATAAGTTACGCCCAAATCGCAAATCAGTCCCGATATCTTCCCTTTAATTGCATATTATTCGGCAACTCGGTCGTACGAAAAATATCTTGACTGTGCATGCATATGCACAGCACATGTTCCGAAATGGACAAATTGATATGAAGTTTGCGAAAAAGAATCCACGTGTCTTGGAGGGACTCGAACCATCAACCTCCTACTCTCTAGATAGGCGTGATAACCCCTACACAACAAGACCACTTAAAGGTCACGTTTGCGGAAAAGCCATCAGACTCCGAGTACCAACCTCCACCGCGGTTAGCTGTGGATCTTCTTCTTCTTGGCATTACATCCCCACACTGGGACAGAGCCGCCTCGCAGCTTAGTGTTCATTAAGCACTTCCACAGTTATTAACTGCGAGGTTTCTAAGCCAAGTTACCCTTTTTGCATTCGTATATCATGAGGCTAACACGATGATACTTTTATGCCCAGGGAAGTCGAGACAATTTCCAATCCGAGAATTGCCTAGACCGGCACTGGGAATCGAACCCAGCCACCCTCAGCATGGTCTTGCTTTGTAGCCGCGCGTCTTACCACATGGCTAAGGAGGGCCCCACCACCGACACTCCTTATAAAATAGTGTAACAAATCTTCGGTTTGAATTGGAAAGGCAATTCACAGTGCATGCTGCAAAAAACAGGAATTCTTTGATAGAAAACTCTAAAGAAGAATTTATTGAATGGAAATATATTTTTGACGATCCTTTCATTTAATTCAGGAGAAATCCCTCCAAGATAATATTTCAAGCAAAATTTCAATTTTGCTAAATTACCCAAAAACCTCCTCGAATAAACTTTTGCTGGAAAATTCTATTAAATCAAACAACCATATCTGGTAAATTTTCCATATGAATAATATGTAACTCCAGTAGCCTTGCGAACAAAGGCGTAGGATTGTCAGTCCGGGTTCAATTCTCGGTCCAGTCTAGGATGTTTTCGGGTTGGAAACATTCTCGACACCATGGGCATAGTGTATCCATTGTACTTGCCACACAAGATACATACTCATGCAATGGCGGGCATAGAAAAGCTTTCAATTAATAACTGAGGAAATGCTAATAGAATACTAAGTTGAAAAGCAGGCCAAGTTCCAGTTGGAATGTAGAGCCATAAAAGAAGAAGAAGAAGAAGAATATATAAAAACAGTTCCCAACAGATTTTTTTTATATGATTATTTTATGAATGATATAATTTAATGATATGATTATTTAACAGGTTGGAGGAACATAAACAGTTTTCTAAAATAATAAAAACAACTGGCTCATTAAAATACATCATATTTTTTGTACAACTGGATGTTATTATTATTGTCTTAATTGACGACACTTTCGTCCCTTGTAATTGGATGTTATGCATAGTGAATATTCTGCAAGAAGCTTTAAAGAATTACTTCTTATAATTCTGGGAAAATTAGAAGTGAAACCTGTCATAAAAGATTTATTTATATTTTCTCAATGTTTTTTTTCTGGTTCAGAATTCAGAAAGATTGACTCCCAAAAATAAATTTGATCTCAAGAAAACAAAAATAAGTTTTCCAGATGAATTCAAATTCTACTATTTCCGTCCAAATCTAAAAATGTTTTTCGACAGCCAAAATCAAAATATCAAATAATCAATAAAAATACGGAAATTTTAAGTCTCAACGAAATCTCGCTTTACGTAAAAAAGCATTCACAAACACGTGAACTAATAAGATCACGGTGCATTTTGAGTCATGGTTTTCGAGAACAACAGCACATAACATATGTGTAACTCAGGTTCGAAAAGATGTACCCAAGTTCAGATTCAGAGGTGGTATAGAGAAAATCGTAATGTCAAAGCCATTAAACCAGTTCACTTTCGAAACACGGAAAAAAATATAGTAAACACAATTAAACCTTACACGGTTAGATGACTTTACCCATTATTGAGTACTGTTTTTATGTTGATATTATTCCCACCGTGAAGAAGTCACCCTTTTCTCTCAAAAATTCTACTTTGAAAATTTTGGTTGATTTAACCAAATTCCTTCATCATTACAAAATTAAGTTTGAAACAATAATTGATTTTAGTTCAATCAAAGTAAATTGCCTGTATTCCGAGTATTAAACCACCCTACTTGGGCATTAATTTACAATGTTCTTAAAACTCATATGTGATTATGTACATTATGTGGATCTCCGTCGGACATATTGTCGTACTTATCTTTTTCTAGAATGCTGCGACGGTCTTACACTCGTAGGCTCGACTGCAAAGGTATAAGGTGTCAGTCTTTCACCGTCATTAGCCGTCTGAGTACACGCGACCGCACACGTAAGGTAATCAAACTCATCAAATGCTTTAGCCAAGCAAGCCTTTGGCACAGCAGAGTGCAATTGATTCGCATTCTATATCAGTCCGCCCAGCCTGTTGTTGGAGGCATGGAGTGCGATCCTCTCGTTTAATAAACAATGTGCACTCGATTGACTGTGGATATACAACAGTAAAGCACATGTGGAGATTGGACAAATCAAGCATTCGAAAGATATTCAATTTGCAAAAAGAGATCTAACCGCGGTGGAGGTTGGTACTCGGATTCTGATGGCTTTTCCGCAAACGTGACCTTTAAGTGGTCTTGTTGTGTAGGGGTTATCACGCCTATCTAGAGAGTAGGAGGTTGAGGGTTCGAGTCCCTCCAAGACACGTGGATTCTTTTTCGCAAATTTCATATCAATTTGTCCATTTCGAAACATGTGCTGTGCATATGCACAGCCAAGATATTTAACAAAAACATTCTTTTTTCGTTCGACCGAATTGCCGAATAATATACAAATAATGTGACTCAAATTTTGGGTTAATTTATTTGTCAGTGCAGGGCTTAACTTTTATACCACTTTTTAGTGCCGTGTCTCTTTTCTCAGATGACAGAACGATGTTCCCTATACCAGTTATACAACTTTGGCGAGAAGCAAAAGGGGGCCAACTTTTTGCTACGGTTTCTCTTCGAAGTTGTGTTATGTGACAACAGTCACGTTTCCTGGAACGTTCTATAGAACGTGATTAGCGTTTCCAAATCCGTGACCTAAATCACGGTGTACTTTTGCTTGTTTACGAATTTGAGAACACCTTTTCTGCGTGGTGAAAATTGAATTGACATTTTTTTCTAAATAAAGATTTTAGATAACAAATAGAAAGAAATGGAAACCTAATTGTCAGTAATATACAGATACACCTGTGAACATTTTCGAGAGTTGCTGTTTAAGCCTATTTCAACAAGAGTTCAAATATGGATTCCCAGCAAAAATACCCAGAAAGTACCACGAATAACGCTAAGGTCTTAAGGGGTACTTCTCAATAAAAAGGTGTAATTGTCTTTGTCAAGGGTTTGTTAGCTACGGAATGGATACAATCGCTTTGAAGATTAAACCAACCGAAGAAAAACATTGAAAGTTTTGCGGTTTCGAGGATAGTATGCCAAACAATCTGTTACCATCTGCTGGTCGATTAAGCACTCTAACTTCCCTTTCTTTCTTATTGTATTATTGGATTCCCTAATCTCGACTAAATCGCGAGACTTTCGGATCCCCAAATCTGAAATTATAGAAAACCGAATGTATTGTAAAACCTGATTTCGGCTCCGAAACGCTTAACGGCAAATGAGCCTTCAAAAAACGAATGTTCAAAAAAGTGCTTGATTACTAGCGTAGTTAGTGGACGTTGGGGATGCGAAATCCTCGGATACTTCTGAGATCCAGAAATGGGCAGGTTCGTCGGAGTTTCCCATCAATGACAATCGGATGCAACAACTGCGGATCCTGTTTCATCTCTGCAACTTCTCCTGCATAACTTTTTTGTTGAGAAATACGCGTGAGATTGTTTAGAAAATCGTTCAATTCGCTTTAAGAGAAATTTTATTCTAGCATGACAACGCGAGTGCGTGGAGAGCTGTTGTGTGCGAATCTACGGATCTAGGCTACGAGACGTACAAGACCCGTATAAACGATGATCAAAGAGTTCATTTGAAGGTTTTGACTGATCTGGAAGCCTTATTGTACTGCGTTCCTCTACAAAAGAACCATCAATTTTTGGATGTGTTGACGGAGGTTTTGGTTTTGTCGCGCGATCCTAACCGGGTATTCAAGCCTAAGCGGGTCTTCAAACCATGAACACTGGTTTTGCAAGTGAACAGCCGTTGCACCAAGTGATGGAATGTCGGCAGGGTGTTGAGCTTCGGCAACGTGATTCCAGTCTCCGTGTCTCTGATAGTCAATTGGCGACGAAAACATGTGAACCAGAAGGTAATGATGACAGTCTGCACTTTACAATCATAGATTCTGTCCTGAAATATGACTTCAGGGGAAGTTGAAGAATGCTGCAAAACGTCACGTAAAGGTATCTTAACCAAAGTACCGAAGACAGTTCTAAAGTGGAATGGCGAGCGCCTCTCTCCATTTTGACGTAATGAAGCTGACCTATTTTTCAAAACGCAGCTAAGGTATAAACAAGCTGCATTTGCCTGAAGCATTACAAAAGCCATGTGTTTCTAAACCAACTATGCCGTGCGTCTATATGTCCATCTAGGATTTTGGAGAGATGCTGTTCTGGCGGATGTCAAGCCAATATTGCTGGAACTCGTTTGGCAGCGGATCGTTCCAATCACAGCTCTCTTTCCTTTCACCATGTGATTGCACAAATATCTTCGCTTGTAGCACAGCTGGACCAACGAGGTTAGGCAGGTCAAAAATTCGTTCCAATAGACCGAAAGCTGGTTAGCCGAATATGTCATTCGGTCGAACAAACCGTTAGACCGAAATAGATATACGACCGCAAATGCCATTGAGCCGAAGTGATCATTTAGCCAAAAACATCGTTTGGCCGAATAGATAATATGGCCGGGAACGACGTGTGGCTAAAATGGTAGCTAGGCAGAAAGAACCATTTGGCCGAAAATAACGTTTGCTTAACTTAGTTTGATTGACCGTACACATCGTAGTTGCTAGTCGTGATTGGCCGAGAAACAACAAATGTACACAGCACATCAAATGAATAGTTTTCTAGGGACTAGAAAGCTGTTCTTACAGTAAATTTTTTGATTAAGAGGTTCCCTTAATTCAAGACCAATAAATATGCCGTCCTTACTCCTCACAGTCAATTTAAAATAAGAAGAAAAGAATTAGTTCGACACTCATTGCTACAAGAGACCAAGGAATCCTCTGCATATCCGTGAGCGTCACTGGAAACGCTAGCTGGTTAATTCAGAAGGTAATTCATGAAAAGTCACCTTGGTAAGCGACTAAATATATTCATTATAGGCAAAGTTATTTTAAAGACACGAAGACAAAAAGCGTGTTTCAAATCATCATTTCTCCTGACTGAACTGACGTGCCTAGCACTAACACAATCGAAACCGTCCTAATTGATTTTCTGCTCTTCAATGCAGAAATTGAATTTTTCACTTCGCATTCTATTTGACTACCTGGCGTGTCCAGCAATTCAGTTATCCAAAAAAGCCGTTTGGCCGAGAAAGCTGATGATAGAATTGGTCATTTGGCCGGAAGCACCGCTTGACCCAAATAGTTGATGTACAGAAAAGAGCATGTGGCCTAAAATGTCGGTTGGACGGCAGCATAATTTGGCAGAAAACTCCGTTTGTCCGAAATGGTCGATTGGCAGAAAAGGCCATTTGGCCGAAAATGTTGTTGGGTCGAAAACGTCGTCTGAACGAAATGGTCAATTGGCAGAATGGGCAATACGGCCGAAAATGTCGGTTGGCCTAAAAAGCCTTTTGGCTGAATAAGTTATTTGGCCGAAAACAAAGTTTGACAGAAAACGCCATTTGACCGAAAATGTCGTTTGAACGAAAACGTCATTTGGCCTTTCATACGTCCTTAAATGTTGTTTGCTGTTAGTTCGGTCGGCCGAAAATGTAAGGCCGCACAATAGTGTATGTGAAAAGCGGAAGTGATTAATGATAATTGAGTGAAGAGTAATAATTGGGACGAGAATAGTGAAAATTAAAAAGATTGAAATAAGATGAGAAGTGAGGAATAAAAAGTTCAAAGTGAGACGCTGTGAGGTGCGTTTTGGAACAAATCCAGCTTCCTATACCGAAACCGGCTTACGCGCCAATCTGGATAGACTTCCAGATTGTCAGCTTGGTGTTTTACGCCCGACTAACTACCGAGAATGAAGCTCAGGGCAGGTTCTGTGGATCACTCGAATGTCCGATCGAATACTCTCAACACTCCCTCTATTTCTCTCTCTAACGCCAACGAATCAAACCCGATCAAGTTGTACACGAGTACGTATCGGTATGCTGTATCGGAAATTAAATCACTTCGAATCTAGATCAACACGAGTCCCCCAATAACCCAACTCTTTCGAGACAGTAATTGTAGCAGTAATACAAACATTAGGTTTTTAAGTTGACAATGTATTGTAGATTCTCTCTCTGGTTCAATGCTACGGGGTCTACGGATGAGCCCTAAACCTAACCTGCTTGGGGGTGTGTGTGTGTGTGGCTTAACCTATAGGTAAAGTTCAAGATGATACCTGTCGTTTCTGTGAAAGGGAC
This sequence comes from Armigeres subalbatus, assembly GCF_024139115.2. NCBI lineage: Eukaryota > Metazoa > Arthropoda > Insecta > Diptera > Culicidae > Armigeres > Armigeres subalbatus. The sequence continues at coordinate 57,797,815 of NC_085140.1, forward strand.
ACGGAAGATTCGGAACATTTATTGTGTACCTGTGAAGCACTTTTCCAAAAAAGGCGCAAATTTTTCGATAAAGGACTAATACAACCATCAGATGTATGGATGACTTCTCCCAGTAAGGCAATACATTTCATAAGATATGTTATACCTTATTGGGAAAATGCCTACAATCAGCAAGTGGAAGTCACTCAAATTCATAGTGATATGACACACTGACAAGGCACAAACATTAAAACGGGGCCTGCCACAATAGATCAACCAACTGGTCGCAGTGGAAAATGTACCCAACAAGGAAAAAAAAAACCTATAGGTACCTTTGCTGGGGTTTTCGTTGCGGCCGTTCTCCTCCTTGCTGATACTGGGTTCTTGGTGCGGATGAATCGCTGTTGGCAATCGAAGTGAACGCCCACGTGCCAACTGGGCGGGACGAGATGGTGTACACGTGCGAAATCGGGTCGCTGTCAAAGCGCGACCACGCGGTGGCTGAGGGTTTGTTCAATTCTAGCACGGATAGTGGGAACGAAAGGTACGGCTACCAAATCAGGAATCAACCGTACGTTCACCACTGCGGATTAATCTAGCATTCGGGCCAATCACCGTACGTTTGGTTTCACGTCAAAGACCGGTTCTCAATGTCGAGTACCACGTGGATCAGGGTGGCCTGTGTGCCGAGATTCCCGACTTCTTCTCACTCGCAAGGTTGCTTGGAGATTTCTCACCGTTTTCCTGGGAACAAAAATATTCCAAACGGAAAAGCCACAAATTCCGTGGCTAATAGAAGCCACATGTTAAAACACACCCAACTTTTATCATAAGAAAACTTTTCCTACCTTTTCAGAATTTAAACCGTATTACACCCATTTTTAATAATTTTATACTTGAGATGATAAAGAGATTTTTCAATGGACCTAGTTTAGGAATTTAAACAATTAAATATATAATTTGTGTTACTAGGTATTAACTATAGTTTACACTACCTTTCTAGTCACTACCGAAACGTAAAAGTAACTTTTAGGTCGCAGGTTTTGATAACTACCGATCACGATTGAGCCAAACTATCAGATGATCGCGTGATCTAACTTCGAAATGGACAAAGGACACTCCCGCGGAATTCCTGGCGGAGAATTAGTGAATTTTAGCAAATGTCTAAAGCGTCGTCTCTTTCACCCTTATGTCCAACTGACCCGACCTATCCTTCTATCTCATTCTGTAGATAGTTTTTTTTATAACATTTCGTTCGCGATTTATCCATTCGGACTCCCGGATTGCTCTGACCGTAGTTGTAAAACATTTTGCAAACTCGCACGTCCGTGAATATTCATTCCACCTTTTCATCGTGCAGTGTTCATTGTTCAAGTGACATACTGGTTTTCTAGGTGAATTCGATTTAGTAAACTGGTATACTAATCTCTTGTCTCTCAATTAGAAAAGTTCTCTTTATCAAAAAATAATACAGTAAGTACGCAATATTTGAACTGTTTCAACGCCACGCTCTTTTTCTCGCTTCCAATTTATTCCTTACTACTCACTTCTTATTTTTCACTTCTCACAGTGAGAAGTGAGAAATAATAAATTGGATGTGAAACGTCTTACTTCACACTTTCCACTCCACATTTCTCACTTCTCACTATGAGCAGTGAGAAATGAGATGTAAGAGGTATTACTTCACACTTATCACTCATAATTTCCCACTTCTCACTTACGTAGTTTCTACTACACATTTCTCATTTCGAACTTCTCACTTTCCCACAGTGAGAAATGAGAAGCGAGACGTTTTACTTCTCACTTTTTATTTCAACCAGAAGATTTTTCCTGTAATACTAAAGAAGAGTTCCCTGTGGAAAATCATTCCCCGTAAATTTATGTCACAAAAGACATGAGCACTTCACTTCCTACTCCATAATCGACTACTGATGACATGCTTACACACAAGCTCCTCTAGTCTTTGATCGCTTTATCACGTACACTTAGTGTTCGAGAAGGCAAAACAAGTCCTCCTCTAGCTATTACGAGAATTCCTTTAGGATCTATTCCGTTAAGGTAATGAAATTATTCCACAAAAGATACTCAGAGCAATTATCGTATTGATTTTAGTTGTATGTAACTACTCATCACTATTGAAGGTCAAGGTAACAAGGTAACAAGGCGTTTTCTACTTTCCCCATCCCACTAGGGTAAGTGGAAAAAGAACTCCCAATTTTAAAATCTATTTCCATAAATTTCAAGCGACCAAAATGGTATGAATTTCCGCATAGTTGGTGCAAAATTGACTGTTATTGATAGCCCATTTTGATTGAACGCATTTAGATCATTTAAACTGGTTTTACACTAATTTAAACATGCACTATCGATTTTTCCTTTTCCACTTCCCCCAGTGTACCTTATTTAAAGAAAAAGGGAGTTGATGGTGTTCGACCAGGGTTCCTACAAATTAAAGAAATTATGATAATTAATGTAGTTGGACATGTGGCATACCAGTTGGAACATGAGTCTCTGTTCTGTGCTGTGATGGGAAATGTTCCAAAAAATGTGTGGGATTTCTTTTGCGAATTTGGTAATAACTTTTTTTTCAAAAATTATAACTTTCAGGCTTTTTTTATTAACATGTAAAGCTTAAAGGATTCTAGCACTTTGTCATATAGATCATTGTTGTAAATACAAAGTGTGTGAAATTAAAAAAAAAAGAATCAAATCGCCACCAATTTCAGATTTAGAGCAATGACCTATTAGAAGGAAGTTATGTGATCCTTAAAGGATCATGGTTATGGAAAAAACAAAATTTTAAATAATTTAAATAACCTCAAATAGCAAATCAGTCCTAACCATGTCTAAAATATGATATGAGTGCTGCTAAAGCGCATCAAACAATCTAGAAAACACCAAATCATTCAACAAGGTAAAATACCAGCTCCAACGATGCGATCCACACCAAATTCAGCAATCTTGAAGACACTGCTGACCTTGGCACTAACATTTCATTAACTAAAAAAAAGCTAGAACCAAATATTAATTCACGCTGCTCGTGAGATTTCGTTCGGCTGATAAAACCTACCGCGCGCGGCGTAGTCTTAGTTGTCCATCGACCATGAAAACTACTACGGCGCGGCATTGAGCGTCAAACCGTTTCCTCTCGGTTCTTGTCGTTTGTCGAATCTTCGCTGTAGTTTGCGTCACTTTTGCCATTGATGCAGCGCGCATCGTATCGTCCCACAAGAACTCACAAACTGTTTCGATTAATATTTCGAATCCATTCAATCGGACGGACCGTGGAATACTTTGTTGCGTGGTAGGTACAATAAGATCGTCGTTCGGATAACGATAACTTGACAATCACTACAACACGTGTCAATAAGAGTAATATAATGGAATATGCGTTTCTGATTGTGCTTCAATCGCTTCGCAGTAAATTTTCTATATGTATGTTTCCCAAAATAGACGCGTCCCTTGGAGGCGTTTGTTTTTATCGCACAAACCACTGAAGTAGGTGTACAAACGCCACTAAAGAATGCTCGTAGATACATGGGGTGATAATCGCCACGACCACCACAAACGACAACATCGTTACGCCCGCCCGTGCGCTACTTTTTCGGCTGATGATAAGGGCGCGAAGTGCCATTCATCGCGCGCACTTTCCATTATACATGAGCAAAAAAATAAGAGGAGCAGCGAAAGTCATTTGCAATTTCACTCTTATTTCGTCATTGCTCGCGGGGAAAAGTGAGATGCTATCCATCACTGGCGTTGATTCGGTGTCCGAATCCGGAACAAATCATCAAATGGGTGCTCCACAGCCACTCGATCGACGGACAAGATGTTGCGATTTCAGCGATGACCTCGGAATGAAGTCCTCATTCGTCGATGAAGGTCGATCCAAACGATCGAAAAGTGTTGTACCATTGTTGATCATTGAAAAATATTTTCACGCTCAGTTTTGCATCCTACCTACATGAAGCCGTTTCATCAATGAGATTTACGTATGTAAGCAATTGCGAAGCGAAGGGGGAGAAGAAGCGGTAAATAAGACATTTACTTCCATTGAGGAACGCAACGAATGCGAAAATCGTATTGGTTTGGTAAAGAAATTGTCCGAAACCAGTTGAACTTAATTGAACGACTTAATTATGCGCAAGCAATTAAACGGTATACAGTGTACAAAGTGGGATAATCAGGGAAAAATAACTAATAATTAAAATTTATTTGTATTGGACGATCGAAGAATGATAAATTTTGATACATAAACCTATGAATGTTATTGATATTTGATATTAGTAAGATACGCAGGATTTAACACCTCGAACTGATTGAACGGATTACGATACATTAAAAATAACACGATAAAAGCCCTTCGAACTCTGAAAGACGCAATTTTTCCACACAGCGGTGTATTCATCAACCTAATTATAGATACGACCTTTCCGCGGGTCACTGGTTAACCTCCAAAAACCTGTTTTCTAATCCACATCCGCTAGCAGACTTGTCGCGCGCAACCCCTAATCACGGTCCATTACACTCAGTCAAGCTCACCGAAAGCCACACAAAATGCGGAACTCTAGTCCGAACTCCAGGTAGTTCGCCGAAAGGGGGTAGGTGGGTGACTGTCGGTAACAAATGTTTAGGTCGAAGACGTAGTGGCTAGCTAGATACCCTGTGCCATGTTCGTCAGTCAAAACAAGCGCACAACTCGTTCCAGCCAGACTGCCAGTTAATGCAAACGATGAATGAAAACAATAATATAATTACGGTTGTGACCGCGTCCAGCCGCGATGTTTGAATCACTTCTCCATATCTCGCGGCGGAGCAGGGATTGAGATATCTTAGCAGATGTCAGTTATGCTATTGCAATTGGAAACGATAATGTTTGACGCTTAAACGATCTAAATTGATCATTTACTTATTAAAATTTTATCGTTTAAAGTAAACTTCCAATAACAAAGCACCTTTCCAACACTGCAACCCTTTGTCAGATTAAACGACCAGAAGCACGTTTTGGCGATCTGGATGTGCAAGTTCCGCTACCGGCAGTAGTGGCGGCTGGATTGTTGTTTTAAAAACTTCATTTCACAGTTCATTTCTTTGGCCACCGTCGCCCGTTTGAGCATGAAATTGAGGGTTATGAATGTAGCGTTGTCGTTACCCCATCGTCGTCTCAACAACGGGCTATTAAAAGCCTATAATATTCGACTTAACGATCGATTATTCTTCTCCGTTTCGCACTTCGATCGGCGTCTACTCTTTGGACTATTCGCTCTTTTGCTCAGCAGTGAGCGATAGGTTTTATTGTTGGTATAAAAATGATTAATTATAAATTTTAAAAATTGAAAGGTCCTTCGATGAATTTTGAAGTTAAGGCGGGCGGGGAAGAGCTCGTTATGCAAATGGATCCAAGTGGGTTATGATGCAATTTCAGTCAATTTCATGGCCAACCAAGCTCTTGGGGGATCACCGCTGATCTCCTTGAATGGAAAAAATCATGAATCAATTACAACCCATTGAACAAATACTGGAAATACTGGACGAGGATCTCACATAATATGTCTTGCCCAATAAGGCGTGATATTTTCGCAGAGCTGGAAGCCGCGCGTATCGTCACCGTCGAATGTGCGACGCGGACAAGTAAATAAGTATTTTCACTTTCTGCCTCGCTTTATCGCCATGTCCTTTGAAGCAAGTCATGCATCAGTCAGACGTTTTGCAAACCACAGTCTCTTGGAGCGAGCAGAAAAAATCACAACAAAAACACTCGAACGAGCTGCGAGAGAAGCTGCTGGACTCTCGTTCAGCTGTCAAGGTCTGCGTCGAATGCCTGCTACTTGCTTATGGGACATGTGTTCTGGTCATGACCCTATCAGACAAATGGGTCTGATTGAGTGCAAGTGCCGTTGTTGATCGCCTCGAAGGACTACACTAGTGACTGATTTTTTTTTTTTTTTTTTTTATAAAATACTGTTTTGTTTATTTGTAAAATTCAAAACTATGCCTATTTACATTCCATATTGTAAAGCAGATTCTAGTTCATTTATGTCTATTATGTTTTCACATGAATCAACAAAAGCAAAATGTATCGTGAATAATTCTAACATCTTATTTCTATACCGTCTACTAACTCCATTCAAGGTTGGTTGTAATAAGTCGTTGAACGAAAACCTTCTCCAACCCCAGAAATAGCGGAGATTCTTCTTTGGGTTAGATTCCATGCTTCAGTTGCCCGCCGGCATTCACTGTATTTATGCTGAATAGTTTCCACTGTTGCACCACAGTGATTGCAGTTTTCTCCATCAGCTCGTCCAGTTACATATAACAGCTTCCTTGTTGCTACTTTTTCATTTGTGATCAAGTAAAGCTTACTTCTTGTTTTGTTGCAATGTGTGAATCATTGACGTTTTTCCATATTCTTTTCCAATTTTGGACTGGATTGTTTCTTTCCACTTTAGGGATATCAGTTTGGTTGACGAATACATCATGTATGCTGCTGGAGCAAGGGTTTTGTCGAATATGATCTGGTATAATCTCCAAATACTGACGAAGAACTTTTAAACACTGTAGATCAGCTGGTATGGTTGCTGGCTGATTGTTCCCTCCATCGAAATATGATGTGTAGAATGGTATGGACTCTTTTTCTTGGATGTGTCTATTTATCAGTAGTGCCTTGCTTTTCAGGAGTGGAAGTTGTAGTTTAAGGCCACCATCTTCCTGTTTCCGAGCTAACTGTTGCAAAGGAACCCGAAAAGGGCTTCTATTCCAAAGGAAACTACCAATTATAGCCGTTATCTTTGCTGTGTGTTTGGAGTAAGCTGGGAGTATTGATGATATATACCATATCTTTGATGTGATATAGGTATTCAATAACGATACTTTCTGATGTAGTGTCAAGGAGCGAAGCGAATGCAGCCACGTTAGCCTGGAGAAATTTGCAATTACAGAGTCCCAATTGAGCTTTATCATCACACGGATTGAGTTTGCAAAAAACACACCAAGAATTTTAATTTTGTAGTCGGTATTTAGCCACGGTACTGGTAGTACACCATCATCTATAAAGCCCACATCAATTGCTGATGTCTTCATTAAGTTTAACCTGGCGCCCCCAGCACATCCAAAACGTTGGAAGAGAATCATCATGCTTTCCAATTTATCAGCTGACGTTGCCAATACACTGATATCGTCAGCGTAAGCTACGATGAGATCTGTACCGCATACTTGTTCCAGCTTAACGGTGCAGCGTAAAGCAATCAAAATAATAACAAGCTGGCTATTGTGAAATTACGAAGATTCTCTGGGGAACTGATGGGCCCACTGTTGTTTACTGTATCTTTTGCCAGCCGCGTCAGCCACGGTTGGTATTCAAGGTTATCTATTAGTGAACCATCTGGCGGAAAAAGTGGCTGTTTCCCTCGATGAATAAACAAAATAACAGCTGGATTACCGGATATTATTGTGAACTATTGCCAAGATAAAAAAAAATCTACGTTTGTTATAAGAACTCTAGAAATCCTATAGCTTATTGAGCAAGCGTCGTTCAACCAACCGTATCAGATTATCCAGAAGAACATGGCAGGCATTTACTGGTATTGAATTTTGCTTTCACGTAAGAAGCGATTTGTGAAATGTAGTTTAGAGCTATGATTAACAAACTTCAGTGCAGTAGTTAATATAATCCAACTTTACTCATTTTGTTTGATATACAGAACATCAAATAATAGAAAAGGGTTTATTAAATGTTGAATGACATCAAACGGCGATCAGCACCTTAGTTGTGTAGTAGTGTTCATGATTGTGATCAGTAGTCTTAGAGAAAGATTGTCAATAAAGTGTCATTCAGATCATACCGCCCGGTCAAATGGGACGTATTTTATTTGGACTGCTGCTTTGGCAACGAGCGGGTGTTATCGTGTCTTATGAATATGGTTCATTGATCAGAAAATGTTTTGTGGTGATGTGAAGTGCCACTTGGTGTATAATCCACTAATGCGACAACTGGTGCTATTGCCACGACTGGTACATCTAGTCTATAGCTAATATTGATTTATTTATGGAAATTTTGTATTTTTTTCGTGGAATATTTTGTTTTTATTTTGTGGAAAAATCTTCTTTTATAATTGCAATGTTTGCTTTTAAAAGCGCTAATTTATTTTTGTTTTGTGGAAAATTCTTAATTGTTTATGAAAATTTTGCATTATTTGTGGAAATTTTATATTTATTTATTGCTCATACCCTGATTTCTTTATTGACAATTTCCTATTTTTTTATGGAAAATTTCTAATTTTTAAGGGGGAGTTTTCATTTTAGTCAGCAGAGAAAATTAGAATGTCTTATTTGTTTGACCGAACAGACTATTAGGCCGAAAGTCATTTGGCCGAAAGGGTCGTTTGGCCGAAAGGGTTATTTAGCCGAAAGGGTCATTAGGCCGAAAGGGTCATTTGACCGAAAGGGTCATTAGGCAGAAAGGGTTATTGAGCCGAAAGAGTCATTTGGCCGAAAGGGTCAATTGGCCGAAAGGCTCATCTGGTCGAAAAAGTCATTTGGCCGAAAGGGTCATTTGTCCGAAAGGGTCATTTGGTCGAAAGGGTCATTTGCCCGAATAGGACATTTGGCGAATAGGACATTTGGCCGAATAGGACATTTGACCGAATAGGTCGTTTGAAAAGTGAGAAATTAGGTAGGAGTGAGAAGAGAGACATCTCACTTTTTACTCTTCATTTTTCTTTTCACTGTAGAAAATGAGAAGCGCGAAGTGAATAGTGAGACGTCTCACTACTTACTTCACGCTTCTCATTTTTTACAGTGGGAAGTGAAAAATGAGTCGTCTCACTTCTCACTCCTTATTTCTCACTCCTCACTGTAAAAAAATGAGAAGCGCAAAGTGAGTACAGTCAAACCTCCAAGAGTAGATATTGAAGGGACCATCGACTCATGGAAAGATCTAGATGTGAAATATAAAATCCTTGGAGAACTGTTTGAAGGGATCATCATAGTAACCCAGAAAATATTTTTTAATATGGAATAATTTGCTCCCATGAGTCGATATCGAGTTATAGAACATCGACTCATGCAGGTTTGACTGTAGTGTCATTTTCTTTAGTGAGGAGAGAAAAATGAAAAGTGAGAAGTGAGACGTCTCACTACTCTCTTCAGTGTGAAAAGTGAGTAGTGATAAGTGGGTACTGAGACGTATCCCTACTCACTTCGTGCTTCCCACTTTTTACAGCGATAAGTGATAAATGAGGAGTGAGAAGTGAGACGTTTCACTTCTCTCTTCTCATTTCTCACTTTTCGCTGTAAAAAGTGAGAAGAGCGAAGTGAGTAGTGAGACGTCTCACTATTCACTTCGCGCTTCTCACTCTCTACTGTGGGAAGAGAAAATGAGAAGTGAGTAGTGTGACGTCTCACTTCTCACTCTTTATGTTGCTCCTATCACTGTAGAAAGTGGGAAGTGAGATGTCTCACTACTCACTTCGCGCTTCTCACTGTGAAAAGTGAGTAGTGCGAAGTGGGTAGTGAGACGTCTCACTACCCACTTAGCGCTTCTCACTTTTTACAGCGAGAAGTGTTAAGTGAGACGTCGACCAAATGACTTTCGACCAGATGGGTTTCGGCCTAATGGTTTGTTCGGTCTAGTGGCATTCGGCCAAAAGGCTTTCCGCCAAACGACCCTTCCTCGTGGAAAATGGTGATGGTCACACAAGCACCAGATAAGAAGTTTGGAAAGACCAATTTATAGCGTATTTTGCTCTCGAGTCCGTTGAAGATCATGATGGAAAATTCAACGTTCTCATGTGTTTCGGCGGTATTGATGTTAGGAAAATCGCCCAAACCGCTAAAATTTGTAAAACCACATTTGTTGGATAAGCCATTTTGATGGAAGTTTAAGATAAATATTATTCACCCAGGATGTCTCTGCGCAACGAAAGATTTAGATTCCGTCAAATGATATTCAATCCCCACGAGAAATTGGACCATTTTGTAATTCGTTTACGATCGCAAGCTGCAATATGCAAGTTTAAAGATCAAACGGATGAGATGATAATGGATCAAATCGTTTTTGCCACAGAAAGCGATGATAAATTACGTGCAAAATACTTGGACTATGATAGATCTTTGGATGATATGTTGAAGGTTGGCCGTACATACGTAACAAATCTTCAACTGATTCTGTAGATGTTTCTGTATACGAAATCACGAACAAAAAGTTTGTCAGAAAATCATTTAGGCAACGATTCCAAATATCCTGCGCGTACAATATGTCGTCTGTGTAGGAAATTTTGACCTTTTTACAAGGCGCTGTATGTCGAACAAAAAGAACCCCTTAATGTGAATCGGAAGCACAAATCTGATGTTCATCCATCCAAAAGTCAAGATCTACATGCACCGCTCAGGAAACAGAAGTTAATTCGAGAAGTAGATGATGTCACATAAAATATTGAATCAATGAAAGTAAAAAGTTGAATGTGTCAAAGAATTGGAATTTTTGGGATAACATCTATAGAAAAAGGGAGTTCACCTTTCAAATTCAAAGTTGGAAGCGATTATTAAATTTCGTCCACCCAAATCTGCCGGAGATGGTAGGAGCTTTCTTGGGTTAATAACTTTTGTTTATCAGTATATTCCTCATTTATCTACAATTGCGAAATCTCTAAAGAAGTTGACAAAAAACGGCTTACCGTTCCAGTGGTCAGATGGTCATCAACTAGCTTTTGAAGAACTAACAACAATACTTGCGAGGAACGAAGCACTGGCATACTTTGACACAAATTAAGAAACATGTGTTATGGCTGATGCAAGTCCTGTTGGACTAGGAGCCGTTTAATTCCATAAGGATAACGGTGGAGTTTTTCGTTTTATCAGTTATGCATCCAAAACGCTGTCTGACGTTGGAAGACAATATAAACAAATTGAACGGAAAGCACTTGCTCTAGTTTGGGCGGTGAAGAAGCATCATTATTATTTCTATTGACAATTCTTTTGTCTCATTACGGACCACAAACCTCTTTTCGTCATACTTGGTGATAGAGCAAACCCATGTGATAGGATAGAGAGGTGGATATTGAGGTTAATGTCTTACAATCACAAAGTCATATATCATCAGGGAGAAGCAAGGATTGCCGTTCCATTTTCGAGATTAAGCCAGCAAGGTGTAGTTTGTATGTCTTCGAATATTTGTCCCGTAGCTCTTACACAAGCAGAAATAAACGATGCTAATAAGAATGACATAGATTACCTGAACTGATGAACTAGCTGGCAAAGGTGACGTAGGAAATTGTATCGATATAAAACTCTCTCCAAAGATTTGTACTCCGACGGAAACATGGTTTTGAAAAATACATAATAAGTACCAAAGTTACTGCAGAAACGTGTCCTAGCGTTAGCCTACGAACCACATCAGGATAATTGCAATGAAGAAACGTCTAAAGGGAAAGGTTTGTAAGTACATGTCAAGAATGTTTATTGGTTTCAGAATGTTCAACGGAACCAATGACACATACCTAATACCTATGGCATCAGCTCCACGGAAAAACTATCAATGAATTTTACCGAAGTGACAAATGGTTCCCATCTGCTAGTACCTAGTCGTTGAATTATTTTTCAAGGTATCCAGAATTATAAATAATGCCATCAACAACTGCTAGTAATACAATTTCCGGATGAGATAGTTTGCTATCACAACCTTTTTTTTCAAAAGAATTTAGTCAATTTTTTAACGAATCTAGTATACCATTAATTAATCTGTTACGTACGCACCGTTTTAAAATGGTTTGGAGGAACGATTGAACAGAACTTTGCTTAAACGATCAAGATTAGCGCAGCGATGGAAAGAGATTGGAGATCAGATCTTCAAAACTTTCTAATGGCATATCGATCTACACATTCTGTAACAAAATATTGAACCAGCGAAGCTTCTTCAAGGACGTAAAATTCGGGATAAAACTCCAGCGCCCAATGGCATTAACGTTTACTGCCGTTCTACGCATGCTTGTACCAAATTCAAAAAACAACAAATGAGAAAATGGCATTTGAAATTGAACACTAATTTTCATTGCTGGCGTATAATCATAATGCAATATAAGATTATTACATCACAGAACCCTTCAGAAGACTTAATTTCATTGAAATCATTCTTATTTTTTACTCACAAATAGAATTTGCGTCAACAATCATGAAAATAGTTTGGCGGGACAGTTATGCCGAGAAATAGAGCACTTGTTTTATGGTTTCAGCCCCGTTCAATGCATGATTTCGTGAATGACTACTGCGATTGACATATGTCTCCACATGCTTTATCTATGGAAGTGAACCTTCCACGTGGTTGAAGTGATTATGTCGCTTAGAATGAGTGTTGTACAAATTGCCCCCATTAAACCAGTGCAACAGGCTAAGATTGCAAGATCTAAATAGAAAATGCTATTTCAATGTGTGTTGCTCCATAAAATAACAGAATCCGCCATAATGATGAATTTAATCACCACGAGACAATTATGCGTAGAAATTAAGCAATGGGACAAATAGACTTGATGTTGTTTCCAATGATTTTCCGAACAAAGTTCGAAATCTGTTAGAGTTTTCTAAAAGTATGCATCGAAATAGACTGCTCTAGGATTAAAAGTCAAAATCCACAAAAACTAACATGGGACAACTATGCGTAGAAGGGCAGTTTAATATTCCACGATAAACAAAGTGATCAGAAAAAAAGGCAAAATTGTGAAAGATAATAGAAGGAAAGTTAAGCAATCAAATATTGACGTGAGCGATCAAGTAGTTATCAAAAACTTCATCAAACGTAACAAGCTATCAACAAATTTCAATCCGCAACCCCCCGTGGTTTTAAGAAAAAAAGGAACAAGACTAACCATGAAGCACACTGAAACCGGAGCTGAACTGGACAGACATGTTAATCATGCAAAGTACTCATGTTGGCAAGTTCGTTAGATCTTGGATCTGGACCGATACCGTTTTAACTCAAATTTCGAACATGACGCATATTCCGAACACTGGCGTTTAAGCGCCTTAAAACCAAAATATCCATTAATTTTATATACGAAGGATCAAATAGGACGTATTTTATTTGGACTGCTACAAGTTTTACGACTCAAACAGAAGCAGTTGTCCACAAATCTACAAAACCAGATTTCTGTACCTACCTCAAGAGTTGCACAAAAAACTGTCTAGTCACCCGCAAAACGTGACAGCAGATTATGCAAAATTTCGCAATTTCCCCAAAACTCGACAATGTCTAGAGCAAACCAAAACCAAACAATTGATCACCGCCAAAGTTTTACCCACAATGCTAATAGCCCACCAGCTGACGGAGACACAGCCACCTCCACCAGCCCAATAATCCGCGGAGACCGCCCGGCCAGACTTCAATTCGGCAACTCGGCTCGGTCTAACAATTGTTGCCAAGCACGCCATGTTTGCATCATAGCTGTCTGGCCAAACTCGCAACGGAGCACCGCACCCGTCTGTCTGACCCGCGTGGCCCCATCACCGCGTCCAACAGAAATTCGGCTGGTCGATCCCTCCACTCCACACTCCACCTTTTGTGAGTTTGTGACGACACGCCGGCTGTAATGATTGTCGCACGATCGCGATTCAAAAATTTAGCGATCCCCACTGTATCACTCCGTGGTCGTTATTATTGCTGGTAGACAGTTGTAAACTGCACCACAGCTCGGCAGCAACCGGCGGGGAAGGTTTCAATGATTTTGACATTGGTGCTTGATTTTCAACACGTTTGCCACGCATACTTGGACCGCGGTGACATGTGAGTCGCACCACTGCAGTACGATGCGACGCGGCAAGCAATAATGATCGCAATAACAATAAATTTAATGTGAGCTCAGCTGTTGCTGGACAAGCGGATCACAGTAACTGGATATCAATGTAGTGGCGAGAGATTGACTAATTGATTGAGCCCCTTGCTCTGACGAAAATCTTTTCCAACTTCTAATCAAAATTGATAGTTCACTTGTCAACGGGCGCGCGCTATCTTCCAGAATGGTTATTTATCACTTTTGACTTTCAATTTCAGCTTTCCAAATTAGGTAACAATCATTCCGACAGCACCAAGGTCACAACACGCGAACATAAAATCATCAACGAATCATGTCACGCACGTTCCGATCGATGTTTTGTTTTCATGTATATTCAACTAAAGATTCCCGCTTTTCGATCGTTTCGTCTTCGTCTGTTCCGTCTCCTTCGGGGCCCTCAAATTTTGTTGTTGACGAAATGCTGCGATTCGCATCTTCGCACAGTCACACACGCGTGCGCGCAGAGTAGCTTTTTCCGTGCGCTCCAAACCGAACGCGAATAAGGTTGCAACCTAATTTCATCAAGCCTAATAACACTCACAAAACGTATATGTGCGAATGAGACCACGAAATAAAAAAAACGCGATTATTAATCCACCTAGTGGTGATGGTATATTTCTTATTAGGAAATATGTGACTTGAGGATTTAGATTTTTGTTCGTCAAATGTGAGTGATGTCCATATTCCAAATTTCCTGAATTACATCAAATTCGATTATTTCTTAATTCATGGAGCTCATACTAAATACTAGACTGGCCCACCAGTCGAATTCCACTCCCTAGGATTGTGTCTTTGGGTGAGAAAATCAATCTTTCAAAATTTCAGCTCAATCGCTTGTTGCATAAGCTGGCGCATTTGATTTGAAGTTTGTATGGGGATTTCAGACAAAATATTTAGGAAAATTCATCTTCGTCACTCATTCGATCTGGAGAATCTGGAAGTTCTGATTGCTCGATTGAGCTCAGAATTCCAAAAAGTGCAAATGGTATGTTACTGAATAGAATTGTCTGGACATTTTCCGAAAACCTCTCCAGGAATTACTTCGAAAGTTCTCTTATTTAAACCATACGTTATTTCTTATGGAATTCTTTCTAAAATTGCTGCAGAAGTTCTCTCAAAATTTTATGAATTTAAAAAATATTTTCTGATGAAATTTGTAAAGGACTTTCCGAACGAATTTCTAGAGTAACTGCCTGATGAAATTTCTGAATGAATGAATTTTCGAAGGAAAGGACGAAGTTTTCCAAGGTTTCCAAAGATATTTTTAAAGAAATTTCCAAAGGAATTCCTAAAGAAATTTCCATAAGAACTCGTAAATTAATTTGCGGAGGAACTTCTGATGGAGTTTCTGGAGTTTCCAAAGGATTTCCAAAGATATTTTTATAGAAACAATAATACAATAATTGGCAAAGAATTTCTAATTCCCAAAGGAGTTCCGAAAGTATTTCTTATTGTAATTCCGAAGGAATTCCGAAAGAAGTTTCTATAAACGCTGTAAAGGTATTGTTGATGTAATGTCTTCAGGAACTCCGGTACTGAAGAGATTTTTCTGGAGGATTCTCCTTTAGAATTTCCTGAAATAATTTCGGAAGGTATCCCTGAAGGAATATTTGAAAAAAATCTCAAAAAAAGTATTAAAAAAAAATCTATTTTATTGCTAATGAAAATTTCAAAGGAGTTCCTAAAGAAATTTTCGAAGGGCTCTCAAAAAAATTTCTGGAATTTCCGAAGTAATTTCTAAAGTAGTCCCTGAATGAATTTGCAAAGGAACTTCCGAAGCAATTACTGCAGAAATATTTTAGTAAGCAAAGGGATTTCCAAAGGAACTCGTAAAGGAATTCCTAAAGAAATTTTGGGGGAATGTCCAAAGGAATTCTAGGGATGAATTTAAGAATGTCGGATATTTCTTCAGGAATTCAGGAGTTTCATCGCAAATTCATTCAGGGTTTACCGTTTTGACTCAAATTCCGAACATGACTCATATTCCGAACACTCGCTTTTGAATGGGGGTATACCCCGTTAGGCATAAGTACGTTAGGCATAAAGACGTTAGGCATAAGTACGTTAGGCATAATGGACGTTAGGCATAATGGACGATAGGCATAATGTACGTTAGGCATAATGGACGTTAGGCATAAAATGACCCAAAGAACAGCCTATGACATTGAAAAGGTGCTTCTGAACCTTTTGAAAGTATGCTTTCAACCCAACCCTCTTGGAAGAAGTCGAGCTTCTTGAAGGGAGGCTTCCGATTCACTTGGAAGTAGGCTTTCGAGACTCTTAAAAGGAACCTTCCTAGCTTTTTGAAAAAAGGCTTTCTGCCCTATTAAAAGGAGGCTTCTGATCCTCCTGAGAGTAGGCTTCCGGACATCTTGAAAGCCGGCGTCCGAGCCTCTTGAAAGGAGGCTTCCGAGCCTCTTGAAAGGAGGCTTCCGAGCCTCTTGAAAGGACGCTTCCGAGCCTCTTGAAAGGACGCTTCCGAGCCTCTTGAAAGGACGCTTCCGAGCCTCTTGAAAGGACGCTTCCGAGCCTCTTGAAAGGAGGCTTCCAAGCCTCTTGAAAGGAGGCTTCCGAGCCTCTTGAAAGGAGGCTTCCGAGCCTCTTGAATGGAGACTTCTGAGCCTCTTGAAAGGAAGCTTCCGAGCCTCTTGAAAGGAGGCTTCTAAGCCTCTTAAAAGGAGGCTGCCGAGCCCCTTGAAAGGAGGCTTGAGGCCTCTTGAAAGGAGGCTTCTGAGCCTCTTGAAAGGAGGCTTCTGAGCCTCTTGAAAGGAGGCTTCCGAGGCCTCTTGAAAGGAGGCTTGAGCCTCTTGAAAGGAGGCTTATGAGCCTCTTTAAAGAAGGCTTCTGATCATCTTTAAAGGACTCTTCTCAGCCTCTTGGAAGGAGGCTTCCCAGCCTCTTGAACGGAGTCTTCCAAGCATCTTGAACGGAGGCTTCAAGCTCTTGAAAGGAGGCTTCTGAGGCCTCTTGAAAGGAGGCTTCCAAGCCTCTTGAAAGGAGGCTTCTGAGGCCTCTTGAAAGGAGGCTTCAAGCCTCTTGAACGGAGGCTTCCAAGCATCTTGAAAAGATGCTTCTGAGCCTCTTGAAAGGAAGCTCTGAGGCCTCTTGAAAGGAGGCTTCCTGAGCCTCTTGAAAGGAGGCCTGAGCCTCTTGAAAGGGAGGCTTCTGAGCCTCTTGAAAGGAGGCTTCTGAGGCCTCTAGAAAGAAGGCTTCTGAGGCCTCTTGAAAGGAGGCTTCCTGAGCCTCTTGAAAGGAGGCTTCTGAGCCTCTTGAAAGGAGGCTTCCTGAGCCTCTTGAAAGGAGGCTGAGCCTCTTGAAAGGAGGCCTGAGCCTCTTGAAAGGAGGCTTCTGAGCCTCTTGAAAGGAGGCTTCTGAGCCTCTTGAAAGGAGGCTTCTGAGCCTCTTGAAAGGAGGCTTCTGAGCCTCTTGAAAGGAGGCCTGAGCCTCTTGAAAGGAGGCTTGAGCCTCTTGAAAGGAGGCCTGAGCCTCTTGAAAGGAGGCTTCTGAGCCTCTTGAAAGGAGGCCTGAGCCTCTTGAAAGGAGGCTTCTGAGCCTCTTGAAAGGAGGCTTGAGCCTCTTGAAAGGAGGCTCTGAGCCTCTTGAAAGGAGGCTTCTGGGCCTCTTGAAAGGAGGCTTCCTGAGCCTCTTGAAAGGAGGCTTCTGAGCTCTTGAAAGGAGGCCTGAGCCTCTTGAAAGGAGGCCTGAGCCTCTTGAAAGGAGGCTTCTGAGCCTCTTGAAAGGAGGCCTGAGCCTCTTGAAAGGAGGCTTGGAGCCTCTTGAAAGGAGGCTTCTGAGCCTCTTGAAAGGAGGCTTGAGGCCTCTTGAAAGGAAACTCTGAGCCTCTTGAAAGGAGGCTTCTGAGCCTCTTGGAAAGGAGGCTTCCTGAGCTTCTTGAAAGGAGGCTTCTGATCCTCTTGAAAGGTGGCTTCTGAGCCTCTTGAAAGGAGGCTTGAGCCTCTTGAAAGGAGGCTTCTGAGCCTCTTGAAAGGAGGCCTGAGCTCTTGAAAGGAGGCCTGAGCCTCTTGAAGGAGGCTTCTGAGGCCTCTTGAAAGGAGGCTTCTGAGGCCTCTTGAAAGGAGGCCTGAGCCTCTTGAAAGGAGGCTTCTGAGCCTCTTGAAAGGAGGCTCTGAGCCTCTTGAAAGGAGGCTCTGAGCCTCTTGAAAGGAGGCTTCTGAGCCTCTTGAAAGGAGGCTTGAGCCTCTTGAAAGGAGGCTTCCTGAGCCTCTTGAAAGGGAGGCCTGAGCCTCTTGAAAGGAGGCTTCTGAGCCTCTTGAAAGGAGGCTCTGAGCCTCTTGAAAGGAGGCTTCCGAGCCTCTTGAAAGGAGGCTTCTGAGCCTCTTGAAAGGAGGCTTCTGAGCCTCTTGAAAGGAGGCTTCTGAGCCTCTTGAAAGGAGGCTTCCTGAGCCTCTTGAAAGGAGGCTTCCTGAGCCTCTTGAAAGGAGGCTTCAAGCCTCTTGAAAGGAGGTTTCCAAGCTTCTGAAAGGCGGCTTCCAAGCCTCTTGAAAGGAGGCTTCAAGCCTCTTGAAAGGAGGCTTCCAAGCCTCTTGTAGGGAGGCTTCCAAGCCTCTTGAGAGGGGGCTTCCCGGCGTCCGGCGAGGAGGCATACAAGCTTCTTGAAAGGAGGCTTCCAAGCCTCTCGAAAGGATGCTTCCAAGCCTCTTGAAATGAGGCTTCCGAGCCTCTTGAAAGTAGGCTTCCGAGTCTCTTAAAAGGAGGCTTCCGAGCCAATTGAAAGGATGCTTCCGAGCTTTTTGAAATGATGATTCCGAGCCTCTTGGAAGGATGCTTCCGAACCTCTTGAAAGGATGCTTCCGAACCTCTTGAAAGGAGGCTGCCGAACCTCTTACAAGGAGGCTTCTGAACATCTTGAAAGGAGGCTTCCAAGCCTCTTGAAAGGATGCTTCCGAGCCTCTTGAAAGGATGCTTCCGAACCTCTTGAAAGGATGCTTCCGAGCCTCTTGAAAGGAGGCTTCCGAGCCTCTTGAAAGGAGGCTTCTGAACATCTTGAAAGGAGGCATTCGTGCTGCTCTGAAGACGGCTTCCGTTAAGCGTAGAAAGATGCTTCTAAACCTCTTGCAACGAAACAACTGAACTTTTTTTGAAAAAAGCCTACATGCCTCTCAAACGGAGGCTTCCAAACCTTTAGATTCTAGATTTTAGTTCAAAAGCATGTTTCTAACATATTATTGAACATTCTGTTTATATCAGATAGATTATATTAAAGATTTTTTAAATTTTCTCGTTCAACATTTATCCATTTGATCTATTGTTCCGCAGCCCTTCGTATTTTGTTCTAGTTGAAGAGACAAAGTTTTGAAATAAAAAAATCACAAATATCAAAACTTTATCAATAAGCTCCGATTAGAATTGTATTGTAACACGTCCGCCATTGTACATTTTTATCCGAGGTACCCCCTAGGGCCACAGGAGTACATGTACCCCGGGTTGAGAAACGCTGCTATAAGGGCTACCCGTGCCCGAACGAAGTCTAATAGAAATAGAAAAGGGCACGCGCCTAAAAGGTTCAGTCCAAAACAAATAATTATTATCCAAATATCCTAGATTATTTGCAAGTAGTAGCATGACGCTCAAAGATTTATGAAATTTGTAAGGTCTTTTTTAATTTGTTTAGTTTTTTTTCTCCCTTCGTTAATTAGCATAAGTTTTTTTTAATTCCTTGTGAGTTGGTTGAATAATCAAATATTCAACGTAAAATTTAGTCCAACCAACGATACCAAGATGTTCGGCCAAAACATCACCGTAGCCTGAGCGTTAAGCGCTATATCATTTTGGGAATACTTACTGTAAGTAAACCATCCGACATCGTATAGAGCGGTCCTAATTCCTTTCGTTATTCGTATACGTATTGCCAAAAAATCGGGCCTAGTTTTAAGGACAAGTCTCACGGAATCCAAAACTAAATGCACTTGCTTTTTCAAGGGCACCCCATTCAAAACGAAAGCCACGCACAACTGTCATTTTTATTGGGGCGCCCTTTAAAATGCGAGTGCATTAAGTTTTGGATTCCGTAAAGGTTGTCCTTAAGTCGGCTTTGTAAGACGATTTTGAAAGACATTACGAAGATGGTCGTTGTGTTGCTGATAGTTAAGGTGATTATACAATCAAGCCATGTGGTGAATTTTAAATTCACCCCACGGTTTTCTACTTCTATTATCAAAAGTTCAAATCTAGGGTAATAATTTTCGAACAAAGCTGAAATTAAAGTCGATTGTTTAGCATAAGTAAGCAAACGATCTAAGGATGTTTCATCCCCATGGGCGTTGTTTTTTCTCTCTCTTGAAAACCCACTAGAAAAAGTACGTGGTTTCCAAGATGGCCGATTTGTGGCTTTGTTGTATAACCATCTTAAGGTGATTATACAATCAAGCCATGTGGTGAATTTCAAATTCACCATACGTTTTTCTACTCATATTATCAAAAGCTTAAATCTAGCGTAACAATTTTCGTACAATGCTGAAAATAAAGTCGATTGTTTACCAAAAGTAAGCAAACAATCTACGGATGTTTCAACCTCATGCTTTCTGGTTCTCTCAATTCGTGCTCTTGAAAAATCACTAGAAAAAGCACGTGGTTTCCAAGATGGCTGATTTGTGGCTTTCTTGTATAACCACCTTAAAGTGTGCCTTCATAAAGCTGGCTCTTGTAGAATTTGTATGATACTGGCTATGTTGTATGAGAGCTGCGCGCTTCCCTCGTTTTATGTTTTTAAGATGAGCAAGCCGATTAATAAATTTAAAGATAGCGTATAGTAATATGCTTGACACAGTCGAAGCAGCAAGATTGGCGTCAAAGGTTTGATGAATTGCACCCCAGTCAACTGCCTGTAACCGCATTTGCCCGATCTTTGCTGGGATTTCTATTCGTATGGCACAGATAGGCGACGTTTCCTATTCTTATGGGACAGGCAGACAACGCGTGTAAGAAAAATTCCGAACAAGTAAACGTCGACATTGACCTTATTGAAGTCATATGAAACGCTATAAGGTGGCTCGTAGAAGTGGCAGCCCGTATTTCTGTTGGGATACATCAGTACCGGAGGATAATATCGCCCGATTTTACCGAGCGGAGATAAGGTTTGTATGTCTCGTTGGTAGAAACAAGAAAAGGCTGGCTTGAAGTTAGATGATTGTCTACGAATACAAACTTCCGTGATCTCATCGGAATCGGTTGTGCGTGTCCAATTGGTTTAGAAACTATAGAGTGAAATCTCTGCCAAACGTGTCGAACCTCATAACATTGACCACTCCAAAAGCCTTGCATTTCTTATGAATCGCCACTGATTTTTTTCGGATTTCGGATTTCCAAAGAAAATTTTGATTTTCCTCGCAAAATCCGTCTGAATTTTGGCGGCAGAATCATCTATGTTTCCAGGGAAATTCTTTTGAGTTTTTACGGGACACCTTTTTGTACTTCCATTGTGATTTTCTAAAATTTCGTTTCAAACTTCTTCTTAATTTACGTAAAATTCTTCTGTATTTCTATGAGAAATTCCTTAAAATGTTTAAGGAAAACTCTTCTTCTAATCAGTTGCTTACTAAGAACATACCTTCGTATTATGTTAGAAGAAATTTTATTAGGATTGTATATAAGTATGTATACAGTAGCAAAAACACAGCACCATAAAAAGGGAACTTTTTGGAGAACCGCTGGCTGATTTGATTCGGACGAAATAAAATCAAAAACAAAAGAATATCGAGTGATATCAAAGCCTTTCCACGCACCCTGATATTCACGTTCAAAGCCAAAAAAGCGTGTCGATAAATTGCCTTTGAAGCACCACACAGCCGCCACTCTTCGCACATAACAACGACAAACGCGGACGGCGGCGTTCACCAAAATTTGGTTCTATTTACGAATGTGCGTGTACGCACCACACTCCATCAAACCACCTGACGCGTCCGGCTCTTGGCTGATATGATGATCGCAATAAATGAAAACATACACACGACTGTTGGATGAAGTGGGGTACTTAATTGTATTGTGCGTTGTGCCAAATAGCCGAAATTTACATGCGTGAGGCTCCCAAACGTTATTAATCTTCTTCGGTTTGTTTTCATGTTTTTATTTTTTGCTCCATTACCGCGGCTCCCACCATCCACAACGTCGACAGTTGAAAGTGTGTTTACATACCAAGCAAGAGATGAGGTACTCTCTTCAGACGGGCCCCCTCTCGACCTAGAGACAGCAGCCGCGCGTTATCTCGCGGTGTGAAGCGCCCGCTGGGGTTGCACTTGTCCGTCGAAAATTGTGCCAAACGAAAATTTCTCCGTCACAATAATGGCGCAATTGATGTCCATCAACAAGTTTGATTAGATTTGATTGAGTGTTCTTGATTCTGGGGGGAACACTCCAGATTGGGATCATTTATGATTCACAGGTGATGAACCGGCGAACCACCCTACCATTTAGCGGCGCGAAATCTCTTTCGGTTTCTATTTTCGGCGCATTTTTCGCCATTATTCATATTTGGTAGAATTGCGCTCGCTATAACCACTGCTTCGCAGACAGACACAAACGTGGACGCAGCCGACCTAATGCTAGCAGCCAGCAGCGGTGTAAATGTTACGTGTGCGCGCCGGCACCATCGAAATTTGAACGTGCGAGTGCGTAGGTACGTTGTTGTTACTCTGTATTGGGCGCGCTCGGCTTCGTCATCGTCACTTTGGCATTAGCCATGACCTACATTTGGTTTTTTGGTGTTACCACTTAAATGTGAATATGACACGGCCTGCGCCTCAATCATAGGTACGCGGCTTATCTGTTGAGGCTGCTGGATGCTTCTGAATCTGGTGCAGTGTGCTTGTCTGAAGATGCGAAATGGAACAATTTGTAGCTGGAAATGATTAAACAAGATTTGCATTTTCAAGTTCTTAATGCTTTGAAAAAGAAAGCTACACAAACTAAAAATTCAATGCTTCTTACTGCATTTTACTCTTCGGAGACTATTTCGTACAGGGATCACTTCGCGGAAAATATACTAATTTTCAAGCGCAGGAAATTTCTTTTACACTTAAAATCGCATGAAAACATAGGGTTTGAGGAATTCTTCTTATTGAAGCAAAGCAGCGAGTCGAAACATAAATTTGATTGATTAGTAGATTTATCATCTAATTAGAGTCAAACGTATTGTTATCGAATTAGCCTCATGTTAAATCAATTTGCTTTATTTTTGCAAAGTCATGAATACAAAGTCTTGAAAACACGTTGTGTACGACGAGGACTTGTTCAAATGATAGCGACGATAGCAGGAAGGTTGGCGAGCCTTATACACTATAGCCAAAACAAAAGATGTAGAGATAATGGCTTTCGATTTCATTCGGGAAGGAGAGGGTTTTTGTGGCACTTGGCAAAATTCAAACATCAACGATCCAATTCATCAAATAGGGCACACATATCCAGGGAATGGGCAGGGAATGATACAAGCTATATGTTAAGATCAGGTTTGAGGCCCACAGTGACACACAAACCGCATTCGAGAGATGACTTGTTTACAAATAAAACGGAACTGAACCATCTTTCCATCAGCAATTGACTAACGCCACCACGATAAACTAAGTGACTTCACCTACCTCCGTTTGCCCATCTGTTTGAGTCATGCATTTTAAGGCATGATTGTTGACAGTTAACGGATAGAAATCGTGGTCGAAAAACAAGAAGAAGTTTCGAAGAGACAATGATCCCTAAAGTTCGAAATTCCGCCTTAAAAAACGCTCCGGTGCCTTTTCCGTACCTCAGAATTTGTAATTCTCCGGACTTTAGAAATTAAAAATAGCCACGAGGTCGATTCGACTCTTGAAGAAGCCGCGATAACAATTCGTCAATTCTACAATCTTTGATCTAGAGCTGCAAAGCTGAGATATGTGAAAACATTAAGTTTGTAAAAGGAACTAATTTGCACAATTTTTCGCACTATAGCCGATCCTTGCGCCATGAATATTACCTTTTTTGTGAACTATTCAAATGGACAAGTGTTGGAATAATTCCAAAGCGCGATCAAATGAAATTGCTCTAAAGAAAATTATGTTCAATGGCGATTAAAAGCTTTTTATCCAATTTAAAACTTATACATGCCATATCTAACATTAATAACAATTGTCATGCACATTAATATAAAAAATGGATAAACGGATTCTATAAACGCAAGGAAATACAACTTCAACTGATCAAAACTTATAACCACTGCACTGGTCGGCAGTTAGTAAACAAATATTGGGGATGCTTATGGTTCGCAATGGCAATTCATAACCACAGAATTTGGGAATAGCTTTTGTTGAATGATAGCGAAATCGTGATTATTTGGTAAAATTTGTGCCTATACATGTTGAATTTCGTGTGGTAGGCGAGCTTGGTGGTCTAGTGAGTACCGCTTCTGCCTTATTAGCAGGTGATTGTGGGTTTGATTCCAGGCTCGTCCCTTTCCTACTTTGTATTGCTAATTAAGTTCTTTCTGTGTTTCACGATCTATCAAAACGATTCCTACTGCTATAACCTCCCACACTAACAATTCCAAAACCTCCGGAGAAACATCTGTTTTTCGTTTTAAGTCGAATCAAGTACGAGACAATGAAGACGGCCTTACTGTTGAGGTCGAAATACGTATCTGTCAAGATACAATTAAGTGGTGGAATTCAATGGGATTGTACAAACTCGTCTTATGACAAGTAAAGACATTCCACTAAAAAGCTCAAAATAATTTTCTTAACATCTGTTTTTCTGTTTTCTTTCATCTTTTTTTAGTAGGTGTCCAACTAACCATACTTCCCCTTCCTCAGCATTCGCAAGGACGAGGCCAGGACAGATCTCGAGTATTGGAGAGTGCATTGCTTCCATCTAAGAGTGATTAGTCCCAAATCAATATCTGTGGTAACGGATGAAAATGATTCTACTCTCATATAATAGTCCAGGCTTGTAGCACCTACGAATTTGTGCGAATTACTCAATGCTAATGCTATAAGACATGTTGAATTCGTTTGATGAATTTTTGCATATGGTGGAAAAACTGAGTGTTTTCGGAAAATCTGAACTATCCTCATGCGTGTTTTTCATAGAAACTGGACTCTCCTAAGGAATACGAAGGAATACGAAGTGATGGAGACGCATGGTGCATAAACTTTTGATGGTTAAACTTCTGGAATGAAGGAATTTGATTGATAATACATATACATGATTTATTTCGTCTTTTACACGTTATTGTACAAATTTCGAAAGACGTTTATTCTTCAAGTCGTTTTCAGCTATTTCATGAATTTGTTGTTTTATTAAATTGTGTATTCTCGAACTCGTTACATCTTTAAATCGGTCACACTTTAATTTATTACTTCGATAATTCGTAAATCCGTTACTTATCAAACTGTCAAATCGATTATTGTTTGTTTCTTTTCTGTAATTCGTCAATTAGCTAGTTCGTCTATTTGACAAATCGTGGGGCCCTCCTTGGCCGTGCGGTAAGACACGCATACGAATGCAAAAATGGTAACCTGGCTTAGAAACCTCGCAGTTAATAACTGTGGAAGTGCTTAATGAACACTAAGCTGCGAGGCGGCTCTGTCCCAGTGTGGGGTTGTAATGCCAATAAGAAGAAGAAGAAGATTTGACAAATCGTTCAATCGTTATTTTTATTTTCAATAATTTTTCATCTTACTAATTGTTCATCAGGACTATCTTGATTTGTTAGTTCGTTTGTTCAGATTTCTAATTTGAACAGATTTCTAACTTGTTAATTCGAACAGGTTTCTAATTTATTAGTTCGTCATTTCAATAAGTCGTTAATTCGTTGATTCATAAATTCGTTAATAATTTTAATATGTCGTTAAGGAGATGAGTCATTTGGCCGAATAACACGTTCGGCCGACGCGATAATTACGCCATAGGTATGGCCGAAATGGACAATCGACCAGAAATATCTTTCGGCCGAACATATCATTTGACCAAAAATGCCGTTTGACTAGAAAAGTCATTTAACAGAAAAGACGATTTGATCGATGAAGTCATCTGCCTGATAATATCGTTTGGCCGAAATGGTCGTTTTCAAAAAAGGATTATTTGACCGTAAATGTCATTTGGCCGAATGGATCATACGTCCGTATATGTCGTATGCTGAACGGGTCATATGGCCGAAAATGTCGGAAAAGAAGTGAGAAATTAGCAGTGAGAAGTGAGACATGACACTTCTCACCTTTTTTGTCACTTCTTACTGTGAAAAGGGAAAACTCAGAAATGAGAAGTGGAAAACGAAGAGTAAAAAGTAAGTCGAGTAACTTCTCATTTCTTATTTCACATTTCTCATTTCTTACTTCCCACTTTTTACTTCTCACTTCTCACTGTAAGAAATAAAAAGTGACATGTTAGATGTCTCACATCTCATCTCTCACTTGTTACTATTAACTTCTCATTTTCACTTCTCACAGTGAAAAGGGCAATGATTGGCAATCGCATTTGGGCTGTGTTTACACAACAATGGTCACCACGCCATCTTAAAACGATTACGAAATACGTTTCTGAGGTTCAAATTAGGCCGATACAAATATTAAATTTATTTAATGTCACCCCCCCCCCCCTCTTCAATTTTCCAAAAATATCGAGGGGGGCGAAAAAAAATTTTTTTTAAGGGTTTTTTTTATTTTGAGCATTATGCATCACTGTTTTTATTTTGGCTTGAATTATATCATTTAAAGACCATACATTTGTCACAAAGAGTATTTAAAGTGAAAATACGAGCATATATCTCTATCGGCATAAATATTCTATATCCTATCAGGTCACGAATATTAAAGGGACTCTTGCTTACAAATTTCGTCTAATATCCCTTGCAATATGTGGCCGACCCATTTCCATCCACGATTTCAAACATCTATTGTTATCGGTATTTAGTATTTATCGGTTGCTCGGCACATGATATCTAACTGTTATCGTCGGAATTTTAAATTTTAGATATCATCTGCGTTTCACAATAGAGTAGTACATTCGAATGTTGGTGCGTGTATCAATCCAATCCAATTGGGTCTCCAAATATTTCGAAAACTCGCGAAGGTAGCCATTCTGACTAGTGCTTCCATGTCGATTCCAATTTTGCAATCTGATGATATCAGACTGTCAAGATATTGAAATCTTTCGATCGTTCGACTACTTCAAAGTTTGAGGGGCTGTTCTCGATGACAATCAACTACATGGTCCTGCTGACGGTGATGGTGAGACGTCCCAAAGAAACATACGGTCAGCTCGTTGAGCCCACTCCGCAGAAAAGAGCGTTGCAGTACTGATATAGCGTTTCGTGATCATTAGCCAAATCGGAGTCGTCTAGGTGTTTCACAAAAATAAACTGTCAAACAGCTCAAGGTATGGCACTCGGTCAATCGTACGTACCAAGATCTCATCGATTACGATGAGAAGTAACAGTGGAGATGAAATGCGTCCTTGCTTCACATCAGCGACTATCTGAATGGGGTCGGTGAAGCTATGACCCTATCTGAAAATCGCTTGCATCAATGGGTGCCACACAGATTTTCGTGATTTTGACAGTGAGAACCCCTTCCGTAGTCAATGAATATTTAGCAAATAAAGGGACACTTCCACCTGTTTGACCTGCTCCAGAATGATGCGGAGCGGATATTGCATAATAGTTGCTTCAACATTAGCACAGACAACATAGGGTCAGCCCTGAACACTTCCGCCGAAAGCCGATCGACCTTGGGAGCCTCTTTAGATTTCATGCGTCGGATGGCTGCTTTTTGAAGAACACTGACTGAGACTTGAAGAAGCTGTTCAAAGTGCTCGAACCAGCATTTTAGCTGTCCAAGTCAGTGAGTAATTGAGGCAATAATCTCCGGATGCTGAGTTATCCTTACTTCATCGGACAAGATGTCCACCTATGCCCGACTCTCCTGTCTGCAGCAGCGTCCGACTTCGTAATTTACTCCTCTGATTCTTTCGTTTCTCAGCCATTGCAACTGTACGCTCCTAAATCTTCCGCCGCGTAACATATTTAATTCATTCTTTTCTTTTAATGCGCAGCTCACCCAAGTTGTTCTCGCCGGTTTCGATAAAAGCATTTTTCGCCGCCGACTTCTCTTCTACACTGCTACCTTCCAGAACTACCCGAGTTCCAAGTTCTTCAACGAACGATCTCAGTTGGATCTTCTAGTCGGTCTATGTTGATTCGTTGCCCGACCCTCTCATCCAGCCGCTGAATCCGAGCAATGCGGTTTTAAGTTAACCCATTCCTAGATAATACAAATACTAGTCCTGCCCACTACTAGGTTTTCCAATCTGCCAAATTCATGATTCAGCCATCTTGGATTTTAGTATGGCAGACCCAGCGAGTTTGTTTGCACTGGAAATGAATTTTCCACCCCCGCCTTCTTCTTTTCCATGAATTTGGAAGATTGGAAACCTAGTAATGTATTAATCTTGGTCCTGCCAACTAAAAGCGGCTCCTGAGAAGTAAATCAAACGCTGCTGGCTGCAGACTCCCCAGCCGACAATGCAAGGGGAGGAAAGCCGCAACAACCGGCGATAATCGCCTCCTCTACGATATTTCACAAAGTCTGATTGGAGCAAGGACAAATTGGTGGATGCCAGAGAAAGACGCGACATGTCAGTCACTCACCGATCCAACTGATCAGTTTAAACGTTGGCTCGACCACTTAGAACAACTTCTTCAAGTTCTGACGACTTATCCTAATTCGTATATAGGGAAAGGTTGACAATTCTCTGACGGCAGCCGGCAGGATTCCGGCCCGGATGATCAAATGAGAATCATACTGTCATGCTTCGCATTATCCTGGTGTAGGTCATTGAATTTCAAGAGTCCCTCCATTTGATACTGATTAAATAGCCACGGAGAAACCTTCGATCGTCTGAAGCACAAAAAAACTGTGGGCGTCCCAGGAAGGTCTAAACAAATTCGAGAGTCCTGTGGAATGGAGTCGCTAAAGTGAGGCAAGGATAGATGTATTGTATCTCTGTTGTTGTTGCTCATCGTAATCGACGAAATCAAGGGCCGCTCTAGCAGCCCACCACCATTGAGAAATCTAACGACCTCGACTCAGAAGATGATTCTGCTCTGCCAGCGCAACAGCGCTCTACCATGTAGAGTAAACTGAATGACCTGGTCGAACACTCCCACTCATCAACGTCAGCAAGACCAAATCGCTGTATATGAACAACTCCAACTCCACGGTAACCGGACAAACAGTGGAGAAGGTCGAAAACCAAAGCCAGACAACGTCGGGTGGCGGATCAAACCTCGAATACTCAACTCTAACGTGAAATCTGTGATATTATACGCCAGTGAGACTTGGTGCGTATTTACAGAGTTCATATAGATTTGCAAGTATGCATCAGTCGATGTCTACGTTTTACAGCTCGGGCCTGGTAGCCTCACAACTGGATCCCGATTGCTGAGCCCAACGACAATGTCATCGAAATCCAATATCAACAGCAACTCCACAGTGTGAATGGACGTAGGCTGGCCTCACACCGTTCCCTTGTTATTTTTTTATTCGTACCTTCCAAGAGCCGTCGGACATAAAATAAATTTAATATTTATATAGGCCTTATTTCAATCATCGGCTTACGTATCTGTTATCTGTGTTGTTTTTTTTTTCACTTTTCATTTTACATTTCTCACTTATCACGGTGAGAAGTGTGAATCAAAATTGAAATGTAGAAAGTGAGAAATGAGATGTGATAAGTGTGGAGTGGACGTTTTACTGGCTCACTTTTCACTTCTCTATTCTCAGGGGCCATCCACAAAGTACGTCACGCTCTCAAAGTACGTCACGTCGGGTAAAAAACTCCAGGGATTTAATACAAAAAATGTGACGATGAGGGAGGGGGGGATTAAAATAGTCAATTTTTACGTTGCGTATTTTGTGGATCTTCATTTGTCAATTCTTATTTGTCATAAGACGAGTTTATACTTTTGACAGATACGGATTTCGACCTCAACAGTAAGGCCGCCTTCTGTGTCTCGTACTTGACTCGACTTACGAGATACTGAAGACGGTCTTACTGTGGAGGTCGAAATACGTATCTGTCAAAGGTACAATAAAGTAGTAGAATTAAATGGAATAGTTCAAACTCGTCTTAGGACAAGTGAAAACATTCCACTAGAGCTTTAAATAATTGTCTTATCAATTCTTATTTGTCACTTTTTTCCTTAATATGTACAGTGAATTTTGATAATTTTTAGTTCTGCAATTTGTTGTTGGGACTTTATTACAACTGCGATCAATATTGCAACTAGTTCAGCACTAAAATATATCTCATTTTCTATTTCAGACTTTTTATAATAAGAAATGAGAGATTTGGAGTGAGAAATGAGAAGTAAAAAATTAGACGTGTCCCTTCTCGCTTCTTGTTTCTCACATCTCATTTCTCAGCTCTCAATTATCATTCACTATTGTTTGGACATATTCGGCCGCATGACCCGTTCGGTCAAATGGGCCTTTCCATCAAACGATCATTTCGGCCATATAGCATTTTAGGCAGAAAGACATTTTCTACAAATGACTTTTTCGACCAAATAATCAATTTGGCCGAACAACATTTTAGGCCGTAAGTCCATTTCAGCCAAATGACATTTTCAGCCAGATGGATATCGGCTTAATATTTTGTTCGTTGACTCACTAATTTGATGATTAGTTCGTTTGTTAACTCGTAATATGTTAATTTGTAAATTCGTGATCCGTCGATTCGTTTATTCGTCAATTGAATTGATGATTCAATGATTTTTGTCTGATGTTTCATCCGTCTATTCATTATTTCGATAATAGGTTTGCTCATCATATCGGATATTTGATGAATCGCTAAATCAATTAAATTGATGTTAGTTCGTTGTGCGTTGAATCGTTCATGAGCTAATTCGTAGATTCGGTAATTTTCTAATCAATTCGTTTGTTAGTTAATTCGTTGATTCGTGTTTCGTTAATTCACAAATTCGATAAGGGGTCGTACACTAATTACGGAAGAACTTATGAAAGGGGTAGTCTGCCATTTTCTTACGCTCCATATAAATGAAAAAATATTTGAATGGGAAAAATCTTGCATGGGCGGTTGGAAAACCCAGAAAAATTGTTTACGTAATTTGTTTATTTGACAATTCGATGATTAATTCATTAGATCATAAACTCTGTATTTTTTTCATTCGTTGTTAATTTATTAATTCGATAGTTAGATAATTCGTTTATTCATTAATTCTTTAACTCGTTAATTTGTTAAATCGTTAATTCGTAATTCGTTTAAACGTTAATCCGTAATTCATGAATTCCTTAATTCGATAATTCGTTTATTCGACAAGTCGTTGATTCGTTACTTAGTTAAATCGTTTGTTTCACAATTCGTTAATTCGTTAATTAGTTCATTTGACAATTCATAGATTCGTTAATCCGTTAGTTCATAAATACTGTAATTCGTGAAATTTTTAATTCGTTCATTCGTTCATTAAATCGTTTATTCGATAACTTGATAATTCGTTAATTCTTTAACTCGTTAGTTCGTTAATTCGTAATTCATTAAAGCCTCAATTTGTGAGTACATAAATTCGTTAATTCGACAATTCGTTAATTCATTTGCTACACAATTTGTTAGTTCGTTAACTCATAAATTCGATAATTCGATAATTCGTTTATTTGATTTATTTATTTTAATTATTTGTTATTTTAATTCGTATTTCGAAATTGATTCGTTGCTTAGTTCGTCGATTCATTAATTCGTTTATTTGATTCATTTAATTAATTAACAATTTGTTAATTCATACATTCGCTAACTTGTTAATTCGTGAAATCATTATTTCATAATTAAATAAATTCCTTAATTCGTAATTCGTTAAGTCGTTAATTTGTTACAGTTCGACTGGGGTGTTTATTGAAATATTTTGGCTACGAAGAACGACAGACAGCTTTTCCCTTGAAAAAGACCCAACAAACGGGCCGAAACGTCGCGCAATGCAAATATAAACCCGTTTGAATATATCAGACTGAAAAAGCCAAAATATTTCAATAGTCGTTGATTTGTTAATTAATTTGTTTCATCAATTCCTCGATTTGTTAATCCGTTAACTCATTATTCCGTTGATTCACTCATTTGTCAATTCGTTGATTAGTTGATTCATTAACTTGATAATTGATAATTCGTTTTTTTTTAATATCTTATTCTTTAATTCGTTGCATCGTTCACTCATTAGTTCTTCAATATGTTAGATTATAAGGCCATCAATTCGTTAGATCGTTAATTCATGGATTCTTTATTTTGTTAACAAGTCAATTCGCTAATTCGTTGATCCATTGATTCGTAACAACGTTGATTCGTTTATTTAATAATTCGTTGACTAGTTGTGCCGTAGTTCGTTCATTCGTTAATTCAATAATTCGTTATTTTGATAATTCATAAAAGCGATTTTTTCGTTCATTCGTGGATTTATTTATTTATTTATTCATTTACAAGATCGCAGACTCCTGCTAGAGTCAATTTTTACGCAAGTTTCAACTCGTTTTTATTGAATTTTAGAGATGCACGCGTTTTTTGCGAGGCATGAAATGTTCACAAAAAAAAAACAAATATAAAAAAAAACAATCATTCATGACTATCTTTACATAAAAAAAATCGGTGAAGTAATTTAGTTTAACTTAGCTTAGGTTAGACTGACTGTAAATTGCACTACGATCCATGTGAATAGAAGGTGGGATTTAACACCCATTCTCGAAGTACACGTTTCAGCTGCGGACAAATCTAGATCAATAAAGGCGCCGGCCAAGTCCTAACAGATAGTTGGGCAAGGAGGGGAATGTTTGTTTATAGTTATTGTTGCTACTAGAGAACGGAAATACCTCTGCAATGCATCCTCACAATACCATAGAAAGGAAGTTGTGCTAAGATGAAAATAAAAACTCCCCCTGAAAAAAATCAGAAATTTTCGCCAATCAAGAAATCAGGGTATAAGCAAAAAAGAAATATAAAATTTCCACAAATAATGCAAAATTTCCATAAACAATTAAGAATTTTCAACAAAATAAAAATAAATTAGCACTCTTCAAAGCAAAAATTGCAATAAAAAAAGAAATTTTTCCATAAAGAAATCAAAATGTTCCACGGAAAAAAATACAAAATGTCCATGATTAAAATTAGCAATGAACAATTATAAAATTTTCAACAAAATATTGTTTTTCACCAAAAATTAAAAACTTTCCATAAAAATTCAATAAAAAGCAATAATAAAATGTGATAAAATATAAAAAAGTGATAAACCTGATTTTTCCATATAATGACCCCTTCTTCAAAAACAATCAAAGTTCTTTGAAAATTTCATCAGTTTTATTGTTTTTTTACATTTTCTATGGAAAATTTCATATTTTTATTTTGCTCTTTATTGATTAATTTTTGAGTTTTTTTAATTTTTTGTGGAAAAAAACTTTTTGGAAAATTTTGATGATTTATTATTGTTAATATTGATTTATTTATGGAAATTTTGTATTTTTTTCGTGGAACATTTTAATTTGTAATGGAAAATTCCTTTTTAATAATTTTATTTTTGTTTTGTGGAAAATTCTCAATTGCTTATGGAAGTTTTACAGTATTTGGGAAAATTTTATATTTATTTCATGCTTATACCCTGATTTCTTCATTAGCAATTTCCTCTATTTTATGGAGAATTTCTAATTTTTCATGGAAATTTTATTTTGCTGCCGTTGTGTTAATTGAGTAGGGTAGATAAACTCTCAACGATTCACCCTTCCTTGGTGTAGTCTATGCCACATTGGAAAGAGCCTGGGATTAAACCCATGACCTCCTGCTTATGAGACAGAAATGGTAGTCACTAGACCACCGACCCCTTTTTTTAATGGAACGGGTCAAGGATTGAACGACTTCCTGTTTAATTTTGTCTAAATCTAATTTTTCATGGAAATTTTATTTTGCTGCCGTTGTGTTAATTGAGTAGGGTAGATAAACTGAATCATGGTTCAACGATTCACCCTTCCTTGGTGTAGTCCATGCCACATTGGATAGAGCCTGGAATTGAACCCATGACTCCTGCTTATGACACAGAAGCGGTAGTCACTAGCCCACCGAGCCCCTTTTTTAATGGAACGGGTCAAGGATTGAACGACTTCCTGTTTAATTTTGTTTATTTAACTAATATTTTCTAGTTGGGTTGATTAAATTGATATTGAAATTTTTCTGGAATAGGACATGAATAAATAATGCATCTATGCAAGAATAGTTCTCTTATACAAACCACCAATTTCATCATTCTTGCGCTACCGACATAATAACTTTCTTCGGCACTTTCACATCACCTATTACGCAAACAATCATCGCCAAAAATTCCAAACCCACCGGTTACCGTCGAGCACCTTAGCACGATCAGCGGCCACACCGCCAGCTTACATAACGTGACGTGCAATCACATATAAAGGCCGGTTCGTAATCTCACGGGCGATCACCATTGGCCAAAAACCGATTGTCAAGTTCAACTCTACTCACCCTCTCTCTTTCTTCCATGCGCCACTCTGAGCTGGAATGAACGGCAAGAAGGAACCAACCACGCCGAATGGAACGCCGAAACGGCTCAATGTCATAAATCATACACGTCCTACTCTAGTCCGCCTAAGTAGATGCGTTATTCATACAAAATGGCTCATTCCGAAAATACCCATGACCAGGCAGACCAGTGGTTCGTCAGCATAATTCATAATCAGTATCATTGTATGAATTTTTATTTATGCAAAAACTTGATTTGCTTTAATTTTCACACAGTTCCATGCAAATTTCCGAAATTGACTCGTGTCTGGAACCCGGCCATAAAAATTATTCAAATTTAAATCGAATTCATGACAACCTTTTTATCACAAATTTAAACTGGTTAGTGGTTAACTGATAAATATCAAAACAAACGTTTTCATTTAGTTACGAAGCATAGCCGAAACAATGATAATAGCCTTGATAATAACTAACTGTTATCAGCGGTTGGTTTCAAGTTGATTGAATTGAGTATTAATATCATTTTGTTTTCCTGGTCGGGTTAATCTTCTCATGGAAGCTACACCATCAGTCACCCGAGTCAATCAGTTATGTCTAACCTTCAAATTAAAAGTGAAATTCGGTTGTGTAAATTTTTCCCGTTTGACCAGTTTTGTCGTTCCGTCGCTAACGCGTGTCGCCGTCTAGCGCAGTGTGTCATTCCCCGTCAGTCCGCTTGTCCTGTCTCGAATGTGTGCAGGTAGCCATCCATCAGTCAGCTGGTTTCGCGTGCGCGATATTATGTAAAATTACGACGAGTCGCCGATCACCTAAATACAAACAGAAACCCCCCTCCAAAACGTGCTCCCAAGCCGTAAACAAGCCGTTGGTTTGCGAGTGTCTGACTTTCGCTTTCGACTGAGTGTCAAACAAAGCCTTGCCAAACCACCGCGCCGCGGGGAAAAAAAGTGATGAAATAGAATGATAATTATTCTGCACCCTAAAACAGAATCCGTACGCATTGCCGCATTGGGCATTATTTTCTACTCGCATCGGCGAAGCAGCTTCCAGCATCCTTGTTTGCGTCCAAATTTGGACAAGACAGCTCTGACATAGGCCCTCTTGATCGTCTACCACTCACTCGCCCTGCACCGTTCACCGCCCGCCGGCGCAGCATCACTGAATAAGCCTGGAGCTGAGATAAAGCTGATTCGCGAATAATGAGAGAGCGAAAAAAAAGAGGACAGCCGGCCGCCACCGTTTATGTGTCAGGGTCAAGCCGCGCCACCGGACGGAATCGTCATCGCTGTCCGGCCCGGCGAATGGAAAGGTCTGCTGCTGCTGCTGGTCGGACGATTTTTATTGCACGCACATTGTTCGGTTGGGTCAGCTGGGCGAGAGTGGCGGCGATGGAGAAGGAAGCTTTCGCTGATTCGTGTTGGATGGTGGTTGTCAAATTTGTTGGAGAAGCCGTTTTCACGATGAAGCCAACGCCAAAAGATTTGAATATGTTCGGCAACAGAGGAAATTTACAAGTCAAATGCGGGAGGCTTAACCAGACGTTGGAAACTGAATGCTGAATTTTACTAAGGTTTGTTTGAACATAAAATTCAAGATCAAGAGAACCAACTTTAAGAAAAAATTAGACGGTAACTGTGTAACTTTCCAGAGAAAATTCAGATAAATCTTCAGGGCGAGTTCAGTACAATTTCCATGGAGAAAAAAATTAAGGGAAATTCATAAAAAATATCATGGAAAATTCAGAAGAATCGCCTGTCCACTTTCAAAAGATTATCCACAGGAAATTTCAGATGAAATTTGAAGATTTTTTAGAGAAAATTAAGAAAGTCTCCAGGAGAAATAATAGAATAATTTAAATGATAAGAATATTATTTTAGAGAAAATTCTTCTGAATTTAAAGATACAATACAGAATAATGTACAGCGAAAATCAAAACAAGAAATTTTGAAGAAACTCAGTAGAATTTTCGGCAGAAATACAAATCTTATTTCCAAAGAAAATACGAAAGAATTTCTAGAAAAAAATCCAAAAGAATTTTAATAGCAAACGGTTTGCAAAAGAAAATTCGGGGGATTTTCTGATAATATTCAGAATAAAAATTGCTGAAGAAATTCCATATAATATCCAGAGAAAATTTCATAGAATTCCCAAACGAAATTCAAGTAAAAATTCCAAAGAAGCTTCAGAAATACCAAAGAATAGGTCTAGACTCGAAGAATGTTCATGGGAAGAAACATTTCCGGAAGAAAGTGATAAATTCCCAAGGAAATTTAAAGACGATTTTTTTAGGGAAATTGTAATGATTTTTTCCGGCATCTGAATTATACCTGAATTGTGTGTAAATGTATAGCCGGAAGAAATTACGATTAATATACGGGGGAAATTCATAAGAATTTTCGGGACAAATTTAGAAAAAAATCCAGGGGAAATTTTAGAAAAAAATCATGAAGAAACTAAGAAGAGTTTTCATAATGAATATTTTTTTAACATGAGGTAAAAGAAAAATTCAGGAAGAGGAATTGAAGGTTAATTTTTTTTTTTTTAATCTTTATTAGAGTGATTTTTAAGATAATACAAAGTTCATCACTAGAACATTGAAGGTTAATTGACAGGGGTAGTAAATCAGTTTAAAGCTTGTGAAAAATTCAAATAAATTTCCGGGAAAAATTAAAAATGCATAATTTTCTAAAGCATTTTAAGATTTTTATTCAGAGGAAATTAAATGAATGATTTTCAGAAAAAAACAACTTTCAAATTCATATGAATTTTCGGGGGAATTTAGATTTACTTTTGATGAAATTTAAATTAATTTCCTGAGGAAATTCCCATGATTTTTCCGGAAAACATTGAGACGAATTCTGGGGGAAATTCGGATGAATTTCAATGGGAAATAATTCTTTGAATTTATTCAGGACTTCCAGTGGATAATAGTTAGCAATTGAAGGCAAACGTCGCAATCAGCAACTTTTATATCTATCATCGTTTTTCGATTTGATCGACAGTCCTTTGGACGGGAGCCATTTGAACGAATAATACGTTAGGTCGAAAGTCATCTAGCTGAATTCCAGTTGACAGAATTCGACATTTGATCGAAACGGTTATTTCGACTAGAACGGTTTGGACAAAAATGTCATTTAGCCAAAAAAAATATTCGGCCGAAAGGGACATTTGGCCGAATTTATCGTTTGGCAGAAATCGTCATAAGCCGAAAATGCTATTTATCCGCACAGGGCACTAAAAATGTGGAATCGTTGATTTGCATGAGCATGAGCATGATGACCGTGCATTTCGTAGTTGCTACTCCGTGATCGACCAGAACAATCGCAATTCCACAGGGAACCAATGGATGGAAGCATGGGATTTGCTCTCCAACCTCAATGTGCACAGTCCGAGAGCTCTAATATTTTTGGATAGTCGATAACGGCGCTGGCCACGTCCTCACGGTCATCGGAGATGGGAAGGAATTGATGATGCAGTCACTCGCCCACTGCAAGCCGAGAACACCTCTGCACTCGCCACGAGTTCCTGCGGAATTTTTTGGAATCTTGGGGTTAAGGTTTTATGGCAGAGGTTCGTCTTGGTTAACGGGTTGCCAATGTGATAGTTATGAAAGGGTGGTGTAGTATTCTAATTGGATGCCGAAACGAACTTCTCGCTCATTTCGAATTCTAACAGTTACCTGCTAGAACTAATCAAGTTGTAGGTATAGGGATAGAAGATGGAAACCGGTAGGAAAGCCCATTTCCAGCTCTAGCGATTGCTAGAACATGAGAAATATATGAAAAGATACAAAGTAGGAGGAACGGAACGGGCCTGGGATTGAACCCACGACCTCCTGCGTATGAGGCAGAAGCGGTAGCCATATGACCACCAAGCCCGTTTTAAAAAAAAATGTCGAATCGTTGATTTTGCCGAAAAAGTCATCCGGCCGAATAGGTCGTTTGGCCGAAATGGTCATCTAACCGAAAGGGACATTAAACCTCAAATACCATATGACCGGAATGGTTCTTTGGTCTAAAGAATTTAAAAGTGAGAACTAAAAAGTGAGATGTGAGACGTTTTACTTATCGTTCCGCGGCTCTGTTCTCGCTCATTATTTCTCATTTCTAACTTTTCACAGTGAAGAAAGAGAAGTGCAAAGTGAGAAGTGAGAAATAAAAAGCAAAAAATGAGGAGTGAAAAGTTAGACGTCTCACTTCTCACTTATCGCCCTTAATTTCTCACTTCTTTCCATTAAATGTGAGTAATAAGAAATGAGGAGTGAGAAGTGAGGCGTCTCCCTATCTTACTCCTATTTTTCATTTTCACAATTCTCCTACTTTTCACTTTTCGCAGTGAGAAGTGAGAAACTAAGAGCGAAAAGTGAAAAGTGAAACGTCTCACTCCTCATTTTTCATGTTTCAATTAGCATTGATCACTTCACACTTTTCACATTCACTATTGTTCGGCTAAACAACATTTTGGGCCAAAAGTTCAGTTCAGCAAACGACATTTCCGTCGTATCAACCTTTCGGACATACAACATTTTCGTGGGTATGTCCCATTCAGCCAAATGGACAGTTCACATATGCCGCCGTGCATGCAGAGTGTAATTTATTTCCTCTCGCCGATGGACAGCTAAAGTAATTGTTTAGTGTTTGGAGAATCGCGTGTTAGTGTTGTGCGTCATTTCGGTTGATCAAAACGCGATCCTGCACAGTTTGTATGTGCCACCAAACATGTATGGTGATTTCATATTCATGCTCGGTTTCCTTCGACACTTCGCACGATCATGAATCGTTGTACTTTATGCGGTCGAGAAGTAAATCAATTGATAGTAGCCAGTTCGTTCTGCTTTATGCGGCCGAGTAATAGTTAGTTAGAATCATTGTGTTAAAATAATTGGCACGGTCGCATTACCTATCACAGTAAATCCAGATCCAACTAACTGATAATCCTTTACCTTTCTGTGGTTTTTTATGAAGACGTAAAGGTAAACGCGATCTTCAAATAGCAAAACCTACCTACTAATATTCCTTCCCTCTTCCTAACTGACTACAAGGAAAACGGCGAAACGATCACTTCGGCCAAATGACCTATTTGACCAAAGGACGTTTTCGGCCATAAGATATGTTTGGACGAACGACAATTTCGGCCGTATGATCTACCAAATGGCCTTTTCTGTCAAACGACCCGTGCGGCCAAATGACCAATTCGGTCAAACGACTTTTTCGGCCGACCGAAATTTTCAGGCGCTTATACATTTCTGCCAAATGACAAATTGGCCAAATGACTATTAGCCAGATGGACTTCGGCCCAATGGTTAGTTCGGCCAAATGGCTATCGGCCAAACGACTTTCCCATCAATTCATCTTCTTCGTTTTTCACAACTTACTGAAGCTTCTCACACTCGCCAACAAACGAAATTGTCAACCGTGACAGTCACAGATAGATCAAACAATAGACACAAGAAACGACAGAACTTTTCCACTGAGGAACACAAAATCCCCGTATCGAGACGTTGGGTAAGTAGAATACTCGTTTCACTAAATTAAAAACTGAATAGCGTTTTATTACTAAAAATAACTTGTCAGTTAATGTTTTTTTTATTTCTCACCTCTAGCTTCTTTTATATCTCTCTCATATTTCTCTCCACATAATGTAATGGAAGAAATGATCAACTATTCGGTGAAATTTTTGCGGTCAAAATAGTCAATTTCAGTGGACAATAATAAAACTTTCTGAAACATCATCCGAAAATCTGATGATTTTTTTAATTTCGTTTCTTTCAATATTATTTTTTACTAGATGACCCGTCGAAACTCGCCCATAATTAATTAGTTAGCGCCATTATTTACTTCGTGTTCACAATTTTAGTTTCAACGTTTACTTTGCAATTCGGTTTCATTTGAAAGAGCAAACATCAAAACTTCTTTCACATGCTAAAGAACCCGCACGTGCTGGGCTCCTGGCTCGTGAGCTGCAGAAGGTCGGCGTGAGTGTGGCAGCAATCCAGGAAATACAATGGCCCAGAACTGGAGAACGTGAATTCCGGGCGGTGGATCCCATAGCGAATACTTCATTCAAGTACCACATCTACTAATGCGGCGGTGACAGAACAGAACCAGAATTTGGCGTCATAATGATCGGGAAGCAGATGAAGCGTGTCATCCGGTGGAAGCCGAAAAGCGACCGCATTTGCGTGTTGAGAATGAAGGGCAAGTTCTTCAACTATAGCCTGATCAGCATCTATGCCCCAACGAACGATAAACCTGATGACGTGAAGGATGAGTTCTATGAGAGCCTTGATAAGGCCTAAGGAGAGTGCCCAACACATGATGGAAAGATTGGGATGCAAATGCGCAGATCGGACGAGAAAGGTTCTTTTGCCCTGTCATTGGTACGGAAAGCCTTCATTCCGCTACCAACGATAATGGTCCGCGACTTGTGACCTTTGCTACTGCTAGAGGGATGGCAATCAGCAGTACCTACTCCGCACGTAAGAACATCCGCAAACACACCTGGAAACATCCGTGTGGAGACGTTTGCTCACAGATAGACCACGTGCTGGTGGACGGACGACATTTCTCGGATGTTATAGATGTAAGGTCCTTCAGAGGTCCGAACATCGATTCGGATCACTATCTTGTAGTTGCAAAAAATCGTTCGATTTTCCAACGTCACGAATTCACGAAACAACAGAACGATGCGTTTCAATATCCAACGCTTGTCAGTTGAAGGAGTTGCTGAACAGTACCACCAGAAGCTGGACGAGCGGATAGGAGATACCACCGGATCTGGCGTCGTCAACAGATTGTGGGAAAATATCAACGAGGCTGTTACTACAACAGTGCAGGAAGTGTTAGACACTCCACAGTAACGACAACGAAATAGTTGGTTGGATGAGGAGTGCCAGCGAGTGATAGACGAGAAAAATGTTGCTAGGCGTCGAATGCTAGTGGCTCGTATTCGTACAGTGTAGCAAGGGCAGAAGAGAAACGAACCCACCGCAGAAAAAAGGCAACACGAAGAGAGTGTAATAACTGAAGCACAGGAGAACATGGATAGAAACGATATGCGGAAGTTTTACGCAACTGTCAATGGCGTGCGGCATAAGACAATGACATAAGGCAATGACCAAGAGGGGAATTTGCTGACAGGCCAGACTATGGTGGCAGCCAGGTGGAAGGAGCACTTCGAAGATTTGTTGAACGGTGAAAATGAAGGTGTATTAAGGATCAGGATGGACATACTTGACGACAGTCAAGCTGTGGAACCACCAACGCTGAACGAGGTAAAGAAGGCTCTAAACGAAAAACAGTAAAACTGCTGGGAAGGACGAGATCCCGATCGATCTTCTCAAATACGGAAGTGAGCAGCTGCATCGAACAATCCCCCACATTATCCAGAAAATATGGGAGGATGAAGAACTGCCTGCCGGCTGGTTGGATGGCCTCATATGCCCAATCTATAAGAAAGGGCACAGACCAGAGTGTGCAAATTTCAGAGTGATCAACTTTCTGAACTCGGCGTAAACAATCCTGTTTAACAGACTGATACCGCTTGAGGAGTCCTTCGTCGGTGAATACCAGGCAGGTTTTTGTGAGGGCCGATCAACGACGGATCAGATTTTTAGCCTGCGGATGATCCTTGATAAATTCCGGGAGAACAACTTACAGACTCACCATCTGTTCATTGATTTCAAAGCAGCGTAGGATTCAGTGAAAAGAAATACGCTGTGGCAGATAATCTCTGAACATGGTTTTCGGGCTAAACTGATTAGACTGATACGTGCAACGCTGGATGGCTCGAAATTAAGTAATTCGGATTGCAGACGAAGTGTCAACCTCGTTTGTGACAATGACCTTAGACGGATTGAAGCAGGGTGATGCACTTTCGAATTTATTGTTCAACATTGCACTCGAAAGCGCTATTAGGAGATCTGGAGTGCAGAGGATCGGGCACTATCACCACACGGTCGCATATGCTCCTGGGCTTTTCGGACGACATCGACCTTATTAGAATCGAACGCAGAGCAGTAGTTGAGGCGTTTGTCCCACTGAAGAGGGAGAACGCGAGGATAGGCTCAACCATTAACTATTCCAAGATAAAGTACATGGTGGTAGGTAGAGATAGAGGAAGACCTAGTGGTGTTGATGCTGAAGTAGTGTTTGATGGGGATGTGTTTGAAGTTGTTGAAGAATTTGTTTACCTTGGGACGCTTGTGACAATGACGTTTCCCGTGAAGTGGAAAGACGAATTGTTGCTGCGAACAGGGCCTTTTACGGATTATGTAATCAGCTTAGGTCCCGCAACATGCAGACGGAAACGAAATTTGCTCTATACAAAACTCTAATTCTACCAGTGGCCCTTTATGGACATGAAGCATGGACGTTAAAAGAGGCGGACCGGAGAGCTTTCGGGGTTTTCGAAAAGTGCTGCGTACAATTCACGGAGGGAAACTAGAAAATGGTATGTGGTGCAGACGCATGAATTATGAGCTATATCAAGTATACAAAGAAGAAAATATTGTGAATCGTATAAAATACGACAATTGTATAAAATACGGAAATACGTGAATCGTATAAAATACGGAAGAAAGAACAGCGAAACCAATATCCTACCGAGACCCAGATAGGTGCCGGCGACTTCGTGGAAGGCCACGAACACGCTGGCTGCACGCAGTGGAATCGGAGCTGGGGACCCTAACTGTTTGGGGAGACTGGAGAAACATCGCCCAAGACCGACGATGATGGAGCTCTACAATACGCCAGGCATATGTGTATCGACGCTGTAGTCAACCAGGTATCCAGGTAGGTACCAAGAACAAAACTATTTTGGTTCTCGGTAAAACAGTCTCCCCACCTTCCCCTATAGATTATCCTACAAGCTCTTCCACAGCTATTGATTGAGAGCGTTTAATGCTAGGAAATCTATAATCCGAAAGATCCGTTTGACCGGACCCGTTACATTCGGCTTGGTAATATTGCCTCTTTTTAAAGTAGGGTATCTATGTTCTTAGTGGTTTTCCTTACAAACTTGTCTGGATTTTTTGGACATGTTTACCACAGAATTCTTCACTTCCTTAAGAAGTACCAAAAGGATGACAAGTGAAGACATTCCACTAAAAAGCTCAAAATAATTTTCCTAACAGAATTCTTGTTTTAATCTTCCGTGATTTTCTGAGTTTCAGAAGCTTGTTTGATGCTTTTCAGCAGCTTCTTGGAATTTTGTCTGGAGCTCTCCAAACCAAATTTTGCCTAAAACATGTTCTTCATATCCTCTAATTTTTGTCTGGATCACCTCAGATTCCAAAAGCATGTATAATAGACCTCTTCATGTTTTCAAAAAGTATCAAAAATTCAACCGGTCAACCCCAAATCATAATTCTTATGTTAATATAAACCTCCTGTCAAATTTTCAGCTAATTCGGATAAAATTTCGAGGTGGCTCAAGTCGATTTAGTGTTTTTGGGCTATTTTCAATTTTGAAATAAATCTAACAAGAGATATAAAATCCAAAAACCATCGCAACAACCTCTATATGGAAGATTTTGGTGTGCTCTACATGTCTTGTAAACATTGCGATTCGTTCCGTACATGTTTTGACCATGTTAAAGTGATTTTCAAGCTTATAAGTGCATAAAAACACTGTTTCCACTAAAAGTCGTTGTTCTACAAAATTCTTGAATTTATGACAAATCATTGCTAATTTAAAATATTTATTTTCCTTTTTTTCCCTGGACATTTGAGTAATACAATTTTATCCGAATTAGC
This sequence comes from Armigeres subalbatus, assembly GCF_024139115.2. Taxonomy (NCBI): domain Eukaryota; kingdom Metazoa; phylum Arthropoda; class Insecta; order Diptera; family Culicidae; genus Armigeres; species Armigeres subalbatus. The sequence continues at coordinate 57,841,868 of NC_085140.1, forward strand.
TGAAAATTTGACAGGAGGCTTATATTAACATAAGAATTGTGATTTAATTGTTAACCGGTTGAATTTTTGATACTTTTTGAAAACATGAAGAGGTCTATGGTATAGAGCTTCCCAAAAGTATATCTAAGGCTGTTGACTGTCTTGTAAATCCCATAATCGCATTCAAACTAGTTAAAAACGTAAGTAGAATAGAAAAAGAAGAAATCGTAAAACTCTGAGAATCCAAAAAATAACCTCCACAATTGACAAATGAAACTAGTCAGCAGTCGAAGTTTCTCTCATCGTTTCAACACATATAAATCTTTTGGACCCTCATTTACTAAAACATTCGAGCCAATTACTGCACCCATTCACGCAGAACGATTGTCCTCGAAACACTCTGACAAAACTTTACGCATTTCAACGCACAAACGGCGACGCCAACTACGGCATCAATTTTCAACTTTCCCAAGTTCCAATGCGGTTACGCACATCATTCGCACAGCCAGTCGTCGCTGGCTGTTTCGCTTTCGTCACCGCCAAAAAGTCTCTTGCAGCAGGGGGATCCAACACCGGCGCATAATTTCCACCAAATCGTAGGTGTACGCAACTCGCATAAAATTCATTCCAGCAAAGATCGACGTCGACGACGTTGTCGTCAATGAGCAACAACAAATCGCCATTCAAGGCATCTTCTCTTTGCAACCACCTACCCCCCTAGCAGGACGTGCGACGCGATCGACATCAAGCCGAGCCAAGATGGTTCGAAGAAACAAGCGAATGAAACGAAAAAAAAATCCAACTACTCAAAGTATGTATGTGTATACTATGTGAGTGCGAGCCCGCGAAACAAGATCACAACCGGTAATCGAGCCGCGAGAGAGACGCAGAAAAGCAAACGAGAAGGGAGGTACGGCGCGGCGCGGTTTAAACTTAACACACTTTTAAATTTCAATAGCAGGCCAGGGTTACTTTACATTGAAAAATAAAATTTATCCAACCCCCATCATCCGCATCCCCATGTCTCGCCGCACCACGCTCGCTGTTGCAATGGAGCTCTGTGGGCTATGAGACGCGAGCGCAGCGCCATCGATCGCCAGCTCGAGCAGCGCTGCGCTGGGGGTTGCTGATGGGGGGAAACGAAGCGACTCGCAGCACACTACTCTCGGCTCGACGATGCGACTCAACATCCCCCGAGACAGAGAGCGAGAGACGCGGACAGACAGAGTGCAGTTTTGTTTTTTTTTTTCATTTCGTGCGGCCTCAGTTGATAGTTGGGGGTTGAAATGACTGCAACAGAGCGCTGCGCTGCTGTGAGCGGAATAACCATGCAGTGGTGGCGGTGGGGGTTAGAGCACGCAACTAATGGATGAGCATGGGATCGTTCGACTAACATGCGAAAATGATCCACGTTAAAAATGGTAAAATAGATTACCAATGACAAAAATAATACAAAAAAGGAATATGACAGTCGTGTTTTCTGAGCGAATTATTAGATAAAATACATTAAATAACAGAAATCCACCTATAAATATTATATGTATTATAAGATAAAGATAAAATAATCCATTTTTTGATACAAATACCTAATACACTGAGACAAACAATAATCAAATAATAAAATATGCGAACGACTGGAAAACAGTTGAAAGTCGAAATAATTCATAAACCATTCTCAAATGTAAAACCAGATTCGGTATCTGTAGGAGGTGGACACCGTACAACGTACCACAGAGGATCGTTGGTGGTCTTGGGGCTGAAATCTGGTGTCTAGTAACGTACCCCCGTGCCGTGCCTCAACAGAGTGGTAGTAGGGTACAGATCATCGGTTGGTGTTGGGTGGCAAAGATTCAAGTTTACCATAGCAAACGGTAGATTTTGACATTGGAAACAAAACACACACACAATTATGGCGGTCCACTGCGGGTAGAATTAGGCACGGAAAGTGGCCAAATGTACGCGAGCGAGAGCGGGGCAGAAAATGATGCTTTCAAGGTGATACGAAATCGATGACTGAATTGGGGTGTAATTGGGGGATTTTTTGAAATTGATATTTGGGTGTATGGAAACTGAAATAGCCGAAAAAAGAAAACGAGGCATAATATAGCCGATGTAAGAGAAGAGGTACGAAGAGAATTCAAACAAATAAAACATGTATCTTGCCAGAAAATAAATTTCAATTGAATTGAAAGTTGTATATATATTATATAATACTTGATAAGCATCAAAATGTAAACAAAATTTATAAAAAAAAATTAAATAAACCCACTTAATAAAGGCTTTTACTGTTATGTGTTTAAAATAGCATATGAGAAAGGCTACACTAACGACCATAATTAAAAATTATCCTTTAAAATTCAGCTGAAAATTCATAAGGAAGCACCATTGAAACGTTTTTTCAATGTCCACGGGAAGTTCTTAGAAGTTTTTATCGGAAATACTTTGGATTTTCTATGGAAAAACTTGTATGCGAAATTCATCGGAATCTTCATGTAACACTTTTTGAAAATTCAATAAGAAGTTTTTAATAATTCCGCTGGAAATTCTTCGCATTTATTTCATTTTTCATTTCCGTGAACTCTGAAATGATTTCAGTTTTTCAAATGTCATGATATTGCCAATACCAAGGGTGCAGTTGGCAGGGGAGGGGGTTGGAAGTAGCAACACTCAGATCCAAGGACTAAGCGCATAACATTGACCCATAAAACCGATCAATTCACATGTTTTACCAAATATTTTGCCCGGTTTGGAAGGGCCTGTCGGGGAAATCATGTGGAAGTAGGGTGTGGCCTGTTCAGAGAGGTGACCATCACCGGTCATCGTATGCAGAATCCGACTGTCAGTCGGCGGCAACATAAAACTATCACGGTCTTTTGGAGGTGATAAGGGAAGAGGCGTTGGAGTGACCTGTCGCCACATTAACACGAGAAGGAGGGGCCGGCTGATGATGATCAAGTCAAGGGCGAGGGCCATTAAAAAGCTGGGTGATTCAGCGATGGAGGGACCTAGTTCTGCTTCCTCGAAAGTTACGAGTAGGGCAATATCATGTGAGTCCGACCTTGGGACTCTTCTTCGGAATTTCCTTGGCACATTCTTGGGATATTCCTTGGGAAATCCTTGGAAATTTCTTTGATAAATTCTTGAGAATTTCCTTGGGGAATTCTCGGGAATTTCCTTGGTAAATTCTTCGGAATTTCCTTGTGAAATTCTTGGGAATTTTCCTGGGAAACGCTTGAAAAATATCTTGGGAATTTCTTCGGAATTTCCTTGAGAAATTCTCCGGAATTTTCTTGTGAAATTCTACGGAATTTCCTTGGAAAATTCTTCGGAATCCTTGGAAAATTCTCCGGAGTTTCCTTATGAAATTCTTTGGAATTTCCCTGGAAAATTCTTCGGAATTTCTTTGAGAAATTCTTGGGAATTTTCCTGGGAAACGCTTGAAAAATATCTTGGGAATTTCTCCCGAATTTTCTTGTGAAATTCTTCGGAATTTCCTTGGAAAATTCTTCGGAATCCTTGGGAAATTCTCCGGAATTTTCTTATAAAATTCTTTGGAATTTCCCTGGGAAATTCTTCGGAATTTCCTTGAGAAATTCTTCGGAATTTCCTTGGGAAATTTTTCGGAATTTCTTTGGGAAACTTTTCGGAATTTCCTTGGGAAATTTTTCGGAATTTCCTTGGGAAATTCTTCGGAATTTCCTTGGGAAATTCTTCGGAATTTCCTTGGGAAATTCTTCGGAATTTCCTTGGGAAATTCTTCGGAATTTCTTGGGAAATTCTTCGGAATTTCCTTGGGAAATTCTTCGGAATTTCCTTGGGAAATTCTTCGGAATTTCCTTGGGAAATTCTTCGGAATTTCCTTGGGAAATTCTTCGGAATTTCCTTGGGAAATTCTTCGGAATTTCCTTGGGAAATTCTTCGGAATTTCCTTGGGAAATTCTTCGGAATTTCCTTGGGAAATTCTTCGGAATTTCCTTGGAAAATTCTTCGGAATTTCCTTGGGAAATTCTTCGGAATTTCCTTGGGAAATTCTTCGGAATTTCCTTGGGAAATTCTTCGGAATTTCCTTGGGAAATTCTTCGGAATTTCCTTGGGAAATTCTTCGGAATTTTCTTGGGAAATTCTTCGGAATTTCCTTGGGAAATTCTTCGGAATTTCCTTGGGAAATTCTTTGGAATTTCCTCGGGAAATTCTTCGAAATTTCCTTGATAAATTTTTCGGAGTTTCCTTGGGGAATTCTTCGGTATTTCTTTGGGAAATTCTTCGAAATTTTCTTGGGAGATTCTTCGGAATTTCCTTGGGAAATTCTTCGGAATTTCCTTGGGAAATTCTTCGGAATTTCCTTGGGAAATTCTTCGGAATTTCCTTGGGAAATTCTTCGGAATTTCCTTGGGAAATTCTTCGGAATTTCCTTGGGCAATTCTTCGGAATTTCCTTGGAAATTCTTCGGAATTTCCTCGAAATTCTTCGAATTTCCTTGGGAAATTCTTCGGAATTTCCTTGGAAATTCTTCGAATTTCCTCGAAATTCTTCGGAATTTCCTCGGGATATTCTTCGGAATTTCCTCGGGAAATTTTTCGGAATTTCCTCAGGTAATTCTTTGGAATTTCCTCCAGAAATGCTTCGGAATTTCCTCGAGAAATTCTTCGGAATTTCCTCGAGCAATTCTTTAGAATTTCCTCAGGAAACTCTTCGAAATTTCCTCGAAATTCTTCGGAATTTCCTCAGTAAATTCTTCGGAATTTCACGGGAAATTCTTCGAATTTCCTCGGAAATTCTTCGGAATTTCCTCGAGGAAATTCTTCGGAATTCCTCGAAATTCTTGGAATTTCCTCGAAATTCTTCGGAATTTCCTCAGGAAATTCTTCGGAATTTCCTCAGGAAATTCTTCGGAATTTCCTCGGGAAATTCTTCGGAATTTCCTCGGGAAATTCTTTGGAATTTCCTCGGGAAATTCTTCGGAATTTCCTCGGGAAATTCTTCGGAATTTCCTCGGGAAATTCTTCGGAATTTCCTCGGGAAATTCTTCGGAATTTCCTCGGGAAATTCTTCAGAATTTCCTCGGGAAATTCTTCGGAATTTCCTCGGGAAATTCTTCGGAATTTTCTCAAAATATTCTTCGGAATTTCCTCGGGAAATTCTTTGGAATTTCCTCGAAATATTCTTTGGAATTCCTCAGGAAATTCTTCGAAAATTTCTCAAGAAATTCTTCGGAAATTTCTCAGGAAATTCTTCGGAATTTCCTCGAAATTCTTCGAATTTCCTCAGGAAATTCTTCGGAATTTCCTCAGGAAATTCTTCGGAATTTCCTGGGGAAATTCTTCGGAATTTCCTCAAGAAATTCTTCGGAATTTCCTCAGGAAATTCTTCGGAATTTCCTAAGGAAATTCTTCGGAATTTCCTCGGGAAATTCTTCGGAGTTTCCTCAGGAAATTCTTTGGAATTTCCTCAGGAAATTCTTCGGAATTTCCTCGGGAAATTCTTCGGAATTTCCTCAGGAAATTCTTCGGAATTTTCTCAGGAAATTATTCGGAACTTCCTTAGGAAATTGTTCTTAATTTCCTCGGGAAATTCTCCGGAATTTCCTCGGGAAACTCTCCGGAATTTCCTCGTTAAATTCTTCGGAATTTCCTCGGAATTTCCTCGGGAAATTCTTCGGAATTTCCTCGGGAAATTCTTCGCAATTTCCTCGGGAAATTCTTCGCAATTTCCTCGGGAAATTCTTCGCAATTTCCTCGGGAAATTCTTCGCAATTTCCTCGGGAAATTCTTCGGAATTTCCTCGGGAAATTCTTCGGAATTTCCTTGGGAAATTCTTCGGAATTTCCTTGGGAAATTCTTCGGAATTTCCTTGGGAAATTCTTCGGAATTTCCTTGGGAAATTCTTCGGAATTTCCTTGGGAATTCTTCGGAATTTCCTTGGGAAATTCTTCGGAATTTCCTTGGGAAATTCTTCGGAATTTCCTTGGGAAATTCTTCGGAATTTCCTTGGGAAATTCTTCGGAATTTCCTTGGGAAATTCTTCGGAATTTCCTTGGGAAATTCTTCGGATTTCCCTTGGGAAAATTCTTCGGAATTCCCTTGAGAATTCTTCGGAATTTCTTCGAAAATTCTTCGGAATTTCCTCGAGAAATTCTTCGGAATTTTCTCGGGAAATTCTTCGGAATTTCCTCGGGAAATTCTTCGGAATTTCCTCGGGAAATTCTTCGGAATTTCCCCGGGAAATTCTTCGGAATTTCCTCGGGAAATTCTTCGCAATTTCCTCGGGAAATTCTTCGCAATTTCCTCGGGAAATTCTTCACAATTTCCTCGGGAAATTCTTTGGAATATCCTCGGGAAATTCTTCGGAATTTCCTCGGGAAATTCTTCGGAATTTCCTCGGGAAATTCTTCGGAATTTCCTCGGAAAATTCTTCGGAATTTCATCGGGAAATTCTTCGGAAATTTATCGGAAAATTCTTCGGAATTTCCTTGGAAAATTCTTCGGAATTTTCTCGGGAAATTCTTCGGAATCTCCTTGGGAAATTCTTCGGAATTTCCTCGGGAAAATCTTCGGAATTTCCTTGGGAAAATCTTCGGAATTTCCTTGGGAAATTCTTCGGAATTTCCTTGGGAAATGCTTCGGAATTTCCTTGAGTATTTCTTCGGAATTTCCTTGGGAAATTCTTCGGAATTTCCTTGGGAAATTCTTCGGAATTTCCTTGGGAAATTCTTCGGAATTTCCTTGGGAAATTCTTCGGAATTTCCTTGGGAAATTCTTCGGAATTTCCTTGGGAAATTCTTCGGAATTTCCTTGGGAAATTCTTCGGAATTTCCTCGAGAAATTCTTCGGAATTTCCTCGAGAAATTCTTCGGAATTTCCTCGAGAAATTCTTCGGAATTTCCTCGGAAAATTCTTCGGATTTTCCTCGGGAAATTCTTCGGAATTTTCTCGGGAAATCCGTTGCATTTTTCTCGGGAAATTTTTCGAGTTTTTTGGAATTTTCATAGCAATCTCTTTGGAATTTCAAGTTTTTCGAAATTTTCAAACGTATGTAACAAGTTCTTCGTTTAGTCAAGGATTTTTTTCATATTTCTTCTTCTATAATGCTTCAAAATTTCTGTGGAAAAATCATTGTGAGCTTCCCGGAAATTATCTCGTAGGAAAATCTTCAAAATTTTCACGTGAAAATCCATTTCTATAGGAAACTCTTCGCTATTTTCTTGGAAAAATCCTTTAAAAAAATAACCGTATAACTATTTGGAATTCCGCAAAAACTCTTTGAACATCGTACGAGATTTTTTTTCTGAATATCCAAGTGTACCAAAATCAAAGTGAATTCAAAATTTTTAGGTGAACTTTTACGGAAAATTATCCCAAGCTAAATTGTACAGAGCCTATTCCACAGTAGCAGATCTGCAAACATTATTGACCAATTTTTCTGATTGAAATTTCAATTACATCCTCATTGATTTTACTTTCACCATCTAAATTGCCATTCTTGCTATAACCTTTCCCATCAGCGTTGTTCCACTGTCCCGCCAATGACACAACCCGCATTGCATGTATGACGTCGACTATCTAAACAACCCCCAGACCTCGTTCAAACAACTATCCGCACTTCCCCTTCTTAAGTTCGCTCCCTCCCCCCATCCTTCCTCATGGTTAGACCTCCCACACACCAACACTCGCATGTTTGCAAATTTGCTTCCGCCTATGGTGGGACGGCGAGAACCAGCCGCGTTCGAACCCAATCGACTCACCAAATAGACACACATGAATGCATATATGCAATAATGCAGCACCGCCGATGCAGTTTGAATCGCGCACGTCTGCTGGCGGCACTACCTTGTCGAACCGTTTCGCATTGAATCGAATGAAGAGCCCGAGTTAGACAAGCATGCGCTAGGAAGGGTGGTGGAGGAGGGGGGTCGGAAGCGCACTACCAAACCAAACAGCCAACAACTAGCCGGACCGGGTAGTGCCTACTCTAATCTACCCTTGAAGTGGTTTATAGAAATAACTCTCATGCTCGTAGTCACGCAGCGCATCGCTGGTATTGGTGCGCGATTAGACAGACCATCCGAAGCAACTGCAACCAACTAACTACCCACTGTTGTAGAGCCATATATTATTGCTGTTGGTAGTAGAGCTCGCCGTTGTTGTTCTACCGCTAAATGACGTTTGCTTTGCATTGACGTTGACCTACAACCTACATTAGGGGCGGCTTAGAAGTTTGACCTACTGATTGACAGACTTATGGCGTTGCGTTCGTCGTACGTACCGAGCGAGCTTGTCGTCGTCGGTTCCGAGTGGCTGTTGTGGACGTTCGGATCCGAAGGACAACTTTTTCCGAAAACATTCTCGCCATTGAAGCCGCTTGGATCGCGCAAGTGCTAATCGAAAGTTCACGCCGTCGTCGGCCGACGAAGATGCCCCACTGATCATGTAGGAATTGGGGCCAGCAGCCATCTAGCGAACTAGGCGAAGTTTAAGGTGAGAGTCAACGCCGCGCGCGGTAGTGTTGTTGCGCCCTTGAGGGCTAAGCTTGTGGCGGCGGCGGCCCGTTGCACATCGCACACATTGGAGATTGTTTTTCGCACCAAATGCAAGTGCCCCCCCTCATGCTCCCTTGTTTCACCGCATGTCAATGCAAAGTGATTTTTTTAGCCGCACCCTTATCATTGTGCAAAGCCATATAATTGAAAGTGCCTCTTTGAAGAAGAAATTGTTTAGGGCCGGGAATTTACTATTGGGTGTGTTTATCATTGCAATGCGTGAACTTAGGTGGAGCGGAGAGGGCTGACTTTTGTGCGCTATAGAATGCTATTGGGGAGGTATGTACATAGGTGAACTTGAAAACTTGGTTGATTAGATACACGCCGTTGTTGAGCTTAGGTGGTTGGGTTATTGAATCGCAACCTCACACTTAATGGTGATTTATTAGACGATTGCGTGCCGAAAGGGTTGCACTAGAAAATGCACCAAACCCGGAAGTAATGTTCATATCAGATGATTTCAGAACTTGAATGACTAAGAATGAATCATTTGATTTGCTTGTTTGATCTCACAATAAGTTGACACGTCAGTATACAACTACAAAATTTAGCCGGGCTTTGTTTTCAGACTACTGTTGCTAGCTCCTGAGCAAAAGTACTTAGAACCAAACACGGGCTTGCTTTTTTTCCTACTTTGTAACTCTTTCGTTTCTTGCAAGAACTGAAGCTAATTTGAAATTTTGTGCTGGAATGTGGAACGAAAACAAACTGGAATCAGAGCGTAACTTGTTTACACCTACGTCGACAAACCGTATCGAGTCCCATGCTGCAGCATATCTACGTTCGCGCTGCGTCCTTTACTTCCGGAATCTATTCACGATTCACGAGTGTTGAAAAAGTTCAAAATTTGCGCGGCTATTTTTTCTTTTGGCTTGCGGAAGTGAAATTTGGCCATAGAGGCTATTACAATGATTTCCTGAGAAAGTCCAATTTTTGTTTACTTTTCGCTATCGACTAAAAAATACAAAAATGCGCACTCCACAGATTTTTGTTTGATTTTTAAGTTATCGTTTGTAAAATGCATAAAATTGCAAAACTATAATATAGAAATGTAAGAAGGGCGGTCTTTCACAACACAGCAATAAAAGTACAAATCCCCGGCCCGATCAAAGAAATGTTTGGGTATAAAATTTACTCCACTTCCTATAAGACTATTCACTATAAAATAAAATGTAAATAAGGAAAAAAAATATAAAATACTGTTGACTCCTACTTCCACTGGGTATAGAAATTATTGTTATACAAATTTTATAGCCGTGATTGAGCAGATATGGTTAGTAAAAATGCTACAAACTGTTGGCAGCGATGCACATCCTTATTTGCCATGAAGGGATGCTTACCTGAAAAAAGAAACAGATAAAATAAATTAGTTTAATAAATTAGCGAAAATATAAAAATTATCTAATACTACAACATAATTGCAATGATTAAATTATAATTCATGGATTGGGTGACATCAAGGAGGAGGAGCTCAAAGCCGAACTGGAGGACTGTAGACTGAAGTCAACGAACATATTTAAGATCCCTCGACATAATACAAGTCTGAAAGATATCAAGGCGATAGTCAGTACCGTGGTGGAATGACACAAATACAAGCCAGTTTGTGCCGATGTTACCCAGTGCCTCAACTGCTTTCAGTACGATAATTTCAGTAGGATCTATCGCATGGCATGCAACAAATGCGGAGGCAGTCTTCCACCAGTGCAATGTGAATTGATGGAGGAAGTAGCTCTAATAGGACGGAATTTATGGATATCCGAAGGCGAGCTTCTATCAGGAATCAAACAAGGTAGAAAATAGTTCCAGCTCCAACCTTTTCCGAACAGAACTTTCCACGTCTTCCTTTTCTTTACAAGGATACCGTTCCTCTGTACAGTCCAGGGTAAATAGTGCCTATCTTCACGCAACTCGATTGCAAATCTTCTTTATGGGTATGTTCATCATCGACATTGGCTGCTATAGAGTGGGTCTGCTGGTCGCTGGCTCACTCAATGGCAAAGTCATCAATCTGATTGATTTCCCGGTGAAGGTTGGCGAATATCAGTCCAAAATTATATTTCAGTACTTTTTTTTGATATCTTTGACTTTTGTTTTTTTACGATAGAAGCGACAAAACAGATTGGGTTTTCGGAAAGCTAACCTAAAATTAATCAAAGAAAATTGTTGTTAGTATTATTAGCCAATAAAAATGTTACCGCGCGAGAAAAATACAGCATTTTATGTTCCATAAAGCATAATTTTGGATACCTTCAAAGCTCTTATTTATAGTCTAGTGAATTTTGATATTTGAATCAGTTCATCACTCCACAACTCGGGTGATTTTGGGGCCATTATCAAAAAATGGATTACTAGCATCTTTTCTTGAGATGTGGATTGTTGAGGTGACGGCACAAGATAATATCGCGCACGTCCTGTTCCTTCGTCTGTAGTTTCGAAACTATTGGAAATTTTAGCAATGAAACTTACGCAGAGTAAATAACAAATGCTGAAGCCGTCTTGCACAAAATTTCATTATAATCAACCCAGGAGGCGAAATGGTATCGACCTTTTAAAATGATGCAATTTGATTCCTTACACCAGCGGTTCTCAAACCTTTTCTTGAGAGGGCGGCTTTTGAGCCATTTAGAAAGAAGCTTCCTAGAATGTTGATAGGACGCTTCTGAGACACTTGAAAGTACCCTTCCAAGTCTCTTAAAAGGAGAATTCCGAGCTTCTTGAAGGGAAGTTTCCCAGCCTCTTGAAACAAGGGTTCCGTACCACGTGAAAGAGGCTCTTGAAAGGAGGCTTCCGGGCCTTTTAAAAGAAAACTCCCGAGCTCTTTAAAGGCGGCTTCCAGGACTCTTGAAAGGAGGCTTCCGGGCCTCTTGAAAGGAGGCTTCCTGGCCTCTTGAAAGGAGGCTTCCGGGCCTCTTGAAGGGAGGCTTCCAGGCTTCCTGACCTCTTGAAAGGAGGCTTCCGGGCCTCTTGAAAGGAGGCTTCCGGGCCTCTTGAAAGGAGGCTTCCGGACCTCTTGAAAGGAGGCTTCCGGGCCTCTTGAAAGGAGGCTTCCGGGCCTCTTGAAAGGAGGCTTCCGGGCCTCTTGAAAGGAGGCTTCCGGGCCTCTTGAAAGGAGGCTTCCGGGCCTCTTGAAAGGAGGCTTTCGGCCTCTTGAAAGGAGGCTTCCGGGCCTCTTGAAAGGAGGCTTCTGGGCCTCTTGAAAGGAGGCTTCGGGCCTCTTGAAAGGAGGCTTCCGGGCCTCTTGAAAGGAGGCTTCGGGCCTCTTGAAGGAGACTTCCGAGCCTCTTGAAAGGGAGGCTTCCAGGCCTCTTGAAAGGAGGCTTCCAGGCCTCTTGAAAGGAGGCTTCCAGGCCTCTTGAAGGAGGCTTCTGAGCCTCTTGAAGGAGGCTTCCAGGCCTCTTGAAAGGAGGCTTCCAGGCCTCTTGAAAGGAGGCTTGAGGCCTCTTGAAAGGAGGCTCTGAGGCCTCTTGAAAGGAGGCTTCTGAGCCTCTTGAAAGGAGGCTTCGGGCCTCTTGAAAGGAGGCTTCCAGGCCTCTTGAAGGAGGCTTCCGGGCCTCTTGAAAGGAGGCTTCCAGGCCTCTTGAAGGAGGCTGGGCCTCTTGAAAGGAGGCTTCCAGGCCTCTTGAAAGGAGGCTTGGGCCTCTTGAAGGAGGCTTCTGAGGCTCTCTTGAAAGGAGGCTTCCAGGCCTCTTGAAAGGAGGCTTGAGCCTCTTGAAAGGAGGCTCTGAGGCCTCTTGAAAGGAGGCTCTGAGCCTCTTGAAAGGAGGCTTCCAGGCCTCTTGAAAGGAGGCTTGAGCCTCTTGAAGGAGGCTCTGAGCCTCTTGAAGGAGGCTGGGCCTCTTGAAAGGAGGCTGAGGCCTCTTGAAGGAGGCTCAGGCCTCTTGAAAGGAGGCTTTGAGCCTCTTGAAAGGAGGCTTCCAGGCCTCTTGAAAGGAGGCTTCCAGGCCTCTTGAAAGGAGGCTTGAGGCCTCTTGAAAGGAGGCTTCTGAGCTCTCTTGAAAGGAGGCTTCTGAGCCTCTTGAAAGGAGGCTGGAGCCTCTTGAAAGGAGGCTTCCAGGCCTCTTGAAGGAGGCTTCTGAGCCTCTTGAAAGGAGGCTTCTGAGCCTCTTGAAGGAGGCTTCCAGGCCTCTTGAAAGGAGGCTTCCAGGCCTCTTGAAAGGAGGCTTCTGAGGCCTCTTGAAAGGAGCACCTGAGCCTCTTGAAAGGAGGCTTCTGAGCCTCTTGAAAGGAGGCTTCTGAGCCTCTTGAAAGGAGGCTGAGCCTCTTGAAGGAGGCCTGAGGCCTCTTGAAGGAGGCTGAGCCTCTTGAAGGAGGCTTCCAGGCCTCTTGAAAGGAGGCTCTGAGCCTCTTGAAAGGAGGCTTCCTGGAGCCTCTTGAAAGGAGGCTGAGCCTCTTGAAAGGAGGCTTCCAGGCCTCTTGAAGGAGGCTTCCAGGCCTCTTGAAAGGGAGGCTTGGGCCTCTTGAAGGAGGCTTCCGGGCCTCTTGAAGGAGGCTTCCAGGCCTCTTGAAAGGAGGCTTCCTGAGCCTCTTGAAAGGAGGCTTCCGGGGCCTCTTGAAGGAGGCTTCCAGGCCTCTTGAAAGGAGGCTTCCAGGCCTCTTGAAAGGAGGCTTCTGAGCCTCTTGAAGGAGGCTTCCAGGCCTCTTGAAAGGAGGCTTCCGGGCCTCTTGAAGGAGGCTTCAGGCCTCTTGAAAGGAGGCTTCCGGGCCTCTTGAAAGGAGGCTTCCGGGCCTCTTGAAAGGAGGCTTCCAGGCCTCTTGAAAGGAGGCTGGGCCTCTTGAAGGAGGCTTCCAGGGCCTCTTGAAAGGAGGCTTCCGGGCCTCTTGAAAGGAGGCTTGGGCCTCTTGAAGGAGGCCTGAGCCTCTTGAAAGGAGGCTTCCGGGCCTCTTGAAAGGAGGCCTGAGCCTCTTGAAGGAGGCTCCTGGGCCTCTTGAAGGAGGCTTCCGGGCCTCTTGAAGGAGGCTTCCGGGCCTCTGAAAAGGAAGCTCCGGGCCTCTTGAAGGAGGCTTCCGGGCCTCTTGAAGGAGGCTTCCGGGCCTCTTGAAAGGAGGCACGGGGCCTCTTGAAAGGAGGCTTCCGGGCCTCTTGAAAGGAGGCTTCCAGGCCTCTTGAAAGGAGGCTTCCAGGCCTCTTGAAAGGAGGCTTCCGGGCCTCTTGAAAGGAGGCTTCGGGCCTGTTGAAAGGAGGCTTCCGGGCCTCTTGAAAGGAGGCTTCCGGGCCTCTTGAAAGGAGGCTTCCGGGCCTCTTGAAAGGAGGCTTCAGGGCCGCGTAGAAAGAGGCTTCCGGGCCTCTTGATAGGAGCCTTCCGGGCCTCTTGAAGGAGGCTTGGGCCTCTTGAAAGGAGGCTTCCGGGCCTCTTGAAAGGAGGCTTCCGGGCCTCTTGAAAGGAGGCTTCCGGGCCTCTTGAAAGGAGGCTTCCGGGCCTCTTGAAAGGAGGCTTCGGGCCTCTTGAAAGGAGGCTTCCGGGCCTCTTGAAAGGAGGCTTCGGGCCTCTTGAAAGGAGGCTTCCGGGCCTCTTGAAAGGAGGCTTCAGGGCCTCTTGAAAGGAGGCTTCCGGGCCTCTTGAAAGGAGGCTTCGGGCCTCTTGAAGGAGGCTTCCGGCCTCTTGAAAGGAGGCTTCCGGGCCTCTTGAAAGGAGGCTTGGGCCTCTTGAAAGGAGGCTTCCGGGCCTCTTGAAAGGAGGCTTCCGGGCCTCTTGAAAGGAGGCTTCCGAGCCTCTTGAAAGGAGGCTTCCGAGCCTCTTGAAAGGAGGCTTCCGGGCCTCTTGAAAGAAGGCTTGCGGGTCTCTTGAAAGGAGGATTCAGAGCCTCTTAAAAAGAGGCTTCCGAGTGTTTTAAAAGGAGGCTTCCTAGCCTCTTGAAGGAGGCTTCGGGCCTCTTGAGAGGAGGCTTCCGGGCCTCTTGAGAGGAGGCTTGGGCCTCTTGAAAGGAGGCTTCCGGGCCTCTTGAAAGGAGGCTTCCGGGCCTCTTGAAAGGAGGCTTCGGGCCTCTTGAAAGGAGGCTTCCGGGCCTCTTGAAGGAGGCTTCGGGCCTCTTGAAAGGAGGCTTCCAGGCCTCTTGAAAGGAGGCTTCCGGGCCTCTTGAAAGGAGGCTTCCGGGCCTCTTGAAGGAGGCTTCCGGGCCTCTTGAAAGGAGGCTTCCGGGCCTCTTGAAAGGAGGCTTCCGGGCCTCTTGAAAGGAGGCTCTGAGCCTCTTGAAAGGAGGCTTCGGGCCTCTTGAAAGGAGGCTTCGGGCCTCTTGAAAGGAGGCTTGGGCCTCTTGAAAGGAGGCTTCCGGGCCTCTTGAAGGAGGCTTCCGGGCCTCTTGAAAGGAGGCTTCCGGGCCTCTTGAAAGGAGGCTTCAGGCCTCTTGAAAGGAGGCTTCAGGCCTCTTGAAGGAGGCTTCCGGGCCTCTTGAAGGAGGCTTCCAGGCCTCTTGAAAGGAGGCTTCGGAGCCTCTTGAAAGGAGGCTTCCAGGCCTCTTGAAAGGAGGCTTCTGAGCCTCTTGAAAGGAGGCTTCCAGGCCTCTTGAAGGAGGCTTCTGAGCCTCTTGAAAGGAGGCTTCCAGGCCTCTTGAAGGAGGCCTGAGCCTCTTGAAAGGAGGCTTGAGGCCTCTTGAAAGGAGGCTCTGAGCCTCTTGAAAGGAGGCTTCTGAGCCTCTTGAAAGGAGGCCTGAGCCTCTTGAAAGGAGGCTTCCGAGGCCTCTTGAAAGGAGGCTTCTGAGCCCTCTTGAAAGGAGGCTTCCAGGCCTCTTGAAAGGAGGCTTCGGGCCTCTTGAAGGAGGCTTCCGGGCCTCTTGAAAGGAGGCTTCCGGGCCTCTTGAAGGAGGCTTCCAGGCCTCTTGAAAGGAGGCTTCCGGGCCTCTTGAAAGGAGGCTGGGGCCTCTTGAAAGGAGGCTTCCAGGCCTCTTGAAAGGAGGCTTCCAGGCCTCTTGAAAGGAGGCTTCCAGGCCTCTTGAAAGGAGGCTTCCAGGAGCCTCTTGAAAGGAGGCTTCCGGGCCTCTTGAAGGAGGCTTCCAGGCCTCTTGAAGGAGGCTTCCAGGCCTCTTGAAAGGAGGCTCTGAGCCTCTTGAAAGGAGGCTTCCGGGCCTCTTGAAAGGAGGCTGCTTCCAGGCCTCTTGAAAGGAGGCTGCTTCCAGGCCTCTTGAAAGGAGGCTTCCAGGCCTCTTGAAAGGAGGCTTCCAGGCCTCTTGAAAGGAGGCTTCCAGGCCTCTTGAAAGGAGGCTGCTGGGCCTCTTGAAAGGAGGCTTCCGGGCCTCTTGAAAGGAGGGCTTGGGCCTCTTGAAGGAGGCTGGGGCCTCTTGAAAGGAGGCTTCCGGGTCTCTTGAGAAGAGGCTTCCGGGTCTCTTGAGAAGAGGCTTCCGGGCCTCTTGAATGGAGGCTTCAGGGCCTTTTGAAAAGGCCTCTTGGAAGGAGGTTTCCGGGCCTCTTGAAAGAAGGCTTCCGGGCCTCTTGAAAGGAGACTTCTGAACCTCTTAAAAGGAGGCTTCCGGGCCTCTTGAAAGGAGGCTTCCAGGCCTTTTGAAAGGAGGGTTCCAGGCCTTTTGAAAGGAGGCTTCCAGGCCTCTTGAAAGGAGGCTTCTGAGCCTCTTGAAAGGAGGCTTCCAGGCCTCTTGAAAGGAGGCTTCCGGGCCTCTTGAAAGGAGGCTTCCAGGGCCTCTTGAAGGAGGCTTCCAGGCCTCTTGAAAGGAGGCTTCCGGGCCGCTTGAAAGGGGGCTTCCGGGCCTCTTGAAAGGAGGCTTCCGGGCCTCTTGAAAGGTGGCTTCCGGGCCGGCTGCAAGGGGGCTCTCCGCCCTTTCCAAAGGCGGCGCCCGGGCCTCTTGAAAGGAGGCTTCCGGGCCTCTTGAAAGGAGGCTTCCGGGCCTCTTGAAAGGAGGCTTCCGGGCCTCTTGAAAGGAGGCTTCGGGCCTCTTGAAAGGAGGCTTGGGCCTCTTGAAAGGAGGCTTCGGGCCTCTTGAAAGGAGGCTTCCGGGCCTCTTGAAAGGAGGCTTCCGGGCCTCTTGAAAGGAGGCTTCCGGGCCTCTTGAAAGGAGGCTTCCGGGCCTCTTGAAAGGAGGCTTCCGGGCCTCTTGAAAGGAGGCTTCCGGGCCTCTAGAAAGGAGGCTTCCGGGCCTCTTGAAAGGAGGCTTCCGGGCCTCTTGAAAGAAGAATTCCGAGCTTATTGAAGGAAGGTTTCATGCCTTTCAAACGGAGGCCTCCGAACCTTTAGACTCTACCCTAGCAGCACATACGTTTCACATAAGCTACTACAACTCATATATGACCAGATTTAGTCACAATCAAGTTGCAGCAACCACTTTTTTCGAACTTGTGCTGCTTGGGTAGATTTCAGATCAGAAGCATATTCTCAACATATTATTTAACATTTTGTTTCGATCAGGTAGATTGTATTGAAGAGTTTTTTTTTAATTTGTTAATTCGAAGTTTTGTCCTTTTGATCTTTTGTTCCGCAGACCGTCATACACTGTGCTGGTTGTTGAAGGCAGGATTCAATTGACTTTGATTTATTGATTGACATGCATATTATTTTCAAGTTTAAGACAAAGTTATGAAATAAAAAATACACAATTATCAAAACTTTATAAATGAGTTTTGATTGAATTGTTATACGTCCGTCATTATGGGTTTTTGCCCGAGGTAGGTACCCCCTGGGGCCAACGAAGATACCCCCAGGGGTACATGTACTCCAGGTTGAGAACCACTGCCCTACACCCTTTATTTGACCGAGTTCCGTTTCGCAGAAAGAAAGAAAGAAGGAAGACTAACCCATCTTTCACGTCTCCCTTTTCGCTTTTTAATTCTGTTTTTAATCAAGTTGAAAAAATCTCACTATTTCCTTTTAATTTCTCATTTTTCTCTACTGGTAACATAAAGATTTTTTTTTTCGAGGAAATTCCGAAAAAACTCCTGGGAAATCCGAAGAATTTTCCAAGAAAATTCCAAAAAATTTCTCAAGAAAATCTCACGAAGAAATTCTAAAGAATCTCCCAAGAAAAATTCAAAGAATTTCCCAAGAAAATTCCGCAAAAAAACTTTCCTGAGAAGTTCCAAAGAATTTCCCGAGGAATTGTCAAAGAATTCTCCTAGGAAATTTCAAAGGATTTTCCAAGGAAACTCCGAACCGCTGCTCGAACAAGTCAGACAAAAATGGTTACAGCAACTTAAATGTGACTTAATCTGGTCACATATCAGCATTAGCATTAGCATTAGCATTGTTACGGTGTAATTCGTAGATTGGACACTAGTGATACTCATGTTTTACTTTTGAGATCCTTATCTAGAATGCTATCAGAAATCAAGAAGGGGAGTGGTCCTTGATTCCAGTCTTAAACAAAAATAACAAAAGCATGAGGATTACTACTCCTGGCCACGCTCATCTTCACTGTAACTAAGGAGAGAAAGGAAGTATTGATGTGGTACTTACTTAACGAGAGGCCACCGACTTAGCGACACCCTCATAAGTACCACGGATTTGGATAATGAGGAAGGTATTCGTTGGGTCACGATTTGCCTGCAGCTGGCAATGTAACCGTGGTAGATCTTACCCCGTAACACACCACGTAAGGGTGTCTACCCAGCGTTACGGGTTGACTGAATCTGGTCACATATCAGTTGCAGAAACCAATGAGGAACATGTGTGATCCCGAGCAAAAACGAAGAATTTCCCGAGGAAAAACCGAAGAATTTCCCTAGGAAAATCCAAACAATTTCCCAAGGAAAACCGGAAGAATTTCCCGAGAAAAATCCAAAGAATTCCCAAGGAAAATCCGAAGAATTTCCCGAGGAATTTTCGAAATTCCTGTAGAATTTCCCTAGGAAGTTCCGGTAAAACAGGCATTGAAAGCGTGAGTGAAGCGGACGAGCATTGATCTAATTCAATCATAGCATCCTTGCTCAGATGGAAACCAAACAACGATTATGAGCGATCGTTGCTGCGTAAACAACGATATGCTGCGTATGATATCCATGGAAGCTACGACTTGAGCATTCGTGTTACATCAAAACATCAAAACACTTCAGGTGTTCTGCTTCATTCACTTTGCTTTCAAGTTGTTGGGATGAAGGAGAGAAAGTATCAAAGCCTCCCATGCAGTGTATTAGAGTTCCACACTCATAGCGGACTAAATTTTCCTAATGTCTGAAAAGATTTTTCTAACAGCGTGTGGTAACTACACTCATTGCTTGGTTGCCGAGTGATTTGCTTCGCTCAGTTGTCTCCCATTAGTTAGCGATGAAGATCTTTAAACTTTTAATCAATGAACGCCAAATTTCAACGATATAGAAAGCTTCCTCGATTAGGCAATAATAGAGCATCAAGTTGGCATAAATTTAGTTTATTTCTACTCATGGTCTGTTATAGAATTTCTCGAGGAAACTCCAGTAGAATTTCCCGAGGAAATTCCGATAGAACTTTCCAAAGAAACTCTGGTAGAATTTCCCCTTTGAATTTCCCGAGGATTTTCCGAAAAATTTTCCAGAGGAAATACCAGAAGAATTTCCAGAGGAAATTCCGGCAGAATTTCCTGAGGAAATTCCGGTAAAATTGCCGCTTCACAAAATTTCGAAAAAATAGAATTTCCTTTAAATGAGTAAAAGCCCTTGAAAAGCTCTATCAAACTGATCCTAAGCGTGGAGGGCCTCGAGCTTGGCATTGCTGGTGCCCTGAATGTTTGCAAGGCTTCATTGGAACCCCTTGCCCTTAGTAACAATTCGTGTGAAGTTTTGGTTATTTAATTCAAATAAATATTTATGAATGGCACGTTCGACTGATAAGTCATTTTCCTGTATCAAGGTTACAGTAGGACAAAAAAGTACGTGCTAACTAGTCATGGTTATTCAAATTTCAGATAAGTCTATGTCAGTCTTTGATAAATCATAAAGAAATAATCTGACAATAATCTGAAATAATTCTGACATAAATACCTATAAATCTGTTTTTAGTGCGCCCTGATCAAGAGATAGTCAATGCATACAATGCACGAGATACTTTAATGCATTTATATTCCTATGTTAGCAACCGAAAAATAATTTCCACTTATTCAACTTATATTTGAGTTCCTCAGCGTGATAAATCACGTCCCTGGCCGTAAACTGATTGAGCACGTATTTTTATTATTAAAAGTACCATTTCCACAAATGCCGCCATTCCATTACGAGAAATGCTTTTTTGAATAATAAATAACCACGATACGCGGTGGTCCAAGTCAAAACAAAACGTTTCACCCAACGGCAACAACAAACGAATTTATGATAAATTCATGGTCACCATTTGGCAGTGCGTCGCCAAACAAAGCTCCCCATTCAACAAGTCCAAGCAAGGGAGGGTCCACT
This sequence comes from Armigeres subalbatus, assembly GCF_024139115.2. Classification (NCBI taxonomy): domain Eukaryota; kingdom Metazoa; phylum Arthropoda; class Insecta; order Diptera; family Culicidae; genus Armigeres; species Armigeres subalbatus. The sequence continues at coordinate 57,861,685 of NC_085140.1, forward strand.
GCTACTACTACCGGTTACTGGTCGGTTGCACTTTTGAGTGGTATTCAAGTGGGTAACATCTCGCGCACATAGTATTTGAAGAGGAAGACAAGCTGCCAAATTTCTGCATCCTCATCCCGGTCTAATGTCTGATGGGTCTACATTGTTGAATGGAGAGAAATGTGAAGCTGTCTCTGAGAACTATTGTCGGTTTATTGAAGGAAACAATACAAATATTTTAAAAGTAAACATTTTGTTTCAAAATAAAATTAGATAAAGACGGCACCATGTACTAGAAAACCAAGTGATGTTTTATTTTTCTAATCTTTCGACATTTAGCAAACATAGCTACATAGTTGTCATCTAAGAAACATTGAATCTTATATTAAGTGAAGATAAATATCACAAAAATTTAGATTTTTTTTTTGCAATTAAAAAAGGATTTTAAAATTCTTTTGTCGGAAAACTTGTAGAAGTGAAACTGCGGTTTGACTGACATTTGAAAGAAACAACGCACCATGCGTCCGCTTTTCGTTAAGGCTTTTCGAGAAGGCTTTTTGCCTCGCAAGTTTTTTTTTGAGGCCATAACTTTTGAACAGAAAACTTGGTTCTGCTCTTTTACGATCTACACGGAAAAAGGGAGCCGCGCAAAAAAACTAATTAGTGTACCACTGTACCATTCCTTAGGTGTTTCATCCCACACTTGGTCGAATTTCACCTTCTTGATGGTTCGCTCAAAAAGCTGCCATTCGATCTGTGCGATACGGGATGACGGGATTAACGAATGCGATGTTTTCACGGGGCGTCCAACCTAACCCTGAAATGCCATCGCGCTGCAGCGCCAGCGACGCGACGCTCTTCAGATTGCGCAGAAAGATCTGCCACCTGGCGGGCGTCGTCATCGCAGCGTGGCAATCATGCGAAGAGAATGACCATGAATTATTATGACGGGGCTGCGGTGATGGCACGTTAAGTGGTTTTCAGTAAAAGAGGGGTTGTGGCTTTGTTTAGATTGGCTTCGATTTTTTTTTATTTCGAGAGTCCAATATTAATTGGTCTGATGCGGCTCTAATGAAGTATATATTTTGAGCGCACGTGAGTGGTTCAATTTGGTGGTTTAAAAGGTGGGAATGGAATTTGAGTTCCTAGTTTATAGTTGATTCTATTCATTCTTATAGTCTTACATTTCTTCAGCAATTAATTTTGTCTTTCAACAAATGTTCTTATTATTATTCCTATCATAAAAATTAAAGGTTATAGGGGAAACGTTACGTTTTCCATCTAACTAAACACATATTCATCTCATCGCGAAACAAAGAAATGCAGCCACAATTTCGTCGGTTCTTCTTGCTAACATGCGTGCTCACTGCTAAAAAAAAATCACAAAAACAATAAACAAATCAAATTCCTTTTCAGTGCTTTGTATTTCGTGAGATGAATATCGGAGCTATGAGATGAAGTGCAGTAACTCTATATGAGGTTGAATGTAAAATATTTATCAGAAAGCCTACTACGTGGTCTAGTTTGATATTCAGGGCCAAAATTTTACTCTTCGTTCGTCCTGTTTCTATATAAGTTGGTTAAATAAGGGTGGCTCAAATTAGTATGGGAAAAATCGTAAAGTGTACCCCAATATAGAAAACACAGACGTAGTCCTACGTCAAAACTATTTTCAATGTTTTTGATGGGCCGTCCTCTTATTCGGTTCTATTTGATGTCCTGATGCTCTGAAAAAAATTTGGAAAAGTGATTTTTGAGCCACCCTAATAAGGAAGCTATATATTTTATTTTACTGATTATGGATCGACTGTACGTTTTAATTTCATTTATTGAACGGCTACTCAGTCTTGCACTTATTAAAACGAGTTTTTTGTTTACCCGACGATTCGACACGGAAAAAAAGAAAAAAATGTATTTTATGTAATAGCTAAATAATACCTTCGATGTGGTTTACTAGAGACAATTTTTATTCTGTATAAATTGGCACAACCAGAGGCGAGCCAGCCTAAGGCTAAAACGTCTATAATAAAACCATAGTTATAATAAAAATAATAATTTGTACGTCACGGCACCATGTCTTAACGTGCACCTTTTTACCTTTCTCATACAAAAAAGTTATACCAAAAAGCTAATATTTCACTCTAAAAATGAACTTTTTATAGAAACCTAGGGACAATGGGGTTTCCCTTAGCTGTGCGGTAAGTAACAAAGTAAGACCATGCTGAGGGTGGCTGTGTTCGATTCCCGGTCCGGTCTAGAAAATTTTCAAATTGGAAATTTTTTCGACTTCCCTTCGTGTTGGTCTCATGATAAACAAATGCAAAAACTCGGCTTACAAACCACGCAGTTAACAACAAGTCCCGCTAGGCCTGTCAGCTCGACGAGTTGTGCAAATGTCTGTCCGTCCGTGTATATGTATGTGTGTGCACAAAGCTAAGAAAAACATTAGACACCTTTTCATATAGTGATCTTTCAACGATTTTCTCGGTATTTCTCACTCTTCGGAATTTCCTTGGGAAATTCTTCGGAATTTCTTTGGGAAATTCTTCGGAATTTCCTTGGGAAATTCTTCGGAATTTCCTTGGGAAATTATTCGGAAGTTCCTTGGAAAACTCTTCGGAATTTCCTGGGGAAATTCTTTGGAATTTTTCACTATTTCCTCAGGAAATTCTTCGGAACTTCCTCGCGAAATTCTTCGGAATTTCCTTGGGAAATTCTTCGGAATTTCCTTGGGAAATTCTTCGGAATTTCCTTGGGAAATTCTTCGGAATTTCCTTGAAATTATTCGGAATTTCCTCTGAAATTTTTGGGAATTTCCTCGGGAAATTTTCGGAATTTCCCGAGGAAATTCTTCGGAATTTCCTCGAGGAAATTCTTCGGAATTTCCCGAGGGAAATTCTCCGGAATTTTCTCGGGAAATTCTTCGGGATTTCCTCTGGAATTTCTCAGGAATTTTCTCGGGAAATTCTTCGGAATTTGCTCGGGAAATTCTTCGGAATTTCCTCGGGAAATTCATCATAATATCCTCGGGAAATTCTTCGGAATGTCCTTGGGAAATTCTTCGGAATTTCCTTGGAAAATTCTTCGGAATTTCCTTGGGAAATTCTTCGGAATTTCCTTAGGAAATTCTTCGGACATACCTTGTGAAATTCTTCGGACATACTTTGGGAAATTCTTCGGACATACTTTGGGAAATTCTTCGGAATTTCCTTGGAAAATTCTTCGGAATTTGTTTGGGAAATTTTTCGGAATTTTCTCTAAAATTTCTTCGGAATTTCCATGGGGAATTCTTCGGAAATTCCTTGGGAAATTCTTCGGAATTTCCATGCGAAATTCTTCGAAATTCTTTGGAATTTCTGGGGAAATTCTTCGGAATTTCCTTGGGAAATTCTTCGGGCCTTGGGAAATTCTTCGGAATTACCTTGGGAATTATTCGGAATTACCTTGGGAAATTCATCGGAATTTCCTAGGGAAATTTTTCGGAAATTCCTCGGGAAATACTTCGGAATTTCCTCATGAAATTCTTCGGAATTTCCTCGGGAAATTCTTCGGAATTTCCTCGGGAAATTTTTCGCAATTTCCTCGGGAAATTCTTTGAAATTTTCTCGGGAAATTCTTCGGAGTTTCCTCAGGAAATTCTTCGGAATTTCATCGGAAAAATCTTCAGAATTTCCTCGGGAAATTCTTCGGAATTTCTTCAATAAATTCTTCGGAATTTCATTGGGAAATTCTTCGGAATTTCATTTTCAATCGGAATTTCAATTCTTCGGAATTTCCTTGGGAAATTCTTCGGAACTTCCTTGGGAAATTCTTCGGAATTTGCTTGGGCAATTCCAGGGCAATCGTGACAATTTCCAATCCGAAACGTTGCCTCTCTGCAACTCCATCAACGATTTGTGCAAGGGTTCCATGCAATGCTATGCTATCTGCAATCACGGAAATTTAAAAAAATACGATTTAGAAACTTAAACCTTTAAAATTGTAAAACCATTAAAACTGAATAATTCCTTTTTTATAGAGTTTTGAATTTTTAAAAACTTACAGATTTAAAAATTCAAATTCAAAAATCACCACATCTACAATTTTTTTTTATTTTTTAAAATACTAAAAGTTTAATTTAAAAATTAAAATTGAAAATTCAAAAAAAAAGAAAACAAAAATTTTAAAAATCAAACCTGTAGAGATCTAAAGGGGCTCTGCTTAGCCGTGCGGTAAGACGCGCAGCTTCAAAGCAAGACCATGCTGAGGGTGGCTGGGTTCGATTCCCGGTCTAGGAAATTTTCGGGTTGAAAATTGTCTCGACTTCCCTGGGCATAAAAGTATCATCGTGTTAGCCTCATGATATACGAATGCAAAAATGGTAACATGCCTTAGAACCCACGTAGTCAACAACTGTGGAAGTGCTTAATGAACACTAAGCTGCGAGGCGGTAATGTCCTAGTGGGGGATATAAGAGGTTAAAAAGATTAAGAGAGAAAAGAGATGGAAATTTTTTTAAAAAATTGAAAGGATTCAAAAATTTTAAAATGCCAAAATTTTAAATAATAAAGTAATAGAATTTTAATTTTTTTTTTTATTTTGAGGTTTTAAAATTTTTAAGTATAAAATGTTTGAAACAGTTGAATATTTTTCAAACACAGAAAAATCTAAAATTTACAAATTAAAGAATTGAACAGTATCAGGTTTGAAAATTTTAAAATTCATAATAAAAAAAAAAGTTCCTGTTATTTACAAACTAAAGATTTACAAATTATAAAATGAAAAAAAAATTGATACCTCAAAAATCAAAAATTTTATAATAAATTAAAATGATAATAGATAAACATTTCAAAATTTATAAATTGAAATTTAAAGGATTTAAAAATTTGAAAACATAAAAATTTTATACTTAAATTTTATACTTAAATATCAAAATTTAAAAAATTTACAATTTTAAATATGAATATTCAAAATATTGAACATTCAAGATTTGAAATGGCAAAAAATTTTAAATCAATAATTTGAAAAAAAAATCGAAACTTCAAAATTTTTAATTTGAATGATTTAAAAATGTCTCAGTTCTAAAATTTCAAAAATTTGCTTTTTGAGGTTTTTATTTTATTTAATTAATTTTTCAATTTTTTGGATTTCTGCTTCTTTAAACTTACAAATTTATTTTTTCTTATTTTAAGACTCTTTGATTTGTATATCTATTAATTTTTTGAGATTGTTACATTTTAAAATTTCGAATATTCAAATTTTTATCTTAATCTTATAAGGCATCTTGCTTAGCCAAAACTAGCGTAAGAGCAGAAAAATAGTGCCCCAATATTAATCACCACCAAGAGCTCGTTGGTTTTGCAAAGCGACGCCGCCCTACTTCTCCTGTCTACCGCACGAATGCAGTAAGTCAGGCAGGCAGCTATCCGCTCCATTGATGACGAATCATTTCGCGAGAACCCAGAACGGGAACGGAATGGATGGATACTGTCGCTCGGAAGACAAAGTAACGAATACACAAAAGAGTGCACAGCCAAGAGCAAGAACTAAATATAGGTCAGTCGAACAAGCCGGGGGAACCCGAAGACCGAACAGGCATGACGGAGGAGTTCGGCGGTGAGGCCCAAGTCGTGCCGCGACGCGTCACTCTCTCTAAATAATAACAACAGCCAATGAACGAGCAACGGTGAGGCGCAGTATATTTCGATTTTCGTTTGCCGGTTGACGAGGTCTGACCACAATGTAGAGCATAGCGCATCCCGTCGAATATGGGACTGCCTGTTCGAACGAAAATGCAGATTGTCGAGAGCAAGATTTGCGGAAGAACTGCGCCAGCGACGACGACAAAACGGCGCTTAATGATGAAAAATGAAACGCCACTTGTTTTGTTTGTCCACCCACCTACCATCACGACCAATAGGAGGAACAAGCCGAAGAATGCGATGCGATTGCTCTCCTGACTTGGCGCGACGGCATGAGTGTGCGCGAACGCAGAGGCTTATCAATCATGGCTGCCTTGATGCGAATTATTTTCATCGGGAGGGATGTGTCAGCGTGCAAGCGAGCGGTGTGATATGTTTACGTTTTTTTTCGTAAGGTATTTCGTAGTTGGAGTGAAAATCAAGATGATCTGGCGAACGTTGTGCATCGTCGGTTGTTTAAGTCTAAAAACAGACTAACGCATTTGGCCGTGCAGTATGTTTGTTCAACACAAATGGTAGCAATCGTTTCATGGTTATCCTAACTCAACTAGAACAATATTTACTCGATGTAAAGTGATTTCTGAAGTACTTTCAGTGATGTATAGTGGATTTCAACCCTTTCTGTCAATCTGTCAAGCTTCTGTCAATGTCATAACCCTGTCATTAAATCTGTTAATAGATAAACGCATGCATGTTCTGCTTCCGTTGAAGCGTAGGCAGAGTGTATCACCACGTGACTTCCTGACCCCGGTTTATTGTGGTACGGAATCACGCACCTTCTTAGTTCTGAAGTTCTATCGCTATTGGCTGTATGTACCTTGGTAGTAGGCCTATCCCAAACACTAGCCGATTATGGCGACGGCGGCGTTGGCGGTGGCGACGAACCACTCTTGAGTAAGGTTCGCGTTCCCAGCCGATAAGATAGGACACGTACTGGGCGCGATAGTGCAAAGCCGCCAACAAAAGGTCGCACTATCGCCACTTGGTGAATGCGTGCCAGTTCAGCATTGCAAAGCTACAACGATTCTTGAACAAAGACTTTCACACAGACGGACAGTCAAGGATGGATTGTCTTCGAGTTTGTTTAGATTTTATAGAAAAGCTTTATTGCTGTGATTAGAGTCCTACCCAGGGGGATATAAGTAAACTAAAGCAATGGCAATCAGCGGAAAAATTCCACCACACGTCATCGTTTTCACTCATCACATTACATAGCTCGTATCGGCAGATTCATGGTCGATAATGCCGCAGAGCTTGGACACGAAACAGAGTTGGTTAGTTGTTTTGAACAAACTCTCGAGTTTCTAGGTTATCGCTGATAACACCGATAAGCAGCACGTTGTCAGAGCTTTCTCGTGCCCTCCCGTTTTCCCAATCGATTGCGAGAACCGGTGAGCACCAGTTTCGCAAATACACCGCGCGTTTGCCCAAACGGAAGCAATCATCGAAATACAAGGCTCTGCAATCCTTCAAACCATCTCTTCAAAAAGTAGTGAACCCCGCACTCGAATCAATCATCTAACCCAACGCACTTCCTGGTGAGAACCATGCTGTCATCAGCCTGCGCTCGGTCGTCGTCGTCGTCAGCCACAGAGTGCAAGATCGCGCTCGACCGGGTCCGGCCAATAATAGCACCACTAAATTGCATCTAACCGCGCACCAGTCCGTGTGTGCAGTTGCGAGTTGCCTTGAATATTCTAAAGCGATAAATTTGCACAGACGACGACGACGCGACATCGCGGACGGCCAAGCTGCGGCACACAGTTAGTCGTCGTCGGTGGCAATGGCAATAAAACGCATTTGCTATTAGACACTACATAGACACACATATGTAGGCACGCAGTCAGCCAGCCAGTAGCGGTCCGCCAAATCCTGCACTATTCAGTTCCATCGCAATGCAGTTCGGTCGAACGACGCGTGTTTAGCGCGCAATAGCCTTCGAGGGTGCAATGTAGTTGTGGAATACATGACGACCACGGGAGACTGATTGAGTAGTGAAATTGGAAAGGATTCCGATGACATCATACTGGTTACAGTTGCATAGTGCTAGTAGTTGAAGGTATCAAGTGGTTCGACTGTAAGGATTGTTCCTAGAGCTCTGTTTTTCACCGAGTAGAAAAGTAGTTTTATTTTTAATCAATATAAGATGATCCGTTTGAATTATCAAGAAAATCATGATTCTAGAACGAAATTTATGAATAGGTTGCTTTCAATGTGTAACATGACTTTTTTCATGGTGCAGGAAATCGAGAATTTGACTAATGTCGGGCAAAACGTCCGTATGTCGTAAAGCTGAATGCCATTCGTCCAAAAATACAAATAATTTTTGGAAAAGCAAGCTTTCAATTTTGCTTAAATCTTGCTTTTTCCTCTTTCATCAATCTCAATTTCTTTTTTTCTCTTCCCTATTTTCTAAAATGGAAGTATCTTTCTACATGCTTTGTTTTTAATGTTCTTCCTTGGTTCTTCTTAAACTTTCTTCTTTATTTCTTTCTTCATTTTTCGTTTAGTTTTATTCATTGTTCGTCTTTCTCTTTCAACTATTTTCTTTCGCTTTTTCCACTCTTTTTCAGCATTTCAGCATTCATCAATCTTACTTCATTTCTACGAGATAATTTCTAATTTTTCTTCTATTTTTCTTTTTTCTTTATTATTTCTGCTTTGACTTTTTTCCCAAATTCTACTTTTGTTGCCACACTTTCACTTTTCAGAGAATTTTCAAAGAAAGTTCCAAAGAATTTTATTTCCCAAGCTGCCAAGCAAACCCCAAACCACTTCCTCAAGAAATTCCGAACATTTTACGGAGGAAATTCTTAAAAAAAATTCCAAGGTATTTTGATTAGAAAATTATTATCAATTTTAAGATTAAGACGAGTCACGTACGAGACACTGGAGACGGCCTTACAGTTCAGGTCGAAATACGTATCAGGCAATAGTACAATGAAGAAGTGGAATTAAATGGAATAGCACAAACTCGTCCAAAAAACTTTCGGAGGAAATTAAAAAGAAAATCCCAAGGAAATTCCTAAGAATTTCCCAAGGAAATTCCGAAGAATTTCTCAAGAAAATTCAGAAGAATTTCCCAAGAAAATTCCAAAAAATATCCCAAAGAAATGCCGAAGAAAAATTCTTCGGAAGAATTTCCCGAAGAAATTCTGAAGAATTTCCCGAAGAAATTACGAAGAATTTCCCGAGGAAATTCCGAAGAATTTCCCGAGGAAGTTCAAGAATTTCGAGGAAATTCGAAGAATTTCGAGAAACTCCGAAGAATTTCCCAGGAAATTCGAAGAATTTTCAAGGAAATTCGAAGAATTTCCAAGAAAATTCGAAGAATTTCCCAAGGAAATTCGAAGAATTTCCCAAGGAAATTCGAAGAATTTCGAGGAAATTCGAAGAATTTCCCAAGAAAATTCCGAAGAATTTCCCAAGGAAATTCGAAGACTTTCGAAGAAATTCGAAGAATTTCCCGAGGAAATTCAAAGAATTTCGAGAAATTCGAAGAATTTCGAAGAATTTCGAGGAAATTCTAAGAATTTCGAGAATTCGAAGAATTTCGAGGAAATTCGAAGAACTTCGAGGAAATTCGAAGAATTTCGAGGAAATTCGAAGAATTTCGAGGAAATTCGAAGAATTGCTCGAGGAAATTCGAACAATTTCGAGGAAATTACGAAGAACTTCCAAGGAAATTCTAAGAATTTTCCAAAAAATCGAAGAATTTCGAGGAAATTCCGAAAAAATTTCAAGGAAATTCGAAGAATTTCCCAAAGAAAATTCGAAGAATTTCCCAAGGAATTCGAAGAATTTAGGAAATTCGAAGAATTTCCCAAGAAAATTCGAAGAATTTCGAGAAAATTCCGACGAACTTCCCAAGGAATTCCGAAGAATTTCCAAAGGAAATTCGAAGAATTTCCCAAGGAAATTCGAAGAATTTCCCAAGGAAATTCGAAGAATATCCATGGAAATTGCGAAGAATTTCCCAAGGAAATAGCGAAGAATTTCCTAAGACAAATGCGAAGAATTTCCCAAGACAATTGCAAAGAATTTCCCAAGGAAATTCTAAAAATATCCCAAGGAAATTCGAAAAATTTCCCAAGGAAATTCGAAAAATTTCCCAAGGAAATTCGAAAAAATTTCCCAGGAAATTCGAAAAATTTAAAGAAATTCGAAGAATTTCCCAAGGAAATTCCGAAAAATTTCCCAAGGAAATTCCGAAAAATTTCCCAAGGAAATTCCGAAGAATTTCCCAAGGAAATTCCGAAGAATTTCCCAAGGAAATTCCGAAGAATTTCCCAAAGAAATTTCGAAAAATTTCCCAATGGAATTTCGAAGAATTTCCCAAGGAAATTTCGAAGAATTTCCCAAGAAAATTCAGAAAAATTTCCCAAGAAAATTCCAAATAATTTCCCAAGGAAATTCCAAAGAAATTCCCAAGAAAATTTCGAAGAATTTCCCAAGGAAATTCCAAAGAATTTTACGAGAAAATTTCAAAGAATTCTTCCTGGAACTACCAAAGAATTTTCGAACAAAATTTCTAAAAACCGCCCAAGAAAATTCCAAAGAATTGTTCAAAGAAATTCCAAACAATTTTCCAAGGAAATTCCAAACAATGTCCCAAGGAAATTCCGGAGAATTTCCCAAGGAAATTCCGAAGAATTTCCCAAGGAAATTCCAAAGAATTTCCCAAGGAAATTCCGAAGAATTTCCCAAGGAAATTCCGAAGAATTGCCCAAGGAAATTCCGAAGAATTTCCCAACGAAATTCCGAAGAATTTCCCAACGAAAATCCGAAGAATTTCCCAACGAAAATCCGAAGAATTTCCAACGAAAATCGAAGAATTTCTAAGGAAATTCGAAGAATTTCCAACGAAAATCCGAAGAATTTCCCAAGGAAATTCGAAAAATTTCCAAGAAATCCGAAGAATTTCCCAAGGAAATTCCGAAGAATTTCCCAAGGAAATTCCGAAAAATTTCCCAAGGAAATTCCGAAGAATTTCCCAAGGAAATTCCGAAGAATTTTCAATAGAAATTCCGAAGAATTTCTCAACGAAATTCCGAAGAATTTCCCAACGAAATTCCGAAAAATATCCCAAGGAAATTCCGAAGAAATTCCCAAGGAAATTCCGAAGAAATTCCCAACGAAATTCCGAAAAATTTCCCAAGGAAATTCCGAAGAATTTCCCAAGGAAATTCCGAAGAAATTCCCAAGGAAATTCCGAAGAAATTCCCAACGAAATTCCGAAGAATTTCCCAAGGAAATTCCGAAGAATTTCCCAACGAAAATCCGAAGAATTTCCCAAGGAAATTCCGAAAAATTTCCCAAGGAAAATCCGAAGAATTTCCCAAGAGAATTCTGAAGAATTTCCCAAGAAAATTCCGAAGAATTTCCCAAGGAAATTCCGAAGAATTGCCCAAGGAAATTCCGAAGAATTTCCCAACGAAATTCCGAAGAATTTCCCAACGAAATTCCGAAGAATTTCCCAACGAAATTCCGAAGAATTTCCCAACGAAGTTCCGAAAAATTTCCCAAGGAAATTTCGAAGAATTTCCCAAGAAAATTCCGAAGAATTTCCCAAGGAAATTCCGAAGAATTTTCATAGGAAATTCCGAAGAATATCCCAAGGAAATTCCGAAAAATTTCTCAAGGAAATTCTGAAAAATTTCCCAAGGAAATTCCGAAGAATTTCCCAAGGAAATTCCGAAGAATTTCCCAAGGAAATTCCGAAGAATTTCCCATGGAAATTCCGAAGAATTTCCCATGGAAATTTCGAAGAATTTCCCATGGAAATTCCGAAGAAATGGAAATTGCGAAGAATTTCCCAAGGAAATTGCGAAGAATTTCCCAAGGAAATTGCGAAGAATTTCCCAAGGAAATTGCGAAGAATTTCCCAAGGAAATTGCGAAGAATTTCCCAAGGAAATTGCGAAGAATTTCCCAAGGAAATTGCGAAGAATTTCCCAAAAAAATTCCGAATAATCTCCCAAGGAAATTCCAAAGAAATTCCCAAGGAAATTTCGAAGAATTTCCCAAGGAAATTCCAAAGAATTTTACGAGAAAATTTCAAAGAATTATCCCTGGAACTGCTAAAGAATTTTCCAAGGAAATTCCAAACAATATCCCAATGAAATTCCAAACAATTTCCCAAGAAATTCCAAACAATTTCCCGAGGAAATTTCAAACAATTTAACGAGGAAATTCCATACAATTTCCCAAGGAAATTCCAAACAATTTTCCAAGGAAATTCTAATCAATTTCCCAAGGAAATTCCGAAGAATTTCATAAGGAAATTCAAAGAAAATTCCAAAGGAAATTCCTAAGAATTCCCCAAGGAAATTCCTGAAAAATTCCCGAGGAAATTCCGAAGATATTCCCAAGGAAATGCCGAAGAATTTCCCGAGGAAATTTTCTAAGGAAATTCTGAAGAATTTTCGAAGAAAATTCCGAAGAATTTTCCAAGGAAATTCCGAAGAATTTCCCAAGAAAATTCCAAAGAATTTCGCAAGGAAATTCCGAAGAATTTCCCAAGAAATTTCCGAAGAATTTTCCAAGGAAATTTCGAAGAATTTCCCAAAGAAATTCCGAAGAATTTCCCAAGAAAATTCCGAAGAATTTTCCAAAGAATTTCCCAAGGAAATTCCAAACAATTTCCCACGGAATTTTCTAACAATTTCAAAGAAAATTCCCAAGGAAATTTCCGAACATTTTCCCAAGGAAATTCCGAAGGATTTCCCAAAGAAATTCCGAAGGATTTCCCAAAGAAATTCCGAAGAATTTCCCAAGGAAATTCCAAACAATTTCCCAAGGAAGTTCCGAAGAATTTCCCAAGGAAATTCCGAAGAATTTCCCAAGGAAATTCCGAAGAATTTCCCAAGGAAATTCTGAAGAATTTCCCAAGGAAATTCCGAAGAATTTCCCAAGGAAATTCTGAAGAATTTCCCAAGGAAATTCCGAAGAATTTCCCAAAGAAATTCCGAAGCATTTCCCAAGGAAATGCCGAAGAATTTCCTAAGGAAATTCCGAGAAATTTCCCAAGGAAATTTCGAGGAATTTCCCAAGGAAATTCCGAAGAATTTCCCAAGAAAATTCCGAAGAATTTCCCAAGGGAATTCCGAAGAATTTTCCAAGGAAATTCCGAAGAATTTCCCAAGAAAATTCCGAAAAAATTCCCAAGGAAATTCCGAAAAAATTCACAAGGAAATTCCGAAGAATTTCCCAAGGAAATTCCGAAGAATTTCCCAAGGGAATTCCGAAGAATTTTCCAAGGAAATTCCGAAGATTTCCCCAGGAAGTTCTGAAGAATTTCCCAAGGGAATTCCGAAGAATTTCCCAAGGGAATTCCGAAAAAAATTCCTTAAAAGTTTCTTAAGACATTTTTTCGGAATTTACTTGGAAAATTCTTTGAAATTTCGTGCAAAATTCCTTCGAAACTTCCTCGGAAAGTTCTTCTGAATTACCTCGAGCGACTTTTCGGATTTTTTTCGAGAAAATTCTAGGAATTACAACGAACGCCACCTTAGACGATTTCGAACCGGCGCACACTATTCTAGTGAACCAGTGATGTAACTTTTAACTTTGGTCCACAAATGAGTTTATTTAGACAGTATTCACGCCTTCTGAGACAGAATGCAGATCAATCGAAATATTTTGTGAAGCCGAAAAGGTGCAAGACTTCTCTGCAATTTTCTCAAATCCATTTTTCCCTATTTATATCGTGTTTATAATTTGAACATAGGTATCACTGTTTATGTCTCTATTTCAGCCCGTGGAATCTCAACGTATTATATGCACTTTTAAGGGAATGAGAGGGAATCAAAATCTCCATGCCCTCATCGGAGCTTTGCCAACTTGTTGTTACTCAATAATTCATCACCTATTTTTTTGTAATGCCTTACATTGCATGATATTATATCTTTGGTTGGAAACCTGATCTATGCATGTGAGTACGAGATAAATGCCTAGCCAAAAGAAAAACAAGATCAGACTGGATCAAGAGAACGCGTCGCCATCTTTGGATTAACTGTCCTAGAGTTTTGCTCTGCTCGCAAGGTTGCCCGGACATCACAATATTTCAGTTTCCACATTCTAGGCCCAATAAACCTTTCCGCAGCTCGTAGCATAAGTATCTAAAATAAGCCGGAAGCAGTTTCTGCCGCCAAACAACTCAATATTATTGTCGTTTTCGATTGAATTTGCGTGTCACTTGGTCTCGAAACACACACGCACGCACCGCCGGCAGTCACCATTAAAATCAAACCCAACACCACCCACACGCCAACTTCCCGTGATTTTTCCACTCTGACCGCTGGCTGTGACCATGGTGGTGATGTGCTGACAAGGGTTTTCCACCGCCACAAGAGTCGCGCCGCAAGCAGGCAAATAGTTTTATGATTTTGTTATTGAAATCGAAGGTCCAAGCGCTCGCGCGGCGGCGGCGGCGCAATCTCTGCTAAATGCATCTCAGTTTGTGCGACTCTGGCTGCGGTACGTGCGTTGTTGATCAGTGCATGAGTGTATTGCGCTCGTATTTATAAACCGTCTTTCTCCGGCCATGCCGCACCGACCGGCGATGATGCGGTCGGTCGGAGAAAGAAAGATACGGAGAGGGCCAGTTATTTATGCAAAAGGTTTTGCGAAGCGATTAGAAAAGATTCAATAGAAGTGATCGTGTGCGTCTGTGTGTGGGGTGGGATAGAGTGAACGAAGGAAATTTATTGCATTTTGTTCATTGCACTGTCGGCGACGTCGATCGTTGGAGAATGTACAAGGCACAAGCGATCCTAGACAAAGGGAGAAGGCACGTTGTTGTTGTCTCGTTTCAGCGCGAAAGAGACGTGGTTATTTATGATGGCCTTTGTCGCAGTGTCCATCTGGAGCATTTCCGGGTAATTTCACTCTTCTTACAACGTAGGGTTTTTTTCTAATCAAAAGGACGTGTTTATGGACAAAAACAAAATTATTATTGAAGTTCCTAGGAAGGTGATAGTTATGGCCGGGTCTATTAATATGTCAAAAAGTTAATTTACATTGGTTGTAATCGAAAAACCAAGCTGATGTGTCTGATTACATTTTACCGTATCTGCTGATCACCTCAGTAGATAGAAAGAGTTTTATCAAACCGAATGAAAAACCCTCAACGCCCTCTTGGGAAAAAAATCCTAACATGACGCAAAATTAAAAAAAATAGAAGGAGGAGCATTGAAAGCATAGAAGGGTTGATACAAATTTGTTTGTCTGAAAATCAGCCTTTTACTCATTCCAGTTCGAGACAGCAACACGTACGGACGTGTTTTTTGCTCGCGCATTTTTTCGAAGTGTTTTTTCTCGTTCTTTCGCTGTTTACGTTTTCGCCTGTCGCGTTGGCGTTATTTTCTCCCGGACCCGTCATGGGAGACTTGGTGGCCGATTCGGTCGCTGGAAAAGTGCCTAAGCGCACTGCTCTTGGAGGCGCGGGTAACCCCTCCAAGCAGCTTTTGCAGAGCAACGTGTTTTCGCCGTTGCCGCTTGATGACGCCGGCAATCCGCCGAAAAAGAGGAAGAAGCAGCAATCGCAGCTGCCGCAGGTGCAACCGGAGCGGAAGGAGAAGTGCCCGCCCGTGTTTGTGAAGGGCGATCCGCCGGATTTACGCCCAAAAATTCGCCAGCTGATCGCTAAGGGCTGAAATGTACTTTTCGGCTCTGCAGCGAGGGCGTGAAAGTGATGCCGGCCAACAGGGACCATCATCAATCCGTCGTGGAGTTCCTCGAGGTCCACAAGTATGAGTACTACACTCATGACCACCCCGGCACGAAGCCGCTCAAGGCTTTGCTGCGAGGACTTCACGACATGAAGGAGGAAGAGCTCCAAGCAGAGCTTGAAAGTTGCGGACTGAAGCCAGTAGCCGTCCACAAGATCGCTCGTCACGACAAGGCGAGGAAATATCGCGACCAGCTTTACCTGATCCATCTGGAGCACGGCTCCACTACCTGGAAGGACCTGAAGCTGGTTGGCGTTATAAATTACACCGTCGTTGACTGGGAGCGGTATCGGCCAGTGCACCGCGATGTCACGCAATGCACCAACTGCTTCAATTTCGGGCACGGCACCAGGAACTGCCGCATGAAGCCGCGCTGCAACAAGTGTGGCGAACCCCATCCGACGGACGAGTGCGACAAAATGGAGGTGGCCGATCCCAAGTGCGCCAACTGTGGCGACAAACATCGGGCCACCACAAAGGGCTGCCCAAAGCGAGCCGAGTTCCTGGAAATCCGGAAGAAGGCTTCCACCAGGACCATTCCGAAGAAGAACCGTGTTCCTGTAATCAATGAGGTGAACTTTCCAGCTATCCCGGCTCCCCGTCGTGTGATTCCAATACTCCCACCGCTACAGCCGCACAAGCGACTGGCAGCGGCAGCTGCATCGGTCCAAGCTCCAGCATCGTCGGCACCATCCACCAGCGAATGGCCCCCGCTCCCTCCTTCTGGGTTCCGTCGGCAGTCGGAGAACGAAGCCGTCCCACCAGAAGAATCTGCCCGCTGTACACTCCGGAGCAACTGATGCCGATCTTCGCGCAGCTCGCCACTCGACTGCGCGGCTGCAAAACCCGATTCGACCAGGTCTTCACACTTGGCATGTTCATCATTGAAAATGGCTGCTAGGGTGGGCCTGGTCAACTGGAACGCTTGCTCGCTAAAGAGCAAAACAATCGAGCTGAAGGATTTCCTTGAGGAGAAGGAAATAGACGTGGCGTTCATCACCGAAACGCACCTAAAACCGGAGGTGAACATCAACATCCCGGACTTCCGCATCGTGCGACTCGACCGGCCGACCAGGGGAGGTGGTGTGGCCATCGCTCTTCGCTACAACATCAACTGTCGTCTGCTTCCAAGCTTCCAGCTCAGTGTCATCGAGGCCATCGGTGTCGAAATCACCACTTCGGTGGGCACAATCGCGCTCATCGCGGCGTACTGTCCAACGCAAGCCAAAGCCGGCGATGGATCATCGGCTGCCCTTCGGAGAGACATCGTCAAGCTGACGCGGAGGCAAGGCCAGTATATCATTGCCGGCGACTTGAATGCCAAACATCAAGCCTGGGGCAACAGTCGCGGCAATCGAAACGGCACCATCTGGAGCAACGACATGGAGGAAGGCCACTACACGATCCTGAGCCCGGATTCCCCACTCGGCTGGAGTCGGTCCGGTGCCCACGCAACGCTCGACCTCTACGTAACAAACCTGAGTGACCACGTCTCGCAGCCGGTTGTATACCAGGAGCTCAGTTCGGATCACTATCCGGTGGTGGCGGAACTGGGCTCCTCGGTCAATCGGCACCAGCAGTTACGGCGGAACTACCACCGAGTGAACTGGCAGCGGTTCCAGCAGTGCGTCGATAACACCGTCGACTACGAGGTGCGTCCGGAGACGCCGGAAAGTATCGACCGCCAGCTGTGCGCTATCGAGGAGGCGATCACGGCGGCCCGAGAGCAACACGTACCGACGGCTCGGCAGGTAAGCAACTCCTTAAACATCGATACACTCACCAAAGATTTGATTCGATTGCGGAATGTCACTCGCAGGCAGTTTCAGCGTACTGGACTGCCTGAGCTTAAGGCACGCTGCAATCGAATCACAAAATTATCAAGGCCAGAATGGTGGACCTCAAAAATAATGACTTCTCGAATAAGATCCGCACTCTCCCAGACTATGCTAAGCCGTTCTGGAAAATGACCAAAATTCTAAAATCCAAGCCTCGGCCCATTCCACCTTTGATCCCACTAGACAATAATGGCTCTAAGGATCGCTTGATAACTCCTGCAGAGAAGGTCGCTGAAATAGGTCGTCACTTCGTCAACTCACACAATCTTGGGCAGAACATCGTCAGTCCACACGAAGCAGCCGTCAACGAGCATGCTAACAACATCCATTTGATTCCCAACGACTTCTCGGAGGAGTTGGAGATCTCAGCTGGCGAATTGACGGCCTATATCAAATCGTCGAAGAACATGAAGGCCCCAGGCTTCGACAGCATCCTGAATCTCGAGCTCAAACACATGAGTGCTCCGTTCTTTGAGCACCTCTCGCTGATCTTTAATCAGTGTCTCCGGCTCAGCTACTTCCCATTGTCCTGGAAGTCAGCGAAAGTCATCCCCATCCGGAAGCCTGGGAAGGATCCTTCCTCCCCCAAAAGTTATCGACCCATAAGCCTTCTCTCAGGGTTATCCAAGCTATTCGCAAAAGCTATTCATCATCGGTTACTGGAGTCTGCCGAAAATCTCAACATCTTGCTCGAGGAACAGTTTGGTTTCCGACGCGGTCGGTCAACTGTACACCAACTGACCCGAGTTACCAACGTCCTCAGACGGAACAAGTTTGTCTCGAAAACATCCGCCATGGCCTTACTCGATGTCGAGAAGGCATTTGACAATGTATGGCATGATGGCCTGGTGTACAAACTACAACGCTACAATCTTCCCAGCTACCTGGTGAAAATCATCAACAATTACCTGTCGGCAAGGACATTCCGGGTCTCAATCAGCGGAGCGAGTTCCATTGCGCACAACATCGTCGCAGGCGTTCCCCAGGGCAGTATCCTCAGGCCCCTGCTTTTCAATCTGTTCACCTCCGACATGCCAGAACCTCCAGAAGGCGGCATTCTGTCTCTGTTCGCAGATGACACATCCATCGTCTACAACGGTAGAGTGATCAGAGCGCTAGTGGCAAAACTCCAACGAGGCCTGGATGCCCTGACAGAGTACCTCACCAGCTGGAAGATCTGTATCAACGCGGCGAAGACCCAGGTCATCATTTTCCCCACTCCAAATCCCCTAAGCTTGTTCCGCCTGGGGACTGTAAAATCATCCTCAATGGCACGACTGTGGAATGGGCCAATGAGGCCAGCTACCTTGGCTTGACCCTCGACAGCAAGCTTATTTTCAGGCAACAGGTTGACAAAACGGTGACAAAGTGTAACGTCTTGTTGAAACTACTGTACCCTTTGATCAACCGCCGGTCGTCATTGTCCCTGAAAAATAAGCTTGCTGTCTACAAGCAAATCATCCTCCCTGTGATCGAATATGGCATGCCGGTCTGGGAGAGCTGCGCTAAAACCCACCACCTCAAACTTCAACGGGTCCAAAACAAATTCCTGAGGATGATCCACAACACCCCTCCCAGGACAAGAACATCCGAGGTCCACCGTCTGGCCGGAATAAAAACCTTACATGAACGCTTTGGTGAGTGTAAAGAAAAGTTTAGGGTCCGTTGCTTGCACTCGGACCAAGAAGCGCTTAGGGCGCTAGTTCCAATCTAGGTTATCAAATTTTTATTGTAAATATTAGTGTACATAGTAGTTAGGTTATCAAATTTTAAAAAACACACTAGCGCCTCCTGAAGGCCGTCATGATACATTATATTTTAAAAATAAAGTAGAAACATAAAAATAATAATAATAATAATAATAATTAAAATTGAAGTTGGAGGGCCAAGCCGGCCGATCACTGTACATGTCAAAAATAATTGTAAAACAAAAAAATGTGTAAATAAAGAAGAATTTTACTACTACTACTAAATCAGCCTTTTACAGCAAGCACATTAATCGTATCAAGCATGACTCAATGTTCCTTCAATGAGCTCCGATTTTCAAACATGACAAAGCAATATAATGTCGAAATCAAAACAAACCGTAGGGTAATTAAACCGCTTCGGCACGGTTTAATTGGATCACGTGCTGCCTGCTCAGCAAAGAAATAACTGGAACTCTGCTCTGCCGGACGAACGTCGTCGTCTTAGCCTCGATTCCGAAATGGATCGAGCGGGAGGCGGCGATGAATGCTCGCTAGGTGGGTCATCGAGCGCCCTTTGTGTCCAAGCGGTCGCTCGCTTGCCGGTCGCTATGCGCGACGTTATCAGGAAGTTTTCTGATCTAATCAAGCAATCTCATCACGCCTCCATCCATCCGATTATCAACCGCACGGAGTGGTGAGCCGATTCACGTCCGTGAAGTTCTCTAATCTGTAATTTCCTTCACGCGTTCGTTCAAAACAAGGACAAGCCCCCCGTCGTCGATCGCTACCTGCGTCTTAGAACAACTTCATCAGTGAACTCGGTTTGCTTGTTTTCCGTATCGAAAGCGAATCGCGCATTCTGAACTCTCCGGCTGCATGCAAATCGCCGCGCCGCCAGATCGAATTAGCATAATTAATAAATAGTTATTACACAGAGTGATGGTTTATCACCCCCCAATACCCCTGCGCCAACTAACAGTTTGTCACGCGTAAAAGCTCAATTCGCTAAAACACTAATTTATGGCTGCCCCTGAAGTGTAGCACAACGAGCGAATCTGCGCCAACAACAACGGCCGGTTCCGCCGGTACGTGATACTGCCTGCCGCCGTCGGCTCGAGAAGATTGATCGACGATCTTGAAACGTTTGCCAACTAACTGCAAGTACAACCAGAACCGATCGGCCAGCAGCAGTTAGTAAGCCATCATCAGTGACGGCCTTAAGGGTGCACTTAGTGTAAGTCGTTAATAGATGGGTGTTTAACTGTTTGGCGTTAGTTGTTTGATAAAGGTTTTTTTTTTTCAATGAATCGATCGGCAGTGCGTAAGTACCTAGCTACCGTGTTCGCAGTCGTAAATAGTCAGACCAGGGCAGCATGTGAGCAACCAACCTGGGTGGGCGGAGATGTTAGCGCAGGAGCGGATATCGCAGGTGTGTTGACGCATTCATGATCATGGCGCTTGCCTTGATCGGAAGCGATCCTGAAATTGATCGCTAAGGAGCTGTTGAATGCGAGTTAATGAGGTTGTTATAATTCTCTTCTTCTTATTGGCATTACATCTCCACACTGGGACAGAGCCGCCTCGCAGCTTAGTGTTCATTAAGCACTTCCACAGTTATGCTGCGACTGCGAGGTTTCTAAGCCAGGTTACCATTTTTGCATTCGTATATCATGAGGCTAACACGATGATACTTTTATGCCCAGGGAAGTCGAGACAATTTCCAATCCGAAAATTGCCTAGACCGACACCGGGAATCGAACCCAGCCACCCTCAGCATGGTCTTGCTTTGTAGCCGCGCGTCTAACCGCACGGCTAAGGAGGATTATAATTCTCATTGCCTATGAATAATTTAAGATTTTTTGGAAAAGTAAATACATTATTCAAGAGACATACAATCTGAACTAAAACTAAAACTAAAAAAAATGATTAAAAAACTAAAAAAGAAATGAAAAAAATGATTAAAGAACTAAAAAATAAATAAAAATTAAAGAATAAAATATGGACAATTTATGAATTTTAATTTTTTTTAATTCAATTAAGGCCGATACAAATATTTAAAGTCTATTACCCCCCCTCGGATTTTTTTGCCAAAAAATAATATTTTGAGGGGGGCAACAAAATAAAATTCGGATAATTTTGAGGATTTCCAAAAAACATTCTTTAACAAATCCGAGGAGTTTTTTGATTTTTTTCATTTTAATATTTATTTTTTTATTATACCCCCCTCCCCCCCCTTGACCTTTCGGAGACCAGTAGGACAAAAAGTTAATTAAATATTTGTAACGGCCTAATTAAAAATCTGAAAAAAAATAAAATGTATGAATTCTTAAATTTAATTTTTAAATTTGTGATGCTTGTGATTTTTAAAATTCAAATTTCTTTATTTATTAAATTTAACAATTTATTTTAAATTTTTTAAATTGTTAAATCTATTTAATTTTTAAATTTTGAATATTTTTTTTAATTTTGATTTTTTTAATTTTTTTTCAATTTTTCAATTTTGTCATTAATTTAGATTTTTCAATTTTTTTAAATTTTTGAGTCATTAACTTTTTGAATTATTACACTATTAATTTTTTTTTAATTTATTACATTTTTAAACTATATATTTTTTTTTTTTTTTGAAGTTTTCAAATCTCTAAACTTCAAAGTTTTGAGTTCGCATAATTTTTCAAATTTTAAATCCGAATATTTTAAAACTTTTTATTATCTAAACAAAAACATCAAAATTTAAATATTGATTGTTATGCAAATTCAAAACTTTGTAGTTTAGAGATTTAAACATTTCAAAAACTAAAAAAGAATAAGGTTCAAAAATGTAGAAACTCAATAATTTAATATGTAAACCTTTTAATTAGAATAAAAAAAATGAAATAATTTAAAAAATCGAGAAATTTAAAAAAAAATAAAATTTTGAAATTAACAAAATAATAAATTTCAAAATTAACAATAAATTAATAATTCAAAAATTTAAAAAAAAATAAAATAGGTATTAAAATTAAAATTACATCAAAAAATTAAAAATAAGAAAAAAAAATTAAAAAACTAGAAATTCAACATTTTTAAATTGAAAACATTAAAAATTAAAGAAAATTAAAACTCAAATGTTTAAAATTTATTATTTTAACATGAAAAAATTCTTGTCATAAGACGAGTACTTGATTCGACTAAGAGACATGAAGACCGCCTTACAGTTGAGGTCTAAATACGTATCTGTCAAAAGTACAATAAATTGAGGTAGTACAAACTCCTCTTATGACAAATGACGGCATTCCTCTAAAAAAATAAAATTTATGACTTCACTCATTTCAAAATAGGAAATGGAAAATTTTTAAGAATTTGTAAAAAATTCGACACTTCAAAATATATGGACAACAAAAATGGAAAATAAAAAATTAAAAAAAAATGAACTGTAAAGAAACAAAAAATCCAAATTTAAAAATTGAAAATTTAAAAAAAATTAGAAAATTGAAATTTAAAAAAAAAATGGAATAAAAAAACGATGAATTTAAAAATTCAAATGTATAAACATTTCTGAAACTCAAGAATATGAAACTTATTTTAACTTTAACTTATTACTATTTTAAGGTTAGTCTTTCAAAAATTAGAAACTTTGAAATTCAAAAACTTAAAAATTACTTGTCATAAGACGAGTTAGTACAATCCCATTGAATTCCACCACTTAATTGTATCTTGACAGATACGTATTTCGACCTCAAATGTAAGGCCGTCTTCAGTGTCTCGTACTTGACTCGACTTAAGTGGTGGAATTCAATGGGATTGTACTAACTCGTCTTATGACAAGTGAAGACATTCCACTAAAAAGCTCAACATAATTTTCTTACTTAAAAATTAGTTAATTTAAAAATTTGAAAATTCAAAATAATACGATTTTTTTTTAAATTAGGGATTCAGGAGATTAAAAATCAAAAAGTTTAAAAGTTTAAAATATATAAACGTGAAGAAAAAATAGCATAATGCAAAACTAAAATTAAAAATTTGATAAATAAAATATTGAAATTTGAAAATTACAAAAATCAAAAATTTTAACAATTTAACAAATTTGATAAATTATTTTGATAATCTAAAAATTGTAAAATTGAATATCTGAATATTTTTAATTTCAAGGTTTGAGAAATCAAAAATTTTATTTTTTTAAAATTATGAATAAATTTAATAAATGTTAAGAAAATTATTTTGAGCTTTTTTGTGGAATGCCTTCACTTGACATAAGACGAGTTTGTACAATCCCATTTAATTCCACCACTTAAGTGGCATTGTACAAACTCGTCTTATGACAAGTTTAAAAAATGAATAAAATAAATTCGATGCACCAAAAAGTATTTATTTCCAAAATTTAAAAGTTTTGAAATTTAAAAGCTTCGAAACACAAAATTTTTTTTTTTTGGTATTGATACATAGTTTAAATATTTAAAACTTGAGAAAAGAATTAAGAAATTGAATAATAGAAGTTAGGAATTTATAAAATGAAAAAAAAAACAAAAAAAAATAAATTTTTAAATAAATACAAATTTATAAATTGAAAAATTAAAAACATTTTGAGTTTTAGAAATTAAAAATTCCTTAAATTGAAAGATAATTTTTTTTAAATCGTTTCAATTTAGAAATTCATAAATTTAAATATTTAAGAATACAAAAACTAAAAGCTTTTCAGTAAACAAATTAAAACAATAAAAAAAATTGAAAAGTTTTTTTTAAGATATTAAAAAATATTGAAATCGGAAAATTAAAAAAAAATCACTAAACTTCAGAATTTCAAAAAATACATATTACAAAAATTTAAAATAAATTGATATACTTAGAATATTATAAACTTAAAAAATAAACACGAAAAGGTTTAAAACTTTAAAAAATGTATACTTAAGAAGAAAATCTAAAAGTTTTAAAATGGACAAAATATAAAATATAAAAAGGCAAAAAAAAGAAAATATAATTTTAAAAGTTTATATGTTTAAAAACTGGGAATATAAAAAATACAAAAACCAAAAATAATAGATCTGATTGAAAAAATAAGAAAGGTTCAAGAATTTTGAAATTGGAAAATTTGAAAATTGAAAAAAAAAAAATTTGTTAAAAATTTCAAAATTTACTTTAAAAAATTTAAACCCAAAAATTGAAAAATTTGAAAATAAGGAATAAAAATAAAGCCAAATAATATTCAAAAATTAAAAAAAAAATTTAAAACGAAACATTATGAAAAAAAACTATTAGATTCAAAAACCAAAAAAAAATTGAAAATATCAAAACCTTTTTTTCTAATTATTTATATAAATTTTAAAATTTATAAATTAGAAAAATTTAATATAAAATTTATGAACAAAAGATAATAAAATAAAAATTTAAAGTTTATAATTAGAGCATTAAATTAAAATAATAGGTTCGAAAATACACACACATTCAAAATTTTGAAGCTTAATGATTTAAAAATTCAAGAAATTTTTCATAAAATTTAATGAAGCCGATACAAACATTAAAAAAAATGTCTTCCCTCCCATTGGGATTTTCAAAACATGCTGCAGCAAATTTAAAGAGTTTTTGTTTATTTTTTAAATTTCATGATTTATTTGTATTATTTTGTATCAGAGGCGGGGGCCTGACCGTTTGGAGACCAGTAGGACATAAATTTTATTAAATATTTGTTACGGCCAAATTGAAAAAAAAAATAGATTTAAAAATAAACAATCCAAAAAAAGTTTTAGTGTTTCTTAATTCTAAGAAATAAGAAGTACAAAAATAATAAATTTTAAAGTCTTTTATTTTTTTTAAATTTTTGTATATGAAATATTTTAGTATTTATTGAAATACAATAATCATCACTGAATTTTTATATTCTTCAGTGCTAATAAATCATTTTTTTAAAATTCGAAAATATTGAAAATTTTATTATAATGATTTAAAAGTTAAAAAAAATTACAAAAATTAAAAAAGTATGTATTCAAGTGAAAGAATATCCCTTCTCACAACTCACTACTCACTTTTCACTTCTCACTTCGTATTTCTCATTTCTCACTTCAAACTTTTCACTTCTCATTTCTCACTTCTAACTTATTACTTTTAACGTCTTACTTCTAACTATATTGTGCATGTAACTGTTTCTGGCAGCATCGAGTTAGCGTGGTGAAAATACATTGGAAAATTACTTCGACTTAGATAATTTGAATTTAATCGAGTAAGGAGGGGGAGGGGGGTCCGTCATTTTCTAAGCACCATATAAATAAAAAATCATTTGTATGAAAAAAATCTTACATGGGGGGAGGGGGAGTCGAAAAACCCAGAAAAAATGCTTACGTAATATGTGTACGATCCCTAAGGGGAAATATCGAGCTTCAGGACATCGAGTTAGAGAGAGTTTACTGTAGTACATTCAAAGTTTATTGCCTATGTTCCGGGGATTAAGCCACCCGGAGTGGAAATTAACTGGTTTACTGGTTTCGTGGGATCAAACCCCATTTATTTATTTTACCCAATTACCCACAGGTTACCCTCCAATACCTTTTTCGAACTAAAATCTATCACATGTTGTGCATATGCGAATCGAGTTTCAGACATAGTAAATAAAAATATAAAGTTCAAGTTATATTTCAAAATATAATAATTCTAAATTGAAGCGAACAAAATAGAAAGGTTTCTATCTCAGTGAACCAATCAACCAACATTCAACCATTCACTAGTCCCGTTTTGCGTAGTCGATTAAATGTCTCGTTCTCGAGCTCACATGCTTCCAATGCGTTTAAATGCGTAACGATTCATTGGTTTGTAGTTTGACCAAATTCGCAAACATCCAGCAAACCTCCTGTCCGTCCTAGTTTCCGCTGCACCCGTCCCTCTAAGCCAATTTTCTGCACCATCAAATTAGGTAAAAACTGATCGAAGGCCCCCTTATTTCACTTATGATTTGCGTAGAGCTGAGGTGCGTATTGGGGTTCGAAGTGAGCCTTCTCTCATTCGTTCAGTGTAGATTTTGGTTGGAGTGGACAGACGAAGGGGATGTCGAAACATGAAACCGCTCTCGCCCATGGACGGAGGTTTTGGATGCTGACCGTCGCGACCGACTCGACCCAGACACCAATTGCGCACAACAGCGTCTCGTCGCATCGAGCAACGAACACGGAAAACGAGGAGAGAGCCAAAACTGGCTGGACAAATGAATCAAACTGGCCCCCGAAAAAAGAAAAATCAAAGTGAACAAGACAACGAAAAGAAAGAAAAAACTGGGTAGCCATGGCGGTTGGGTGCGCGCAGGCATCTCACTCGATGATGATGGAGATGACGAACAAAAGTGAGCGAAAAATGTAAAGTAATGGAGGGGAGGGGAGTAGACTCACGCGCTCTCGAGCGCGCGCGCCTGCGCATGGCGCTCAAGCAACATTTTAACGAATTGAAACCGGCACAACCTTGACCCAGATTTTTTGGCGAGAAGCGATCTCCAAAGAGTGTACAATCCAGTCCTGCTCCGCGCGGCCGTCGCTTTTCCCCATTGTCTTCGGTAGGGGAAGACGGGCTGGAAGGAACCCTTTGGGAAAAAGATATAACATGATGGGAAAAAAGAGACTTCTGATGATGATTTCTGCTTTTATACTGATACTAAAGCCAATGAAAATATTACATATTGAAAAAATAAATCCTATCGCTATTCCATCAGTGCGTGATGGTGGAAAAAAGAATGATCCATTGTCAAGACGAGTTTAGCACAATTTTATTCAATTCCACCGCGTTGTAATCTTTACAGATACGTATTTCAACCTCAACTGTTTTCAAGGCCGTATTCAATGTCTGGTACTTGACTCGACTTCCAGTCAAGATTGCAACATGGTGGAATTAAATGGAATTATACTAAACTCATCTTATGACAATGCAAACATTCCACTTTCTTTTACCTTTTCTTTTAAATAATAATTTTCAAAAAAAATACAAAAATCATTGAATTTAATAAAGAATAACAATTCATCTTCTTTTTTTTTCAGAAAAATATAAGGAGAGAGATACATATTTTCAAGATTTTTTTTGCGCTGGCTTTACTTCAATGACTAATAATCCTTTTATTCCTAAACTAAACGCGAGAGAGAAGTATGACACATTGAACCGACCATCCCCTACGATAATGAGTGATATTCGACCTAATACGAGGTGCAGCAGCAATCTTGATTTAGGCTTTGGTGGACTTTGGTGCTAGGATCACTCGCGGTATAGAGTCCACCAGCGCTGTAGAGGGCTCGAGAGCGTTACGATATGAGGTGTTCAGGGTCACCCTCAAACGTCCACCGCGCGTTCGTTGGCGATGGAAGGTGTTTGAATTTTTCGGACAAGAAGAAATCAACTCGGTATTGTCGGACAGGTTGCTTGCAGGAGTGTTGGTGAAGGTCGTTCTTGAAATGTGTCCGATTGGAATTAGCAATCTATTGGAAAACCGGGGTTTGACAGGCCGTTTGTTGGCTGATCTGAGTTAAGCCTTGGTCTACTTTAAACGCGTCAATGCCAGAAAGTTGAGGTGCAAAAGAATTGGGATTAAAGAGATAAACTTGGAGTTTAGCTGCGGGTTAAAAAACTATCTTATAAATGATATTAAACAATGCAGACGTTGGTATACTGAAGGTCGATAATCGATGCTATTTACTTATACGAAGTTAATCGAACACTCGAAAATCCAATAACTCAGTGCTTCGGATTAGTGGTCACATCACATCGGAAGTAAATGACGTTTTTTATTGAAATTATATGTTTGAGCTGTTTTGTTTGAAGTGAGAACACAATGTTAGTAAGAAGAAGATGCTTTGCTTTTGTGTCATACCAAGAACAAAACAAATTTGATTTTTCATTAATTCCGGTAAAAAACTATTTTTTATTTGTCTACCCAAGTTCAAGCTGTTCATTCAAAGATCTAGGCAACAAAAAGTTTAAGGAAAAACAGCGGCTAAAAAAAGAGATGGGGTATTTAGATGCAGAAACAAATAAAATACCTACAAAAAACCCAATTTGATGTTCTGTAGCTTTAAATTAATATAAATCCTGGAAAAGGTAAAGGAAGAGTTTTAGGAAGGCACTGACAAGCATAGACAATCAAAATTTGTTTATATAGGCTTCTATAAAAAACGGAGAAGAGTCCCCATTTAGCCGAATGCCACTAGGCCGAACAAATCATTAGGCCGAAACCCATCTAGCTGAAAGTCATTTGGCCGAACATGTTATTAGGCCTAATAGGTAATTTGACGTCTCGGGCCAAACGGCCCTTCTAGCTGAAAATTGATAACAAGTCTAAGTGGGTGGACTTTGGAAAGAGAAAAAATATCCAAACGTGTACACAAAGATTGTTTCTTAAAATTGAATCCCCTTCCGAACCACTTTAAGAACTGCATTACGCTTTCGGGCACAAATATTTCTAAAAGCAAATGACTGTGAAACAGTTTTTCAAGTACCTATTAATTGACAATTATGCCTTTAAAACGCGAGGATAGTCGGCTTCTTCCGTTACTGTCCTTAGGAGTTGTGCTGGTCCAAGATCATGTCGGAGATTCATATCTGGAAACTTCGTCGGGGTAGTTTTTGTCGTGCCTTCTTTCAGGGGAACGAGTCATTATTTAGCCCACAGCTCGGCACCGAGATTTGGATTTTTTTCGGTTTCAGAAATTAAAATTAAATAGTGCGGGTTGGAACGTGATTCGTTCACGTGCATTGGAAAAATGTGTTGGTATCTAAAGCAGAAATCAGAAAACAAAATTAATTCATATATGTGACGTATGCACGTAGTTCAGTTGCAAGGCTTTCATCAGTTTTCTGATTTCGGGAGAATAAATTAAAACCACAAACGCGCGTTGGAATGAGCAATTGCTTAGCACGCAGATCTATACTAAGGCTCAGAAGTACTGGAGTATAAAAAAGGATCAAAAATATTTAGTCCGCATTAGAAAGTGTCATTATTTAGCGAGTCCGTAGCGAGGCTCGAAAACAAAAATGTCTGATCTCTGTAGCATAAATCAAAATACATAATATAAATATTATGAGAAAAATATTGAACCGAGCCAGGAGTTCGGTCAGTTTTGGAGACATATTTTTTACAAAGCAATTATTTTGAAGGAATTTTATGCTTTCCATGATAAAAAATAAAATTATAAACACTCATTGGAATAGACAATGAAAATGCCGTTGAACTCGAGAACTTCGAAGCCCAATTTCTGAGTTCAACACCACCTTATGCATGGATGAAAATGACATTCTTCAATCGCCGAATCGTCTCATCGATGATGTCGACGCTGTCACCGTAAGGCTTAATTTATTTTAGGGGGGAAATTGCTATAAGGCACGCAGACGCTACATACTACTATTTGTTAGTTCGATCAGGTTAGCACAAATGTCAATGCCGCTCAAAATAGACTTTAGTGACCAAAACTGACGAAAAAAGGGACCAAATAGTGACTTTCAGCTGCAGAAAAAGTGACCAAATAGTGACTTTTAATTTCATTTGCAGTGAAAAAAATATATTTTATATGAAGTTTAGAAGGCCGATACAAATAATTTTCAAAAATTATGTCTCCCTCTAATATCTTTTGGTCAAAAATTCCAATTTGAAGGGGCAATAAATTCCGCAAAAAACATGAATTGACCTTTCGGGCTTCTACCACTGGAAAAACACAATTTGAGGGAAGTCATACCAAATAATGGGCAATAATGTTTGAGCTTCGTGGCCGTGCGGTTAGCGACGTCAATCGTCTAAACGCTTGGGCTATGGAGCGTGGGTTCGATTCCCGCACCAGTAAGGAGGAAACCTTTCGTGATCGGTCTTCACCGGTCCACTGGGTGTTATGTGTCCTGTCCGTTGTCTAGGTGTAAAGTGTTCTGTCTGTACGACCTCTGGTCGAAGACGGTGTTCCTGTCTTTTTATATGGGTTCGAACTTATTCGAAAAATCATACAGAAATTTATTTAAATAATTTTTCGACATAGATTTAATTTGACTCACAAAGTTTATAAATCTGAAACCAAAGAATCATTTTGAAACCTAAAGGATTTTGTTCAGAATTTCGAAAAGCCTAAACAAGAAGTTTGAGCTACCAACCGGTGAGTCAAACTCAAAATAACAAAAATCTTAACAAATTCACGATTTTTCTTGATGGAATATCCAAATTTTATGCAGTCTCGAATGTCTAAATTGTCAACAATTCAATTACTGTTTTTATCGGAGTAGATGTCGAGAGACCATTCATTTTGCTCCTTACGGAAAAAATATGAAATAAATCTCTCTATGAGGTATCCCCTACCTAAGAAATGTTCCACTCCAAAGTCCTTTGCAGTATCAAGCAGAGATTGTTTTTTTTTCATTATGATCCTAAAAAAATCTTATGTTTAAAAATTTATATGTTTGTGAGTACAACATACTTATTATAAAAAAAAAACTAAAAATCTTGTTACTTACGAGCTAATGAGCATTACAACAACAGGAAATGTATCTACAATTCTGTAGGGCTGAGATAAAAATATCATAATTTTATTGAAAAGATGAATTGAAATACTCAACAGTTGAATTGATAAGGTGTAGAGTTTAATCGTTTAATAGTTTTTAAAAAAGATTTGAAAATAAGCAGGTTCTGCTATTAGTCTTGTGAATATATTTAGAATCTCAATCCCCTGTGCCCATCCTGCTTGCATCACATCACTATATACCCAATTGGATCACTGTGACACAAAACCCCTTCAATTAATCGCTGTTTTAAATCTAATAATTAATAATAGATTCAGAGCGAATTTTAGGTCACTAAGAAGTTGCGAACAGCTTTCGGCTTTCGGGCCAAAAAATACTAGTCATTTTTTTTCTAAATCCGTCATTTCATTTTTTTTTCTTCTTTAGTAAAGAGGCTCTCAGCCCTTAGCTGGTTCACCTCTTCCGTCATTTCATGTCCGTCATGAATAAAGCATCTTACGATGGAAGAAGCTTCAAATTTTTCAACATTTTTTTTTCATTCCGCGACGATGCTCTTAACGAAACCTCGTCAATAGTTTCAAAATAGTTGAAAATAGTGACTTTTTCCGAGAAAAAGTGACTTTAGTGACCTGAGGTCGAAAAAAGAGACTTTTTAGTGACTGACCCGAAAAAAGTGACCAAGTCACTAAAAAGTGACTCGCTACCAGGCCTGGTATTGGAAAAGTTTGGGAGCTGACGAAATCTACCGATTGACGCTAGTTCCAGTAATTCTATAGTCCTTTTATATCCAAATTGCTCGGAATTTTAAAGATCTTCATTGTACGGCAGATTTGTGTCGCAATTAGCACATTTGTAAACCCGATTTGAGGTCATTTTTAAATATAAGCCATTACGTTGCATGTGCATTTTCTGGATTTTGAAAGTCCTATCTACTACAACGTCAATGATCATCGAATAAAACAAGTACTAATCCAACGTAACATAATCGATAAAAGAGACCTAAATGATTTTAAAAAGGTCTCAAGCTATATTACCATGAATATTACGAAACCAATTTGAATTGAATCATCCAAGTGTTACTCTTCAGTGACCTTTACCACCGCTTTTCCAGCGGTGACTTAATACCCTTTTGTCTAAATCAAGTTCCACGTTGGAACTCCCAACGCCGAATCTGATACCCATCTCAATGAACTTGAAAACAAAAAGCCAAAACCGTGCCATCAAAATTCACTTTCCGCTCTAAAAAATCTCGCTCTCAATCTGACAAGCACAATCCGCCGATGCTGAATTAATTTATGGGTCAAGTTTATCCCTCGCCTGCCCCGCTGCTCGGTGTCGTCGCATCACCATGGTCCAAGACCTCAGACCTCTCGTTTTCGTCGCTGGATTTTTTTGGATTGTGGCGTGTAAATGTGACTTTCGGGTTTCGGCGGATCACACTTTTATTTTGCCATGGTGTCAAGTGCCCATTATTCGGTGATCGCGCCGCCGCGCGCGACAGAATCGTGGGATCGGGTGCCATAAAATGACATAAATCGTGAGGATTTCCAGGTGTGCGTTTATTGTTGCGTTAGACGCATATTCAGGTTACCTAATAAAATGGCAAGTGTTTGCAGGCGGTTATACAAACGGGACAGGTGACGTAAGCTCGATGCGATTTCAATATGTGACCAGTTCCGTCGGATTTCGCATCCGACAGCAAGTTTCTTCACCGATCGACGATCGACCAATCGAGCCGGTATGGCTACACCGTATGATCCAGTGATCTAGATTACTTGCTCGCTGGATTCTGTCGAGCTAAGCTCCCTCGATCGAGGGCTCCGATGGTGGTTCGTTGTTTACTTAGGTTTCAATTAGTCAAAAGAAAACAATTCCAACGGGGTTCGATGGTGACGAACGATGTCCGGCTGCTGGCTCAGCTCCGTAAGTTTTACAAACAGAATCGGTTTAGTGCGCGGCGGTCGAAGCCCTGTGGTTCTTGCCACAACATTTCGATGCGGACAAATGCCTCGGTAGGGCATTTCGTAGCGAAAACAACCCGAACGATGGCCTCTTTTGTGAATCATAACATCGCCGTCATGTGCCGGGCTGGGTAATGCGAGTGATTGATGAAATTCGGTAAACTAATAAGGCACTCTAGAAGAAAACATTAGCATTCGATTGATGCCTACGACGTGATATCAAGTTTTTGGCAGATTTTATCAGTAGTAGCTAGTAGGATGAAATTTCAACAAATGATGCACAAACTGTAACAACATCAGAAAAAACTTCCATCTTTGCATAATTTGAAGACACATTAATTACATTGTGAAGTGTAATGCCGTGCAAATGAGTAAGCATGATGGTCTGTTCTTCCAAAAATCTAAAAGATTGGTTACAAAACCAGTTAAGCTTACGTACACATCAATCCGGAATCGCAACATTCCCGAAGCAGCATTAACCACTGCTGCATAGTTGCGCTGACACGGCGGTGTGCGGCGAAACCTGTTTGCCGAAAGGTCGAAGTTGTCGTTGCCTTGTACTATGACCACCAAAAATATGACCCGTCGTCGTCGCTCGAATACGCAAATCACGATAGATCGGTTTCCACCCGATAGCAATCAAACTACTTACGGTTGCAAATAAGGTTAGCGGGTGGGTTTTGGGCATATGGATTTTATAAACCTACGCTCGCAAGGGTGGCAGTTTTTGCGGCATGACTCACGACGAGTACGGTTTCTATTTCGTGTTTAGTTTGAGCATGGGCTGCTGCCCTCGTCACTACCAAAGTTGGAAGCAAACATTACCCGGCAAGGCGAAACACAGTTGCTAAAATTGGTTTGACAAATTACTGTCAGCAATTAGTTTTGACTATAAGTAGTTTTAATGAAAAGTAACATTTAAGAGAGCAGACTAGACATTCAAAACAACGTTCTCTCGAACGAGAATTCTGTTGATTTAAATTTCCTGAACAAGAATTTTGACATAATACATATTTGCAAATCGTCTCGGCATAAAACATTAAAATCTCATTGCTAAAAAATATTTGAATTGCTACAAGAACGAGATGAGCCTGGCTCATTAATAAAGACAATGAAACTACTACAAGAGAAATATTTTTTCTTTACTAATATTATTTTCTTTACTATTCTTACTTTATACTTAAATATTTTTCTCTTTCTCGGGGCCCTCCTTAGCCGTGCGGTAAGATGCGCGGCCACAAAGCAAGACCATGCTGAGGGTGGCTGGGTGCGATTCCCGGTGCCGGTCTAGGTAGTTTTCGGATTATAAATAGTCTCGACTTTCCTGGGCATAGAAGTATCAAATGCAAAAATGGTATTTTGGCTTAGAAACCTCGCAGTTAATAACTGTGGAAGTGCTTAATGAACACTAAGCTGCGAGGCAGCTCTGTCCCAAGAATTCCGTAGAATTTTCCACGGGAAATTCCGGAAAAGAATTTTCCGAGAAAATTCCGAAGAATATCCCGAGAAAATTTTGAAAAATTACCCGAGGAAATTCCAAAGAATTTCCCGAAGAAATTCCAAAAAATTTCTCGAGGATATTTCAAAAAATTTCCCTGCGAAAATCCAAAGAATTTCCCGTGGAAATTCCAGAAAATTTTCCGAGGAAATTCCAAAGAATTTCCCGAGAAAATTCCAAAGAATTTCCCGAGTAAATTCCAAAGAATTTCCCAAGGAAATTCCAAAGAATTTCCCAAGGAAATTCCAAAGAATTTCCCAAGGAAATTCAAAGAATTTCTCAAGGAAATTCCAAAGAATTTCAAGGAAATTCAAAAGAATTTCCCATGAAATTCAAAAGAATTTCCCAAGGAAATTCAAAGAATTTCAAGGAAATTCAAAGAATTTCAAGGAAATTCAAAGAATTTCAAGGAAATTCCAAAGAATTTCCCAAGGAAATTCCAAAGAATTTCCCAAGGAAATTCAAAGAATTTCAAGGAAATTCAAAGAATTTCAAGGAAATTCCAAAGAATTTCAAGGAAATTCAAAAGAATTTCAAGGAAATTTCAAAGAATTTCCAAGGAAATTCCAAAGAATTTCCTAAGGAAATTCAAAAGAATTTCTTAAGGAAATTCAAAGAATTTCCCAAGGAAATTACGAAGAATTTCCCAAAGAAATTCCAAAGAATTTCCCAAGTAAATTCCAAAGAATTTCCCAAGGAATTTCCAAAGAATTTCCCAAGGAATTTCCAAAAAATTTCCCAAGGAAATTCCGAAAAATTTCCCAAGGAAATTCCAAAGAATTTCCCAAGGAAATTGCAAAGAATTTCCCAAAGAAATTTCAAAGAATTTCCCAAGGAAATTTCAAAGAATTTCCAAGGAAATTTCAAAGAATTTCCAAGGAAATTCTTTTCTTTGGTATTTCCTCGGGAAATTCTTTGGAATTTCTTCAGGAAATTATTCGGAATCTCCTAAGGAAATTCTTTGGAATTTCTTCAGGAAATTATTCGGAATCTCCTAAGGAAATTCTTTGGAATTTCCTCGGGAAATCCTACGGAATTTCCTCGGGAATTGTTTTTTGAATTTTCTCGTGAAATTCTTCGGAATTTCCTCGAAAAATTCTTCGGTATTTCCTTGGAAAATTCTTCGGTATGTCCTCGGAAAATTCTTTGGAATTTCCTCGGGAAATTCTTCAGAATTCCCTCGAGAAATCCTGTGGAATTCCCGCGAGAAATTCTTTGGAATTCCTTCGAGAAATTCTTTGGAATTAACTCGGGAAATTCTTTGGAATTTCCTGGGAAAATTCTTTGGAATTTTCTCGAGATATTCTTTGGAATTTCCTCGGGATATGCTTTGGAATTTCCTCGGGAAATTCTCTGAAATTTCCTCGGGAAATTCGCTGGGATTCTTTGGAATTTCGGGAATTTTTTTAAATTTCCTCTGGATTTTTTTTATATTCCTCGAGAAAATATTTGGAATTTTTCTTTGGAATTTCCTCGAGAAAATCTTTGGAATTTCCTCGGGAAATTCGCTGGGATTCTTTGGAATTTCCTCGGGATTTTTTTTTATTTTCCTCGAGAAAATCTTTGGAATTTCCTTGGGAAATTATTTGGAATTTCCTCGGGAAATTTTTTGGAATTTCCTCGGGAAATTCTTTGGAATTTCCTTTGGAAATTCTTTTAAATTTCCTTGGAAAATTCTTTGGAATTTCCTTGGGATATTCTTTGAAATTTCCTTGGGAAATTCTTTGGAAATCCTTGGAAAATTCTTTGGAATTTCCTTGGGAAATTTTTCTGAATTTCCTTGGAAAATTTTTTGGAAATTCCTTGGGAAATTCTTTGGAAATTCCTTGGGAAATTCTTTGCAATTTCCTTGGGAAATTCTTCGTAATTTCCTTGGTAAATTCTTTGGAATTTCCTTAGGAAATTATTTGGAATTTCCTTAGGAAATTCTTTGGAATTTCCTTAGGAAATTCTTTGGAATTTCCTTGGGAAATTCTTTGGAATTTCCTTGGAAAATTCTTTAGAATTTCCTTGGGAAATTCTTTGGAATTCCAAGCGAATTCCAAAGAATTTCCCAAGGAAATTCCCCAATTTCCCAAGAAAATTCCAAAGAATTTCCCAAGGAAGTTCCAAAGAATTTCCCAAGGAAATTCGGAAGTTCCAAAGAATTTCCTAAGGAAATTCCAAAGAATTTGCCAAGCAAATTCCAAAGAATTTCCCAAGGATTTCAAAGAATTTCCCAAAAAAATCCGAAATTCAAAGAATCCCAGCGAATTTCCCGAAGAAATTTCAGAGAATTTCGAAGAAATTCCAAAGCATATCACGAGGAAATTCCAAAGTAGATCCTGAGGAAATTCAAAAATTTTCCAAGGAAATTCCAAAGAATTTCCCGAGTTAATTCCAAAGAATTTCTCGAGGGAATTCAAAGAATTTCTCGCGGGAATTCCACAGGATTTCTCGAGGGAATTCCAAAGAATTTCATGAGGAATTCGAAGAATTTCGAGGAAATTCAAAGAATTTTCCGATGACATACCGAAGAATTTCCCAAGGAAATACCGAAGAATTTTTCGAGGAAATTCGAAGAATTTCACGAGAAAATTCAAAAAAAAATCGAGGAAATTCCGTAGGATTTCGAGGAAATTCAAAAGAATTTCCTTAGGAGATTCGAATAATTTCCTGAAGAAATTCCAAAGAATTTCCCAATGAAATTCCAAAGAATTTTCCAAGGAAATTCCAAAGAAATTCCCAAGGAAACTCCAAAGTATTTCCCAAGGAAATTCCTAAGAATTTCCCAAGGAAATTCTTAAGATTTTTCCAAAGAAACCCAGCGATTTTACCGATGAAATTCCTGAAAATTTCTCTAAGAAAATCCAAAGCATATCCCAAGGAAATTCCAAAGAATTTCCCGATTAAATTCCAAAAAATTTCCCGAGCAAATTCAAAAGAATTTCTAGAGGAAATTCCAAAGAATTTCCCGAGGAAAATCCAAAGAATTCCCGGGGAAATTCCGAAGAATTTCCCGAGGAAATTACGAAGAATTTCCCGAGGAAATTCCAAAGAATCCCAGCGAATTTCCCGAGAAAATTCCAGAAAATTTCCCGAGGAAATTCCAATGCATATTCCGAGGAAATTCCAAAGAATTTTCCGAGAAAATTCCAAAGAATTTCCCGAAGAAATTCCAAAGAACTTCCCGAGGAATTTTCCGAGGAAATTCCAAAGAATTCCCGGGAAAATTCCGAAGAATTTCCTGAGGAAAATTCAAAAATACCCAGCGAATTTCCCGAGATTTTCTCCCGAAAATTTCCCGAGGGAATTCCAAAGCATATCCCGAGGTAATCCCAAAGCATTCTAGAGGAAATTCAAACGAATTTCCCGAGGAAATTCCGATGAATTTTTCGAGGAAATTTCGAAGAATCTCCCAAGAAAGTTCCTGAGGAAATTAAAAACAAAATCCCCAGGAAATTCCAAAGAATTTCCCAAGGAAATGAATTTCCCGAGGAAATTCCAAAGAATTTCCCGAGGAAATTAAAAAGAGTTTCTCGAAGAATTTCCAGAGAATTTCCCGAGGAAATTCCAAAGAATTTTCTGAGGAAAATTTTAAAAAAATCCAAAGAAAATTCCGAAAAATTACCCGAGTAAATGCCAAAGCATTTTCCGAGGAAATTCCAAAGAATTTCCAGAGGAGATTCCAAAGAATCCCAGCGAATTTCCCGAGGAAATTCCAGAAAAGAAATTCCAAAGCATATTCCCAAGGAAATTCCAAAGAATTTCCCGATGATATTCCGAAGAATTTCCCAAGGAAATTCCGAAGAATTTTCCAAAGAAATTCCGAAGAATTTCCCGAGGTAATTTCGAAAAATTTCTTGAGAAAATTCTAAAGAATTTCCCGAGGAAAATCAAAAGAATTTCCCGAGGATATTCTGAAGATTCTCCCGATGATATTCCGAAGAATTCCCCGAGGAAATTCCGAAGAATTTCCCTAAGAAATTCCGAAGAATTTCCCGAGGAAATTCCAAAGAATTTCCCGAGGAAATTCCGAAGAAATTCCCGAGGAAACTCCGGTAATTTCCCAAAGAAATTACGAACAATTTCCCGAGGAAAATCCGAATAGTTTCCCGAGGAAATTCTGAAGAATTTCCCGAGAAAATTCCAAATAATTTCCCAAGGAAACTCCAAAGAATTTCCCAAGTAAACTCCAAAGAACTTCCCAAGGAAACTCCAAAAAATTTCCCGGAAAAATTCCAAAGAATATCCCGAGAAAATTCCGAATAATTTTCTGAGGAAATTCTGAAGAATTTGTAAATATCATAAAGAGTCTCGGCTCCGTTACACGTCTGAGCCTGTCAAATAAACGCAATACATACCTAAAAAATTCTTAAATGCTTGGAAGTTCGTTTGGGTGGACCGAAGAGAGCTGATTTGTAAATATTTTCGCAAACCAAAAAAAAAACAAACAAATGGTCGATAGGAATATTTTTAGAAGCGAATGAAGTCCCATATAAAAGTGCTGACGTTATAATTATTTCCATCTGAAATGACAAACATTTAGGCGGACAGAAGCAATTCGTATGTAGTATTGGAAGGAACTGGCATGAATTTGTCTAAAATGTCTCATGGAAAACTGTTACTTAGGTTCTTTTGAATAGTTAAGCGAGAATTTCTTTTAAGTTTTGATGATATTCGTTCGAATGTGTGGAAAGAATTCTTTAGAATTCTCAAAAGAAATTTGTTAGCATTCTCAAAAAAAAAGAAAAAAACATATGAACAACTAATCTAACTTGTAATGCAATTCTTAGGAATTCCTTTAAGAAACTCGTTTCATCATTAGTTTCAAAGACTTTAAAAACTCTTAAATCATAAGATCAGAGGCGTCGCGTGATCAATTCTTCAACCTGTGCACTATTTTAATATTTCGAGAAAAACACATAAAAGGGACCTGAAATGATAAACAAATAATTTTCCAGCGCGTTTCTCAATATGTTTGCTTATTTTGTTGCATCTAACTGGTTCTTAGCTACTTCTTATTTTCTGAATTAACTGAAACTTAACTAAGCTTCAAAGTGATTTAAGTAAAATTAAAAAATACTATCATCAGAATTCGGAAATTATTGAACTGGCACTTTCAATTCTAATTTGAGTTATTCGTAAAATGAGACGAAGTTATAAATACAGAAAAGGCACAGAAAAGGAATATATAGGCTCTAATAATAATTTGTAATTAGCATGTCATATGGTCGGGGTTCTGCCAAATCGCACTGAGCGCCAACAAAAAATTACCCATTTTTCTACTCAAACTTTCGATTAGCAGATTTAATTGATCACAAATCGTATCGAATATCCCTTAGCCTCATAACCATGGATATCCTACAACAAATGTACGCTTGAATTAATATGAAATGATGTCCGTTTTATTTTTACGAACAAAATACCACAAGTCAGTCATAAAGCCGCTTGGTGCGATTTGGCTGAACCCCGACCATATCAGAAAAATAAAGTCTGTACAATAAAGAGAACAATGAAGTTCATAGCCCTTATTCTTCTCAACTAATAATTATTCTATTTACAATTTATATCTTTGATCAATATTCTGGACTGGACAGATGTCGAGAAGTTTTCCGTCCATCAGCATGGAAACTTGCTCATAAAAAATTTCATAAATTCGTGTGGACCATTGACATTTGACTTACCCCCTCCCTAAGTAAATATATTGGATTTCTCGAAAAAAAAACTTCTTTAAAAATGTTGACGCGTTTCATATTCGCTAATTCTGCGACAATATAGATTTTCATCAGAAGATGAAGTCTGTTTAAAATATGTTAATATTATCGGATACTTTAATGTCTAATATAATAGGCGTATTTGTAAACAGGTTTTATTGCGCTTATTAGCAGATGACAATTTCTGTTTAAATTGAGCTAATGTCGCGTTAGTATTATCGAACAGTACATTGTCGTCAGGATTAGTGGATGAGTAAACGGGCCATCCCATTTAACATATAAAAATATCAAAAGCGCTTTTGCTTCGCGTTGCTTATACAAAGCGGAACTTTCGTCATGGAACGCTTTGAGGAAGCAGAAATGCTCGCGCTTTACTCTTCTCTTTCGATTTTGTTTCGAGCGCGCTCTCTTCACCGAATCGCGCATGCGCTGTTTGAAGCGGTTCTCGATAGGCACCAAACCGTGCATTGCCTGTGAGGAACGCGTTGACTACCTATACATCGCCAATTGCGGTTAGAGCAGATGATCCACACATACAAAATAATGCGTGTATGATACATGCCAAAACGTTCTCGGCTGAAAGTTCCGTGTTGATACAACATGTGGTGTCGGTGGGTCGGTTCGGTATCGTAGAGAAAACTATAACGCGTCCCCATCGCAGCGTTTGGTTGCCTCACATCACATGCCGCCTATAAAAAACATGCATATTTTCCGTTTATGTATTTAATAGTCAAATTTGCATGAAACATCTTTCAAATGCACATAATTCAAATACATGATTGGATTAGAAAGACAAGAAATCTATCTAGAGTTTAAATGATGGGGATAAAATTGCAACATGTGCAGTGCACAGGTTGCACATGCGGACGCGACGCCTCTGCATAAGATTCAATAAGAACCGAATCCTGGTTAAATTCAGATTATGTAATCAATAGAATATCGACTAGAAAGGTTGTGTGCAAACGAAATGACGGCTTTGTCAAATTTCGTTCTGTTATTAGATAATTGGAAATGATTTCCTTCAAATGCATATCAAAGCATTGAGGCAAAATTCCAGAAAGCTCGATTAACTGGCTTCCTGACAATAAAAGAACAAAAATCACCAAAAATTGACACTTCCATTTTGTTATAAATAAGTATACTTGTTTAACTACTTTCGAGAATTTAGTCAAATATTTGAGGGATTTTCGCGGTATGTATATCACGGCTTAAATGGTTGTAGAACATACCAAAGAACGAACAATTATCGCCATAGAAAAGAGCACTTAGTTTTAGGTGTTTCAAAAAGTGTCATTCAGAGATCGCGTGGTATTATTTTTTTGGGTTTGCATCCTACATTTTTGATTTGTGGTTTGAACTATGGATATACCCAAACGACTCATACAGTATACGTTTAAAATCTGCGATTTCAGGATCACATATTTGCAGAAATCGAAACTATTTTGAGTAAGCACTTGCTACTAGCAATGATAACACTAGAATGATTACACCATCTCTAACCAAAAATAAGACATATTTTTACAAAATGTTTATACCAACCTGATTGCTTTTAAATTCTTGTTCTTTCCAAATCATAGTTTATAACAAATGGACGTGTTTGAAACAATTATTTTAAGTTGATAAGATTTCATATGTGTCCATAATAAGCATAAACCAAATGAAATTCTCCAACAAACCGTCACATTATCGCAGAACGCCAGTTCTACGCTCCCAGGGAACTGCTGTGGTTGTATCGCATTGTTGGAAATTGAACCACGCGCGGGCACGAGAACGAAACGTAAACAAACGCTTTCGCCAGATCGTCCCGTTCGCGGATTTCGCACTGGCGAGCGAAAACTTGCAGGCCCATGTTTTCATTTCGCACATGTCACCCACCGACAAACCATAAAATGTGGCTCGCCACGTCAACGGCAACAGGCCTGGAAGGTACACACGGTTTCGAAAGCAGCGTAATAACGAAACAAACCATAATAAAACCTAGAACTATTCTGCCGCGGAAAAGAAGGGGCCCGAGATTTAGCTACTTTTCTCGGATTCGAACAGAACGTGACTGTGGGCCGGTAAACAGACGAGTTCGTGCATGACGGCCACTATTGCTCGTTTATTTACGATAGTTGGAACCTCCTTGCGAAATTCTACAATCTTCTCGGTGAATGATGCTACCCCTAATGAGCCGAGAATACTTCCTGAAATTGAAAGTGACTCGTGTAGGTGCAGATCATAGCTAAATCAGCGATAAGGGGGCGCGTTTAAATGTCAAATATAAACAATTTCTTAAATGCAAATATAATTGATTTCGATTTTGTGTTATCAACTCGACAATCAGGA
Organism: Armigeres subalbatus; assembly: GCF_024139115.2. Lineage (NCBI taxonomy): Eukaryota > Metazoa > Arthropoda > Insecta > Diptera > Culicidae > Armigeres > Armigeres subalbatus. Next base: position 57,903,517 of record NC_085140.1, read on the forward strand.
TTCATGAGAAGCTACTTGACTCGGTCTTGCTTGGGTTGCTCTGGTTGATTTTTACGGTTGAGCTGTTCTGTAGCAGTCCACTTAAGTTATTCTTTTAGCACCTCAATTCCTCTTTATTAACTACCTATTGTTTACAGCTCAACAAAAATTCAACTCAGGACGATTTCAACAAAAAAAAGCCATAGCGGTTTTGTTAAACTAAACGCCATCTTCATTTTCGAAAAGCTTCATATTTACAGTTTCATAGAAAAATGGAAATAATGTGGAAACCAATTTGATGCCGACTGAGGGACAAACTCTGACAAGATTCACTCTCTTGAATACGTCACTGGTCTGTGTTACGCTGCGATTTGCAGTGATATGATGTAAATAGTTTACCTACTAAGGCAGTAGAGTTTGCGTTTCTAGAAAAGATTGCTATTGGTCACGTACGAATCGCCACGCGCGTACTTGTTTCGTACCATTTTGGGCACGTTCGGCGTAAATTTGGCGCAACTTACAAACAAACGACGAAACCGCATCAACAAGGTGCAAATTAGGCGCGGAATGGCGCACTGAAATAAAACATCAATTGATTTACTTCCGATAAAAACGAATGTTAATAAGAGCGACATTTGCTAGAGTAAAGGTTTATGTTTGCCACAAATGTCTCAATTCGGACCGCTCCGAGCATCTTATTTTGACAGAAATACTGAGTGTTTTTTTTTTTAAATTTTGTTAATATCGGCGAAAGAAGTCATTACTCAAGCTCAAATTCGATTGCAACATGACAATCCCACTATGATAATTACAATCAACATTTTGGACAAAATGATGACCGCAATGTTGTTATGCCTATCAAAACAATTGCTGGTTTTGACTTTTGCGAAACACTTCGCACTACACCACTCCCAAACATGTTTCACTCCAACAACGTGGTATGCTGCCCCAACACCACACCAATAAACCGCACATGAATTGGTAATAAACCTTCAAAAGTTTATAATTTTCGAATTACCAAAACAGTGGCCATCATTGTTGGTTAATTGTATCTTCGTGTAGGATTGCTACTGCAGCGCTGTAGAGCGCTCGAGAGAACAGCATTTCAAGGCTTGCCCCCCAAAATAATGCGCTTTTGGCTTTCGGGTCGCTGCGGGCGGTATGACCATCAACCAACTGAAAAGAAGGAAATCCTCAGTGATTGTTGTTGTTGTTGTTGTTCGACCCACGGCAGCCACTTACCGACAACATCGATTGTTGTCCATTACTCACTCAGTGACTACAGTCCGGGAAATACACTCTCGATTCAGAACGGCAAAACATCGTTACAAAACGCCAAAACAATGGTCAATTGATAGTGCGTCCGTCTAGCGCTGCAGGTTGATAAATCACCCACTGAGTTGTGAGCTGAGGTCCAAGGACAGATTCAGTTAACCTTTGGCCCACCGCGCCACCATGCCGTGACGGCGGCGATCACTGATCAGGCACAGTGTGGCAACGCGAACGACGTGTTGCTCGGCTGCGTTGCATACGGAATTAGCAGCGAACTCTAATCGAGTGACGCATCTTGTTGTCAAGTCCGATCAGCACGATTGATTAACCATCAGTGCTCAGCACTGATCCTTCGTAGAGGCGGGCGATAGCATTGACATTCACGTTGAAATGTCAAATATTTCCTAATCCGCTCGAAGCACATGCTAAGGACGGCTGTGAAAAACGTCGTGGTGATTTTTTCAAATGAGAACCGATGATCGATTTGATTTGAAGATAGGTAAATGCTTGCTACCTAATTCGGTCAGACTGGGCATAAATTAATAACAAATCAACGATGGATATCGGAAGATATTTTCCACATTTGCTTTATATTTTTTATCGTCACGAAATAAGTTTTATTGCTTAAATAAATGAAACTACAAACTAAACATAATCATGTAATCCGTTGCTTTCATTCGAGAGAGAGAAGAACTTCAGCCATTACTACATACACTGGTTTCACTTATTCGTATGGTAGGCATGTAAAGGAAATTGTTGTAAAAAATACGAAACTTTTACAGCAAAACAACGTTTAACAATGAATTTCTCAAACTTCACTTCCGCCATTAAAAAAGACGTAGAGTCAAAAACGAAACATTGGAATTGGTCTCACTTTTGTGGACAGGACTTTTGTTTCGACTTTTTATTTGTGGACCTAAAATTTTAATGCTATCTGCATCGAATCACGAGTTAACTTCTCCGAAGGCGATAAAATGTCACCTACGGGTCGTGACACAGAGGACCCTGCTATGAACCCTCTAATGACGCAGCCTATCCCATGTAGAATTAACACATTTAAGCTGAATGCCACAGACACCGCAGCACCGAGTGCATATTCCACAATCACCTGCGGGCAGACGGGTGAGTATTGGTCTCGCCATTCTCAAAGCAATCCAGTGTGCCTACAACAACGATCCGTAAGGACATCCAGCGACACGCGCCTCAGTATCCTTCACTCAATCATCAAACATCGATTTGCTTCAACGACGACGACACAAGGCAAACCATATCACGAAACCAATTAAAATCACTCACTCACTCAAGTCTGAATCGCGCCACGATCAGTCGACGTCGTGAACGTCAACGACGACGACGACGACGACTCAATCGGATTTATGCATGAATGTCTCTCACCTTGACAATCGATCTCCGTTGATGTTGCTGATTCAAATCATAAACCGGATCCTCGACGATGAGCAAACACCTTCCTTCGATTATGGGGGTAATCCAAATTTTTGCGTAATATCTCGGACGAATGTCACCAACACATCACTTTTGGAACACTCGTTCAGTATACTGTGTACAGACACGTTACGCACTTGTTTTTTCGTTGTTGTTGGCACAGTTGTTTGTCACTTTCCACCGAATCCGATTATCTTTTTTCGCTTTTCTCGCACTCTCGACGACGTATGCCAATTATTGAGGCGGGCAATTTTCCTTTTTGTTTTAGCTGATCATCACTCGTTCACTTTTCACACTATCGCTTCTGCTTTTCGCAGTAACTTTTTGACTAAGCACGAATTTTTATGGGTATGAGCGTGTGTGCCTATGTAGTCGCTTCTGTATGTAACACTTTCAATTTTCTTCTCAATCAGTCACGATTTTTCGCCTCTGGTCAAAGTATTTATGTAAAGTGGGTTGTTTTCAAATCAATATTCGTATCACTTGAAGTTTTTCTTCAATTCAAATTCGTTATTTTTCTGCTTCTCTCCAGTATGCCGAATCCAATTTTATCATACACCATGCTCTCAATTCACTAACGCTGCTGTTTGCTTCCTTTTCTCCTAATCCAGCATGTATAAATCGTGATAACAATCCTCTCGTTTTATTGTTGATGTTGGCCAATAAAAATATCGTTAGAAAAAATATGTTTGTATGTTACTCTATTACAGACTTGCAGATTCGGTTTTCAATCACTTTTGCTTCTTCGATTCACTTTGTACACATACGTGGTTCGTGCTTTGGCGGCTATGTTTGTTATTACTGTTATTTTTTATCTCTGGTACAGGCACTTCTTGGTATGTTGCTTCAGAGCGCACAGGAGCCTTCATAGAGTACGCTAAAATCACTTTCTAAACCACCGTGCGCGCAATTTCTTATTCGTTGCACTGCACACCTTATCTTCCTTTGAGTTCACCGCAAATGTTGATGGAAAAAGATCCGGAAAAATTCACTTTCAATCAAATCCTCGGTTCTCCGATCCAGAATGAGCATAAGTGGATCCCCCACTGGTTTAACCGCCTCTGCTGTCGCGGTGACCCATTTTTCCACAGCTATAGAACAATCACGATATTCCAATATTTCGGCAACTCAGCTTTGCGATCAAAACGTACAGCTTGTCGTATAGCTTAAATGAATACGCACAGTCGATTTAGAAATCGAAAACGCAACCGCAATAAAAAAAAACACAAAACCCAAATCCCAAAAAAAAAAATTATCACAAAATAACGCTAATTAAATCCACAAAGAAGGGAGCGATACTCCCCGCGCACGCGAGGAAATTCACACGCGAAAAACGCAGCGATCCCGCGAACCGCGAACAGAACGAACGAGCGAACGAACGAACGGATCGACGTCCCAAACGAAAAACGCAACGAAAACACAAAGAGGGAAACTTGATGGTGGTTGCCTAAGCGCACACACGTCAACGCGAATCAAAAGTCACTGATTGACTGGCGCGCCAGGCAGCACGATGGGGCGAGCGCTAGGCGATCGGCTGCCGCCAACGCCGTTCGCGCAAGCGAGCAATAAGCGACGACGCCGCCGACGACGGACGGATGAACCGCAGCTCGGATGAACGCTCGCGCAAAAGCCGAACAATCGCGTGCTCGCTTGTTGCTTTTGCATTGCAACGTCCACCCACCACCCACCGGACTCCGTGCTGTTTCACTGCTAAGGAAAAGCTCGACACTTGATATGACGTGAACTGGGAAGCGACGCACAGTGTCCGAATTGCATACTCTATTCAGTTAGAAACCAAAATCATTCGGTTTTTAACTCAACACTCAACTGTCACTCAGAGTGTACCTATTTCTTTTGTAGATAAGTCTGTAATAGTTCATAAAATTTTTCAACATTGTTCTTCTCAAACTCATGTTTATTCGCAAATTATAGTTTTATAAATATTCATATATTTCGGATCGATCGTAATGATGCAACTTAAAAAAAATAAAAATTTATATTTGTTCTACAAATTTCAATAGAAGTGAAGAACTGATACCTGTATCAAAATTCACAAAAGTAAAGTAATAAAAATTTTCAATGCGTTTACGCGAAAGACTTCATTTTACATACGGAAGAGGAAAGTTTATATTGTTGGATACACACCGTGGTTTACTCAGAAAATGCTTGTTTCGGCAGGAATTTGCTTTCCAATGTTTGTTTAGAAAACAATGGGCACCGAAACCGCAAACTAGGTCCGCATCAGTCTTGCATCATACACACCAAATGTATGGTCTGTATTCTTGGTTTTGTATAATGTGTATAAAATTATGGTATTAGATATACGTATATGCAATATGCATACAAATTTGATAGTTTATAACTTGGTAAGTAGTCCTTGATCAGGTCAGACGTTCTTTTTTTGCGCTGTAATTTTTCTTTCTTTTTTTTGCAGATTTTGGACTCCTAATTAATGCTGAGGATCACTGTGTAGATGCGGTAAGAAACTATTCTAGCCTTCCAGATTATTCGACCATTTTTAGGATTTTTACATTCTATGATAGTGGTTCTTAACCTAACCTGGAGTCCATGTACCCATGGGGGTACATTTGCTGGTCTTATTGGGATATCTATAAGATAAATACATAATGGCGTATTTGTAATTAAAAAAATCAACAAAAACCTAATATTAACACATTCATGTTTACTAGCTGGGGAAAACCGATCCCTTTGTTGAACGGGTCGAATTGGTTTATTTCATTTTAATGACCCATAGCTTTCAACATAATCGGATTTTTTGAAACGGCTCAATAAAGGACTTCCACACCACGGATCATTCTTAAGGTTCTGGATCTGATAAGTGCTGACCTACAGAAATGAGACACCGTTTTCCAGAACATATTTTAGTGCATAGATAATAGAGTACTTTCTCTTTGATTAGGACAATTTCATTCTTTGTCTCGACCTGTTTGCCAAAAACGTCAGGTTACATCTTTAAGTAAGTTATTCTAGAATGCCTTCTTATTAAAAAAAATGTAACGAATCTTTGGTATGAATTGTAACGTAATGTATCGCAATTTAGTATTTACATAGCAAGTTGCAGAAAATAGAAATCACTCCTGCATAATATTTCAAGTGGAATTGTGGAAATTGCTAAACGTATCTATGCAGTTTTTTCAGTGCTTTAATATTTGCATGAATTTCTTGAGAACGTTATGGTTCATACGTTCGTGAGAAATATAACTTCAAGGAAATGCGAGCTCATTTTCAAATATAGATATTTTTTATCTAAAGAGATTTATCAGAAGGAATAAAAAATAATCATAAACCATATCTAATCTTTTAGGAAACTGATGCTAGAAGAAATTCTGATAAATTTCATATGATCAATTCTCTGAAGGAACATGAATAGGAAAATCACAAAAAAATCTTGTTACTCTGGAATATTTCCTGAATTTTATGTACTGAAATACTAGTGGAATAAAATGCTTATGAAAAAAATGGTATATGTGGTAATTCAGTAATGTATAAGTGATTATTGAGCTACAATTTACAAAAATTACTTCTCTTAAATTTTGAAAAAATAGAATTGAAATTCCTAAAGTAGTTTCAGTAGATTTTCAGTGGGATGCCCTAAGGATGATGCCATACTGGGAGAGAAGAGGGGCGATTAGAAGAGTTGAGAGAAAAGCGAAGCGTCCGCGTGCAGCTACATCAATGAGCGATGTATGGAAATCGCTTATACCTGGCATAGTGGAAGCGATGAGAAAAGGCGAGAAGCGGTAGCCAAAGAGGTGAAGCAGTTCGTAGAGTGCTTTACCGCGCGAGATCGCAAAGGATCACTTCTGTATGTTTGTTGATTTGAGTTTACCCTCGTTCGCTTTTGTGTAAAATGGCTGTGGGTGAAAAGTATTGCGGGAGAGGCAAGCAACATTGTTTATTTGCAAGGGGCAACTAACTCTAAACTTTCGACAGTATTCAGAAATACTAACAAATACTAGCGAAAAACTCGTATTGACGGTAAATTGATCAAAGAGCCCTGGTTGGGAAAGCATGAAACACAACGCCACCCAGTCGATACAGTCCACCCAATTTTAGGTACCCCATGACTTCAGTCTCCTTTAAATTCTCAAGAAATCACTGAACAACTATTTTTATTACTTCTACTTTTTGAGCAATCTTTAGGACCCACATTTTGGTTAGATGGCATTTGAATTATAAAATGCAGTTTGAAAGTTTTCTAGAATCTGTTTCATCAACTAACTAACAAACGCCATAACAACCGAACTAGCAACCGTTTCTTTGTTTACCGAAAATCATGGATACTAGAAATATCACGAAATACTATTGCGAGACAATGAGTAATATTATCGCAAAGTTTAGAGTTACTTGCCCCTTGTTTATTTGTTAATAAAACGATCAATGGGTAATGTTTTCAACATAACCGCGAGTAGACGTAGGACTTGCATAAACGTAACGTATTTACATTGAAGGCCTCTTACGGTGTCATTCAAAAACCTTGCGGCTCACCAACAAAATCTTACAATTACCCACCTTCTCACTCCGATTAGCATTAAGCAATTAATTTCCGTTACACCTGATTATCCTTTTACTAGCAAAATTATCAGAGCTAAGTTTGAAACTCAACCTACATATTGATATATTATCGAATCATTTGGCGCTCATTTAGCGTCGATTCAATGAAAATTAAACTAAGTGAAAAAAAAGATTTGAGAAGAATTGAAATTTTCAATAGCTTAGTAATTAGTAGTAATTACGTTAGTAATCTTAAGTTTCAATGAAATAGGCAAATTGCTGGAGAGTGTCCGAGTCGATTGATATATAAATCTTAAAATCCATCGAAAGATAAAAAGCGCTAGTAACGTTCAAAATCTTCCTTCCAGCGTAACGCTCTCGATTTCCAAAAATCTAAATGTCTCCCAGTATAGTAAAGAAAGACGTAAGTCCTACGTCAAAAACATGAATGGAACACTGCTGGGAAAACCAGCGAGTTTGTTCTATTTTGCTCTAGATTCAAACTAGAATAGTGGTCGAAAATTTGGAATGAAACTGAATACTGATTTCTCTTTAAGCATTTAAAATTTGGATCTTAGCTTTCGACTAAGACAATTTTTAAACTAAACATTTTTAAAATACGAAAATTCAAAGTCTCGACAAAATTTAATTGAGACTTCTTTTTCAGAAAAAAAAGCCAGTTCAGATATCTTTATGAATAGAAGCCAAATAAAAACCTAATAGTCATCTTTTCTGTGAGCATTTTCAAGAGTTTGATTTGGAGCGCATTTCAATAGGAATATGAATCTGAATTCGCAGCAAAAATACTTAGGGGATACCACAAACAACGTCAAATAGTTGCGGTAGTGTTACTATAGTTGCGAGTCCCGTAAGGAAACAATGATTAAAAAATATCGTAGCTATTGGACCGTAACTAATACTGGACCAATAATTGAAGTTATAATTTTAGGTTTGAATAAAGATTTCTTGCACATCGGATGCGGTGTAGAATGTTATCGGGTTGGAAACTTTCCCGACACCCTGGGCATAGTATCCATTGTACATACTTGCCACACAAAATAAACCCGATTCTTTTTTTTACACAGGGGATGTGTTCCGTGTAGAAAAAATCAGTTCAAAATTCGAAAATCCGTGTAAAAAAGTTTTATAATTTCTCGACAAATCATGCAAAATGTTGCTCCATTTGCAGACATTTTGTATGGATTTTTTTTTACACGGCCGTGTAAAAAAAATCCGTGTAAAAACAGAATCGGGTGTAAATTCTTATGCAATGGCGGGCATAGAAAAGCTTTCAATTAATAACTGAGGAAATGCTAATAGAATACTTAGTTGAGAAGCAGGCCAAGTTCCAGTTGAAATATGGTAGTGGAGGGCAATGTATGTGATATATAAGGTGGAGGGCAATGTATGTGATATAAATATCACGATCTTCCTTTTTTTTTCCTGTTCGGGTGTGCCACTGCGACCAATTATTAGATCTATTGTAGCGTTACCCGTATCCTTAGTGTTTAAGTGCATGTCGAATTACTCCAGTGCTATTGAGAAGCAATGTAGTATCGGTTTCGATACAGTTGTTGTTTTGTTTTCTCAAGACCACCATGACAAGGTCCCGCTATTTAGACCCTTCATAGAGAGCAATCCCATTGAAGGCGCGCCCCTTATCAATAAGAAATCAATCCTTTCTTGAGAAAACAGAACAGTAATACTGTTTTTGGCCATGCATCGGAGCCCTAGCCACATCCTCGTCTTGCTTCTAGAATATCACCAGTGAAACTCTTAAAACCCGGGATTTAGCTCTGCCTACAAGACCATTTCAAGCAAGAGAATTTGTTCAGTAATAAGAACTTCCGTGTGTTCCTCTCACTACCATTTTTCACCAGTTCATGAAGAGTTAGTACGTATTTAAACCCCTAACTCGATTTTTCCAGCAATCAGTTCAGCCTAGGACCGGGTACCGTTTTTTTAAACTAATTGCTTGAAAAGTTGTTTCCGCTGCATACAGTTTAGCCTCAAACAAGAGGAATTCGAGTCTTTCAACTGTTTGCAAGATAACATTAATTATGTTTTATTTCTGACACTGCTGTTGGTAGCGGGGACTAAATACGATGAATCCTCAATTACCACAACTTATTGCCCTAGCTAGAAAAATGGATTAAGCTAGGGCTCTGTTTGGTAGATCTTACACCGCAACACACTACGTCAAAGTGATCTACCGTGTTACGGGAGTCGACGATCTTCCTTCTGCCAAACTACCGATGAAGAGGGAGGGTAGAGTATCAGTGTGGAAGTTGATATCTCTCCACTGGCCAGTGGAGCCTTCCTTAACCGCACGGTAAAATATAAATATAAAGCTATAAAGCAAGTCCATGCTGAAGGTGGCTGAGTTGGATTCCCGGTCAGGTCTAGGACATGTTTGGGTTGGGATTTTTCTCGCCTTCCCTGGGCATAAATGTATCATTGTGTTCCACAACTGTGGAAGCGCTTAATGAACACTAAGATGCGAGGCGGCAATGTCCCAGTGGGGGGTGAAATGCAAATAAGAAGAAGAAAAAGAAGTATCGCTCATAAATTGTCATTTGTGCGAGAAAAAACGCGTGGTGAAGGCTAGGGCGACCATTGTGGCATCCATTTTTGGACTCCATCGTGATTGTCCTTAACGATATTTCAAACTACGGACAAAATTATCTCAAATCCTATTCACGGGTCCGTATGAGAAGCTAGTGGTAGATAGAAGTGGACTAAGCGGGAGGTAACTGGGCGACTTGATACTTTGAATTGCTTTGATTAAAGCAGAACTCGTCATATCCTAACTCACACACAATTTGTTTGTAGAAAGTCGTCTATGAATCGCTTACACCGATGTATGTACGAATAGTCCTACAAAGCATTTTAAAACTCCACCATCGGAGCTAGCGATTTTTGGATATTTAAATTGGCGATGACTAGCTGTTTCAATAATATTAAAAGGCTTTAATAGTGTCCACAGAATTTGACATGAACAAGAGATATGAATAATATAAGTTGAATTTTTTTAGATTAATAAACACTCACTTCTATGAACATTGATGTTGCTCCGTCTCTCCTTGATGGAATATTCCTGCGCCAAGCGGGTGACACTTGAGAAAATCTTTAATCTGTATTTATCAACGACACTTGATAATCTATTGAGACTTTACTAGTTACGAATTTACATTTTTTTTAAATATTCATATAAAACACGTGACAGCAGAATAGAACGCGACTCAGTTCTCTATTTGTTCCTGCTTGAAAAATGAGCTTACTCTTCTGAAACTTAATAAGATAATTTTCAATATATTACAATGGGACAGCATCATCAAGCGCATTTTGCATATAAAAAATGTGGTTTGGCCTTAACTTCTGAGCATGCCCCGATATGGCCCATTCCTATCAGGAAACAATGAAACAGGATTCTCCGTCCTATAAAACTTGTTATGAGTAAATAAGTCAAGACTAAGTGTCCTAAAAATAAGTGAAATTTTGAAATTAATTTTCCGAATAAATAGGGTCTTCGAGCCTCATATAAAAAGTCAGTTTTTTTGTAAAATATAGCCCATAGTCCGATCAGCCCAATTTTCAATGGGAACAATGGGACAAGAATCCCCTCCGAAAGCATTTTGTTGCGAGCAAACCGAATAAAGATAAGTGCCAAAAAAGTGGGCCAGAACTTTTGCGTACATACAAACACATAGACACACAAATATTCCCTTTTTTTCTTCTTTGATAAAGAGGCTTTCAGCCCTTGGCTGGTTCACCTCTGCAGAGATATTCCCTCAATTTGTCGAGCTGAGTCAATCGGTCAATGGGTCTCCACTCCTATAAAAAGTTTGTTTTTGGAACGAACAAATAGCCTTTACGTATACGAGAAAAAGAAATACGGTTCTCTCTAGCTATTCCAATAATTTCTTGGGGACCTATTCCGTTTATTCAATGAAATTATTGTTCAAAAGATACTCCGAGCAATTACCGTTTTGATTTTAATTATATGTCACCACACATCACAATTGAAGGTCAAGGTAACTAGGGTTTTCCACCTACCCGATCAAGAATGCATAACAAAATTATAACAAGGGGAGTTATTTATTTCAGAAAAATAATGTAACAAAATGTGTTATGAAATTGGCTGGTTAGTTGTTAAAATAACAAAAATTATATCAAAATTCCCTCTAGCCGTAACATAATTATATCAGAGGTTGTTACCTTCATTTCAACATTATAACAACCGTTGCTATGATTATGAGGTACAAAAATCTACTTTCATGGTCATTGCCTACATCACGTATAAAAATGTGGTACGCTACAACGCCGGATTTCCATCCATAATGTAGGCAATTAACTTTGTACTAGCTATTAACATCGAACATTGATTCAAGTTATACTGGAAGTGATTACCTCCGCTTTTTTCCAATATCAAAAATTGTAGGCAATTATTTTGTGTAAATATACAAAACTAATGTTGTTATAATTTTGATATGAAATAAAACTGGCCGAAGACACATTTTTATCGAATTATCTAATTATAACACACGTTGTTTTTAAGGTGAGTTACGGCGGCGTCCAAAAATGGCAGCCACAATGGCCGTGCTATCCCTCACCTCGCGTTTTTGCTCGCACAAATGTAAATATTTAGGCGGTTAGCACATCTGGAAATCCTTTTTTCGTGTATGCTGCAAGTGAGCAAAGGTGAAAAACTACTTTCCGCTTTTGTCTGTCGTTTACTTTTCGAGTTATGTGCCCTTTTAAGCGCTATGTAGATTTTTAATTGGACTCCAACGCGATTCACCTTAATAACAACCATTGATAGAATTGAGTTATAATTTTGTTATGTATTCCTGATCGGGTACCCAGTTCCACTGGGGTAAGTGGAATAACAACTCCTAATTTTGAAATTTATTTTCTTAGAATTGGCTCCGATATAAAGTCCTTCCGGTCGAGCTGTTCATTATTTGCATATTTTTATTTTTATAACAATTTTTGAATAGATGAGAAGGTTTTGTACCTTTTCGAGTGTTAATTTCAAATAAATGCACTTCAAAAGGCTTTTCAATCTTTCATTTTTTTTTGTTCAAATTAACAAGTTTATAAAAAAAAAAATTTAAACATTTTATAATAATCTTTCAATTATGTATGAATTTATACAGTATATGTATTAGAATCTCACATTAAATTTTTTTGTATTATAATCTTGTAACCTTCTGCATATGCCTTGGCTTCACACATAACAGTAACATTGGTAATAGGGACGTAGGAAAATTTGTGAAAATGCTGCAGTCACAGAACGATAATTGTTATATTTCTGCCATTTTCTTGCAATAGGACACGACACGGTGCAGCGTTCGGTGACAGACCTTCATCGGGGTCTCCCTTCGTCACTCGTCGTCTCTTTTTCCTTCCGAATTGCAGCAAAGAAAATTGTGGAAATTGCTTTCGCCGTTCTTCATCAACAGTCGACGGCAAACGTTCGCCTCTGGAAAAGTGTTGTTGAACTTTCACGTTTCCCGGTAGAAGCACCTTTGCTTGTTGGTGGAACGAATAAAATCTGCGCAATCCCATCGTATCGAACCGAACGATGAATGAACGATGCAAATATGTGCTTCGCGTCTCGTTACCAAACCACCTACCCGTTTCGCGTGGTCGACGTCGCCGTCGCCGTCGTCGTTCGTCGGACCAATCAATGCAAAGCACTGCTTCACTGCTATAACTGCTGCTGATGTTCCTCTGCTCGAGGCGGGAAGGGAGAACGCCGCCGCCACCGACGACGGCGAGAAGAGCGTTGTTCATGCGGGCTGCCTTGAGCAGATGATGACTTGAAAACTTGACCCACTTTGGATGCAGGCGAGCCTCACCTTAACCGAGTGAAGCTCTCGGTCGGAACATCGCATCGCCGCGCGCGCCGGGTGGCGGACGGAACATAAGGTGAACCCATACTACAATCATAATAAAAATGCGATTGAATGAATACGTCATCGTTTTGGTTCGCGCTTTGTGCTGTCGGTTCGGTTGATATGGGGGAGCATTGGAGCTGCATCATACTTCACTCACTGAGAGGCGGTTGTACTATGTCTTCTCGTTTAGTCCAATGAGTAAGTGTGTGAGCCTTTTAGTTGGATTGTGATTAATGTTCCTACGGTTTCTGATACGAAGGTTACCGTTTGTTACGTACAGTAGCGAAGTATGTTCCACGTTGGCCTTTCCTTTCGAGCTAAGGACATTTTGAACCGAAGATATGGACAAATGATTAATTTTGTTGATCGATGAATATTTGCAGGACTCAATATTCGACCATCTATTGCAATGGGCTCTGAACAAAAAGCACAGCTCTATAAGGTATGTAGAAGCGTCTCGTACCGCTTCAAAAACGCGTCAGCTTACCAATACAAGTGCCAAAGGTAACTAAAAATAGTGGCAGCGAAGAGGTTGATGGAGGAGCTGCACAATTTCGTGGGCGGAGGAACAACTTCCATGAGAATGAGAAAGAGATGGTCTAAAGGATCTTAAAGGTGTAATGAATGATTACAAAACGGTTGAGCTGAGGACCGATAAATCGATGCACGCAAGAACGTCGGCATAATTCTCACAGGCTCCTCTGAAGCAATAGCACATCAGAGTAGTTCCATTAAACCATAAGAAGCAGGAAAATGTACGTTTGGAAATGGAAAACACGTTAATCTTTGAAGAGGACAATAGCGTTACTTGGAAACAGAAATCCTGGCGGACTCAAGAATTACACAGGGTGAAGGATGGAGTACCGTGGTAGTTCACCCGGAGAAAAAGTAGCTGTATATATTTCAATAGCGGATTCTACGGTACGTAGCGCGCAAGGTGGATTGATAAGGTGATGATCATGATGATGATTATGGTTCCGCCACATACCCCTACAAAGGTTTGAGTTAGACGATTTATCTTTAAGATAATAATTTGAATTTAATTTTTCAACAATTTAATCAGATTTGCAAAACAAAACAAAAACGATCTGATTATCATCACAGATATAAATTTCTTAACTTTCCATTACTATCCAGCAAAAATATTAAATGTAAAAAAACTGTTTATTTCATCTACAGATTCTCATAAGTATCAGTAGTGATGCTTCGAGTGCATAAAAATGCAAAACTTGTGATACCTCTCGCACAGATTTCAAAAGTTCCACCAAGAATCGCGTTTCATGTTATTACAAGTAACGTCAGCCACTCGAAAGCATTAATAATAATCTAATAAACTATGTCGTTGTTAACAAAATTAAAACTTGTGTTACCGCTCCGTCGATATCAAAAGTTTCGGTATCAACCGCGGAAACCAAACTACTAAATAGCATATTACTAATCCGCATAATCATTGAAACAGCTGAAAAAGCGCAAGTCTGTACATAAATTTAAAAATCATTCATATCTGCTTTACGCGCACGAAACTCAATCTTTTGTAGACTGCAAATATAAAATCCATCATCATCATCGAGGCGAACAAAATAGTTTATTAGTGCCTCAATAATTGAAAAACACAATTGCCCAAACAAAATATCCGAAGGTCTAACTTCGTCAATAATTAATTAATAACGTCAACAATAATTAATGATTTTTAAAAAGTCAACTAAGTAGCTGCTTAAAATACAGCTTTTAGGTGTCAAACACAAAGTCTCTTGAATTGTGATAATGTCGTTGCACGTTTGATATGTGTAGGCATCGAATTGAAATCATTGATACCTTGTATTGTAAGACGATTTGCGGACCCTTCGTAAACTGCGTGGTTGGCGACGAGCAGCCAAGGACCGAGCTGAATGGAGAAGACTTGTAAATGAATGAGAAAGCCGTACTGGAGAAGGCCAGCGACACTACACCCAACCCAAAAAAAAGTTGGCATTTATAAGGCTAATTTGTCTATTTAGTTTAATTTGATCTAATTTGTTAAATTTTGTCTAATTTGTCTAAATCGTCTGATTTGTCTAATTTGATATGATTAATTTGACTAATTTATATAATTTGCTCTAATTTATAGTGAACTTTCTCTAACTCGATGTCCTGTAACTCGATATTTTCCCTTACTCGCTGAAATTTAAAGTTCCTTGTGTTCCTATGTTCCCTCCGTAAGTCGATACCTCCCTTACCCGATAATCTTCAAGTCGAAGTAAATACCCAATACATTTTCATCTTGCTAACTCACATGCACAATATGTACGATGTCGGACAATAATGTCGGGCCATTTGGCTGAATCCTGTTTGGCCGGCGAAAACCATTTGACCGAATATCGTTTGGCCGAATAGTAGAAAAAAAAACTTGTATTGCGAGTAGTGAAAAGTGAGTCATGAGTAGCGTTTAGCCGGAATTAGAAGAAGTGTGCAGCGTGAATTAGAAATGATTTATCATAAAAAATAAGATGTGAGAAGCAGGTAGTGAATTGAGAAATGAGAAGTAAAATGTGAGAAGTGAGACATGAAAAGGCAAACTTCTCCCTTTTCCCATTTTTCCATGAAAGTAAGAAATGAAAAGTTAGAAGTGAGAAGTAAGAATTGACAGGTGAAAAATGAGAATTGAAGAATTAGAAGTAAGAAGTGAAAAGTACGAAGTGAGAAGTGAGAAGTTAGAAATGAGAAACTGGAAATAAAAAGTGTGAAAAGAAGTGGGAAGAGAAAAGTGAGAAGTGCAAAGTAAAAAGTGGAAAGTGAGAAGTGCAGAGTTTGAAGTGAGAAGTGCAAAATGAGAAGTTAGAAGTAAGACATTTGAGAAGTTACACCTGCGAAGTGAGATGTGAAAAGTGAGAAGTATGCAATTGAAAAGTAAGAAGTGCGAAGTGAGAATTAAGAAGTGAGAAGTGCGAAATGAAAAAAGTGCGAAGTGAGAAGTGAATAGTGAGAGAAGCAAAGTGAAAATAGGTCGTTTGTGCAAAAGAGAGTCTCTCTTTGGTTCCATTCTCTTTCTATTATTACAAAAATATACAAAAGTTTACTTCGGATTTCTTGGCAGATATTTGAAGACAATAACTTTGTCTAGCGTGCTAAAATGGAAATGTTGCAAAAAATGCAAAACTAGCCGATATATTAGCGAAAAAGAGCGTGAGCAAAGAGAGTCTCTTTCACGTACATACGCCCTACTCTCAAAGCAATCTAGAAATGAGAAGTAAGAAGTGAGGACCAAGGAGTGAGAGGTGAGGTGTGACAAGTGAGAGATGCTATGTAAAAAAAGAAAATTATTATATGCATAATTTATCCTTATAAATTTCTTTTCCTTTTATTTTTTTTCTTTCGTTTTTCTTTCTTCTTTCATCTTCTTACTTCCTTCATTCTATGATTTCTCTTCCCTTCTTTCTTCACCATTGTGCTTCTCTCCCTTCTTCTTACTTCATTCCTAGGTCAGTCTTCTTCCTTCATCCTAATTTCTTCTTAATTTTTCCTTCATCCTTATACTTCCTCTTCCCATTTTCCTTACTCCTTATTACTTCTATTCCCTTCTTTTTTACTTTTTTCCTTTTTTCTTCTTCCATCATGTCTAATATCTCACCATTCACTTCTCACTTCTCAACATCCCGCTTTCCACTTCCCAATTATAATCTCTCACTTCTCACCTCTTCCTTCTGTTTTCTTCACTACTCACTTCCTACTTCACACGTGTCAAATCTCACTTCTCACCATTCTCTTGTCACTTCTCACATCTCACTTTCTATTACTTCTTATTTTTTCGTCCACTTTGATAAAATTGTCTAATTTGTCTAATTTATCTCATTTGTATAACTTGTCTAATTTGTCTATTTAGTCTTATTTGCCTAATTTGTCTAGCTTGTTTAATTTGACTAATTCGTCTAATTTGTCTCATTTGATCTGTTGAATTTGTCTAAACTGTTTTATAAGTCTAATTTGATTA
Source organism: Armigeres subalbatus (assembly GCF_024139115.2). Taxonomy (NCBI): domain Eukaryota; kingdom Metazoa; phylum Arthropoda; class Insecta; order Diptera; family Culicidae; genus Armigeres; species Armigeres subalbatus. Next base: position 57,920,596 of record NC_085140.1, read on the forward strand.
CCTAGTATTATTTGATTAAATTTGTAATTTTGTTCAATTTTCCTGGTTTATCTAATTTATTTTTTCTTTGTCTAAGCTGTCCAATTTATTTTATAATTATAATTTATATAACTTGCTCGAATTTGTTTTGTTCTAATTTGTTTGTTATTTATATGATTTGTCTGATTTGTATAATTTGTCTAATTTTCCTAACTTGTCTGATTTATCTCATTTGTTTAGTTTGATTTTTTCAGTTTGTCTAATTTGTCTAATTTGATTGTACGACAATTCCCCGAATGCAATTTTCCCGAATGCAATTTCCCCGAATGTAACAATTCCCCGAATGCAATTTCCCCGAATGTAACAATTCCCCGAATGTAACATTTCCCCGAATGTAACAAATCCCCGAAAATAAAGTATTTTTTGCAAACGCATAATTGTCATCGACTATAAACGCCCGAACAGAGAAGCGATCGAAGATTTGTTCCAAAGTGTCTCTTTGGAGATGCCGAACATAATCAAATTTTTCGATAGTATTGTATGTCCTTGATCTTCCTTATTGTTAAATTATAAAGATATTAGTTAAAGTGTTTTCCTATTCATTTTTTTCTAAATTAGTCGAACAAAGGCTGAATTTCTTTGGTGGAGTAGAATCGCGAACGGAAATTGCGATTAAAAGCATCATGGTAAAAATTTGTGAAATAAAACTTCTGCCCTATGTAAGATCTATCCCTTCTTAGGAAGTTACTGTAATCGTGGATATGAACCCTTAAAAAAATAATGCGTATGCCCGGAATAAGGCGATGGTGAATGTGATCCTTTCTTTAAAAATAATGCATCTACTCGGCATAACGCAATGGATTAATTTGATATCTACTTTGGAAGTAGGTGTTTCCCCAGGATAATGAAGAAGTGAGTGTTATTCCTTCTTTGAAAATTTGTATCTACCTGGTATAAGAAAACGGTAGATATGATCTATTCATTAGAGCTAGGCGTTAGTTCGAAATAAGCCAAAGTAGAATGAAATTACCTTTTCAGAAGTAGGAGATTGCCTGCAATAAGGTAATGATGAATGTAGCCCGGAATAGATATAATATATGAGATCGCATCTAGCAATAAATATCAATTATATATACCAAAAAAAAATATCGAATTCATCGACGTGTTCATTTAAAGAAGGCAATATCTCCTGCATTGTCCTTGCATTGCTTAGACGCGATCATTCAAGGAAGGCATTAGTGCTGTCCAATGAGCAGCTCGAAGTTGTTCCCGTCCTGCTCGTTCTTTTTTGTCAACAAATGGGCATGAGCAGGACAGGGAGAAACTTCGAGCTACTTCGAGCTCTCATTGGACAGCACTATTATCTCCTTCCTTCGCTTTACTCCAGGCAAACGTGTTCAATTGAAGAAGGGTCCATCTACCCTCTTTGTCTTATATCGGGCAAAAGTGTTCATTTTAATAAGGCATTATAACTCGTATTCCCCCAATACCGGACGAAACGATTATCAAAAAAAAACATCCTACGCCCTATACCGGAAAACGTATTAATTTTCGTCCTTTATCTCTATCCTCTTTCCTTATTTTTCCATTCTCTCTTCCTACATCTCCCGTCGTATTTCACCTTTTCTCGCTCCTCACATCACACGTCTCGCATCATATTTTCCACTTCTCATTTCTTACTCCACACTTCTCACTTCTTACTATGTACTTCCTGCTTATTTCTCATTTTCCACTTCTTACTTCTCATGTCTCACTTCTCACTTCCCACTACTCACTACTCACTGCTCACTACTCACTTTTAAATTCTCACTTCTCATTTTTCACATCTCGTTTATCACTTCTCACTTCTCATTTCTCATTTCTCATTACTCACTACTCATTTTTCAATTCTCATTACGCTTCTCACGTCTCATTTTTCACTTCTCACTAATCATTTCTCACTTATTACTTCTCACTTGGCCTAATGACGGTTCGGCATAAGGGTCTTCGGCCCAATGACCCAGCATCTTATTTTTTTTTACAATTTTTAAGTGAATTGTCCCGCGACCCATAATTTTGTTGCAGCTCAAAATTATGTCAAAAGCCAATTATGTTACTATGTAGGGTAATTCGCCAAATGTTGAACGGCTAATTTCTTCGCCTATTGTTGAACGCACGTGCATTTCTTATGGAAGTTCAACAATAGGCGACAAAATTAGGCGTTCAACATTTGGCGGTTTCCCCTATATGTTAAACGACGCAGATTGCTTTTTCAGTTTTAGTTTTATCTGCACTGTGGAAACAATTCGGGGAAATGTTGCATTCGGGGAATTGTTATTCGGGGAAATTTCATTCGGGGAAATTGCATTCGGGGAATTGGTTTTCGGGGAATTGTCGTACAATCGTCTAATTTATGTAATAAGCTGAATTTAATTCAATGATCTTTTTCGTATAATTTATCTAATTTGTTTAATTTTTCCACTTTTTCTATTTAGTCTAATTTTTCCAATTCGTCTAATTTATTAAATTTGCCTAATTAATTTAATTAGTATAATTTTTCTAATTTGTCTAATTTGTCTAATGTCTGATTTATCTAATTTGTCTGTTTTGATTTGTTTAATTTGTATAATTTGTCTAATTTGTCGAATTCGCCAGATTTTTTAAATTTGTCAATTTGTCTAATTTGTCTAATTAGATTAGAAAAAATATTTGTCTTATAGTCAAATTAGTCTAATTTGGCCTATTTGTCTAATTTGTCCAATTTGATTTGTTTAATTAGTATAATTGGTCTAATTCGCAGAATTTGTAGAAAAATTCAAATTTGTCGAATTTGCCTAATTTGTTTTAATTGTCTAATATGTTTTAATTTGATCAGTATCCAAAATATGTCTAACTTTTTTTTTTCATTTTAGTGGTCTAATTCGACAAATTTGACATTCTTTGTCGAATGTGTCATATTTGTTCAATTCGTCGAAATTTGCCTTATTTATTTAATTTATCTAATTCATCCAATTTTTTTAGTTTGTCTAATTTATCTAATTGGTCTAACTTGTGTCATTTGATCTGTTCAATTTGTTAAATTTGTCTTATTTGTCTAATGTGTCTAATTTATCCTATGTCTCTTAATTGATAAATTTGCATCATTTGTTTAGTTTGTCTAATTTGCTGTATTTGTCTAATTTGCCTATAATTTGGCTTATTAGTCATATTTGTCTAATATGTCTTATTTTTTTCAAATTGTCAAATTTGTTCAATTTGTCTACTTTGTCTAACTATTATGTCTAATTAGTCTAATTTTTCTTATTTGTCTAATTGTTCCAATTTGTTTAAATTGTCTAATATCTCTGTCGCGTAGAACATTGCTGCTATTCCCTATTTTTAGTATCTCCATAGCATAAGGAACTGGCAAAGGACTAAGGGAATATTCATAAATTACGTAACGCTTAAAGAGGTTGAGCGGTGGGGTTTCAATAAGTGTGACGATCCATACATTTTTGTTTTCGATGCTCCATACTAAATGTGTGACCTAGGATGGTGGCGGGATTGGGATGCATTTAAAAACTGTCAAGTTTTTTTTCTTCTATATTAAAGAGGCTTTCAGCCCTTGGCTGGTTTACCTCTGATCTGTCAAGTCTGCACCCCTTACACAGTCAATTTTTTTTTAATCTTTCTATATCCACGAATACATATTTCCGTTTGTTATTTAATACGCGTATCATCTCAAAAATCCAGGTTAATCACAGATTGTTGAACTACACTATCGCAATTTTGGAAGCACGTGCAACCATCGGAATGAAATGGAACATGAAATTTTTGTTCACTTTGCATCTACCTAACTAATAATTCTAGTTTCATGATAGTTTTGCAGACTAACTGTAGACTGCTTCAAAAGGATTTTGAAAATAGAATCGATACTGGGTCAACCGTACCCATGTTTAGTAAAACTTGTCAAACTGCATACATGCGTTCCATAATCGTTCTTTTCAGCAGAGTAAACAAACAATCAAACTCATTTCACAATTTACAGCTACCTGAACCGTAATCCCATTCCATTCGTGACCCCTATTCTTCCGAACCTCTAACTAATGTCCTAAACCGCTTGGCCAGGGTCAAGAAACTGCATCGCCAATTTTGCAAAAGTCAACTAACCAGCCAACCAAGTTCCATTGAACCATCACCAACTTATAACCGGCTCACTCACGGCTGCGATTCAATGCCAGTTAAAGAGTCGAAGTACCTAGTCTAGTCTAGTCTACACATACACAGCCAGTTCGTGAAAGAATCCTGGAAAGTGATAGATTCGACTACATCTATCACTTTTCTTGTCATTATTTATCTTTGAAGCACATCATAGATGTAGTTCAAACATAAAAGCGGCCAGGCCTACTGTGCAGCGTTGTTGAAAATACCTGTGAAAATCAATTCTTAACTTGATTTCACAACTAAACCATAGAACGGGGACATCTCGTACCAACCGCTCCGTTTACATTACTAGATGATGGTGCTGAATGGTTGGGAGTGGTTTAGCTAAGATAATTATTGTTCACTCCTTGGGTCCTCAACGTCTTGGGATGGGACACAGTTTTTAGTCTAGTGTCCTGGCTTGTACACTGATGATAAAAAATATTATATGAATTCATGAGGATTATTATGAAAACATAACGAAGAAATTTGGTCATCAATGCACATATAAGCCTAGGTTCAAGCGCCATTACTCGCCCTCTGAAACGAGATAAAAGGAACAAAAACGATAAAAAAAAAACAAGCGTAATTCTCAAAAACTATTAATATTTACATATTTACTTACAATAGCTCCATATTTTCTATGCTTAGAATCGTTATCTTTATCTTGATTATCCCAAATATTCACTAGCAAATATTCACTCATAAAACAATCACGAGCAACTACCCACTGCTGTCAGCATCCAGGCGCTAACGTATATGCGCGACAAGCCTCATGACGTTAACCATCAAAAATGTGTATGGCGAAAGTAACCTAATGAGAGTTCTCTCGAAAGTAGAACTGGAAACCTTTTTTTTAAATACATTTGGTACCTCCCTACATAACTGAAAGGTGTTTGCTCCTACGCCTACAGATGCTCAATTTCGAGAAATTACCTCATGACAGGTAATTTCTTGACAAAAAATCGATTATTTTCAGATTCGAGTATAACAAACGTGTGACACTCGATGTTGATGAAATTTTAAGTGGCGGATTCTGTAGTTCATAAAAAATAAATAATGAGTATAACTTATCATGTCTAAACCTTCTGTGCATCACATGTCATACATGTTGTAGCTATAATTAGGAAAATTTCATTTTAGGGAAAACCGGAGCTGGTTGGCCGAATGGCTCCTGTGATAAGGTTCTTGTGCGCAGTGATGGTGAGGTATTAGGTCGCCCATGTACTGACGAATATTTAGATGTTTTCATGCTTTCGTTTGTACAGGAGAATGTTTTTTAGTGTTTTCGGTGCTAGAGAGTAAATTTATGTTATTGTAAAGTAATGTTTGTAACACGAATCAATTTAAATTCGATTTACAAAAACGTGGTACGCTGGAAAGCGTATTAAAAGCCCTACAAAATGCAAGTGGAGCCACGCAAAGCTCATGGTACCCGATTAGGACACTTGTAATACATGATTAGGAATGTTACAATGTAAATTACAATTACCTTACCTTAATAAGTTACCATCCACGTCGAAGATCTTACCTTGGTTGGAACTCTACTTATCTTTCAAGGTAAATCGGTGCATCTCGGTGAGCACTTCTTCCTTGCATTAACGTTCCTTCCCGCCTCTCCATCACCTGGATAAGTTTGATCAGCAGTGGAAGATTAGGATCCGTGCTGCCGAGCTCGTCCGTTATATTGTTTTTTTTTGATGAATCTTGATTTCCTGCTCCGAACACCGTACCACCTTCAGAGGACATTGCTACCCATCCGATTTGGATACCTTGTCGCAGTTGAATCATCCAACACATCCATATTTAGATTTACGCCGTAATTCCAACTCAAGCATGTTTGCTTCTGACATGCCTAGTAATTTACTGGTACACTCGCAACACTACAAATCAGGTTTTAACAAGCAAAACTCGTCCATAGCTTAGTAAACATATTTGAGTAAATCCGAAAAAAAATCAAGAACGGGAAAATAGTTTGACACGAAAATAATTTCACAACCGCTCTCCAGCACAGCACACTGCGATCCCCCAGTTAAAGAGTCGAAGTACCTAATGCAATTACAACAAGTTTTACAAGCGAAAATTTTCTCCATTTAAAGTTCATCCTCGAAAACAATTTCCACTTGCACTTTCCTCCTATGCTTGCCCGATGAATGATTGCACTTATGTGACACGAGAGAAAGAGAGGAAGCGATCCGCCACCGCCGCCACGAACATTAGCCACGACCCACCATGCCCATGCCTTCACAGTCAGCTGCAACGCTTAGTGCAGGAAAAGACAGAAGAATGGCCGGTTCGTAAGAGGCCATCAGCCTGTGCAGTTGCAGTTGCAGCTAGAAAAAAAAATACAGTGGAAAGCTGCAGCAAAGCGCGCGAAAACATCTCGGAATATGGCCCCTAGGCCGCAAACTTGCTTTTACTATATTGGCGGTACTATCGTGGCTCTGCGGTAGGTGCGAATGTATGTGCGCCTTTCCGCTGGTTTAATGCACTTTTGGTAGGACGAATGGTCTAAACATTTCATGGATTTGATGCCTAATGTATTCCGACGGCAATTTATTTCATATTAACAATGGCAGTTTTTAATTTTTGGAGTATAACTTGCTGTGTGATCATTTTTAATATTTGCGAAATTCTATGAAACTTGTGAAACTAAATTAGAAGAAAAAAAACCTTCGCAACAAAAATTTCCTTTATAAATTCTAATTGAATGAATAAATAAATCTATTTGAAAATAACTTACTTAGGAAAAGAAAAGGTGAATATACTTACTCGAGGAGAAACACAATAGGGAACAAAAGTAGTAACATGACGACAAACAACACAAATTGACGTAAATAACATGTTTCAATTACGGAAAAAGTATATTGTAGTCGACTTTACTAACTATATTAATTCAAGTTCTGCAGAAAGTGACACAACAAAGCGTGGCATTGATTGGTTCGAAATCGAAAGTTTCGTTCAGCTTGATGGACAGCAAACAACAAAACAAAGCGCGATAAGTACTGCTCGGAGAACTGTTGGTACACTTTCTTTATAACAAATCATGTAGTCGTTGTAGTCATCGGTCATTGTTTGTGCTCTTCTACTCCATAGTTCTCCGTTGAATATCAGCAATATCCAGCACAGCAGTAGATAATAATCACCAACCGGAGCGCGGTGGAAATCGCACTGATGTTTGGCCGCCAGGTGAGCAATTTGCATTCGTGCGCAAGCGCAAGCTTTTGAAGATTTTCCCTCGCCATGATCGGTCGGGTTGTCGCACAAAGCAGTTATGGAGAGGAAAACTGTCACAAACTTGATAGCCGCCGGGTGGAAAAGAACGGTTGTTGGTGGAGGTTGGATTTTGTTTCCAGTTTACGAACATTGAACTTGACAGCGAGCGGCAGTGCAAGGAAAGATGTCCGATCTAGGTCTGTCTTGCTCCAGGTGTGAAAGTTTGCGATACTTGAATAATGTTGAAAGCTCGGATGTACGTAGGCTATCTTTGGCGTTGGAGCAATCACCACTGTACAACGATCGTCACGTACAGTTCGCTGTCATTAAATAGAAAATGTTGGATTTTGTAAATGGATCGCGGATTATCAAATCCGAACATATCTTTTAATTCTCTTCAATCAAAGGTTCATTAAATTAATTAAAACATGAATAACTAAACCCTGCAGAAGGATGAAAGACGAGTAGGGGAAACTACTTACGCTAATAGAATATTGGATTAGATATCTGGTTAGAAATTTGTGTGAAGTAATTCTTCATGATTTAACAAATGCTGGTAGTGCATGATACAAAAATACTTACAATGCATAGGCCTTACAATGTATGCACCAGTTTGGCGTAGATTACCGATTGATCCAAAACACACAGCCAAAAAGGGTTATAAAAAGCATACAAGCAAAATAAATAATAAAATACTTTGGCTCTTTGTTGACAAACACAGTTTGGTGAGTTTTGATTTCAAGTACCTACGAAATGAAGCCGCGTTCTCAGAAAGTTAGCTGTTGCTCAGCTTTGTAATCGAGAAAACTAGGAATCAGTGATTGCAAAAACGCTGAATATGGCAAAATCTACTATAAGTGCTTCAATAAAAGGCTACAATCCGGTGGCGACTCAGGCGAAATTGTGCAATTTTCATGGGCACATGGGGCAAAAATGAGAACTAGTCTTTGCGAACACCTTTTTCCAGATTTTTTTTAACAAAGAGGAATAATCGTCCAACTCACCAGGTTTAAATCCAATTGACCAATCGATTGGTCCTGCTTACAATCACGAGTCTGCAGAACCTGTGGGCTTCGTGGCCGTGCTATTAGCGACGGCAGTCGTCTAAGCGTATTTTCATAAGGAGTTAGTAGTAAGGAGACAATTTTTCGTTGAGCGGAAAATTGTCCACTAATCCATGGGTTGTTGTATAAATTTCCTGCTAGGTGTCAAGTAATTATTCTGTGCGACCTCCAGTTGAAACCATGATCCTGTTTTTTAACATTGCTCAAATCACTGGAGCATCTAAAATCATCTCTTCTAAAGTTTACCTTCTTCGAAGAATTACCTGTAGAAGAACTAGCGGCGATCCTGCATAATTTCCTCAAAAGACTTAAGTCGTGTGTCTCAGAGCCATTTCTAAATGAATAAATAAACCTTTTTTCGGTGTTCGGCAATGTAAAATGTTTTTTTATTTGCCAATAAAATACAATTTTAATCCTATTTTGTTGTACGGATAATATTCAGACAATCCGAAATGAATAGTTCAGTCTTAGGGACTGTGGATAGAGGCAAAATTATTGTCAAAAAATAACCAAGCTAAACTGTCGAAAAGTATCCATCGCATCGAAAGAGCTTGTGAGCATTTTAAGCGTAAACGAGAGAGTTCACGTATATAAATCAACTCATACTCATACTCATAGGGGGCAGCAGGGACTATGTCCAAGGGCTTGACGATCCCTCCCCAGGCCATCTGCGAGTTGTGGCGTCTGCCTAGGATGTGGTGGGGTTTGACAGTGGGCCCTGTTAAACCTCTATAAAAAGCTGCATGTATCCGCAAGTAGGCTCCGCCAAAGCGACCGTGTGCCGCTCAAAGCGCACAAGCCCAAGTCCTGGTGTGAGGTGGGACGCTAAACAGCCCTGACACGACGGCCCTCCGACGAGACAGGAGGTTTGCGCAGGCCCAATAAGCCGCCTTTAAAAACAACTATTACGAACGACATAGAAGATAATACGACTCGATACAATCGGCAACGACCTAGGCGACGAATAAAGGATCACGATTGGAAGCTTGGAACATGGAACTGCAAGTCGCTAGGCTTCGCAGGTTGCGATAGGATAATCTACGATGAATTACATCCCCGCAACTTCGATGCCGTAGCGCTGCAGGAAATCTGCTGGACAGGACAGAAAGTGTGGAAAAGCGGGCATCGAGCGGCTACCTTCTACCAAAGCTGTGGCACCACCAACGAGCTGGGAACCGGCTTCATAGTGCTGGGAAAGATGCGCCAACGCGTGATTGGGTGGCAGCCAATCAACGCAAGAATGTGCAAGCTGAGGATAAAAGGCCGTTTCTTCAACTATAGCATCATCAACGTGCACTGCCCACACGAAGGGAGATCCGACGACGAGAAAGAAGCGTTCTATGCGCAGCTGGAGCAGACATACGATGGATGCCCACTGCGGGACGTCAAAATCGTCATCGGTGACATGAACGCTCAGGTAGGAAGGGAGGAAATATATAGACCGGTCATCGGAGCGGATAGTCTGCAACCGTATCGAACGACAACGGTCAACGATGCATAAACTTTGCAGCCTCCCGCGGAATGGTAGTCCGAAGCACTTTCTTCCCCCGTAAGAATATCCACAAGGCCACATGGAAATCACCTAATCAAGTAACGGAAAACCAAATCGACCACGTTCTAATCGACGGTAAATTCTTCTCCAACATCACGAACGTACGCACTTACCGCAGTGCGAATATTGAATCCGACCACTACCTCGTCGCAGTATGTCTGCGCTCAAAACTCTCGACGGTGATCAACACGCGTCGGAGTCGTCCGCCGCGGCTTAACATTGGGCGGCTACAAGACGGTAGACTAGCCCAAGACTACGCGCAGCAGCTGGAAGTGGCACTCCCAACGGAAGAGCAGCTAGACGCAGCATCTCTTGAAGATGGCTGGAGAGATATTCGATCCGCCATTGGAAGCACCGCAACCGCTGCACTAGGCACGGTGGCTCCGGATCAGAGAAACGACTGGTATGACGGCGAATGTGAGCAGTTAGTTGAGGAGAAGAATGCAGCATGGGCGAGATTGCTGCAACATCGCACGAGGGCGAACGAGGCACGATACAAACGGGCGCGGAACAGACAAAACTCGATTTTCCGGAGGAAAAAGCGCCAGCAGGAAGATCGAGACCGTGAAGAGACGGAGGAACTGTACCGCGCTAATAACGCACGAAAGTTCTATGAGAAGTTGAACCGTTCACGTAAGGGCCACGTGCCACAGCCCGATATGTGTAAGGACATAACCTTCTAACGAATGAGCGTGAGGTGATCCAAAGGTGGCGGCAGCACTACGAAGAGCACCTGAATGGCGATATGGCAGACAACGGTGGCGGTATGGTAATGAACCTAGGAGCACGCGCGCAGGACATGCGACTTCCGGCTCCGAATCTCCAGGAAATCCAGGAGGAGATCGGCCGGCTGAAAAACAACAAAGCCCCTGGAGTTGACCAACTACCAGGAGAGCTGTTTAAACACGGTGGTGAAGCACTGACTAGAGCGCTGCATTGGGTGATTACTAAGATTTGGGAGGATGAGGTTCTGCCGCAGGAGTGGATGGAAGGTGTCGTGTGTCCCATCTACAAAAAGGGCGATAAGCTGGATTGTAGCAACTACCGCGCAATCACATTGCTGAACGCCGCCTACAAGGTACTCTCCCAAATTTTATGCCGTCGACTAACACCAATTGCAAGAGAGTTCGTGGGGCAGTAGTTTTAATAAATGTTATAGTCCAAAGTTCACGAAATACACGAACACATCGCAATCTGGACAAAATTAATTTCAAAAATTCTTTAAAAATGAACTGTTTATCTGTTTACATTGCAGTAGTTGAATAGGATGCTTTTTTTATTCCTTTATTTATTTATTCAGGCACTCTGTGTTACTTAGGCTTTGGTCCGATTCGTAAATTAAAATCGAATTAAACTTAAAAGTGACAGTTCGGAAATTATGAAATCCCCCGCTCATAAGAATGGCTGGTGCTACCCAGCAAGACCAACAAAACATCTATCAAAAATGATTCAATATCTGTCAAAAGTAATCTTGCTCTGCAAGCAGGGTTATCTGGAAATTTTTGAACTGTCACTTTTAAGTTTAATTCGATTTTGATTCACGAATCGGACCAAAGCCTTAACCACTACTGTGCCGAGATCTACTGTGGTGTTCTGCTGTGCAGAATCGATTGAGCGAATACAATTTTTTGACGGGACAGGTCAATTGACATCCAACACGGGCACCTGCAAACACCTACTTTTAAAGAAGGGATCACTTCTACCCTTGCCTTAATCGGAACAAGCGCCTCCTTCAATAAAAATGGATCTTAACCACCATTGCTTTATTTCTAACAAACGCCTATTTTCAAAGAAAGGATCACATCATTACCTTAATCCGGACAAACGCCTACTTTTAATGAAGGAATTACATCCACAATTGTCCTTATGCGGACAATTCGCGCCTTCTTTTGAAAAAGGGATCATATCTACCATTAGGGGAGACTGGGGAGATTTGATCCCCTTTTTTGATTTCCGATGTATCACAGCCAAAAATAAATAAACATTCGCAATTTCCACACAGACTCTCTAAGAAATATAGTATTTAACTTTACTGATGTATGCCGGTCCTTAAATTAATTGTTGTTATTGATACACAATCGATTTTTTTAAGTGCTGTCAAAAATCGACTTTTAAAATATTCGGGGGAAATTGATCCCTCTCCAAGAACTTGCTTTGATAAAATTAGAAAGGTGCCCTCAGATTTTTTAAATATTTTTCGAATTTTACGTGAAATTTTAGAATTGCTGTGCGTATACATGAACGATTTTCTTTAATGAATTCGACAGCACATGCAATTTTAAAGTTTGGGGAGACTTGATATCCATTCTATGATATCTACGCAAAAACATATTTTTTCCTGCCAACCCTTCATCAAATCTGACGAATCTACAAAAAATTAGAAGCCTGAGAACAGATTTATATTTTTTGAATTTTTTCGCCCAATTTTTGTATGGGTGACTAATGGGTGATCAAGTGTCCCCATATTGAGGCAATAACTTCAAATCCAAATATCCTAAAACTTTGATGGAGTGTTGACATTTTCATCAGTACAGATCATTAAGCATATTTATGACATTGTGCTGTGAAAAAAGAAAGCATTTGGTCATTGTTATGAAAAGTTGTTAAAATTTTGCGTGGCCAATAAAAAACTCTTTAGGAAGGTCAAAACATACAAACCGCCCTGCAGAATAAATAAGGTTGTCAAACCAAAAAATAACTCATCACATAAAGGTCATTTGTCTAGAAGATCTATACTAAAAATTACGCTAGAACAGAACTACTTTAGTACTCGATAAAACAGGGGGTGAACAAGTCTCCCCACCTTCCCCTACATTAATCCCGGCAAACGCCTGCTTTTAAAGAAGGGATCACATCTACCATTGCCTTGATCTGGGCAAGCGCCTGCTTTTAAAGAAAGGATCACAATCATCATTGCCTTAATCCGAACAAGCGCCTTCTTTTAAAGAAGGGATCACACCCACCATTTCTTTAATACGGACGAGCGCCTATTTTTAAAGAAGGAGTCACATCTACCATTACCATAATTCGGGTAAGAGCCTATTTTGAAAGAAGGGATCACATCCACAATTGCCTTAATCCGGGCAAACACCTATTTGAAAGAAAGAATCACATCCGCAATTATTGCCTTAATTTGAGCAAGCGGCTATACTCGGCTAATGTGTGCTTACGTCTTATGTACGGATAACGTCTTTTCAAATTTATTACCGACCGGTGCGGTGTTATATCCTTCACTACATGCCCTTTCAAATCACTCAGAGACTGTGTGAAATTGTATTGTCGTCTTTTTTTTTCTAACGGAAATCTTACTCATTTTTTGTAAATATTGGAACTACTCGAATTTTGAGTAGTTCCACTTTTTACGAAAATTGAGTAACTTTTCCATGGAAAAAAAAAGAGACGGCAATACAATTTCACTCAGTCTCTGAGTGATTTGAAACGGGTGTGTAGAAAACAACTATAAAACAACAAAAAATTATGAAAAATGTCCCTTATGCCAAATGACCCTCCATTTTGACGCTGTTCATAGTTATGCCAAAAGTTCATGGCATTATGAATTATTGCGCATACTGGGCAAACGCGCGCATGGCAAATAGGAGATGAACAATTCTGGGGAATGGTGCATTCTGGTAAATTGATTCCGGCAAAAGGCCTTCTGACAAATGTCATACAACCGTTGCGTTGTGCGTTGCTTGCGTATTGAGTGGTGTGCCCTTGAAAACGCGAGTACTTTGACGCCCTTGAAACTTTTAAATTTGGATTCCGTAAGGCTTGTCCTCAAATACAGGAATCACTGTCGAAATTATGAAAATTTAGCCATTTGTTATTGAAGACTCTTCTACTGAAATCCTAAGAGGATTATTAATGAAGCACAACAATGATGATTCCAGGTTTGATGAATATTTCAAGGAATTTTAATTGCATACAGTGAGTCCAAAAAGTATTCGTCTAGCTGCATATTCTCTAGTAAAATGTAAAACTTAGGCGTGATAGAAGTGAAATCAAAAAACTGTCTTCTAAACTTGGTAGAAAACTTATCAACACATGATTATTATTCAAAAACAAACAGAAATTTCAATTACTTTTTCTGGTATGTAGAGAATATCTAAATTTCCTCAATTTCGCTCGCTCAAAAAGTATTCGTCTATTCAGAAAATAATCGAGTGAAACACGAATATAATTGTTTTATTCGCATGTAGTTACACTAACACCCTCCTTAGCCGTGCGGTAAGATGCGCGGCTACAAAGCAAGAACCATGCTGAGGGTGGCTGGGTTCGATTCAGTACCCGGTCTAGGCAATTTTCGGATTGAAATTGTCTCGACTACCCTGGGCATACAAGTATCACCGTGTTAGCCTAATGATATAAGAATGCAGAAATGGTATCCTGGCTTAGAAACCTCGCAGTTAATAACTGCGGAAGTGTAATGAACACTAAGCTGCGAGGCGGCAATGTCCCAGTGTGGGGATGTAATGCCAATGAAGAAGAAGAAGAAGAAGTTACACTAACACACTCTAGTGATGTCTAGCAACATTTTTGTCAATATACAATCTCACATCAAATAATGTTTTTGTTTTGTTTGAGCTTGGCGCGGGAAATCGAAGCACCATAGGTGGGAAAAGTAAAAAGATGAGTCCAAATGGAAAAAAACTTATTCTATACGCCTGCATAATCAGTGCAAGTTGACTTATGACTTTGCAAGAAATGTGGGTAGTCTAAGGGTAGCAAGAATTCAACCATTTAATTGGTGGTTGATCCACAAAAATCTATCAAAACAAATAACAGTGTGGTCGTCAGCGATGGTAAATTGATAACTATGAGCGATTTATTGTGCAGAAAATAAAAAATCCGAGTTCACCCATATAGGCAAGTGAGTTCGAGAGAAGAAGTGCTCAGATATGAACCAATACGAACAGAAATACCTGTGAAAAGTATGGGTATAATGGGCGAGTATCACGGAAGAAAATTCAAGTGAGTCATCAAATTACCAAAAACAGCTCGATTTCCGCTAAAAATATTGCTGAAAGAAGGATGACTTTCGGAATTAAGTCATGTTATCTGACGAAAGCAAGTACAGCATATTTGGATCAAATGGCCGATGTATGGTATGGCGGAAAAGGAATATTGAGATACAGCCGCAGAAACTCTTTTGAGCAGTAAAGCATGGTGGGAGCTCCGTCATGGTCTTTGAGCTGCTTGAGCGCAACCGGTGTGGGAAAGTTTCACATTATTGAAGGAATTATGTATCACAAAATATTCATCCGCATTTTGGAAGAAAATTTGAACGCCAGTGCTGAAAAATTGGGCTTACAGGGAACATACATCTTACGGGGTGATAATTACCTCAACCACACAGCCCAAAGTACTAAGCTGTAGCTACTCTATAATACCCCAATCAACTCAAAACGCCTTCTCAGATCCCAGATATGAATCCAACTTAACTCCATTGGAAGGTTCTGGACGACAAACTTTTCGTGAAACTCGTGAAAGTCATATTTCGAACAACAACGAATTGAAATTAGAAAAATTGAAGAATATTCCATCCCCCATTACGGCTAATTTGGTCAGTTCCATGCCACAAGAACTACAGCCCGTCATAGATACACAGGGGAATCCAACGAAATATTGAATTCCATTCTACAACTCCTGTTTTCGTTTCAAAAGCGCGCTAAACCTGACTAGACGAATACTTTTTGAGCCCGTATTTAATGAATTGTTATGTTTTGTTACCTTTGTTTTTGTTATTGTTTTATTTTTCTGTTTGATTTTTAACAATAAAGATGAATTGATTAATTTACTACACAATGTAATCGATAGTTTTATTTTTTGAGCTTACTAGATTCTATCTTTGACATTTTCTAGAAAACACACAGCTAGACGAATACTTTTTGACCCACTGTATACAAAGCAACATTATCACCAGGGTTCATTATCCTACCATAAACCTGAAATGGAAATTAATGTCAGACATAAACGAAAAAGAAATATTAGATTTTAAAAAGATCATATGAAGGAAACTAAAAAATTAGAAAACATTTAATAAAGGCACTCAAGGCACAGTGCTTAGATTTTCAGGTATCATAAATCTTCACAACAGATCAAACTTATACAACAGATTCAATAAAATTATTGTTTGCATAGAATAGGGGAACTATTCCAATCTCCATCTCACTGAACATATATTCATCTCATCGCGAAACAAAGAAATACGGCACCAATTTCGTCACTGATTTCTGTCAACATGTGTCAACAAAACAAAACATAAATCAAATACCTTTTCATTGATTTGTTTTTAATGGGATGAATATCGGAGCCATAAGATGGAATCCGGCAGGTACGAGACGGCGTTGTACACAGCAAGCGAGGTGGGCAGACCCGGTGCAAAACAACTTGGCGAGTATGGGGCGCATTCGAGGATGGATAGATGCGGCCTCAAACCGTGTATTGTGGCGTCAAATTGTTGATTCAGTGTTATCTGTTTAGATGTAAACTAAATAAATGAAATGAAATGAACTGGCCAAATAAGAGAAAGAGGCATTTCGCAAATCGTATTCGGAGCTGGCAAACCCTTTCAGATTTCAATGAAACTTTCTGGACATGTAGACTTTATCGCAAGAAGTCACTTAATCTTGAAAAAGACCTACAAAAGTCCTACAAAATAGTGGTTTATGGGCGACTATCGCAAAATCAGTCAAATTTTTATTTTTTTTTTTTCGAAAAATCCCAGTTGAGTCGTACGCTGAAAAAAAAATATTTAAAAAATTCAAAGTCGATTTGCAAAAAAAAATCTTTTGACTCGATATGTTCCCTACAAACCGGTCATACAAGGAAAAAAAAACTTTTTCTAACAAAAACATTTTCTTGTCCAAGTCGATTTTTTTGACGAAGGATTACGTCCTTCGGGAAGATAGGGGGGTCATTCTGCAGATTTTTCAGTGTCTTTTAATCCGAAATTAAACCAGTGAAAGCCATAATCATCTGAACCCAAAATCACAATGCTTATGAGACTTCAAGTATTTTAGCAAATAAATATAGTTTTTTTAACCATGAAAAACATTTGAAAAGGGTTACTCTCTTGTTTAGCGTTTACCTCAACCGAGGGAAAAAATATAATCTCTCGTGACGGCTTTACAGAAAATCAAATCGACCACATCTGCATCAGCCGAAAATGGAAACGGAGCCTTCTTGATGTACGGAATAAACGTAGTGCCGATATCGCGTCTGATCATCACCTCTTCATCGGCGAAATACGCCTGCGCATTGCGCGGATTCGTCGGCAGGAGGAAAGAGTTGGACGACGATTCGACACACGCCGACTAGAAGATGCCACGGTGAAACGGTCCTTCGTTGAAGAACTGGAGACGCGTGCTGCAGATATTCCGGCAGCGTGGAAGACCAATGGACCGCCATCAAGAATGCCTTCATCGCTATCAGCGAGAACAATCTAGGCGAACTACGCACCCAGAGAAAACAATGGATCACCGATGAGACCTGGAGGAAGATAGAGGAGCGAAGAGAAGCCAAAGCCGCGATAGAGGGATCGAAAACCAGAGGAGCCAAAGTCTTAGCCCTACAACGATACGCGGCTCTTGAGAAGGAAGTAAAATGCTCATGTCGACGGGACAAGTGAGCGTGGGCAGACTCTCCGGCCGACGAAGGAGAGAGAGCCGCCGCAACCGGGGACATTCGCCTCTTCTACGATATCTCACGACGCTTAAGGACATAGTTGGAAGAGTACCACGATGGCAGTCAATATGGCACCGGACCTTCCACGGGTCAACCCCACACCTCCCGCACTCCTCTCCCACCAACATTCGAATGCATCGAACAGCATCGAACAAAAGTTTAATATTCAGATTACTAACCTGTTCACAGTATATTTATGTACTTCCCGTGATAATTAACATGTTTCTTCAAAGAGTCCTATGCATTTCGGCTCGATATATGGCATAAACCAGCAGTTTCGTGCCAATTTAACAGCCGTCCGCGGTTTGGTGGGTTTATCACTGCACTCCACTTCTTCTCAAAGGGCATTGAAAAAATCAATTTTTTACACACTTCTCCGCACATGAGCAGCCCGAAATGTTGATGGAAGGCAAATTAAACTTCACTTTTTGGATTAAGTCACTTGTTTGAAGCGAAAACTTAATATAAACTGCAATTTTTGCCCGAAGAAAACGATTAAAAACTGATCGCGGAGCGAATGTAAACACCGGTACCGATAGCAGCTAACTAATAAACAGGGTGGTTCAAAACTGATTTTGCTCCTCCACGCTCAGTCGATTATGTTTCATATTTTGGGTGTCGTTCGCTGGTTTCGGTCGGTTTGAATAGGGGCTTACCGTGCACAGGTCGTTTCAGGTTTGTATGGCAGTTGATATGGCGAGGTTGAATTTTACATTATTCTGATTGTGGCACTCCGTGATTGGGAGCTGGCGAGGGGAACCCGAAAAGAAAAAAACCTTAACTTAAATCTCGGGTACTTATTCAAAAGGACGTATGTGATTTAGTAAACAAAGATTCAAACGTCGATTTGTCCAATCTGATAGTATTTACACGCAAACCATCACCACAGACAGGTAGGGGAAGCCTTCGGCTACCTGTTGGTGGTGTTGGTTTGCGTGGGAGTGCCATCAGATTGAACAAATCGACGTTTGAATCTTTGTTTACAAAAACACATACGTCCTTTTGAATAAGTACCCGAGAAATGGTGTGAACTGTACAAAAACAATACAATTTATGGGAGACAATAAAAATATTGTTATTGTATTGTTAGGCTTTTTATACTAATAAATCAATATATTGTATTTACAACACATTTACAATAAAATGTATTTCTTCGGCAGAGTTTATTGTTCATACCATAGATTTACAACATTTTTTGTTGTTACATTCAATTTTCAAACTGGCTACCCTGCCACTTTTTTTGACAGAATACGAAACACTTTTTTTGTTCGAAATAAAATGAAAAATATGTTTCTTAAAAGAAAAGCAAACATATTTAGTGCGCTACCCAGCAATTGCCAGAATGCATCCTACATCAAGCATTTACTGGATCCGGAGCAAATATGGTACGTATCGCTTACTAGATGCTAACAGCTCCTGTCCGTTCAACTAACCTACAACCTGTCTTACCTTTCAGCTCTTTTTGTCCTATGTTCAATATTCCCGATGTGCTCTTTTTATTTTTAAATATGACCACTTCCGAGACCGCTCCTAGATGCATCACCGCTCTATGGTGTTGCTTGAGTTCCTGGAGTTAGTCGCTGGTGTAACGTACTACAATAAACAGGAGAATACGGTCAAAGCACAATTGTTTAAACATAGTTGACGGTCAAAATGTTGGAAAAATGTACATGTACGTCAGTTCGAGAATCCAGATCTGCTTGAGATGCAAGCAAAACATGTAATGCGATTCGGCCTGTGGTTTGCCAGAATGATGTAACGGTGAGAGGCATTTCAAAAATTGGCTTTGGAAATGAAGGAATTCTACCGGAAGGGAATCAGACCGATCACGTACTGCAATCGTCAATCGCGATCGAAACGAAAACCAGTACCATGTGTGTATTAAAAGGGTTATTCTGATGGTTAATCTTTATCCTAGGGTATTTACAATACGAGATAATTTACGCTTGACTGATCATCCTCCGCGGATCATCGGTCAAATTCACCTCCAATCTTAGCTTGATCCACATTCAATCAAAGCATATCCATTGATACTTTCGAACTACTTCTACTACTTTTGTTCGATGCCACAATCGAAGGTAAGTCGAAAACCTTTGTCTTGGATCTTGTAAAATGCAACGAAACCCCTAAAACAGGTCCCCGTTGGAATGTAAAAACTTGCTTTCATGAGCACCGAGACAGTTCTGTACGACGTATTTTTTATAATGTTGGTTTTCACCATGCCGATTTACAGTTAAGATGTCGTTTGTCTGCCAGATCGGATTTGAAACCCAACTCGAAGCCGGACTTACCATGACGATAATCCGCAAGATGCGATGTAAGCGTTTGCCTACGACTAGTCTGAAGACGTGAAATTAGCTACATGTGCTGAGTTTGGCTTCGCAGGCATCCTTGGAGAACCAATTTGACGATGCCGCACTGGTGCTAGAAGATTTGCTGTATTATATTGGGGATCCTATTCGGCTAGTATTGATAGTGCAGCAAATAAATTTACAAATATATTAGGGTATATAGAAAATAAATTAAGCCTTCATTCACAAATTACATAACGCAAATATTGACGATTTTCTAGGAGACTGAAGGGATAATTTGTGAATTCGGAGCAAATGCATAACTTTGTAAATATGTATAGATCTAATGTGAATAATTATAGATCAAGAACTAATTACAACTACTTCATTACTACACTAATGAATTTTGTGGTTCCAGAATAAGAATAAAATTATGGAAATTGTGTTTAAAATCATGCATTTAAATATAAAGAGCAACAAAATTATATCTACATATAATAACACAACACTGCTCAGTGCTTTTATTGCAAATATCAGAGATTAGATGTACAGTTATGAATATAATGATATTTGCTAAGAAGAAATTATTCCAAGTAAATTGTAATTCAAGTTAGAATTACAGAATTCCTTATTTTGACAACATGTATTTATGATGTACTGGTTTGAGTAAAGAACTGATCCAAATATCAAAATTCACATAAATGAAGACAAAAAAATGTACTGGTTATATTGAACGAATATTTTAAGTCTAAATAATAAATTGATTATCATCGTTTAAACTATAATTGAGTTTTGTTCAAATCTAAATGATTGGCACAAAAGATTTTATTACTTTCAATTTATACCCGAGCCATTTGAATCGAAAAGCAATTGTTTAACAATAAATTCTATTGTTTATATAAAAAAAACTATGACAATACAAAAACAATAGAAATCATTGTTTTATGTTCCAGAATATATGAGAAAAAGTGGATTTTTTACTGTTACGGTAACTAACAACCCTACGTTTTTATTGTGAAAGTTCCAATAACAATGGATTTTATGGTTCATCACAATATATTGTATTGTATTTATATTGTGAAATTCACATTATTCTTTATTGTAACTTTAATGTATTCTTTCTTACTGTAACAAAAAAAGCTATTGTTTTTTATGGTACATTTTATTCGGGAAGACCATATGACGGGATGAAATTCAAGAGCTTTAACTCCTTAGACAATGCATATTGAATGGACGTTCCAATAGTGGGGAGTCGATTTTAATAGAGGTTGCAAATCTTTAGCATGATAATAAAGCCCCAAATACAATGTCGGAGGAAAAGAAACGGAAACGGCAAATTTGATAGTTAGCTCATATATTTTCTGTTAAGTTTGCCGTTTCCGTTCCGCTGACATTGTGTTTGTGTAATTGTGTAATTCAACAAAATAGCCAGGTTTTTTTTCTGTGATATCTATCGCACCAGCAGCAGATACTTCATACGAAAAGTGTGACATGGGGGTGAGCGGAGTACAAAATGCTATTTCAACGGATCTTTTCTAAGGTGCATTCAGTGAAGTCTCTGGAATGTTGCTTTCAGCTATGTGGGTTCTCTTTTCGCCAGCGTTTGGAAGGGAGGCGCTGTAGTCAGTGTAATGAAAGGTTTAGTTTCCCATAATAGTTTTCATACAAACTTGAACCGGCTTGTTCTCAATCAGTTTTTGTTCAAATCGGCTTTTGGAGGACACTTGTAGTATGGGACGGAATCAAGTGAGCGTGGTGGAGCTGGGTCGTTTTTTGAACCACCCTACTAACATTTTTTGTTTTTCCATAAATACGACACCAATACTACTACAGTATATGTCAGTTTGTATTGTACCAATACTTTCAAAGCTTTGTTTTGGTACTCAACCCACCTTCACCTTAAGCGGGGCAAAGATGAATGCAACGATACCTGTGAAAGACGCGAATGATCAGTTATTGACCGACCCAACTGACCAGCTGAAACGCTGGTTCGAGCACTTCGAACAACTTTTTCAAGTGCCAGCCAGGCCATCACCACCTCGGCATGATCTGCCTAGGATCCGACGTATAACACGCGTCAATACCGAAGCTCCATCACTGCTAGAGATACAAACAGCCATCCAAAGCATGAAATCGAATAAAGCCCCAGGGGTCGATCGCATATCAGCCGAGATACTCAAAGCTGACCCCATGACATCCGCAGAACTACTGCATCGTTTATTTCGTAATATCTGGGACACCGCAACTTTCCCGGTCGATTGGATGCAAGGTATCTTAGTGAAGGTGCCCAAAAAGGGTGACCTGACTGTGTGCGATAACTGGCGAGGCATTATGTTGCTGTGTACCATTCTCAAAGTTGTATGCAAAATTATTTATGTAACACGAATCAATATTCATCCGATTTCCAAAAACGTGGTACAGGTAGTGGCAGGAAAGGATATTCAAACTCCTACAAAATGGTGTAAATGTTTCCAGGGTAACCTCACCTTTTTGTTGGTAAATTGTGTTTGTTCTCGAAAACATCACTGGCCGAATTTTGTGTGGGCTGTTTGGACACAAATTTTGACCGACCAGTTCAATTGATGTGCTCACTTATTCTAATAAAATAGCCCGTCCTACTTCAGCCCTGGGGTTGATTGACTGATTTTTTCCGCTGAATTTATTTGTTTATAACCTCTTTCTTATTTTGTAGACTCAATTCACTAACATTTCGATATATTGATGAGTGAATATGTAATCAGAATTCAAATTCTGTGATATTTTTATTAAAAGCGTGAAACATTGTTGTATACTTTCCAGCCTGGGCTCAATACTTTTAGTTGAAGAGTAAACTACAAGGAAGTATCATCTAAGCTCCCGTCACTATTAAAGCCCTGAAATCATTATGTTATTGATAAAATCATGACAATGTAATTTGGATACCTAACACTCTCCCCTACAAATTTTGTAATGATAATAAAGCTTGTGAGACATTTTCTAATTCATGAACTAGTGAAAATTTATTTCTAACCTGAATAGATTAGTCACAGGACTTCCCCTTTCGTTCCACTCAGTATGTAGGTTGCGAGTTCTTGTGCGCTGAACGAATTGCAAATTACAATTCGTCGACACAATCCCTCGAATGCAAAATTACAACTGCGGGTTAATGACATTCAAAATCCAAATTCAATCCCATCACTCGTCTCACGTTGGCTAATTACCATTTCTTGGCTTAGCGTTCCTAACTCGATCCCTAATTCTACACCATGATTGCCATCATCGTCATCATCATCATCATCATCATCATCATCACTACCTCCACTGTCGACCCATTCGCACATCACACCAGAAAATGCAACCCGAGAAGCGCTGCACTACTAGGGCCGTTGGGTTTAGCTCGGCCATTGGCCACTACACCGAGGTGAACGAACGCATGCCTCTGCACCAGCAGTGCAGTGAATGCAATTGCAACTGGGCAATAGCAGCAGCAGCACACGAATGGCAGTTCCTTGGTTTGCCGCCGCGGACTCTCCTCACGGGGGATTGTAACCGTCCACTCATGGGACATTCGAATGGGAGGAAAATGGGAGATACAGACCAGTCAGTCCCTAACTATAATATCTGCGGCGAGAAGCGATGAAATGTAATGAAAAAGGAAAAATGCAATGCAACACAACTTGCCACCCCACGGCACCCGGCACCCATCAATTGTAAATCTAGTGCGGTACAAAGACAGATGATACCGAAGGCACAAGCAATGTTTTATAAATAAATAAATAATAAATGTACCAGTTGACGTTTGCCTGGTTGGCAAATTGGATTTGGATTTGAACGGTCGTCGGCGTGAATGTAAAGTGAAATTCGAGTCTCATAGATTAGATGACTAATTTGGGAATGTCTAGTACATACTTAGAACCCTTTTTTTCGGACAACGAGAGTGGTGACGCATTACGACTAACGAGATGAACATTATTTGTACTTGTTTGATGTAGGAGGTAATGAATATATCAATTGTTTGCACTGACATACTAAGAGAAATGTTTTCATTTACTTTATTTTTTCAATTAATTGGGACATACCAATATCTATTTTTTAATGACAAATCTAAATACTATGATGGTAATTCATTGAAAGTTTTTGATATCTAATGACTAAAAGCATTGCTCTAACGAGCTCAGGGTTTCAACAACGTTTTTGAAGTACACTGAAGTCGATTTTTACGCGAGGGATACACTCAGCGTAAATCAAAACCTCGTAAGAAAACCGTGCAAATCCAAAAAAATTGCACAAATACCAAAATCTGCGTAAGTATATTAAGTTCAAAATCTGCGTAAGCCGCCTCAAGTAAATCCGTGTTATTTCGAGACACCGTAACAAATAGTCGGGTGAAGATAATATCACAAACATGCTTGAAAATAATTGTTTCCGACGAAAAATAATAAAAAAACCAGATCAATCCACCTAGCGTTGGTGGTGCCTTTCTCGCGCTTTAAAAAAAAAGAAGACACGCAAAAGAGGTCGAAATAGCACTTTAGGGGGATAAATTTTACTTTTTCCACCAATACATGTCCATTTGCGGTCATTTGAATACATTGCTGCAACCTTTAGAATTTTTTTTTTTTGGTTTTTAGAAATTTTTTTCCCAAGGGGGGACCCTTGGCAAATAAAAATGTTTTTCTAACAACTTTGGAACGCAATGACCGATCGTGCAAATTTTCATTAGGAAACAACTAGCAAATCGGATAATGCTTAGTACCAAAAAGTGTGTCTCACATTTTTGTACACACACACATACATACACACATACAGACATATGGGCCATACAGACTATGGGTCTCCGAGCCTTCTATAAAAAGTTCGGTTTTGGAGTGATCCTATAGCTTTACGTATACTTTGTATACGAGAAAGGCAAAAAAAGGATAGATTTTATAGAGGAGTTCTTTATATGATGCATAACATTATCTTTTCATCACATCAACTGTTGGACAT
Source organism: Armigeres subalbatus (assembly GCF_024139115.2). NCBI lineage: Eukaryota > Metazoa > Arthropoda > Insecta > Diptera > Culicidae > Armigeres > Armigeres subalbatus. The sequence continues at coordinate 57,945,513 of NC_085140.1, forward strand.
TCATTCTATCACATTTGATCAGTTGTTCGCTGTATTCCTGATGTCTAATCCAATTTCTCCACCCCTGCAACATTGTTCCTGTACAATCACCTCCTGCCAGAGGCAGTTGACATTGAGAAGAAAATCAACCATCAAGGTGAATGATTCACGATTTCACCCGATCAAGCCGAGTCAACCACCCACCTTCGAACACAATCCTCCCCGATGATACTCGGTGGTTGGAGGTACTCCGCAAACGTTTACCCACTTCCCACGCTGCTGAGCCCCAACCGACAGCCAACCGGTCGGTACACCAAACAACACACAAGAAAATCAAAACGAGGGCTCGGGAAAAGTGATTGCGGTCAAACGAAATGGAAAAACAAGCCTTCGCTCCGCGCCTTCCATCCGATCCTACCGAACATCCCCAACCACTGCTGCCGCTCACTTTCGCATTCATCCCAGTTCAAAGCCACTGCCGTGCAGGGGTTGGTTGGCGGGCTGGACCGACACCGGTGCAGCGCGCAAAAGTGCATAGAAAAGAAAAAGTGCATCGAAAGTCGCTTCGAGCTGTGCGGAGCTGCCGCTGCTGCTGCATTCGTTCAAGTTCATCGACCCTCGCCTAGTTAGCTAAGACAGCTCAGTTTTATAGTGAGAGGTATACTAGAGCTCACCAAACATAAATACAACCATCTATGACCGGCCAAACTCTATAATATCCACTCACAGTGCGGTGCGGGGATTGGGGAAGCGACAAGCGAGAAGAAATGTTGGTCGATGCACTTTTCTGCAAGATGGATGCAATGAAGAAAGGTGCACTCTAATATACAGTCGCTCCGAAAGGCAGAGAAAATAGAAATAGTCAAGAGGCTCCATCACCACCCCCCGGATCCTGCCTCGGCCGGTGATGATGATGATGATGATGATGGTTTGGGAGCTGGGGCCGACCTACATGGTACGAGAGACCGCGGCGCAATGAAGCTGAGACTGCGCAACGTCCAGTCAGTCCTCCGATGACGGCGATAGGACGAGCGAGGGGTGGCTCGGCGTTTGATTAAACTGTAATGAGAGGAAAAGTGCATCCCTCCGCACCATTCCCACTGCCTGCCTATGGGAGATGAGAGTCGACGGATCTATGCTAGCTGCATGATGCTAGGCCGGCTGCACGCGGTTGCTGCTAGACTTTGCACAGCTTTGGCTTAGAAAGATTCGTCGGGGTAAGAGCCTTTCAGAGAAGATTGTGGGTAGATTGCACTTTTGCGGCTTTCGATTTTTGTTGCGTTCATCTAAGCGCACACCCTTAGGAGGTTTTTGCGCTTATTTCCATGATGGATAAAAAAAATGAAACGTTATTTTACTAGGTAGAATCCCATCATCTTCAGAATAATTTCTAGTTGGAGATAGAATATCTTTATTTTTATCTTACAAAACAGATTAATAAACAATTAGACATAAATATAGACATAAAGACAATAAAGACATTGAAATTGACATCAAATTTCGCTTCGTCTGACATAAACAGTCCAATCCACCATGTATTCCTCACAAAACTAGTTCTTTATCAATGGAGAAGACATCAAAAGTGATTCGATAGAAGGCTCGGGTAAATATAATTAAATAAAAGGTTCAGTTGCAGGAAGACATGTGATAAATAATGAATTCATTTATTTCATTAAAAATTCATCCTAAGGTAGCATGATTTTCTCTAAAATTTCTGACAATGACCTTGGAGTTAATTCACAGTTCTCACTCATCTATGCCTGTAGGTGACCACTAGGCAGCCTTCTGGAAAACCCGGAACGTCCGTAAAAATAATCATTTTGTAAATTTAGTCCTAGAGCAGTGCATTTTTTTCTAAACCATTTCTGGTGGTGATCTCCTTCTTCTTCTTATTGGCATTACGCCCCCCACTAGGACATTGTTGCCTCACAGCACAGTTATTAACTGCGAGATATAAGTCAATTTACCATTCGTATATCATATTTTTTTTAACTGTTTCTTGTAATGAACTGATTATTAATTCATAGTCTCCGGTGGGAGGGGGTGGTCTTGCGATTATTGGTTTTGGACATAAAACCCCCTTAGAGACAAAATTTTTAGAGGAAAATTTTTGTTCGAACCCTCTATCCGATTTATTTTATTTACCGAAATGATCGTCTTGACAGCGCCTGTGGTTGGTGACTTCAATGCCAATCACCGTTGATCGAATAATGCTCAAAGCAATTCCAATGGTAAAATATTATTTGAAGATTGTTCTGCGGGATATAATACTATTCAATATCCCAATGCACCAACTTATTTTTCTTGCAGTCGAAATCCTTCTACAATTGATTTAGTTTTAACGGATTCAAGTCAGCTGAGTGGCCAATTGGTGACTTATACTGACTTTGACTCTGATCACATTCCTGTGACATTTGAAATCTCAAAAGAAGCCATTGATAATTCAATCAGCTCTACTTTTAATTATCATAGAGCGGATTGGGATTTATATAAAACGTATGTCGATAGGAATTTTGATGTTGATATTTCTCTTGATACCAAAAGTGATATTGATAATGCTCTCGTATCTTTGACAAATTTAATTGTCAAAGCCAGAGGCATTGCAATTCCTAAATGTAATAAAATTCAACTCCATTATTATTTACGACGATCTTCAGATACTGAACCGTCTTAAAAATGTGAGGCGAAGGCAATACCAAAGAACTCGCGATCCCGCGTTGAAAGTTATTTGGCGAGATTTGCAAAATGAAATTAGATTGCAAAATGGAAAACGTTTCGCTATTCTGAGAAATACCAACTTTAAGAATAATGTCTGAAGTTGGATCCCAGTTCGAAACCCTTTTGGAAATTAACGAAAATTCTTAAAACAACAACTCAAAAGCCAATTCCAGCACTTGAAGAGGGAAATTAAATTGTATTAACAAATGGCGAAAAGGCTCAAAAACTTGATCAACAATTACACGGAACTTCGAAGACATTCTCAATTTAGAGAATGTTTTTGACCCTTCGTTGGGAACTAATTTGGATGAAGTGAGATCTATTACTAGAAAATTTAAAAATATGGAAGCCCCGGGTGATGATGGTATTTTCTACATACTTATCAAAATACTTCCTGAGAGCTTTTTTCGAAGGTGTTGTACTTTTTACAACGGCGCGAGTCCCCGAAGGTTAACAAATGTTTTTAATTGGCATACTTCCCAGAGAAATGGAAAAACGCCAAAGTTGTTCCAATTTTAAAGCCGGAATTCTATTTTTGCTGATGAGCAATTTGGTTTTCGCCATGGGCATTCAACCACCCATCAGTTATTAAGAGTTACGAATTTAATTCGGCTCAACAAATTATTTATCAGATCACTCACTGCAGGTAAACTATCAGAATTCTAAATCTGATAGATTACCTGTAAGGGCTGGTGTTACCCAAGGCAGCATACTGAGGCCCATATTGTATAACATTTTTACTTCTGATTTACCTGATTTTCCACCAGGGTGTCAAAAATCTTTGTTTGCAGATGACACGGGCCTTTCCGCTAAAGTGCGAAGCCTTCGTGTCATTTGTAGTAGATTGCAAAAAAGTTTGGATATTTTCTGGTTTCCTTCTTATTTACTTATTTACTCTGGTTTCGTTCTTATTTACTTATTTGAAACCTTCTAGCAGACATATTGTCACTATGAATGGGGTTCCAATTAATTGGTCTAGCGAAGCTAAATATTTAGGACTTCTGCTAGATTAAAAATTAACTTTTAAAAATCACATTGAAGGCCTTCAAGCCAAATGTAACAAATATACTAAGTGTCTATATCCACTTATAAACAGAAAATCAAAACTTTGTCTTAAGAACAAACTTTTGATTTACAAACAAATTTTTAGACCAGCAATGTTGTATGCTGTGCCAATATGGACTAGTTGCTGCAATGCCAGAAAGAAGGCACTCCAGAGGATTCAAAATAAAATTTTGAAAATGATTCTGAAGTTGCCTCCGTGGTATAGTACCAACGAACTTCATAGAATTTCTAATATTGAGACATTGCAACAAATGTCCAACACAATAATTTCCAATTTTATACAAAAATCGTTGCAATCTTCTATTGCAACGATTAGCTCCTTGTACCCTTAGTATAAATTAGGTTAAGTTTAGTTTAAGTTGAAAACATTCTAATTCCTACATGGTTCAATTCAACCAAAGGAAAATCCTAACTGCCAGAGGCAATTGAAATGTATTAAGAATAACTAAAAATGTAACATAAATGTAGCAAATAAGGATGATAGTGTTAGGAAACACTAGTCTAAGAGATGAATGCATGTATTAGATAATTAGCAAATAAAATTAGCAATAGCAAAAAAAATCAAATCGTATTTGTAATATGGTTGAAATATTATCTGAATAATTCAAATAAATTAACAAAAACCTGTAAAGTGTTTACTTTCTCTACTTAATTAAATGAAATGTTCATGTTCAACATAAGAAGCATAAGAAGATATGGATAAGGCAACATATCAGAAAAACGCTTACCTCAAGCAGGCGCTAAGTCAAACTATAGCACCGTAATATTTCAGGTTTTGTTATTATACATGAGATTATACAATCAGAAAACAACATGAAACGGACTCACAAAATATGGGTTATGTCTTTGATGGTAGATTTTTTCAGTACTTGTTCCCCAGTCTTGAAAACACCTTGGTCCTTGTTAATTATAATTTCTGTACACTAACACACGCGATGCTCCGGATAGATCGTAGCAACCGTTCGCGAAGGTGGACGTCAACAATTTTCGTTCACACGAATTTTATCCAGCGCTTTTTGTTTATTTCGGCTGGTTGTGGCCCCGGGATCTTAGCACGAGTGATTTTTACGGTGTGGCGCTTTTCCGGCGGTGTATTTTTTTTCGGTCGCGATTCACGTGGAAAAGTGATTTTTTAGCTTTCGGTAAACTCTGATTTGATGGTCTTTCATGATTCAGGTACGAAGATTTTTAAATCATTGGTGTTTGAAGTTTGAAGCTTCGATTCTGAGGGCGATCCTGTTGATCGAACAAGGGTCCCGTTTCGCTTAAGTGAATGTTCGATTGGTTGCGTGGGTGGCGTCGTGCGATGTTCCATACCAGCCGTGCAGATAATAGGCGAACCTTTGAGAAGTATGTGGATTTTTTTAAAAATTTTTATTCTCGCTTTCTTCGTGTGATTTCTTTAGTCTAGGGTGGTCGGTATTGGTTATTTTTGACAAATACCGGTATTCGGTATTTGATGGATGGAGTGAATACCGGTAATACCGATAGAAAACCGGTTTCTGTGAAAATTTCAAGTAGTAAAAGAAAAACTTTTTATTTGGACTTTTGGATGAAAAACAATATTTGTTGACAAACTTCAAAAGTTAAAATAATTGCTTGTTGAGCTGGGCAAAGCGAAACTTAAGTAGGCATTACATACTGAGCCACTCATCTCCCAATCCCAATGGATTTTGTTAGCAATGTTGCCAACTACTGAGAATGCCCTCTATGGCTCAACCAAAGTAGGACGAATGGTTCCAAGACTGTCGAAAATCAGTGTCAAATACTTGCCCTTGATTCATTCCGATGTATAGTAGGAGAATTCCTTACGGATTGTATGCAAGGATCCTGGCGTCAACTTATTTGCCACCAGCAAAGTGTTTTGCTCTGCTACACTCTCTTCACAAGTTGTTGGTTAACCGATAAACCAAAAAAAAAAAGTCGATAGAGGTATCTTCTTCGTACCGGTCGTCAGGTATGGCCGTTGTCTCAACGATCCTCAAGAATGATTAGACGCTTCAAAATCCCGTACGCTTGTGTAATCAAAGTAGCTCTGGGTGCCTCCAAGAAAACGCCTCTGGGTGCCTCCAAGATTAATTGCTTCATGGAAAGAATTTTTCAAAAAAGCAAAAAGATCGGCGTACTTGGATCGTCTCTCTTGGATTCATTCCTCAAAAGCATCTTAATAGTGCCGGAAATTTTGGTGGCTTCTGTAGTTCCACAACAGCTTGAACAGGTTCGAGGGCTTGAATTATTTCGCATATCTGTCCTATCTTTGCTGGGTTTCCTATTCATATGGGACAATTATGCGATTCACGGCAGATATGTTTGCAGAAAATCGTTTTTTTTAGGTGATCTCCGGAAAAGAACTACTACGGCTCGTACCTTTTTCACAATTTCATACATTGTGGGAAAATTCTCGACGATATCAACAATGTTTATTGAAGAAAAAGTCATTCGCAGTTTGACAAATGGATAAGAGAATGAAGCAACAGGTATGATTAATGACGATGTTGATCGATTTTTGTTGTACCGTAAACGACTTCAATGATGCTTACTTGGGCAAAGTTATTCATACGCGCATTTAATTATTGTATTTTTTGTTCGATGAGTCTTTACTGCTTATAACCGAATATTTGTCCTATCTATGCTGGATTTCTTGTTTATATGCGACAGATATGCGATTACAGGCAGTTGAGCTGATATAAGTAGGGAAAAAATATTCGAGAATTTGTATACTGAATGCAGAATTTGAAATACCGAAAATACCGGTATTTTCCGTCTCTAATACCGGTATTTTTGGTACCCAAAATTGGACGGTGATACCGGTATTACCGGTTTTGGTACTACCGGTTAGACCATCCTACTTTAGTCTTTGTTATTCTACTTTTTCTGTTAATTTCTCGTTGAATCTTCTGGCTCGCAAGGAAAATACTCTTGTAGCTGCTTTGTTCCTTTAAACATTTTATTCTTGAAAACAAACATCAATTCAAGAGAACCAAATTTCAAAACAACTACCATGGGGCATCGAAATCCGTAAACTAAAGCACATCAGTCTATGAAAAAGTCATTAGAAAATAGGAATAGAATGTAAATAAAACGTTTTTCATTGACATAGGAGCATTAAGGCTTCTACTTTTGAAGTGTTTCACATTTACTCATTAAAAACTACGAAAAACATAATAAAATAATGAATAAAATCAACTACTCCTGACTCGAAATCCGTCCACCGTGGACGGATTTCGAATCAAAGGACCAAAATCCGTACAGCTATTTTTTAACTAAATATTTAAATTGAAACAGTCTGAATGACGAAACTACCACTGTAAATAGTTCGATACGCACCTTGAGAAGCGATCCCTTCGATTTGTATTCCGCTTATCTTATGTAATGATTCGCAATTAGCAAAGAAACACAGTTACTTTTGGTGCAATAATGCTCTACCCGAAAACAAAATGGCGGCAAAAACTCCGCGTTTGGTGGGTGGCGATTTGTTTTTGATTTTTGTTGTTTTAATTTCAAAGCCTTCTTTCCATTTCTATGCCCTAAAAGCTTACTGCCAAGTATCTGAACAGGACAAGATAAATTATTTCTACATTAATTACCTTTAACCCCCTTTAATTTATTGATATCTCTCTAGGTGGACGGATTTCGGTGCTGTACGGATTTCGGTCCCGCACGGTAATCTGCTTTTATAAACAAAGTTTCAAACATCGATTTGACTTATCTAATAGCACTCCGATGCAAACCAACGCCATCAACAGGTTGCAGAAACCTTCACTTACCTACCTACCACAGGAAATATAAAGTATTTTTTAGTTTCTTCAAATAAAACAATTGGCACGGGCACAATAATCGGTGGACTCCTCTCAAGATCTCTCCAATCTAAATTTTAAATTATATGAATAAGCATTTGTACAACCTTCGAGTGCTATTGAGTCCCAAATTACATTCACCAAAATACCATCATAAATTCCGACTTCGTTTTGTCATTATTGAAGTTATGAATCGTTTTGGACATTATGTCCATTAGCAGAAGCATTGCATGTAGACTATCAGTCTCTAAGCCTTTTTTTCGATTAATTTGAAAAGAATATTTGATGGCTTATGTGTCCGGTACCTTCTAATTTGAGTGTTCACAGAAACAATTGTAACAGAATTAATAATCCGATTCTGAATAGAGTTGCTCATGATGATATTTTTTTTGCTTAGTTTCAAATATCAAAAATAGTTTCATTGTTACATTGTCGCCACTTCGCAGTAAACATTAGATATTCTCGCGTTCAAACAATAACGATGGCGTTGACGTTTTAGTCCTCACTTTGAGTGATTGATTGTTTATCCTCACCATGGATGAACAATTCAACACGTAAAATAAAAGATCTGATAAGAAAATGCTAATACTGTTGTATATAAAAATATACGTACTAATTGGTAAAATAGAAGTTGCATAAATCACATCACTTTCCATGGTGAATCCCGATCTATGTTTCTGTTTACCCCACCCAACTAGCACAAATTCCTTCCCGTGGTAATTGTGGAGATGCAGAGGTATTCTCGGTCTCCAGTAGCAACATTAACCACACACTAACCTTCCCTTCCTTTCCCAACTGACTGCAAGGACTTGGCCGGCACCGTTATTGATCAAAATTCGAGAGCTGCTGGAACGTGCACTTCGAGAATAGATGGTAAATCCCAACACTATTCACTTGGATCGAAGTACAATTCGCACCAGCTCCGACCAATCACGAAGTAGCAAGCATCGATATGTAATGTACAGTCAGTCTAAGCTAAGCTAAGCTAACTAACACACGCGATTCTCCGAACAGGAATTAGGATCTTAAGATTATCTAAAGAAATCATCACAATTTTCCGGAAATTTGATGTTATCATCCGAATGATAAAAACCGGGCAGAAAAAAAACGTGACAGGGAGGAAAACAGCAGCTATTCACGCGCACAGCCTGCTCCGCTTTTTTTCCTAACCTGTACTCTATTTTTCGCTCAAACCCCTGCAATAAATGATGGTATACATCATAAAACATAGATAGAAAAGAAAAATATTTTTTCTGAGGCTTTAATGGGGTATAGGACCAATTTTCGGCATAGTATCGATTTGTCATAATTTACATAACCAACGGAATTTGGTCACCCTTGGCTTGCAATAAGCCTGTTTGATGCTGGATAAAATACTAATGATCATACAAAGGTTTAATGGTATATTCGTGTCACAAACAAATGGAAGCAACACAGATTTCCTAAAATGATCAAAAAAGCACTATTAGCTCCTGGTGTTGAACATTTACTGAGTAGAATTTATTAAACTAACAAAGGAAGGTAGAACAGATTTAATTAGCGTCATCTTGTTACATCAACGAAATATTTTCATTAAATTGATTATTAAGTTTTTTTTATAATTATAATAAGGCATTGTGGCAAGGAGTAATTGAACACAGTATTCATTCAATACGTTATGGTTAAATCTATAACTCACTTCTATTATGTAGCAATGTCAAAAGCGCAAAATTTTGAACACCTTCCATTCTCACTACGTAACGCTTTTTATGTGATAGATGATTTTTTCTTGAATTAGGCGCAATGCTAAGACATAACCCTCCCCACAAAAAGTTATGTAAGTTGCGTTCGTTGCCAAATCCAATTAAAAAAGGCATTATTGAGTAACTGAAAGTTGAAAAAAATATTACCGAAAAAAAACCTGATTAATCCTCCTAATGATAATATTGTCTTTCTCGTGCATCATAAGAACATGTATTTTGGTCATAATTTTTAATGAGAAATTATGGAACAACATTCTCTGACGAATGAAACTTGTTGCGAGTAAATCGATTTAGGGTAAGTGCCTAAAAAAGAGTTAAGATTATTTTTGCTCACACACATACAGACATTCACATACACACACACGTACACACAGACATCACCTCGATTCGTCGAAATGAGTCAATCAATATACAACACTATGGGTGTTCGGGCTTTCTTTTAAATGCTTTTGGAGCGATCATATACCCGAGCAAAGGCAGATAACTGAAATGATATCAAACTGATAACATGCTAAGTTATCCTTATTATCATTTTGATATTCAGTTATCAATCATGTGATTAACTGATAACTGAATAATAACAAATTTTATTATCAATACAAATTTGCCATTTTCTTTAAATTTTCGCGTCGTTCAAATATCGTACTAAACATTCTATTCTTTCAAACAAACTAACTTGTGGGAGCAACTTCCCTATGGACAAATTTATAGTGAATGGTCATCCCAACTTGTTTAACACAAGGTAAAACTCTACCATATAAAACTGCGAATCTTTCTTTAATCAGATTTACCATACAGATTAGGATTAAGGTTTATCCAGCTTTCCATTCTCGCCATAATGGCGGACGCTAAAAAAGTGTGACAAGAACTGTTTCTTAACACTGAGCTGAAATGTTCGTCTAAGCAGACGATGATTTTCCCTGTTACCAACGATATCTATAGATTCGTTTATTTTCTGGAATTTGCGCAAGAGTTCAAGTTTTCTTATTTGTTTTATACTATGCTTATTGACTTTACTTTCATTTCAGGTGTCGTTGAATAATGAAGTATATATGTATCTGAGAATCATACGATATAGGAGTTGAATTAAAACTTAACGTGGAATTGCAACTCCCGAAACATATGATCCAAGGGCATGTGCTCATTCAAAAATGGTGAATACTCTTGACTAACCGCCTACTTTGTAGGATAACGTCTATATATAAAATGAGTTTGCATTTGTTTGAGGCAATATAATTCACTAACGGCAATATAATTCATCTTATTATATAATCCGCAGTGTTCAAATATATGGGGAAGCGAAGAATTTAACTGTCGGATAATCAAGAAATTGCAACGATCTGGTGTGATTTGGAGAAAACAATCATGATCGCACTGACGTCGATCTAAGCGCAGCGCTGCAATATGCTCAACTATTGACAGTTTTGAACTTAGGTTTGAAACGTAAAATACGAATCCGGGCAAAATCGTTAAATGCAGTCAAACCTCCACGATAGTTAAGGGTCGGTCGACTCATGGAAATATCGAGATGAAGAATGGAAGATTATTAAGTAGGTGTAGGGTAACCGTACCCTTAGTGGAGGTAGCACCAATAGTGGAGGTAGTGGAGTTTTAATTAGATTTATCATACTTATACACTTTACGATGGTTTGAGTTGATGCGTCGTGCTTTAAATATCATGTTAAATGCAACTTATCTTGAGATTTCGCTTGAAAAACTATTGAAAACAATGATTTTCCTTAACAAAATTGACTCCCTAGCACCTAGTGGTGCAAGCAATATTTGGTAATTGTTGATGTTAAATGACATCAATCTCATTTTTGTTAGCAAATTTATTAGTTTATCTATTGACTTAGATATTAAGGCAGTAAATTTCCTATAATTATCAATTTTTTAAAAATATTTTCTTTTGTGGATCTACTAATATCTCCACTATTGGTATCGTTACCCTACTGTCATCATAGTAACCCATAAAACAATTTTTAGTGTTGAAAAATTTGCTTTTATGAATCGATATTGAGTCATAGAACATCGACTCCTGATCCTTTACTGCATATAAATAAGAATGAGTTGAGATTTCTGTTGTCTACAAATAACAACATTTTTTCATGGATTAATTCTTTTTGGGATCAGCAGAGTTTAAACATGCATATGAAAACACATACTTTCGACACTATGCATAAATTCTTAAAAATATTAGCGAAAAACTACGTCGTATCTATGATGAAATGATCAAAGATCCCTGATTGGGAAAGCATGAAATACAGTCAACCCCATTATAGGCAACACATGATTTTTGTCTTATTTAAATTCTTAAAAAAAAATGATTGTTCAGTTTTTCTATTATTAATAGTTTTGGGCCTCCGTTTTGGTTTGTTGGCATTAGAAATATGTTATGGTTTAAAAGTTTTCTAGAATCTGTAAAAAGTACAAATCAGATGTTCCCAAAACGGGGGAGCACTGTGTTTCAAAAACTAACAGACAAATGCCATAACAACCAAACTAGCAACCGTATCTTTGTTTGAGGAATATCATGGATGCTAGAAATACCACGAATACTATTGCTGGACAATGATTAATACTATCGCAAAGTTTAGAGTTACTTGCCCCTTGAGAAAACATGTAACTCACTGCGACATACAAGATTTTGGTTTTGTTTGAATAAATCCTAGCACTGAAATCGATTTACAGTGTTGCACTGCTAGCAACCTAATGATTGACAATAAGTGAGAAAAACTAACCTGAGGAAGATCGGGAACGATTGCCTAGTATTTATATATTTATTTAATTGGTCACAACTGAAAAAAGTGTTCAATAAAAGGACGATGAACTGTATTTATCCTAATTGATTGTCGACTTGCTATTTTGAATTAAATTCGGTTTTCATTTTTGTTATGTTAAATGGTAATTCAACCAAAATGATAACAATTCTAGTTATCAATATAATTTGATAATAAAGTTTGTTATTAATAAGTTATTCTACTTTGCACTATGTCCAGCCAACTGTTATGGTCATGGCATCATGATTTGATTATAAATAGTCTTCAGTAAATACAAGATTGTAGGAAGCGTAGTGCTCTTCTCTTTTGCTCCACAAGAAAGCGTAATTGGATGAGTGCCCAGAGACGTCGCCGTACAATCACGTGATTCGAGTTCGAACCCCAGTGAATGCCAACATTTTTTTCAATGCGTAACGAAGTCGGCAAAGAAGATTTAACTATTTTGGTCGATAAAACAGTGATGAGTGATAACTAATTGATAACTAAGTTAGTTATTTGAGTCAATAATATGTATAACAAAATGTGCTATCAACGTGGTATCAGTGATAACTTAATTTGTTTTCATTTAGTTATTTCAGGAGCAAAATTCTGGTATCATTTTTGTTATGTTGGCTGTTAATTCAGCCAAAATGATAACAAATTCAGTTATCAAAATGTCCGATAACCGGATAACAGAATTTGTTATCAATAAGTTATTCATTTTTGCTCGGGTAGCTTCTATGTATACTTAGTACACAAGAAAGGCAAAAATGAGGAATTTTTCAAATTCATGTATCTTACAAAATAAATCATGTATCTTACAAAAATGTATCTTAAAAAAATTAAAGAAAATAATCTTTTCTAGTGTTAAAAGATTATTGAAGGAAGGGCTGTGTTATAATACAAGAAAAGTTTTCCTAATCTTTTGAATGGTTTCTTGCTCTTCTCTCCGAAACAGTCTTCAATACTCGTCTGACTACTTGAAGAGAGAAATCGTGCAAGCTGCTCTTCTACTGATTCTTCATCGGGTATTGCAGAATGTCTTGAAAGCGTGGAATGGTTCAACCTGAAAAACAACGAATCTTCATCTGGTTCTTCAAATCCGCCTGACCGTTCAGCTTCAAATTGAAAGGAGTTATCCCAGGTAACAATTTCCATGCTTCTTGGATTTATTTAATTCTTATAGCGGATTTATAATAGCAATCACCATAGCTAGTTGCTCAGTTTTATTATCGACCTTATTGCTATCAATAAACCTCTCATAAATATGCTGAAAAAGCGTCAAAAGCTTATTGACCTTATGAGCGACTCTACAGTTGTGATGGAGAGCGTGATAAACCCTATTTCCACAGCTGGATCAAAACCAAATGTTTTGGTCGTAATGTGGTGAAATGAGTAACTCCAATAAGAATATTTGCATTGCAAAGAGTTTATAAAGGTGTTCAATAAGAGCCACATTTTTCTAATCGAAATTTATGATGGCCATATTTAAAATGGAGAAGAATTTTCAAGTCGGTAAAATTTATCGCTGACATGCATGATTAGGTAATGTTTTCATCGCGTAAAACCCTTTTTTGATCATTGATTTTCATTAGAAATATATTGGGGAGAAATATCAATATATTCAAGGTAAATTAGGGATATTGCTGCTACAATTATTATAAATATAATGGCCAAAACTACATTATTTTGAGAGCGCGTGGTGTTCAATCTAACTTTTTTCCTAGTTTTCACCATGAAATTGAACGCGCACATCATTCCGATGGAAGCACATTGTAAAACAATCCGAAAATAATATTTTCAATAGTCATCCTCATCATGATTTTCATCAACATTTTATGTTGTTATTATTTTTCTGCAAAGTTTTGTTTCCCTTTTTTCAAAGCAAGATTTCTGACAGCTGCCGCAGCCAAATTCCCTTTTTTGCAGGCGGTTTAAAAAGGATTTCTAAATACTCTTATAACAGGTTTATAGTGGTTATCTAGAGAGGGCCACTTCGTCATATCTTACACTTATAGTGGTCATCAAAAGGTTGTCGTGTAATATTGGGTTTTATTGTTAGATCTTATAAATTGATCTTGAAAACCATTCCTAGAGCGGAATAAAACTTAACATGTTACTTGGGTATTGCAATGCACGTCCTCAGTGGCATGACGAACACACGGATGAGTGCCATCATTAACTGCTTTCATCTGCTTTAAAAGCAGTTCCTGTATGATACCCTTAGATGAATGAACATTAAAGCCATTGCAGTCAATTTTGAAACTAGGAATCAAAGTTGTGGCTACCAAAAGATCTTCTTCAGTCATCATACATCCAAATCTTCGCTCTGAATTTATTGATCGAATCATTTCATTTAATAAGGCTTCATTAATGGCTTTCCTTTCATTTTCCTTTTTTTTTCATTTTCGAGCTTCTAGCTGGCGGAGAAGACTATACACAGTGGGTTAAAGATACCCCAAAAACATGTACTTTTCTTTTTGGAGTAAATCTAAGGCATATGTGTTACCCATACATATTCCCGGAGATATGTTAACTCGGATAGAAGAAGCTTTGGAAGTCCTGCTCGATCGATTACTTTCTCAACGTTTTCAACATTCTTGTCGTACAGCTCACGGATTTGAAGAAAATAAAATCAATAAAGGCAACTCGACATACAACTAAGCATTCTAACCTGTTGTCTTGCTTTATGCTCCGAATTCCACCTTGTTTTACAAGACGTAATAAAGCATACGCCTATTCCGGCCTTTATTATCTCCGCTACTGCAGACGATTTATTCTGTGGACGCCACCAAATTTTTTAATTTCTTTTGAACAGCTGCTTCCATTTTTGACAATGGACTGCTCTTCTCGCTTATGTTCTTGAACCCATCATGAGACGTCACTAAATTCAGAATGTGACTGGCACACCTTTGGAGAGGTGGGAGTAACACATCATTCTCGAATACTTCCAGATTCGTCAATAACTCATCGACATCTACTGATTCCAAGTAATCGGTTTCGTCGTCCTCATGATCAATCTCATCTGTAACAAGAACATACAAAAAATAATAATAAATGTTGCATCATGATTATAGGATTATATAATGGCTTATAAATGTTTTGCCTCAAGAAGTTGTAAAATGATTTGATTTCTTTAATTCATTCATATGCAAGGACAACTATATTCAAAAGGTTTAATGACATCTTTCAAATGATATAAACGAATAAAAACAAATTAAAACTTACCATTCAAAGGACTTCTTGTAGCAAAATCCTTAAAAGCTTTCCTGAGATTTGCTGCGCTATCTGTGGTACATCGTCTCACCTTTTCTGCTATGGAAAAGTCGCGGTGAACCTTATCGATGGCCTCAGCGAGTGTCTCGGCAGTATGTCTTCCATAAATTCTACGAAGCGCTAAAGCAGCCGATTTACTTTCCATCGTAGTTTCATCTATCCAGTGCACCGTCATTCCAAGATAGCTTCTTCTGAATTTAGTCCAGCAATCGGCAGTCGTTGCCACATTGCTGGCATTTGCAAGCTGACCCGAGTAGACGAAAATAGCTCAATAATATCAAATGTTGATAAGATATCAAAATGAGATATGGACATGATTGATATAAGAGATAAAAGATCAGACGATAATATCAAAATTTCGCACTAAAATATCATGAGCAGATCAAGCTATGTTATTTGTAATAAGTGATCAATATCATGTACCATTAGTTTGTTCTTATCCATCCATCTTGATATTTAAGTGATATTTCGGTGCAAATTTTTGATATTGTTGCCTGTTCTTTTATCTCTTATGTCAATCAAGTCCATATCATGTTTTGTTATTCTGTTCATGGCTTCTGCCCGGAGAGACTTCAAACCACCTAACATTCTTCGGAATCGGCCATCCAAACGCTGCATCAGTGTTTGGCTGCAACTAACGGTTATTTCTTTAAGTAGTCCTAGCAGAACAAGTTTCATGAAAAATCGTGACTCTACGGTACGAAAAGCAAGTCCATCGTTGATAATGTATTCATCTACGGCATCATCAACATCTTTTTGAGTGACTGGCGCTTCCGGTTCATTTTCCGAAAATCGGATTTTTCTTCTTCCGCTTGCAAACTCGTTTTTCACCTGCTGATCCGCATATTCGTGTTTCCGCTAATGAAGTGAATATAAGAATTATAGAACCTAGTTTACAGCTCAATAAAACTTACCTTAAGATGGCTTTTCAAATTCGAAGATGTGAACACACACTCTATCACACAATATTCTGGGTCGCACAATTTGCATCGAGCTTCAAAATTTTTCGTGCTCTTCTGCTGTACAAAATCGAAGTAGGTATATATTGAAGCCATCCCAAGGCATTCAACAAACCACGTTGGATGCCACGTCGACAAAACCAAATCGTTGGATGTAAACACGGTGACTCCTTTCAGTTTCACAGTAGCCGGGCAATCAGTGGAGAATGTTGAAAGCTTCCAATATCTTGGTAGCCAAATGGCATCAGATGGCGGTACCAAGATCGACATACGCGCACGGATCAAGAAAGCAAGGGCTGCCTTTGCGAGTTTAAGAAATATCTGGAAAAAACAGGCAGATAAGTAAACGCACCAAAATACGAATTTTCAACTCTAACGTAAAATCTGTGCTGTTATACGCTAGCGAAACATGGTGTGTATCAGTGGAGAACACTCAACGGCTGCAGGTGTTCATTAACAGATGCCTGCGGTATATAATTCGGGCCTGGTGGCCTCACAACTGGATCTCAAACAACGAGCTCCATCGCCGTTGTCACCAGAGGCCGATAGCAACAGAAATTCGGGATCGGAAGTGGGGCTGGGTCAGCCACACTCTACGTAGGGGCGGAAACGAAATCTGTAAACAAGCATTAAACTAGAACCCAGTGGGACATCGCAGCAGAGGCAGACCCAGAGGCTCCTCATGGCGGCGAAGCTTCAATAAAGAAATAAAAGAAGTCGACCGAAATCTAACCTGGCAACTGGTTAAAGCGATAGCCGGGCAACGCTCAGGATGGAGATCTTTCAAGTCGGCCCTTTGCACCACCGGAGGTGTACAGGATCCATAAGTAAGTAAGTAAAATTCCAAGGCATTCTTGTAGCTTCGTTCACGGCCATTTGAAATCTTGAAAATGGATTAGCTACAAAATGTCCGTAAAAATACTGACAAGCTTTCCTTGCTTGTACGACTATTTATACTCATGGGCAGAGCATAAAATATTCACCTTCACGAAGCAGCTTCGGGTCGAATATTGACAAACGTCGCTTGAATATTCAAAACATTAGGCTTTCTGCGTGCGTGTACGCACACGCATATTTCACTCACACTTTTACTCAGTTTGTTTGCAACCACGAGCAGCTGTCACGGCAAAATCAAATAGGATTGTTTGCAACCACAACCGTGCGTTCGTGTTGGTGAGAAATGTCGGCGAGACCCTAATAGAATGACTTACTCAGTTTTCTTCTTCACATATTCATTCATTTGACTGGGACTGAGAATGGTCACTGCGTTTAAAGAAAACATAATTGGCCTTGATTATGTTGACTTTTGGCACTAAAATAGTCCCTCAGTTTAACGTCGGGATCAGATCTATGTGAGTAATTGTTTAAATCATCATTTAAGTATTCTGTTTTACAGTAATTTATTAGATTACAAACCTAAATAAATATTCACTGACTGATATTTGATCGGAAATAGTCAATGTTCTGCCGAATATGAATATGTACGAAGTGAGGGTGACAAAGAAGGCCGATGTGCTTCACCAAAAATATTCGATTATTTAAGCTCTGCTCATGGGTAGTGTTTTTTTAATTATTCATGGAAACAAGGATTATCCATAGAAACGTATTGTTTACCAACGTAAATTAAAATCAACGCCAACATAACGCGATTCGATAGCGTTGATTCAACGCAAATCGTCGACGCTAACGATAACAACCTTGCAAATCAACGCAACGCCGTTGATAAACGTTAACAACCCTGTAAATTACGCATCTGTTAAAATTGACAAAACTTATTATAGAGCTGCTCCCATGCAATAATGTTGGGCTCGTCTATTACAACTTTGATAACGGAATCAGACTAAATACACGCACGAATAACTGACGCTCCGCTGCGCTGCTGAAATAGCCTTCAAAGCGGCCAATACCGAGAATCCGGTGAAGGGCCCGACTGACTGACCACTTCCAATCAGTGTGATAATGAAGAAAGATGACTTCGCGCGGCGAGGCTGCATATGGAGACGCTTGGTGTCTTACTGACGCCGAGTCAATCCATTTTTAACATCTCGAGCGCGACGGGGTCGGTCAGTTCGCAACGTCGTCGGTGGGTGAACTTGAAAGTGATCGTTTCAACGAGAACAACAAGATGAAAGTGTGTTATCAAGTCGTGAAAATGTGTGTTATTTGCAGTTCGCCCATCTTTGAGTGACTTAGTTGGATAATATGCTTACGAGTTTGTCAAGAGCTTCTAAGTACTGACACTGCATTCGTCGCTTGGTAGAACGTATTACACGCAGCTGACGCACTCATTTTCGCTTGTTTGTGCTTCCCTTTATCAGCAGTGGCATTCAGAACTTTCTCTGTATTCAACACAGTGATAGCTACAGACTGATGCATCTGGCAAGGCTGCTACTCGTTGGTATTAGTTCAAGGGTTGAGTAATTTATCACCATTTCTCGATGTAGACTGGAAGCCATGGACGACAATAAACATTATCATTCTCAATTCATTGCGGAAATATACTCATTGCTTGGCGACTTAGGCATCTGTGATTTTCTATACAAAAATGTTTCTCAAAATCAAGTTCTTCACAACATAATTTATAAGGGTGGTAGTTAGAATCCGCGTTGCAGTTCTGACGTAAACTTTAAAGTAGGAAAGTAAAAACCACAATTACCAAAAATTCCGTAAGCTCTAATATATTTGCAATACAGTTAATTTTTTTGTGAGAGAATACGCTTGAACTTTTAGAAATTTTTAAAACTAAGTGAATAATTACGAAACAATGTGCAACATTACGGCTGACTACATTGAATTTGACTATATTAATTCTATTTTAGCTTAATTCATATTCAATGCAAATTGAGTTCAATTCCTATCAATCTTTATATACACGATAATAAATGTTGATGGAGCCGATAATAATGCTCAGTTGATGGAAGCGATTGCCAATTGATAATTGAGACACTTAGCAACTAATGATAATTATTAAAATTTGTTTACAAACGAACTACATTACTACCCCTAAGCACCAACAATTTCAAAATCCACCGAAAGAAAAACACCAATTATAATGAATGCCTTCTAATGGTCACTTTTTACCTGTTTAACAACCCATCATTGTCGTCATAAAACGGCACATTACCATTCCAATGGTTTGTTTTCCTCTCGCTTTTCGATTTCGCTTTCAATGAGTTACCGTTTGTCTGTCGAACACAATGTGCTCATCAAAACAAGATTCGCTGTTTTTTTTGTGCTGTTATCACATCGGAATCATCACCTGATTGCCTGCCTGTTCGGTAGTAAGAGACGCTGCCACATACCCGCTACTTAATCGCGCGCTCATCACGCAGTACACTATGCTCCATCTCGCGAAACATAAGTGCATGTGCAGTGCATTGCAACAAACAACATGCACTGCTCAAATGGGTAAAGTCGCGTAGGGTGAAATGTGTGCGTTCCATAAAAATTTACATTTTTTCAATAGAAATTGAAATAACTGTGGAAATAAAAAAAATTCTAAAAATATGTACGTACATACATAGTTTTTTTAATTCTGCAACTCTGCCATCCGAAATATCTTTTTTGTTCACTTCTCAGTAAGAATATGATTTACGCTGTGTAAATCTCAACCTCAGCTAAAATAGCCTAAATTGCTAAGATCTCGATGAAATAAATAATTAGAAATAAATTATAAACACACACCCACAACCACAGTAAAAACTTAATTCTTTGTTTGCAAATTGTCTTATTATCATTCCATATTACATTTTTTTAATTCAGCATTAGAAAGTCTGACATTCTTTATATTTTCTGTTTTTCTTAAGAATTTTTATTTCAAACATTGTCCTTATGGTAGATCAGTTATAATTTTATCCCTAAAGGGAGACATTTACTGAAATATCAAAACCATTTGTTATTATTGAAACTACATCCCGCTGCCCGGTCTCTATCGCACTAGTCGGTGGTTAGAAAACTGGTTTAAAGGTTTGTTAACCTCGCGACTAGTCACAATCCACTTTTGCGCGCACTTTTGTTGTTGTTGTTGGTGTGCGCATAAATATCCACATTTCTTCGGCTGATACCTCCTGCTTTTCTCCTCCTTCGGCGATTAGTTATTATTATAATGCTCATTTCTATGTAGTGCCGATACTGCATCATCGCTGCGCACCATCGTCGTCATCTTCGGTGGTTGGTGCACAATTGCACCGCATTTCAAGCTTGCTGCACTTTATCATGCGTATCTTACTTCACTTGCACTAGGGGCAGGCACGCTGCTGCGGGCCCGTTCACGATGTTTGCAAATTTAATTAAGGCATGTTTGTCGGTTTATTCAGGGTCTACCTCGAAGGATTGTCGTGCTACCAAAACGAAGATTAGAGCAAAAGAAATTTAAGGATGCTAAAAACAAAGTAGATAGAACAAAAAAAAAGAATAAAAAATAGACTTTATCCTCAAATGATTTTTTCGACTCTACGACGGGGAAGGCCACTACCCCGAACGCCACAACCCCGTATGAGTCACTACCCCGAATGCCATTACCCCTAATGGGACACTACCCCGAATGAGCCAGTACCCCGAATTAGTCATTATTTCAAGCTTATACTTCATTTCAATGAAAACAATGTTACTCAATAACAGTTTATTCATAGATCATATGATAGAACAATAATTGGAACTGAAACTGTTTCATTGTAGTATGGAACTAAGTATTCTTACTCCGTAAGATCCCGTTCCATTTCGTATGGCACTCTTCAAGATTCCTGAATGGCAGGGCATGGCACGTTTTCATGCACAATGCAGAGAGTTGGAGGCAATTGCGGTCCACGTCAGCATGGCTACTAGGACAACAAGGTCGCTGTAGTAAAAGCAACGGATTCTGGATGAAGCGTGGTCTAAATCTCAGATCGACGAGGGGTTGAATAGGTGAGTAAGAGTGAGTGAGTGATTAAGTGAGTGAGTAAAAGTGAGTGTGTGAGTGAGCGAGTAAGAGTAAACGAGTAAGAATGAGTGAGTAAGAGTGAGTGAGTAAGAGTGAGCGATAAAGAGAGAGCGAATGATTGAAAGTAAAAGTGAGTGAGAATGGGTGAATGAGTAATAATTAGTGAGACAGAGGAAGTGAGTGAGTAAGAGGGTTTGTGTATGAGAGTGAGAGAAAGGGAGATCTTGTTTGTCTTCGGAAAGTTGCGTTGACTTAAAGAAGGCATCATCTCGTTTCGCCTTCTAACGAGCAGACGTTACTTTTAAAAAGGCAGTATATCCTCTGTGTGCCTTATCGAAGTATAAGCACGTTCCTCTGTCTGCCTTATACCGGGGAAACTCGTTCATTTAAAGAAGGCATCATCTTCTCTGCCTGCCTTATACCGGGCAGACGCGTCCATTTATAGAAGGCATCATCTCATCTGTTTACCTTATACCAGGCAAACGCGATCATTTGAACAAGGCCTAATTTCCTCTGTGTGCCTTATACCGGCCAAACACGTCCATTAAAGGAAGGCATTCTCTCCTCTGTCTGCCTTATACCGGCCAACGCGTCCATTTAAAGAAAGCATCATCTCCTCTGTCTGCCTTATACCGGGAAAACTCCTTCATTTAAACAAGGAATCATCTCCTCTGTTCACCTTATACCGGGAAAACGCGTTCTGTTGGAAAAAAGGGTCTTTTACTCCATTTCGTATAATAGTACTTTTCCAGGTCATAATGACAGGAATAACAGTTAAGCCCCAAACGCAATACAACGAAACGGCAACGGAAACGGAAAATTTGACAGTTAGCCCATATATTTTTTGTCAAATTTTCCGTTTCCGTCGCCGTTCCGTTGTATTGCATTTGGGGCTTTAAAGCTAATTAGAAGAAAAATCAAAACTGTTGGTTAAACTGGTTGGTTAAAAACTGTTGCAATTCATCGATATCTATTGATGTTAAACATAGTAAAAGAATACTATAGATTACAAATGTTTTCGGGGTAATGGATTTCGGGATAGTGTCCCATTTGGGGTGATTGTTTTCGGGGTACTGTCCCATTCGGGGAAGTGGCCTTCGGGGTAATGGCATTCGGGGTACATGCATTCGGGGTAGTGGGGTGGAGCCGATTTTTTCGTTTCCAGTTTTCATTTGACAAGTTTATTCGGCCTATTGGCGGCTTCAACAAATGGAATTTGTTGGATTGATTGGATTTTTGCCAATTTGGAATTCACCAATTTCACCAATTTTAGCAATTTCTCTTCTTGAACTTCAACAATTTTCAAACGAAAAATTATTTAAGCTTTTTTAGTGGAATGTCTTTAACTGCCTAAGACGGGTTTAGTACTTTCCATTTGATTCCACTACGTGTTGTTATCTTTTCAGATACGTATTTCGACCTCAACTGTGAGGCCATCTTAGGTGTCAAGGACGAGACACTGAAGCACTAAACTCGTCTTAGACAGTTCAATTTTCAAAATTCATCCCGATTATTCTACATTTTTTTGGTTTTACTAATCAAGCTTCTTGCTTCACTAGACAAAAAAAGAACCACGCCATTGTAGTGACCTGACATTTTTAATTCGTCTATTATCCGATCAATGAATAAACCTTTCGAATATTAATCGAGGTAATATTTAGAGTATATTTAGTTACTCCCAAGTGGAGATGCAACCCTGATTACCCACCGCCCGTGGCGATCAACTAACGATCAATTGGGCGACGTTTTCTTGTCTTGTCAATTGAACGAACCTACAACGTCGTCGTCATCGTCGAGATGGCAAGGAAAACTTTTCCCTTTCAGTTATGTTGTCGCCGAATGAAGATGACGACGGTATGAACGGGGTTTGCAATTTATGCTACTGCAGTCATCGTTGGTGCAGCAGTTGGCAGGTCGTTGACTATCGGTTTGCAACGCAGAGGTACCTTCGGATGATGGACATGTCAAGTCACTGGCTGTCACTTTCAGTTTCTGCTACCGCACCGCGCGCCGTTCAGCATTTTCACAGCAGGTTGAACTTGACGGGCACAGGTAGGTATGTGACCGGTTGATGATGGAGATAGTGAGAGACTCCGGTTAGAGAGCAGGATTGTTAGAGATCCATGCTTGGAAAAGGTACATACATGGATGGATCCATGTTGAACACATGTCTCGCCAAAGTGCAATGAGCTGGAAGGAATGGCTTGATTGAGCTATTGTGCAGTGATGAGAAAAACATTGTACCAGATGTTGATCACACATCTTCATCTGCTCTGGTCTAGCTGTTATTTAACTAGACATTGAATGATGTTTCGTGTTAAATTCTATTGGAGCTAAATAATGTGCATCAAATAAATTGAAAAATCCTCTGGATAAGGGATATCGGGGGTTGTGTCCCGACCGAAAACATCGAAACGAGCACATACAAACGGGAGCGGGTCATTTGGCATAACGATTATTTGGCATAATTGTGAACAGCGTCAAAAAATGGGGGGTAGTTTGCCATAACGGATATATGTATAGCATTTTTTTTGTGTCCACTAAATTAGTTGCTTGATTAAGTGGTGAGGAAAAAACTGGAATGGTGAATATAGCACCGGTCAATTATAATATTAAAAAGGTATAATCATTTCGTTGAAAACATTAATTTGCCGAGTATTGGTCAATGGTAATTGTTACGCCCCAATTGGATTGGCAAGAATTACTATGTTTTCGTCTTAAAAAATAGTGCATCTATAGCTCGTCTGGGTTAAGGCAATGGTGGAAGTGATTCCTTTGTTGAAGCTAGGGTTTTGTGTGGAATACGGCAATGGAGGATGTGATCCCTTCTATAAAAGTAGGCGTTTGCTCGAATTAAGGCAACGATGGAAAGTAGGCATTTTCCCGGGCTAAGGCAATGGTGGATGTGTTTCGTTATTTAAAAATGGGCACTTGCTCAGTTTAAGGCAATCGTGAATGTGATCCCCTCTTTAAAAGTAGGATTTTGCCTGGGTTAAGGCAATTGTGAATGTGACCCTTCTTTAAAAGTATGCGCTTGCCCGGATTAAGAAAATGGTGGGCCTGATCCCTTCTTACAGAGTAGGCGTTTGACCAGATTTTAAATAACGAAGGCGTATGCGATTCCTTCTTAAAATTTATGCCTTTTCCCATATTATGGCAAAAGTGTATGAAATTTCTTCTTCAAACGTGGACGGTTTCTCGGTGTAAGACGATGGTGGATGTGATTTCTTCTTTAAAAGTAGGCGCTTGCCCGGAATAAAGCAATAGTGAATATGATTCCTTCTTGTAAAGTAGGCGTTTGCCCGGAGGCAATATTGGATTTTTTACCTTCTTCAAAATAAGGTGTTTGTCCGGCATCAATCAACGGAAAATGAGATTTCTTTTTTGGAAGTATCCGTTTGCCTGGATTGATGGATGTGATCCTTTCCGTCTTTTCATGATCCGTCTTTTCGTAAAATGCCTACCATCAGTCTAATGTTTTCAAAACATATCCTCGTTCTACTTCATCTATTGGAAAAAATACATCTATTAACCCTTTCCCTTCAAAGTTCCAAATTATACAGAACCAAATTCTGCCTTTTCCATCTATCGGGAAAACTGCACTCATCAAGGCATCTCTGCATAGCTAGCCTGAACATGTTCGGGTTCGCTATACTACCGCTAACAGATGTGCTCGACTTGCGATTAGCGGCAGTATAATTGCTGCCTTGAGGGCGGTGTTCGGAACTCCATAAGGCCCTGGAGCTTTGTTCGATGCCAGGGAATTAACCATTGCGAGTATCTCTTCGTTCGTCAATGGAGCCACCAGATGGGAAGAGTACCTCGAGAATCCTCGCCAACTTATCCGGGAACCGCTCGGGGGGTGAAGACCCCCTCTGGTCTTGGCCATTACAATCCTGTAGGCGTTACCACAGCAAGGGATTCGCGTTGGCTCCCTTGCACAGGTTGTCGAAACACGTCCTCTTGCTGCTTTTAATGGTCTTGTTGAGAGCCAATTTCGCAGCAGAAAACACTTCACGGCGGTCCACTCTTGCCTCCTTGGTGCGGGCGCATTACATCCTTCGTCTAGCCTCAGTCCCAAATTTTTTGGTCATTACAGGCGTTACCCTAGGGATTCGCGTTGGAATTGTATTCATTCATATCCATAACATATTCCTGAAGATCTAAAGTCATGGTCAGATGGAAAAAATTGGTCAGTGCACTCTCGGCACTTCACCAATATACCGGGCGTCTGCCATCTCTATACCGGGCTTACCTCGGCGTCGCACGCGCGTTATAGCACAGGACAGCTATCAACACATCCCCGCTTAGACTGTCAGTGTTGGCTGCCAGCCCCAGGGCTGGTCTAGGTGGTCTAGTACAAGATTTTTTTATGTACAGGTTATCCGACTTGTCAATATCCCCAACTCAGCCATCTTGGATTTTTGTATGGAATTTATGCTCGTTTGTTTACGTTTTGCACTGAAAATGTATGTTTCCCCCCCGCGCCGGTTATTCCCATCTACTGACGAAGTCGGATAACCTGTACATAAAAAAATCTTGGTCTAGTAATCACAAAAAGTAGTTGACGCCATATTTGGATCGCCCTTAAGCTTCCTCAAGAAATTATATTGTGGATTTACTTGACCAATGGATTCGAAGGTCGGTTCACTTCCCTATTTCAAACGTTCCCTTATGCAACAAGATTTGCCAAACTCAATAAATGTTTGGTAGATTACCTTGTTTTTTGCTCCTTGTCTATCAAAACAGATGTCAAAACATCGGAAGAAGAAATAGGGATACAGCAAAAAGCACGTGGCAGACTTGTCAGTTTTCACAGATTTTACTATGAAAACTGGTGTGAAGGTGAAAATGGCGATTCCAACGATTGTTCAAGGAGCGACTATTTCGAACGGTCGGGTCCAATAAGGAAATCCACGTACAATATTGTAAGGTGCTGTTAATCCGATCCACCGTGCTGATGTTGTAATGTTTCCAAAAGCGGATTTGTACGAAATTCCACGCGTCGTTCCATATTGGAAAGGAATAACCGCACTTTAGGATACGCCGCATTGTTATGCCAAAAAAGTGATTCATTGTACTGCATTTTGGTATTGACAATCAGTTAAATTTGAATACGCTTTTTTTGGTATGTATTTCTTTCGAATTGGTAGCGAGCTACCTTAGTCGAAAACATTTCGAATAATCGTGTCAAAGCGAAAAGCGAATCAGTTTGCTGAGTATTGTTACGACGAACGGACGAACCTAGTAACCTCGTTTTGGTCACGATAATGCCGGAGCCGGTAGATTTAAATTGGAACCTCGGTTTTTCGGTTAACTTTGTTTTGTAGTGCTCCGGGAAAATCGGGACTGATTTGCGATTTGGGCGTAACTTATTTTGTAAACAAACATTGGAAGGCGAATTCCTGCTAAAAAAAGCGTTTCCTGAGCAAACCACGGTATGTATCCTGCTATCGTGATCTCTAGCAGGTAACGTAATTAGTTTGGAAGGAAAACGCTTGCATTCTACGGAATCCTTAAAACAATATTTGTTTACAAAATAAGTTTCGCCGAAATCGCAAATTGGTCCCGAAATATAAGATACGTAGTGGAGGGTGGAATCAGGAAACGGCAAGGAATAAAATGAAAGATTCAGAGAGCAAATATTTATGAAAAAAATATAAACGGTAGGCTCCCTGACGGAAGGCAAAGGTGTAGGCCGGGCACGGGGATGACAAGCTACGCCATCTTTGTCACATCTTTTCTGAATCACATCCCGCATAATGAAAAACGACATACCATGCAGTCAGAATTGCATATGCGTTATAGGATATATTGTCACTATTCGCTTCATTGTTAGCATACGATTTTAAGCTTGATTTACCATACCAACCCTACATCAACGCTTACTGTTAATACATACCACGCTGTCGATGTGTAATTATATAGTTCTTCAATTGTACATCTACCAATTAATGTATGGTACATCGAAAATTTTGTTCGAAAAACGACCGGATTTAAATGTTAATTATACTTAACCGCCTATTACTCATATGGTCATTTGGCCGTTTACCATCTGAGCTACTGTTGAAACAGTATATGAGACTGTCCATTTATGGTTAACTACTATTAGTGAGACCATCGCACCAGTAACACTTATTCTTTCTAATTATAACAGATGCGTTCTACGTATGGTCCATGATTATGCGGGATACTATTGCGCACTATACTATTGCAAAATAAATCAGTATGGGGTAATTTGACACTGGGGGATAAATTTATCCCCCAAAAAAGAACGAACAGGCAAACCTGTCAAAATCCATAGTAAAAAAATTGGATGTCGCTCCTCTGAGGCCGGGTGACAAAAAAGGGCAAAAAGAGAGCAGTCAAAAAAAAAATTGGACATTATAGAAGCTGGCGTCTTCGGTAGGCTCCTTGACGGAAGGGCAGAGGAGTAGGCCGGGTGACAACAAAAATGGCATCCAAAACAAACAAAAAATGCTATGACGAAATCTGGCGTCTCCTGTACACGGAAGAAATAAACTACCCAATAGTGAGTTTAATTCACCCAACCTCGAACATCCGTACGGGAAGCCAAAATTGAGTAAGTAGGGTCGAAGTAGTTTGCTTTTACTCCCATGTTAAAAAAGTACCCAACGGAAAATTTATTTACCCAAATTTAAGTTTAATTCACTCAATTTCGACCTCAGGTAATAAAACTCAAAATTGGCTTCCCGTATTGAACTGGCGTCGTTGGATTGTTTGGCTCTTTTGTTTTTGACAACAAAAGAAAGAGTGGATGAAAGAGAAGAGAAAAAATAACTCAAAAGTAAGTTTAAAAATACTCAATTTTGGGTACTTTTTTCTTTCGTGTAGGCTCCCTGACGGAAGGGCAGTGGGCCGGGTGGCAAACAAAATGCAAAAGAGATGGCACAATAATAATATTAAGTCAGGATTCGCTGGTTGGGATCTTAATACTTGGGTCACTTTTTAGTTGGGCCTCCGCTGGTTGGGCCATGGCCCAACTAAAAAGCAACCGTACGTCAAAATTCAATGTAAACACGGGAAACGGGATTGGGCGTCACTGGACATCATTTGTGATGTTCAAGTCGAAATACACGTGTTCAAATGGCTGTCAGTTGACCCAACTAAAAAACCGAATTCGTTAGTTGGGCCGAGGTCCTGGCCCAACCAGCGAATCGCTACTGTAATAGTATTGCGCTTTTTGCACTTTATAAGAGTTTTGCGAGATTTTTTTCTCACAGTAATCTTTTTTTCACACTTAATACACTCAGAAAAGTTTGATTTTCCGTGTATAATATTTATGTGTGAGTGCTCAATCTGAAAACAAATAGACGTCAAATCATGGCGGGAATGGAATTAGGTGGAATTAGTGTACACGCTTACATGTGACTAACGAGTAATGGGTTATAATTGGGTAAATTTCGGTAACAAAAATCGATCAACCCGAAATGAGAGTGAGTGTGAGAAAAAGAAGCGGGCAAATCACAAACTGCACATAACTCTTCAATTTGGTGAAATCGGCAATAATAATAAAAGAACGAACAATTGGCAAAGACTAGCGTCGCCGGTAGGCTCCCTGCCCTGATGGAAGGGTAGAGAAGTAGGCCGGGCGACAAAACAAAGTGCAAAAGAAAGATGGAAAGTTAAAGAATAATTCGTCTCCAAAAAAAAGATGACAAGTAGAAAAAAAGGTTATAAAAAAACAGATGACGAGTTGGATTGTTTGTTTGATACAAATGTATTTTTTTTTAGTTTAAAACGAAATTTCAAGATTGTATGAAAGGATTGGTTTTGGAATCAGGTTTCAAATATCATGTTTGCAAAGCTCTTATTTGAAAAATATTCCTAGATTTGAATTACATTTGGATTGGATTTGTATAAGGCATTTTATGAGACGGATCGAGTCAGCTGTTTTTCTCGTGTTTATCTACTTTGACAATTAGTGGGAGCCCGTTTGTTTGGTTATTTCGCGCTGAACATTTCAATGGGTCGGATCATCGATTCTATCTTTTTTACTTTTCGGTTACTAGGGCTTTAGAACAAAGTTTTTCAAACGATTTCGAATCCGTGTCGCTATTCATACCATTACATTTTAATCGTAAAATGCTGAAGAAAACATGAATAAAAAGTAAAACGTTTTAAACATTATTTTGTGTTCGGACCTAACGGAATGTTCACGCAGAATTATACCAAAACAAAACGTGAATAATTGGGCCGCCGCGAAACGTATTTGAATTGGATTTTGATTCCATTTGGATTGGATTTCAATTGGATTCGGATTGAATTTGTATTAATTTGGAATGTTTTTGGACTTGACTTGGATTTGATTTGGATTGCATTTAAATTGGATTTGGATTAGATTTGGTTTGGATTTGGATTGGATTTGGATTGGATTTGGATTGGATTTGGATTGGATTTGGATTGGATTTGGATTGGATTTGGATTGGATTTGGATTGGATTTGGATTGGATTTGGATTGGATTTGGATTGGTTTGGATTTGGATTGGGATTTGGAATGGGTTTGGATTGATTTGGATTGGTTTGGATTGATTTGGATTGGTTTGGATTGGTTTGGATTGGTTTGGATTGATTTGGATTGGTTTGGATTGGATTTGATTGATTTGGTTGGTTTGATTGGTTTGGATTGGATTTGATTGGTTTGGATTGGTTTGGATTGGTTTGGATTCGATTTGGATTCGATTTGATTCGATTTGGATTAGATTTGGATTGGTTTGGATTGGTTTGGATTGGTTTGGATTGGTTTGATTGGTTTGGATTGGTTTGGATTGGTTTGATTGGTTTGGATTGGTTTGGATTGGATTTGGATTGGTTTGGCTTGGATTTGGATTGGTTTGGATTGGTTTGGATTGGTTTGGATTGGTTTGAATTGGTTTGGATTGGTTTGGATTGGTTTGGATTGGTTTGGATTGGTTTGGATTGGTTTGGATTGGTTTGGATTGATTTGATTGGTTTGGATTGGATTTGGATTGATTTGGATTGATTTGGATTGAATTTGGATTGGTTTGGATTGGTTTGGATTGATTTGGATTGATTTGGATTGGTTTGGATTGATTTGGATTGGTTTGGATTGATTTGGATTGGATTTGATTGGTTTGGATTGGATTTGGATTGGTTTGGATTGGATTTTGATTGGATTTGGATTGGATTTGGATGGGATTTGGATTTGAATTGGATTTGGATTGGATTTGGATTGGATTTGGATTGGATTTGGATTGGATTTGAATTGGATTTGGATTGGATTTGGATTTGGATTTGGATTGGATTTTGATTGGATTTGGATTAGATTTTGATTGGATTTGGATTGAATTTGGATTCGATTTAGATTGGATTTGGTTTGGATTTAGATAGGATTTGGATTGCATTTGGATTGAATTTAAATCAGATTTGAATTTGAACTTAACCGGGATTGTATTTGAATTGGATTTTGATTCCATTTGGATTGGATTTAAATTGGATTCGGATTGAATTTGGATTAATTGGACTTAACTTGGATTTGATTTGGATTGCATTCAAAATAGATTTGGATTGGATTTGATTTTGATTGCATTTAATTTTAAATGAAAACTATGGTATCATATTTTCATAATTACGTGACCACGCAATCATTCTCTTTTAACCACATTTGGTGCGGATGAAGGATCTGGCACAACAAGAACAACTTTAAACATTGTCATCTTTAAATTTAACAATTTTCAAGAATCTTAGTTGAAAAGTATGCTGAAGATTGTCCAATCAATACTAAAATGTTTCCAAATCGGCTTTGGATCCGAGACCAATCTTAAGTTTATGTCATTAGTCATATTCTGGAAACCTGTCCGGTTCTGGTGAGTAAAAAATTATTACCTCTGTTTTAAGACGCCAGAGATATGCTAATTTTAAGTTCACCGTTTGACAATTTTTATAAAAAGGTTTAACAATAATAGATAATTTTCTTGTGTACATATTAATATTGTGTATGGCCTTAGAAACTGTTTATACCAGGTTTTTTTATCTTTACTTTTAAAATTTAAAATTTTTCAACATAAAAATACATTTGATTAAAGAAAGAATAAAATTGAATTTATACACAACATAGCCATACACAGCGCAAAAATCAGAAACGTTAGACATAAATGACATAAAACGAATGCCATAAATACGTAAGTTTGATGGAGATATCGCTTCAATGTACATTTTTACACTAATCGACAAATGGCCAAACCTGGTGTGTATCGGTATAGAACACTTGAAGGATTAGATCAAAGCTAAGAAATCACACAAGATGGGAAACTTTTACCTTTTCTTTCAACTTATCTTAGCCATGAAATGATCCTTTCCGTGTACATTTGCTGATGGGATTAAGGATATCAATCAACAAATGTACCTACACAATTCGTTGGTGGATCAGTTAAATATTCCAAAGATAAATTGCACTGAAAAAAGAAAAACGAAGAAAACACGAGGTGGTTCAAATCAAAATCCACAAGACTGCTGCTACAACACCGTAAAGTGATCGCATATTCGCATGATATAGTGATGATGGCTGGAGGCGCCCACTTATTGTATACTGCGTGTTGCTATTGCTGTTGGCGGTGCAAGCAAAACCAGGGAAAGTGGATATGGATATGAGTGCTTCTTCACACCTAATCCCCAACCGCACCGCACCACAGTTCCACGGCAGCGCGAAAAGCGGTCTAAGAGATCCAGCAAAACTAAATATATGCAAAATTGGAGCCTACATACGGTGAAAGACAAAACCCCATTCTCCAATCTTCACCAGCAAATATGATGGGTGCTATTTGATGCAACGAGATAGAAGAGCTTTGAAAGCGAAGGCGAAGATGCTGTTTATCCGGCAGCAATAGAAAAATTGCAAAGGGGAGAATGATGTAAATATCATCAGACCGCACAATTTTCTTCTTCTTTTTCTTATTGATATTACATCCCCCAGTGGGACATTTCCGCCTCGTAGCTTAGTGTCCATTCACCACTTCCACAGTTATTAATTGCGAGATTTCTAAGCCATGGTAGCATTTTTGCATTCGTATATCATGAGGCTCCAGTCCAGGGAAATCGAGATAATCTTCAATTCGAAAATTGCCTGGACCGGCACCGGGAATCGAACCCAGCCACCTTAAGCATGGTACGGACAATTGTTCGACACAGTGTAGAAATGTCATAATTATAAATATTAACAAATCATCGCAAATGTTCATTGAAGGCGGCTTTGAATCTTCACATCTAAATTTTTCTTGCAATGCGTATTAAGTAACTGCACAGACTGCTTTGCCTCTTTCTCGCTTCAAAGAAATTTGGAAAACAACAAGGCCAGTAAATGTCAAAATTTATGAAGAGATTTGTCCGTGCAGTGCCCTATTACTGTTAAGTTAGTGGTATTTTTCTCGTTAAAAAAATATGAACGAGTGAATAAGAAATAGTATTTTGGCCATAACTTCTGATCTCATAGTCCGATCTAGCTAATTTTCAATAGCAAACAATGGGACAGAACTCCCCGTCGAAAGGAACCTGCCAGTTGCTCGGCCAATACTAATCTTTCGGCTTTCGGCCTTCGAGGTAGCGACGGAACAGCTGGACGCCATCATCGACTTTGCGTCATCGAAGCATAATATCGGTAAGGACCTCAAGAGGAGCTTGCAGAAACTTCGAAAGTCGATGCTGGACGCCAAGCTGAAGAGGGCGGTCGGGACGGCCAAGGTCTACCCAGACTGAGGCCCAAGGATTCGCGGACTCGGGCAAGGTCGAATCGACCGAAGGCGTGCCAGCGAAGACGGTGATACCAAAGTCTACCCAGACTGAGGCTCAAGTATTTGCGGGTACGTCGGGGGTGAATACTCCAACGGAGCAGACACAAAAACGGGGGAGACAGTCTCCAGGGGATGAGCTCCCTGGGGGCCGCTCCAAAACGCGGAGGGTTACTACCCCGAACAAGAGTAGTGGGGCTGGGAAGCTGAACCCCGGCCAGGTACCTCCAAAAACGGGGGAGGAAGGACCTGGAAAGGTCCGTCCACCCAGCAGAGCTCTCAGCCGCACCAGACCAGGGAAATAGATGGAGATGACGCCTCCTGGACCCTGGTCAAGAACAAGAGGAAACCGAAGACGTCAAGGGCCGAAAAGAAGGCCCAGGCGAATGAGGGTAGCAAGAAGTCTAGGGTAGGCACCAATCGCTCCAGGGGCGATGCCCTAGTCATCACGGCGGACGAGGCTAAGTACTCGGACGTTTTGAAGGCGATGAGGAGTGACGTCAAGCTCGGTGAACTCGGCGCCGACGTACGTCGAATAAGACGTACCCGGATGGGCGAGATGATCCTCGAGCTGAAGCGGAGCGTCTCGCAAAAGGGCGCCGCCTACAAGAAGTTGGCGGAGGAAGTCCTAGGCGAGACGGTCAAGGTTAGGGCACTCACGACGGAGGTGAATCTAAGGGTTAAAGACCTGGACGAGATCACCGAAGTCGAAGAGCTCGTCACGGCACTGCGGCGACAGTGTGAAGTGGAGACGCCCTCCGCAGCCGTTCGGCTACGGAAAGGTCCGGCAGGGACGCAGGTAGCATTGGTTCGGCTATCTGCAGCGGACGCCTCCAAGGTAGTCAAGTTAGGGAGCGTCAAGGTGGGATGGTCGGTATGCCCTGTGGGCATATACGAGCAACCCGAAGCTTGCTTCAAGTGCCTGGAACCGGGGCACAAGCAATGGGACTGCAAAGGCCCTGACAGAAGCAATCTCTGCCGACGCTGCGGATTGGAGGGACATAAGGCACAATGCTGCACTAACCCTCCCAATTGTTTGATTTGTTCCAGCAAAGCTGTGAATAGCAAGCACCCCATGGGGGGTTCGATGTGCCCGGCGTATAAGCGTGCTGTAAAATCACAGTGCAGGTAACGCAGCTGGCTTGCTCGGCCTCGCCCGAGTGTTTGGTGAGCGCAGGTTTAGAGGAAACGGCGGAACACGTGTTGTCCGTGTGCTCACGTTTTCGCGCAATGCGTGCCACATGCTTGCCACATGGTGTCTGGATACTACCCCGGACAACCTAGTTCGGAGAATGTGTAAAGATGAAGTTGGCTGGAACGCCGTTTTATCGGCTATCGCCCAAATCGTCTCGGAGCTACACAGAAGGTGGCGCGTGGACTCAAGCGATGGCTAGTTCAGGCGCAAATAAGAGGTGGTCCAAGGGATCGGAGTCGGCTTCATGGGTCATACCGGTGGTCATGCTCTGTGGTCGAACTCGATCCTTTCATCGAATAAGTGGCCACGCATGGTATCGTCGCTTTCGCGGCGTCGGTCAACCGGGCGGGTTCCGAGCCCGAGGACGGAAAGGGGTCCTCGTCAAGGCTGGGGCAGACGTAGGCACCGCGTCGGCAAGTCCCTCTATGTGCTGGCGAATAGGCCCTGTGTGGCATTGGACAGGCCTATAAACATGAACAAGCCTAATATACCTCTGCTCCTCAGTCAGATGACAGATGACAGCAGCCATCGTACGAGATACACTTTTACGGACGGTCAATCCTAGTGAGTCGCGAGTGTAAGCAATGCAAAATATGATGGGTGATTGTTATGAGCGATGTTGAATTGCACATTTGGCGATCCTGCCAGGAGTGTGTACCAACGTTGCTCGTGAAATCACCCATCATTTTATGTAGAAGTGTTTCGAATGCATTTCTCGGGGAGCCGAAAAACAGGTAAAGCGGCGGATTTTTTTGTTCACACTGGTAAGAAGTTATGTCAAAATAATTGGACGTCGATAACTCCGAAGCTTTGTTATTGTGAAATGAACGAAATAAAAACAAAAACATTGAACGCCATATTGAATAAATGATGGGTAGATGAATTGGCCACCTCTTCAATCCCCTGTGTCAAATACAGTGGTTTTTGTGAGACTTACTTCCGATTCGTTAAACGGAGTTTATTGGATCCGATCACGTCAATTTGATTTGTTGATGGTTTACATCAAGTGTATGACGTGCGCAAGATATTGTCGGCGTAGCACCAACTTAGAATTCGGAAGTCGGAACTTCCGAACCGAACTTTCTTCCGAAGTTTTATCTATCAAACTAATTGATGCGTTGTTTAGCGCAGCTTTAGACAAATCTAGCGCACTACTTCCGAAGTTGGGAAAGTTGCCTGTATCTGGAGAAAAGCCCAATTTCGGTATAAAAAAGCGTTCTAACTTTGTTCCGGAAAGACAATAATTAAGTCGAATGATTAAGCTCCGAACAAGTTGCCCTGTTTTCCCCTTGTTGTCAGCTAAGCCAACACGATTCAGTATAAGTATAGATTTTTTCTAAATAGAAGTGTGATTATCGATACACACGAAAAAAATGTTTGGTAAAACCGAAAAAAGTAATAACGAATATAGGAGTGATTTTCTGTAAGTAGTCTGAAACTTTACAATACACCAATGAGAAATGGTTATTCCATAATTAACAGTTTACAAGTTTTTATTTTTTTAACTAGGGTAACTGTGCCAGTTATTTATAGCCAAATGTTCATCCAATCAAAACCATAGAAATAAAAAGAAATTGGTTGGTTTAATATTATTTTTGTGATTCTTTTAGCAGTGTACACTGTCGATAGCAAAAAGATCCGATGAAATTGGTGCTTTATTTCATTGTTCCAAGATGAGATGTATTCACATATAGTACGATGCAACATTTCTCCTATGTGTTATAATTTCAGTGTTGTCATTTTCAAACAAAATGTTTCAAAGTTTTCTTTTTGATTACAATAGCTTTATTTATCAAGAACACGCAATAACAATCGCACTTGTATCTAAATATATTGAAATGGAATAATGCTGTGATAGAAAATTCCTATAACATCGCGTGAATTAAGTTAATTGCAATTGATTAGCAATATTTCGATTAGGTGAATATTGTTGATGGCTAATATTGTTATGACTCACCAATAAATTGGAGTTCTGTTTGAATGTTTTTGATCTATCATTAGAAAAATATGTGGACGCGATGTAAAAGTTCATCAAAAAGAGTTTGATTGGTGTAGCTGTAGATGTATTACAGTTCTGCGTGAAAAGACGCCCACATTTAAGTGTTTCTTTCTCTGCGTTGGTGTGACGCTCGCAAGAAGAATTGTGTTATTGTGGATCGTAATTATCACAATTCTGCGTGGGGGGACACCCGCATTCAGTAGATTCTTCCTCTGCGTTGGTGGGACGCCCGCAAGAAGAATGGTGTTATTGTGGATCGTAATGATCACAATTCTGCGTGGTGGGACGCCCGCATTCAGTAGATTCTTCCTCTGCGTTGGTGGGACGCCCGCAAGAAGAATGGTGTTATTGTGGATCGTAATGATCACAATTCTGTGTGGTGGGACGCCCGCATTCAGTAGATTCTTCCTCTGCGTTGGTGGGACGCCCGCAAGAAGAATGGTGTTATTGTGGATCGTAATGATCACAATTCTGCGTGGTGGGACGCCCGCATTCAGTAGATTCTTCCTCTGCGTTGGTGGGACGCCCGCAAGAAGAATGGTGTTATTGTGGATCGTAATGATTACAATTCTGCGTGGTGGGACGCCCGCATTAAGTAAATTCTTCCACTGCGTTTGTGGGACGCCCGCAAGAAAAATGATTTTATTGTGAATCCGAAAGGTCAAATCTACTCGAAAAGTTTGATTTGATTAAAAACTGTTTATCGATACCAGTCCAGTTACGGTTTTTTTGGTTTCATGTCGCTGGTTGTTTGGCATATACAGATGCACAGTTCAATAGACGTGTGCTTAAATTACAGGCAGAAGTAGTAGTAGTGATGATTTGTATTAATAGGGTACAGTCGATACGTCATTACTCGGGAATGTCTTGAGAGTGATTTTCCATATTTAGATTTGGCACCCATAACGGTGTATCCAATAATGTGACGAAAGTGATTGTTTGCTGCAAGATGGCCTTATATCATAGTGGAAGAGTCATCCCATTGTACATTTTATGTCGGAATTGTTGTTTTTTTTCCCTAAAGTATAAGATGCCAGCTATTTTTTTAGAGAAAGGGGGAGATGTGTGGCATTGGACAGGCCTATAAACATGAACAAGCCTAATATACCTCTGCTCCTCAGTCAGATGACAGATGACAGCAGCCATCGTACGAGATACACTTTTACGGGCGGTCAATCCTAGTGAGTCGCGAGTGTAAGCAATGCAAAATATGATGGGTGATTGTTATGAGCGATGTTGAATTGCACAGGCCCTATCGCAGAAAGGTCAATTTGGGGTGCACGCAGCATCATCATTCTTGATACCAGTCGTGCAGAGGGAAGCAGGAACGAAGTCGACCCTTCCCACCTTCCGAGGACATAAGGCGTGGTAAGGCCACCTGAAAAGCCGGCAACGCGCTGGCACGATACCATGGTGTTCTTCTAAAAAAGCGAGTTACGATGTTCGGTGCTGCAAGGACACGCAGCTAACCTCGAAGGTGCGTTGTGCACTGGCCCCCCTTTGAAGCATTACTTTCTGGTTGTACCGAACGGACTATGGTCTTGGCGGCAATGGAAACGGTTTAGCGGGTCGGGGATGTAGTCCTGCCTCCCTCGTTTGCTGTTGGAGGTGATCCCTAACCCCGCAGTTCCTGGACAACCCAGGATGTCTGTTGAGCAGATTCCCCCTCCATTGCTTAGGAAGAAAAAAAACATAATAGACATCACCTCAATTTGTCGAGCTGAGTCGATTGGTATATAACACTATGGGTCTCCAAGCCTATCTATCAAAAGTTTAATTATGAAGAGATCATATATCACTTATCGTTGCGATGATTTTTGCAATTAATTAATTTTCTTTCAACATTAAATTAACATTTCCGCTCGTGAAACTCGCATGTAATAGAGAAATCAACATACGAGCGCAGCCTTAGATGATGAGGCCTCTTTTACGATTCGTATGGTGGACATATGATTTATGAATGAAATTTAGACATTGGATTCATCTTTAATTTCCAACAGAGCGTCTTACACCTAACCAGTGGATGTCAGATTTTAACACAGTTCTGTATTAAAACCTTGTAGAATTTGTATAAAATTTCAGCATTTATAATTCCAATCAATATTTTACCACACGATGTTACTCAGAAGTAAGGAATTCTAATTACGTAGACGATAATTAATTTACTTTAATACTTTAATACTAATCATATTAGTATCTATTCTAGAAATTTCCTTATAGATTCCGTTGCCGTTATTGAAATTACTAACCTAGATCTGGCTCAATCCCCTCGCAAACATCGGGCATAATCAAATTCAAATCTGCAATGGGTATCCAAACTCGTTTCACACTGCACACCGTCGACGCCGCGCAAAAACTTTCCAAGTCATGCAACCCAAGCCAAGGAAGAGAGATACCGAACTGCATCTGCATCCTTCCCACCGCAGCAAAAGCCTCCACTAAACTGCTTAGGCGTACCTACTTTAGAGTGGCGCAAAGTTTCAAGTTCAACGTCCGATTACTAACCGTGTGCCATTTCACCGAGAGCCAGTTTTTTCTTATTTGTAACGCCAACTACGTGTGCGAAAGGCCATAAGTTCGATAGAAGATCCGGATCCGGCCGAATTTCGCATGTCAACTGTCTCAACTCGCTTATTGAGTCATTGCTGTCTGAAACCGAAATACTGCTGCTTAATCTGATTTAAGGCATATTTTTGTTTTGTAAATGCATGGAAAAACATCATAACCACCAGGTGGATTGATGTATTTTTTCATATCCAAAGCATAAACTAAACATAGCCAATGTGAGGTAGGTTCAATTTACCAACGACAGCGAGGAAAAGCGCCACAAATGGAGAAGAAAAGTTCATTCTACTGAACCGTCCCGAGACACCATCAGCGAACGCATCAGTTCGCCACTTCACACTGGTTTCGAAGGGACTAGGTAACGAACATTTTTAACTAGCCTCCAATACCTATTTACTTATTTATCCACTACTGAATATTGCAATTATATTAGATATTGCTGTCCGGGGTTCAATTTTTAAATTATTTAGGAAACCTAAAACCTCCATCGAATACAAGAATTACTTTGGTGTAATACAAAACAATAATCACGGATTGGCTTGTTATTTGCTATTTGACTTGTTCATCCAACGGATGCCACAATTCAAATATTTTTAAATGATTATCTTAATTTCCAAATTTGAATTTATGTTCGTTTATAATGGGGGAATACGCGCTTCCAACTGGAGAATGTCTTGGAAAAATATTAAATTTTCCACACTTTTGGATCATCGTACATCTATGTGGCGACCCTATCAAGTGAACGAGTCTCTTGTTGGTTGGCTGGTTTGAAAGAAAAGTCGCGCGGTTTTCCAAAAGTGCACCTCGCCGGAACGATGCACTTTTGCTGCCGCGCTTGCATGATTGCAACCGGAGAGAGGCCAGAAAAAAAAAGTGAAATTGTTTCACTATCGTGCCAATAAACCGTGCAGCAGAGCGGCGGCGGTTGGATCTCGTGGATAAAGCGCAGAAACCAGCAAATCTATGCGGTTTTTCTTCTTTCTATCGATGGGGCAGATTGGTGAGTGTGTAGATGGAAAGTGAACGATCGGTGGGTGCGGAGAAGCGAAGGGATCATGATATTTTCCATGCTGCATCATTGCATGCTGTTTGGCCATTAAATGTACCGCGCGCGGAGGGGTTGTTTTTGCTTTCAAGATCAAGAGCTATCGTGATGTGGGAGGCAGCCGCATAGCTCGCTAGTGGGAAAGGAAAATGAGAGTGATGTTGGAATATGAAGAAGTTTTGTATTTCGCGAAGGCGAAGTGCTCCACGATCATATTAAAACAGTTTTTTGATAAAAGGTCTAGATGGCAATTGGCAAAGCACCAGCACCCCGCATAACTTTCGTCTCACATAACCTTCCAGGACTCGCACCGTTGTTTAAAGTACAACACCTTCGAATAGCTTTTATAGGTGGTTCGCAACATGTGTGTACTTTGTATGCAGTATTCCGTCGAGTTGAAAATTTCATGTAAGGAGACTCAAGGAGTTAACTATGCAGGTCCCTACGCCTTTCCGCGTTCGACGGATGCAGTTAACATCTCCTCCTAGACTAGAGAGCTTTTGGAAGGCGCACCCTTTTCCTCACGGGCTCTACCCTTCTTAGCAGTGGCCTGCTCCGCTCCATTTGCCGCATTCCTTGCGGCTTGTTGACGACTCCGCTTTGCCTTTTTGGGATTCACGACCGCCGTCCACGGCAGGTCTTCCTCCCGGCGATCCTCAGTTACCCTCTTTGGTGCACCCAACCAGCGGATGGCAGATTTTAATACAATTCTGCATAAGAACCTTACAGAAACTGTATAATAATTTGGCATATACAATTTCGGAAGATTTCAATACAATTTTTGTATTGAAATAATACAGATTTGTATTATTTTAATACAATATCTGTATAATAAGCTTACAGAATTGTATATGCCAAGATTTTTATACAATAATTGTAAGATTTGTTTTTTGGGTGTGGAGGCACTGTTTTCCGATGATCCTTAGGGGCAACTATCCACTCAATCCTCTAGGGACGGGTTTCCGCATCTCTCCTCTTAGGCAGCACTGTAACCCTTTTAGCTACATTCAGGTCCGCCACCTGCGTTACCTTACTTAGCTTCGGAGTTGCACCGCTGAAGGCCATCCGCTTTTGGAGCTCCGCAGTCTGGCTCTCCGCCAGCCGTTTCCCCTCAGTAAGGATTCTGCCTTCTTCCTGGCCTTCACCGCCGACGTCTTTTCCTCAGTAAGAATACGGATCTTATGTTCCGCCTTCTTACTGGCCTCTAGCAAAGTCTTCCACTCCGACTTCGCCGCCACGACTTGAGCGCAGTCAGTACGGCCTCAGATCTTTGCTATAGTTTACGCGGACTAAAATAAAAACTCCCTCTAAAAAATTAGAAATTTTCCATAAAAAATCAAGAAATTGCCAGAAAATAAATCAGGGTATAAGCAATAAATAAATATAAAATTTCCACAAATAATGCAAAATTTCTATATACAATTAAGAGTTTTCCACAAAATAAAAATAAATTAGCACTTTTAAAAGCAAAAATTGCAATTATAAAAAAATATTTTTTCATAAAGAAATTAAAATGTTCCACGTTCCAGCGCCTTCTGGTGACAATGTCATACGAAACGTTGTGTCGTGTAACATGCTCGCAAGATGGTGGTAGAGAAGTTGGGCGATGGATTTTTCAGAAAAATGTTCAAGCTGTTACGTCTGTTTGTCTGTGACTGTACGTTGATTTCTTTATGGGAAAACATTCTCTTACAATTGCAATTTTTGCATTTAAAAGTGCTAATTTATTTTTGTTTTGTCGAAAATTCTCAATTGTACAGTGGGCGCTTTTTAGTTGGGGGTTCGCTAATTGGGGCGAAACCCAATTAAAAAGCAGCTAAACGTCAGAATGAGATGTCAAAAACGCGTTGACGTTTTGTTTCCGTGTTTGGCGGGATCAATATTTTCTGGCGCGTAAAATTTTCCTTTGTTCAATGCAAAAAGTAAACAACATTGACGCTCGTCAAAACACTCCAATTAGCGAACGGCATTCGCTAGTTGGGGTGAGGTCGTGCCCCAATTAGCGAACGGTAACTGTATATCGACATTTTGCATTATTTGTGAAAATTTTATATTTCTTTATTGCTCATACCCTGATTTCTTTACTGGCTATTTCCTATTTTTTATGGAAATTTCGCATCTGCAAAATTCGTATACAGGTTTTGGTAGATTCTCTTATACAGAATTGTTAGAAAATCTAACAACCGCCGGTTGGGTGTATGCACAGCTGGACTAGACGTACGATGGATGCCCACTGCGGAAGGAAGGGAGGAAATGTATAGACTGACCATCGGACTGGATAGTCTGCATAGTGGATCGAACTGCAACGGCCAACGATCTGAAGCACTTTCATCCCCTGCAAAAATATCCACAAAGCCACATGGAGATCACCTAACCAAGAAACGGAAAACCAAATCGACCACCTTCTTGTCGACGGTTAGTTATTCTTCAACATCACGAACGTCACCCTGTGCGATTATTGAATTCGACCACTACTTCGTTGCAGTATGCCTGCGATCAAAATTCTCAACGGTGTACAAAAGTGTCGAAGTCGAACGCCGCGTCTAAACATTGAGCGGCTATAGGACGGTAGACTAGTCCAAGACTACGCGATGCAGCTTGAAAGGGTACTCCCTACGGAAGAGCTGCTAGGCGCAGCTTCTCTCGACGATGGCTGGAGAGATATTCGATCCGCCATTAGAAGCACCACAACGGCTGCATTTGGGACGATGTCCCCGGATCAGATAAACCACTGGTATAATGACGAATGTAAGCAGCTACAGGAGGAGAAGAATGCAGCATGGGTGAGATTGCAGTGAGTGTGAAGTGATCAAGAGATGACGACAGCACAGACAAACAGACGTAACACTAAAGAAATTACCGTCAATCATGACTTCAACGATCAATTTGCATATGATTGATTGCGCGTTTCTCGACTAGAGGCGCTAGCGTCGTAACTCTTCAAGTTTGACATTACACTCCAGCGCCTTCTGGTGACAATATCGTACGAAACATTGTTTCGTGTAACATGCTCGCAAGATGGTGGTTGATAGATAGAGGATAGAGGATAGATAGAGGAGTTGGACGATGGATTTTTTCAAAAAATTGTTCAAGCTGTTACGTCTGTCTGTGACGACAGCATCACAAAGAGCACCTGAACGGCGTGTGGCAGACAACGATAGCGATTTAATGCTGATGAAACCATGAGGAGATTAGCGGGCTGAAAAACACAAAAAAATACCTGGGGAGAGCTGTTTAAATCACCACCACCGATGGCTAGAGCGCTTCACAGGGTAATTACCAAGATTTGGGAGGAGGATGTTCTGCAGGAATGGAAGCTGTATCCCATATACAAAAAGGGCGATAAGCAGGATTGTAGCAACAATCGCGCAATTGCTTTGC
Organism: Armigeres subalbatus; assembly: GCF_024139115.2. Taxonomy (NCBI): domain Eukaryota; kingdom Metazoa; phylum Arthropoda; class Insecta; order Diptera; family Culicidae; genus Armigeres; species Armigeres subalbatus. The sequence continues at coordinate 57,988,679 of NC_085140.1, forward strand.
TGAACGCTACAAGGTACGTCTCACTTAGAACGAAATGCAATCATCGTCTCAAAAACATAATCGCCCAACGCTAAATGCCCTGCACGCCCGTTTCAAATCACTCAGAGACTGAGTGAAATTGTATTGCCGTCTCTTTTTCCTCACGAAAATTGAGTAACTTTTCCGTGGGAAAAAAAGAGACGGCAATACAATTTCACTCAGTCTCTGAGTGATTTGGTCAAGCAGCAACCAAATGGCAGTAGTGTGCAAACGTCAAACTCAAGCAAAATCGATGGAAGTGCCATCGGTGGCCGATCCATCTACCAAAAATATGAATCCACCGTTAAAAAGGTGAATGATAAAACATGTGTTGAGAGAGTCGTCTGTTTCTCTGTGGTAAGAAGATCGTCTTTGCACAACACTATATAATCAGAAATTTATTTGCATGGGTTTTTGAAAACAGCCGTGTACCGAAGGGATCAATCAAGGTAACTCATTTAGCACTCACCGCATCAAAACAACGGCGGCACCACAGACAAACAGACGTAACACTGATGAAATTTCCATCGCCCATGCTTTGAACGGTCGTTTTAAACTAAACTGATTACTCGTTTCACACCTAGAGACGCGCGCATCGTTTACCGTTGGATTTGACATCTCACACTAGCGCCTTCTGTTGACATCTTCTTCTTCTTCTTCTTATTGGCATTACATCCCCACACTGGGACAGAGCCGCCTCGCAGCTTAGTGTTCGCTAAGCACTTCCACAGTTATTAACTGCGAGGTTTCTAAGCCAGGTTACCATTTTTGCATTCGTATATCATGAGGCTAGCACGATGATACTTTTATGCCCAGGGAAGTCGAGACAATTTCCAATCCGAAAATTGCCTAGACCGGCACCGGGAATCGAACCCAGCCACCCTCAGGATGGTCTTGCTTTGTAGCCGCGCGTCTTACCGCACGGCTAAGGAGGGCCCTATTCTGTTGACATTGTCGTACTAAATAACATTTCGTGCAACATGCACGCGAGATGGTGATAAAGTAACTGGGCGATTAATTTTTCAGGAAACTGATCTAACTGTTACGTCTGTTTTATAATGTTTTATAATACAGTATATCACAGAGAACAGACATGGAGGCTCGAACAAAATTTCTTGCAAAACATGTGTAAACAAACACACCGAACCTCAACGCCATCGACGTCGACGTTGCAACTCACAATCTCATTTTGACAACACGATGGCGCTGGTATGCTCTTGTATGCATAACAACACTAGCGCACAGTGGCATTTTTTGATGACGCTAGCGCTGATTACGCACGGGATAACGGCGACATTCCAAACTAATTTCAAAATGAACAGTAAAAAGTTATCACAACATGGCGAGTGTAGCTTCAACGTCTGTTCTCTGTGAGTATATGTTAAAGATATTTTAGTTACCAGATAGAGATTGTCGCCACAGAGAAACAGACGTCTCACTCAGCACATGTTCCATCGTTCACCTTTTTAACGGTTAATTTAATTTTATGTAGGTGGTCAATCGGTCACCGATGGCGCTTCCATCGATTTTGCTTGTGTTTGACGTTTGCGCACTACCGCCATCTGGTTGCCGCTTGACCACACACAGTGATTTTAGCATTGGGGGATAATGTTTTCGTGACGATGATTTTGATTGCATTTTGTTCTAAGTGAGACGTCTGTTTCTTTGTGTTGTCGCTGTCGTCGCTGTCCGGAACATCTTTTGCTGGCGAGGATAGGGGAGCTAAATGTCAAAGAAGGAAAATCCATACGATTTGACAGCTTGGTACCCAACATGTTCCGGACAGCAGAACAAAGGAAACCGAAGCGACAATCTTTATCTAGTAACTAAAATATCTTTTGTTTATACGCCTATAAGCCATTTTATGAAAAGCTCAAATGACAGGAGACCTAAAACTAATATTTACATTTTACAAGCAGTGATTCAAATCGTTCGGGGCTATCAGTTTGAATATGAATCTGAAACCATAATCACAGAGAAACAGACGTCTCACTCAACACTTGTTCCATCGTTCACCTTTTTAACGGTGAATTCAAATTTTTGTAGGTGGTCAATTGGCCACCGATGGCGCTTCCATCGGATTTGCTTGTGGTTGACGTTTGCACACTACCGCCATCTGGTTGCCGTTTGGCCACACACACTGCATTTAGCACTGGGCGATAATGCTTCCGTGACGATGATTTTGATTGCATATTGTTCTAAGTGAGACGTCTGTTTCTCTGTGCCATAATATTCCCAGCAGCTGTTCTAGTTTCATTTTTTATACCAGTCAACTGTCAAAAAAACAAAACTGGTATATCGCTCCATTTTATTTTCTACAGATTTGAACCACAAATGAATCACGAGAATCAAATATTTTTCAATTTTTTTGGTGTATAAACGTGTCATTTTATCTACGGATCAATCCGCTTTGCAGTTACTTTCTTGGCAGCAACATAATGATATAATTAAATTGAAAATTTGAAAAACATGAATAGAACACTGCTGCGGAAACCAGCGAGTTTGTTCTACATATTTTGCTCCAGATTCAAACTAGAATAGTGGTCGAAAATTTGAAATGAAACTAAATCACTCCTGATTTCACTCTAAGTTTTAATAAGCCATTTTACGAGACAGATTCGATCAGCTGATCGAAATTTTGAGTGGACGGCTCGGTCTTTGTTTTGGTCGTTTTGGTAAATTTGCATGCAAACCATCATCTCTAGCGCGAGATCTGTTAGTTCACCTAGTCACAACCAGAGCTTCGCAGCTCAACCATATTGTATTTAATTCTACCTCTGACTACCAGGTAGACCTGTTGTATTCCACATTCCGCATGTTCCTCTGGCACAGCTCTATGAACTTTAAAACTGTCAGTCAGGTTGATGTCTTTCGAAAGCAAAAGTTGATCGTCATCTGCAAAAATAGCACGCTCTTCTAGTTAGCTGCGTGAAAAAGTTCCAAACATCGTAAAATCAATCTTCAAATCGTACCAAAGTGCTGGTAATTTGTAGCCGGTAGTACGTTTTACTCGAGGTAAGTGGAAAATGTCTCCTACGGATGAATGCTTGCTGGAAAACTGATGAAGAAAAGATTTGCCTTCGTGGATACTTCGACGCAGTTAGTGAAAGGCGGTGCTACGCCCCGACAGCCATTTTGAAATTTCGGTAGTGCAAAATCAATATTCGAGTCCGAGTGTTTATTCTCCTTCGTTTGACTATCTCATGATTATTTGTTCAGTTTGTTCATGTAGAAAATAATAGGTACCTATTAAAATATTTTATAGTCAGGAATAAAAATCAATAATTGCTGATATAATAATCCGCATTCCACAAATGACGTAGTTGCAAATTGAATTAACATATTGAATGTTTAGTTCCATCCGGTAACGAATGGATTTTGTACTGTTTGCTTTAAATTCAATACATAAACTAGCACTATCTGCTTTCCTGTGAAATAAAATTTTAGTATGATTAAATAAACTAACCCAACATCTGACGTTTTGTTTTAGCAATCCAAACAACATTTTATAGCAATGGCACGCTATCGCGAGTGGGACCTCCAGTGCAAGGTCTACGTCGGTAATCTGGGATCGTCCGCCTCGAAGCACGAGATCGAAAGCGCCTTCGGAAAGTACGGCCCACTGAGGAACGTCTGGGTGGCTCGCAACCCGCCAGGTTTCGCGTTCGTCGAATTCGAGGACAAACGGGACGCCGAAGATGCAGTTCGATCGCTAGACGGAACGTAAGTTACTCCGCAGAATGGGAGGGGGGAAATACGTGGTGGATCGTAATAATAATGAGATGTTTTATGCTGCTCGATAGGAGATGTTGTGGAACCCGAATCCGAGTGGAGATGTCCTCTGGCCGAACCCGCCGCGATGACCGCAGACGGCCGCCCCGCCGTTCGTACAGGTAAGCTCGCTCGTTTTCAAATGCAATAGTCGCCGTTCTCTGTTTAAAAAACAAAAAATAGAACACTCGTGATTGATTACTTTTGCTCTCCTACCTACGTACTCGACAATTTTACACCTGTTGACCGTTTGTGTATAGCCTTTTTCGCATTAAAAATAGAACAATATTTTTATCTACCGATGGAAGAAATTTGCAGCCGATTTGCAAATTTCTGACATTTCTATGACGTATACTTAAAGACGGGATGAATTTTGACAAAATATATTTGTTTTATGCTATAAAAATTTGAAACAGTACGATCTTCCATTCATTAAAATTATAATCGTAAAAACTTTTGAGAAAAGTTCAATTATACTCACTGTGCGATGGACTAATTTTCTATAATATTTTTTTAATTTAAACCCTGCCTTCCCAAATATACGCATTTTTGTAAATTTTTGATTATACAGGCTGATAAAAAAGAAGATTAATTGAATTTGTTTGGCGCTCAATTTTATAATCTTATTATTAATAGTGGAAAATCGTACTGCATGACTGCACGAAACATTAATTGCATGATCATATTCTCATTCATCTATTATACTCCATTTCCACGGACTGTTCTATACCTTTGACAAGTTCTTAGATTTATTGTCTGTCATTTATTCCTTTATTTCGACCTCCTAAATTTTAATCAAAGTTGTAAAAAATGCCAATATTTTTAACCTTCGGTGATCAACCAAATTTCAGGGCAAGCTCTTCTATGAAAATCTGCGTCAGCAACTTTCGCCACAGAACTTCATCTAATCAACCTTCTACTAGTAGTTCGCCCGTACTGACTAGCGAATGCATCAAATCCACCACCAAAACCACCACCACCACAGCCATCACCACAACCAACCAAATCACCACCACCATCACCGCCAAAGAAACCTCTTCAACCTCTTCGATCTCTTCTAGACTTGTTCGCTTTCTCGCCGTGCAAGCTCTTCAAGTAGTCTCCCATCTACTGCCAAAAGTGCAACCGCCTCAACCGTCACCACAAACATCACTTCTTCTACCGCCACAACTACTGCAATCGCCAACGTCAGCACTTCAACAACTGCTGCATCGTTCGACGACATCGCTGCTGCTGCTGCCGCTGAAAACAAGCTTCTCAACTTGCTCTCAACCGCAGCAACAACAACCACAACGACGAAATTTATTGAAATTTATTCTTCCGACCTGAGGGAAAGCGGACATCCCTTTCAACCGGGCGGAACCTAATTTTGCTTGGGCCACACTACAAGCAACACTTCACTGATCGGTGAGCACACGCCTTTGAACGGTGTGCTGAAAGCAAACTCGATCCTTCGATGGACACCTTCGCGCGGTTGTGCGACCAATCAACGATCTTCCCCACCTCCGAAGGCGAGCTCCGACGATCTTCCGGGTTTCTTCTCCCAACTGTCAACCGCACGTCTTTCTTCATCCACCACGACCGTCCGAAACCGAGCGCTACCAACTCTACGGCTACTCATCTCATCAGTCTTCCGAATTGCTCTTCCTACTACTCTACGACACCATCGTGACAGCCCTTCTACTACTACTACCACCATCACCACAAAAAAAAACACCAACCACCAGCCACCTATAATACTACCGCTTCTAGTATCGAAATGTGTAGTGCGCCAAAGCAAATCGCTATCTGCAATCGACCACGCGCCCTTCTAACTCCGCGTAACCATCCGTAAAGCGCATAAACAAAAAAAAACCAGCGCTGTAGATAGTCACCAGCACGTCCAATTTGTGGTCGTCATCCGTCGTCGTCTTCAAATCCTGGTCATCATGGTCTACACCACCAAATCAACCAAGCAACCAACATCCTAGCTTTTTCGAAAAGAGAGAGAGTTTCGCCACAGGCCGTGTCCACCACAACACACAAAACCAAACTGTATTATGCCTGCGACCCACACACTCGTCCCTTGGAAAAGGTAGGATGAATTGTAAATTCCTGTATTTTTCTTATTTATTTATTTTTTGTTCATTTCTTTCATGTGACCGATTGCGATTTTCTTTTATAGCAGTTTACAAGCGTTGTTTTGCTCTTTATTTGTTAATTGTTTTCATTTATTTTTTGTTAATTAGAAGTAGTTTAGAAATGATGACCGATGGCGTATTTCTTTACGCAATGTTTGTAGTTCGTTCCAATTTCTCTCCGATTCTAACAATCATCTGGTCATTATCTAATACCCAAATAGAAAACTCGGGCTGGTAACTTGATTTGGCAATCTTTGAGGGAAATCAAATGTTTAGAATTGTTTCTTTTTGTGATACCAAAACTTTGGTATTTCATGCAATGGATTATCTTCTTGAATTATTTTTCAGTAGTTTCGTGGTATCACAAACAAACCAATACTTCTAATTCGACCAATATCAGCGCAGTGTCTCTCCATTTCTGACAACACTTCTGTTAGTTGCTTTGAATAATAGAAATACCTACGCGTGAAATCAACAAATTGTTGTCCAAAACGGAAATGGCAATTCATTTGTTTGGGTTTGTTTAAAAACCGACTACATATATCCCCTATTTTTGTTTACGGACAACTAAAAGTGTTTTTGAACGTAAACATGAATACGGGCATTAAATTAGCTGAAATTATATTAATCGAAATAATCCATTATTACTTAATCTTTTTCCATAGTTTCTCGCTATACTTTTTGAGCGACCACCAGCCTTGAATGGTTAATTTAAATTTTCAACTCAATCTGTTCATCATCCAGTAGCATTTCTTGTATTTTACTCCACCCAAATCACATAAAGTCGCCTTCCAACGGTTCGCCTTTTCATCTTTCGTCAATTGTGTTACTGCCGTTAAGATTATTGACTGCATCTACAGCTATTTGTGTGACGCAATTAAACGATCGATGAGCCTCGATCGCAATATCAGCCCAGCTTTAACCAATCTGCATCCATCTCTCATCATCCCATCAAAATCGACGACACATCACACATCTATCTACAACAACACACATCTCTACCCCAACGAGACTCTTCTTCCGCCCGACAACCACCGAAAGCTGAACTACAGCAGCGCTCGTGCATCGACACCATTGTCCCGTTCTTCTGCCCGTCAGCTCACCTACAGAATCGTTTCGACGCTCATGATGCCGCTCGTCAGCATTCGCCAACTTTTACCAACTTCTACAAATCTGCTAGCACTTTTCTTCCTGTACCAACTCGTGCGACGGGAGCCAATCCACCATAAACACGCGAGATCACCTTGCTCTTACCGCCCACTTGCCCGGAAGCGATTTCCAACATCTTCTGGACCAACATCAGGCTAGCACTGAACAATGACTTCCGCGAACGCCGCCTCCGAAAGCTATGATCAGACCCCCACCCGCCAAGGAAGTCCTCGTTCGGTATCGTCGAATGGTTCCACCGCTTCCCAGTTCCCCGACAACTTCTCAGCCATGTTGGCCAGCATCGTTTGCCGCGCAACCACCATCTCCAATCGACTCCAAATCCGCTTACTACATGTGCTGTACGTTCTGCTCTTCTTTTCAACCAAATCTACAGATCCCGTTCGCCGCGCCGTTCCCGATCACGCTCCCGCAGCATGAGCCGTGAACGCGACCGTGACCGTCGAAGCCGCAGCGGATCCCGCGATCGTCGCTAGTGGGCCGGTTTGGCGCAGCGCATTAACAGATGATGAGGACGACTTTCCGCCAGACATGAAGTAATTATATTTGAGTAACTTTTAACAAACACTTGCAATAGAAAACAACAACAGTGACGAAGATGATGAAATAAAGTTCAAATAATATTAAATTAAAACAAAAATGGTAGAATCACCAACACTCGGAAGCTTTCGGATTCAGGAATGAAGTCGGTCATCATTCTTTGTATAATTGTATGCAAACACATTTAATAGTTTTAAGGTCGAAATACATAGGTAATGTATGTATGAACACACCAACCCCTACTTTCGAGTTTAGTGTCGTTAGAGATAGAACACAGGCAGACAGGGATTCACTCATGCTTGGCAAGGTCTTCAGAGCAGGAATTTGAATTCGTAACTCAGAAAGGATGAAATGTAAGACAAGATAGCCCTAGAAGCAAGAATTTAGCCGGAGTTCAGGACGGAGGAGACACAAATTTTAGATTTGGAATTCTCTCACGCGGTAGGAAAGGAGACGAGTAATCCTTTTGATTAGGACAACGTAAATGTATTTTTAGTTTTTGCAAGTTACATATTATCTAAATATAAAGTGAGATACAATACAATAACGTGTACTCGAAGACGAACTTTTTTTTATCACAACGAAAGAAATATCCATCATGGTTTCCCCTTTACGAACGATGTTTAGGATGTTGCTCAAAGAGTGTCATTTGGCTGTATTTCATCGTCCGTATTGTTGTAGGTCGTCTCCATGACGAGGCGATCGTTGGCCCGAGCTGCGTTGTTGATATCATCCATGTCTTCATCATCTTCATCGGAGTTATCCGAATCGTCACTTTCGTCGTTTGCTGTAAATAGGTAATTAAGGAAATTATAAGTCTTAAACAACATGAATAGTTGTGCGCAAAATTTAGACAAGCTCGGTTTCCATACAAAATGGCCATGTAGATATCTTGATTTTTGGCGATTAGATTGGGCTGGTTTTTTGTCAGCAGGCCTAAAATGACTTGAATTTTTATTCAATGAATGTTACATTCATGCATATATTCTGCTTATACGCATTTCCGTTGGAAATAATTCTGTTGGAAATAGATCTATTGTATGGAGCCCCATAAAAAAGTGAAAGATTCGGAGCTCAAAATCAATAGAGATGTATACTGCCATCATACGCATATTTGTCCCATGTTTGCTGGGATTCCCTATATACATGGGATAGTTATGCGTATAACGGCAATATAGAATTCACTCAAAGATCGAATGTTCAAGTTGAAAACATGTGCCTAGTAAAATCATAGCCACATCGAATAGCTACGAATGTGACCAGCAAGCGTCCTGCGAAACACATGTAGCCTATCTGGATTGCGTCACTGGATTGAAAGTGGATTCTCCAAAAGTGCATTTCGCATAGATCTTGGCCCAAAAAAAACTTGGAAAATGTTCGTAAGGCTGTATGAATTGTAATAAATTTGTAAAACGAAGTTGAAGTTGTACTCATTTGTACACTACAGCAGCGTCCCGCGAAACGTGGGACGTCTGGTTACATTATACTAAGGTAGAGTTTTCCGCTTATATACCCGAACATTCTAATTCATGCATCATAGATTAATGTTTTAAAATTTATCAACCCTTAAACAAAACAAAAATTACCGTCTTCATCTTCTGAGTCCATGTTATCGGTATGTTCGTTGACGTTTTTCCCGATCGGTACCAAATCTGCACCTATCTGCTGAATTCGATTTATCTAAAAAAGAGGAAGTGATATATGGAACCCAGTTAGGAAAGTCGCGAAATTCTGTACAGTTCAATAAAATATCCATATAAATATGTATGTACTGGATCACATCCGATTCCTCGCAGAAGAACGTACCCAATCCTGATTCTCCGTTTCCATTGCATTCACTTCGGCGTCTTCGTCGCAGCATTCGTCCACCGCAAACCACAAACTGTTGGCGACGGCTGGCCTTAGCGTCGGGAAGAACGGAAGCATTCGGAATTATTTACAGTTAAAGCGGACCACAAATAAATCAAAATCTCTTCCGTAAACCGTCGGAAAATCTCGCCCGACTCGAGAATTCGAAATCGATGATAATAAAATAAACAAATCGCATTTGACATTTGCGACCAATTTGACATAACAATGATTGACAGCATACGAGGTTACCAGCTTGCGCATGCAGCGGACACAGGGATGCCAGATCCAATTTTTAAAAGTCTGTATCAATCTCAGCAAAATGTCTGTATTTGTCTGTATGGATTGGGTACAGGTACAGGTACAGTTCGCTAATTGGGGTTTTTCTAGTTGGGGCGCTTTTTAGTTGGGGGTTCGCTAATTGGGGCGAAACCCAATTAAAAAGCAGCTAAACGTCAGAATGTGATGTCAAAAACGTGTTGACGTTTTGTTTCCGTGTTTGGCGGGATCGATATTTTCTGGCGCGTAAAATTTTCTTTTGTTCAATGCAAAAAGTAAACAACATTGACGCTTGTCAAACCGCCCCAATTAGCGAACGGCATTCGCTAGTTGGGGTGAGGTCGTGCCCCAATTAGCGAACGATCACTGTACAGGAATTGGAAAATTGTTAAAAAATCATGCGCTTTTGACAGCGTAGAATATCGAGGTTTCAATAATCAAAAAGTCGGTGTAAGACTTAGTCGAGTCCAAGTACGAGATACTGAAGACAAGTAAGGTTGCTGTTGAGATCGAAATACGTGTTCATGAAGTTACATAATGTAAAGTTACAATCAAGTGATGAAATTAAATTAGATAATACTATCTCGTCTTAGGACAAGTGAAAATATTCCACTAAAAGCTCTGAATAATGTACTTATCAATATGTATGTTGTTACATTAGCATAAATTAATTATCCAAGTAATTTTCTAAAAATTGGGAAGTTGGGAAGTCCAAAAGAGTTCTGTTCGAAGGAGATGCACAGAAGTAATATATCCGTTTAAAAACCCGAAGAACGGAACGGACATCTTTTGGGTTTACAAACGGAGAACCTTCGGTCTTTCAAACTACCCAAGTAACACCAAGCATTACAATATTGCACATATATCAATCACAAATCGGCATGTTAAATGCTAATTGCATTAGATCAGTTTTGACGATGTGAAGTTGCATTTATTTATCAACTGTCAGACAACGCTACTCTAAATCAGCATTACGAATGCAGCGATGCATTACTGATGCTTTATTTCAACATGTCAAAGTAATGAATCATTAGTTCGGTCTTATATTGCGCTTTTTGCACTTTATAAGAGTTCTGCGAGATTTTTTTTCTCAGTCATCTTTTTCTCACACTCAATACACTCAAAAAAGTTTGATTTTCCGTGTATAATATTTGAGTGTGAGTGCCCAATCTGAAAACAAATAGACGTCAAATCATGGCGGGAATCGATTTAGTGTACACGCTTACACGTGACTAACGAGTGATGGGTTATAATTGGGTAAATTTCAGTAACAAAAATCGATCAACCCGAAATGAGAGTGAGTGTGAGAAAAAGAAGCGGGCAAATCACAATCTACACATAACTCTTCAAATTGGTGAAATCGGCAATAATTGCCCTTTTCCACTTTAAGTCAACTTTTAGGGCTGTGTTTCTTTACAAGCCTATATAGCTTCATGGTTACTTGGATATTTTGGCTTCTAAGGCTTTGGTCCGATTCGCGAATTGCAATCAAATTTATCTTTAAAATGACAGTTGACAAATTATTGAAATTTTCAAATAATCCTGCTTGCAGAGCAAGATTACTTTTGACAGATGTTGAATCATTTTTCGACAATTTCCGAATTGGGTTGTTTAGGGGTATATATGTTTTGACATATTCTGAATCTGCATAAAACCCTGAGCCTAACCCCAATTTTTCAGAATTTTTGGAGCCCCGGAACTATTTTTAATTTGCATTTTAAATTTATATGGGACTAAAAATTTGTTCTTATGCTGCATGGGCTAACTGTCATTCTATGAATCTTAGTGTCATTCTATCGATTGAAATGGCTTATTGTTTGCTGTATAAAAATGTAAATAAAAGGTTTTCAAACAAAATAAAAATATGTTGGAGATCAGCAAATCATGTTCTTTATGTCAAACTATAAAAAACCTCATATTTTTCTTTGCTAAACAACCCAATTGTCACTTTTCGGTTTAATTTGATTTTAATTCGCGAATCGGATCAAAGCCTAAACGGAGCTCTTTTTGGGGTTTCAAACCAATACCATTTGCGCTTTCGAACAAAATCCTTTTGGTTTCCGAACAGAATCTTTTTAGGCTTTGCAATCCCAAATATAATCCGTTGTACAGAGACAGAAAAAAATTCAAAAGCCTAGATGGCTCCCACGGAATTCCAAAAGTATTCCTTTTGAAAGTCTAAAAGGAATCCGTATGAAAATTGAGTTCAAAATAATTTCGTTCAGAAGCCCAACAAGGTTCCGTTCGGAAACCCAAAAGAATTCTGTTTTGGAAGTCCAAGAGAATTTCGTTCCAATATATAATAGAATTCCTTCCAGAACCCCAAATAATTTCGTTCTAAAACCCAGAGAAAGGACTTGTTTTGAGATTTTTTTGAACGGATTTCTTTTTGGGATTTTGGAATTCTTCAGGGTTTTCGAATTGATTCCTTTTGCGCTTCCGAACAAAATTCTTTTAGGTCTTCGGTAATAAATTCCATAAGTATTCTAATCGAAATCCCTTATCCAGAAGCAGAAAAAAATTCCATTCACAAGCCCAGAACGCTCCAATCAAAAGTCCAAAAGTATTTCTTTCGAAAGTCCAAAAGGATTCCGTTCGGAAGACCAAAATTATTCCGTTGGAAATTCTAGAATGATTTTGTTCTGAATCCCATCAGAATTCCGTTTGAAAGTCCAAAGAGATTTTTTTTTGCAAAGCCCAGAGTGATTCCTTTCGAAAGCCCAAAAGAACTTCATTCATAAGCTCCAAGGGATTCCTTAAGAAACCTCGGAAGAAACGTTCGGAAGTTGACATAATTTTGCACGGAAATCCGTAAGAACAGATATCTTTTGGGTATCCTAACGGAATGCTTTTGTGCTTCCGAATGGATTAATTTTGGGCTTCTAAATGGAATCTTTTTAGGGCTTCGAATAGAATAAAAAATAACCATTGAAAATATTTCTGTTTGGAATTTTAAAAGGATTCTGTGTGAAATCCAGAATCCCGTTCAGAAGCCTAAAAACCGCGCGCAGAATTCCAAAATGATACCGTTTACCTTATAGAATTCCGTACGAAATCCCCATAACGATTTTGTTTGAAAACCCAAAAAAAAAACAAGGATTCTGTTTAGAAGTTCATAGTTTTTGAAAACCGAATGTCTGTAAAAGTCTGTAACTTTAATCAAAAGTCTGTATAATGTCTGTAATCTGTATGATGTCTGTATGCACGGATAAAATGAAAAAAGCTTATTAGCTTAATATTTATTCCTTTTTATGCTTTTTCAAATTTTAATTGTTGCAAGGATTATTAATAAATTTAGCCTGGGTTGCTACACACAGAAAACAAACATGGTGCTATAGAAAGTTTTGCACTTTCCGCTTAAAAAGTGCTTCGTTCCTTTGAAAATAAAAATGAAATTGGTTTTTGTTAAAGTATTTTCTTCATTTAAAAGTTCATTTTCTCTTGTTCTCAATATGAATTTAAAAGTTCTTCCTTTCCCTCTAAACATTGTAGAACTCTAGAGTGCTTTGAGAATAGGTCGTATGGGCAAAAGAGAGCCTCTCTTCGGTTACATTCTATTTCGATTATCACAAAGCTATACACAAATTTATGTTGGATTTTTTGGCAGATATCTAAAGACAATAACTTTGTCTAGCGTGCTAAAGTGAAAATGTAGCAGAAAATGCTAAACTTGCCGATCTATTAGCGAAAGAGAGCGTGAACAAAGAGAATCTCTCTTTTGCACATACGACCTATTCTCAAAGCAATCTAGAACTGTCAAATCTATGACGATAAACCTTTTGGTAAAAATGAGAGATTTGAAAAATAAATAATTAAGTCCCAAAACGGCATTATGGGCTATCAAGTGGTAAAAAATTACTACATATGTACATATTTGGGTTATCGAACAAATATTTTGAGTTATTTTTTATGTTATTCTTACGTAAGAATAAACACATATAGACGAATCCAAGTAAAAATAAGAAGAAGACACATGACGGTGTTAACTTTGACAGATCCTACAGCACAGCATAGGAAGATCATTTTAAAATGCTTATAATAAATTCCAGATAAAATGTAATTAAAATCTGATTGATGTATGGTACGGAAAAAGTTCCGAACTGTATAAATAATAGATCAATTTTTGGAAAATATACAAAAAATTGAGATAAGCTTCTAAATATTTATTATAAGCATTTTAAATGATCTTCCTATGCTGTGCTGTAGGATCTGTCAAAGTTAACACCGTCGTGTGTCTTCTTCTTATTTTTACTTGGATTCGTCTATATGGAATAAGTCGAAAAAAATAACTAAGCTTATTTTACTTGCATGTATATTTATTTGAAAATATATATATATATATATATATATATATATATATTTTTTTTTTTTAACATATTTTGTCCATTAATTTATGAAAAATTCTCAGTGTTTTTCGCGGTGTGGTATGTATAAAATACAATATTGCCTGATTTTCTCAAAATTGCACGCGGCGAACCCTTCGTGATAGGTACCGCCGCGCTTTCTGCACCCCGTTTACTTGATTCTTATGGGTGAATAGCATTGCGGTGTATCGTTTGGCGCGGCCGTACCTTTCGACAGTCATTCGCCGCGTGAAGTTTTGTGCAAGTACCCATTTGGGAACATTACAAACGCCGCGCAGTGTATCATATCCAGAAAATCTGACAATACTGTTCCCTTTTTGCCACGCATCGCAAACAACAACAAACCAGATTTTTTTTTTGCAACTGAGGTCTGGTGCTGTGCTTATTATTTAATTCATCTTCGTTAAGTGTAAATTCTAGTAAATTTTCTCGAAAGTGAGAACTGCATGAAAGGAAGACATATCTTTTGGCATTATTCGGTTATTTGAGGCTCTTAGAAATATCCCTGAAACGCCGCCAGTATCCAAAGATGCTCCCGTGCCCGCGTAAATTTACTGCTTTGATCATCAGACAAGGACGAGGCCATAATACAATACGCCGAAAAAAACGACCGGGCTCGCGACCGGGACATGAAATCATGGAATCGGAAGGTAAGTCATACTTTAAAACAAGAATAAAAGTGTCTAGTCGGAATTAGAACCCGTGTGTGTTAATTCCAGCCATCAAAACAGTACCCAACTCCGGTGCTTCGAAGGCCGCGACCGAAGTTAGGCGCTGCTTTTGCTGTTCGATATCAGAGCATTTATGGAAGGTTTTTGATATTTTTTACAGATAATATGGTACCGGAACCCATTTGTGTCCGACGAAAACATCATCGTGCATTGTATAAACAACTACCCTGCGAACCCCGACGAATGCATATATTTTTTTCAGCCGCCTTGGCGAATGAGAGCTTGCCGAGCTTGCACTATTTAATAAAGAAATACTTAAAATAATAAAATTCATAAACTTCATACCGACTTAATTTCATTTCAAAGGAAAAGGTGAAAAAGGTAGGGTGTGGGAAGTTCCTTTTTGGGTAAATCATGATTGAAAATACCCCACTATATTTTCCACAGTGAAACCTTTTAAATTTGACAGTTGTGCAATTTTGTTTTGAAATGTTTAAACTTTTAATTTCAGAATGGTATGCAGCTTTTAGGATATGGTTATCGCAAAAGTATGCGTACTTTTATTTTGAACATAAGCAACTCTACGAAAAAGAACCAATGCAACTTTTTATTTTAACCAATGGTTTTTTTAATTATACTTATGGTTTTTCTTTCTGTGTATTTAAGCATTGGTATGATTTTCTGAAATATAAACTTTTAAATGATTAACAAGCTCGCATTGCTACTCTTGAGACTTGAGAAAAATATTCATTATATATTTGTCGCTCATCAAGGTAGGTCGAATCGGTGCCAAATTTCTTCAGATTTTTTTTCAGGTGGTTCCAGCCCATATTGATCGGATTACGGACCTGACCGTCCGCTCCGAGTTCGGCTTTGCGCAGTCAGCGATAAGAATACGAAAAATCGTGTCAGAAACTAATTTCTCGCACTTGTTCTGGAGTTGCACCGAAACGACAAAGCAATCCCCAAGGGGAACGACACGTGTTTTTTTTTCAAGCCGAAAAAGACGGCATATTCTTGTGCGGGTTTTGCTGTCTTACTTGACTGCATGATATCTGCATTGGCAAACGGCATTGGCAAACGGCTTGGAAAAATATGTGTTGTTCTCCCTGGCAATCCAACAATTACAATGTTTCACCCATATGATCCCGCGATAAGGCTGAGAAAAATCGAACCACCATCACCCTCGTTCAAACCCACCATACTTAAAGGAGCTCACTTTTGGTTTTTGTTTTTTTTACGTTTTCATCAAGGTTTTAATCTCGGTTTTATTCCCATGCAGAACCCGGCAAAAATCATTTTCACCGGCGTGACGGCAAAAGCCACTGCTGAAACAACATTCCGTTCTATTTATTTTGAAAAGTCAGATGTCTTTGTTTTGGGATAAAAATCTACTGACTAAATTAATTAACTTTAATCATTATTAGATAAAAAAGGAATAATCCTTCCAATGATTAAATTTATGGTATTCATTCATAGGATTATCGTAGAATTATACAAAGCAATGAGTGGATGGACCGAATATGGTTTTAGATTAGAATTTAATCTTTTTAGCTTTTTAATTTTTATCCGTGTGCAACACCCCCCTGGCGTCCTATACTACCACAAGGGGTTTGACAATAGCCACCATGTCCACGGACGGTAGCTCATTACCGTCCGTTGTTATTGTACGAAAATAAACATTATGTGTTTTGTTTACTATTTGTTTTGGTTAAATCTGAAAATTGTTTTCGAAATAATTTGCAAGATTTCCATCTTTGACCATGGGAATTATGTTATTTGATGATAAAATATAATAAACTAACGAATTGGAGTGAATCGATAGGTGAAATCAAACGCTACACGAAATCATATTTCGTAACTTGTTCTCCCGCTCCGAATCAAACAAAAGATATTATTATTGTTTATACTGTGATGAGCATCACAGTTGAAATGGTTCGGGGATGCAATTCGAACAACATTCAATAGTGAAATTGAAATGAAATAAATGGTGTGCAGAAAGATGTTTTAGGATTATATTTACATGCCCATAATAGCTGGCATTATTTTTGAATAATTTGAAAATATGTAGCCAACAATAGTTTGGATAAAATGTAGTTGCTTGTAAACGCACGATTCGGGAGAAGTACTTTTCAAAATGTATGCTGGACATATTCATGAAGATGTTCGCTACGCTGAAAAGCATGTCTTGCCACGGGGTTGGTGTGCAAGTCCAAATCTAGGAACTTTTTTCAAATAGGCGTAACTGTGTTTGACCTTGAAATTTGAAATGGCTAATACTCTCTCAATTCAGCATATTTCGTTCAGCTAACGGTACTACCAGATAGATCGGAATCTATTCTTCCTGTTAGGCACATAAATTCACCAAAACAGTTTAATTAATGAGCACAGTTGCCGTTCCAAAAATCAAGCTCAGAATCATGTACGCCCATTTGAAAAAAGTTCCTAGAAATGTCTGTATAAATACAGACATGTCTGTATGTCTGGCATCCCTGAGCGGACAACCTGACAGCCTTTCAAAATACACGCGCCCTGCAAATAAATTTCACGTAGCATTTGGGGGATATTTCTAGATTGCTTTGAGAATAGGTCGTATGTGCAAAAGAAAGATTCTCTTTGATCGCGCTCTCTTTCGCTAATATATCGGCTAGTTTTGCATTTTTTGCTACATTTCCACTTCAGCATGATAGACAAAGCTATCGTCTTTGGTTATCTGCCAAAAAAAAAGAAGTAAACTTTTGTATACAGTATCCCCCCGCTGATCCGACAAATGTATGGCCGGACTATCGAGGTTTCTCTCGTTAATCCGACTGTCAAATCCATACAAATGAACCAAAACAAAATCACAGCACAAATTTGAAAACTGACAGCATAATGTGTTTAAATGGGTGTTGATACTTTTTAATCCGGAAAATTCCGAATTAGCGAGATCCGGACTAACGAGTCGTCGGATTAGCGAGGTCCGGATTAACGGGGGGATACTGTAGTTTTGTAATAATCGAAAGAGAATATGTAGATCCAAAGAGAGACTCTCTTTTGCACATACGACCTATTTTCAAAGCACTCTAGATTTATTATTGTCTATCCGGAACAAAGTTATATATATATATATATACCGCTTTTTAAATATATCAAGACAAAATTTTCAAAACGACTTATCTGATTTTGTAAACAAAGATTCAAACGACGATTTGATGAATCTGATAGCTCTCCCACGCAAACCAACACCATCAATAGGTAGTTGAAGGATTCTGCTACCTGTTGATGGTGTTGGTTTGCGTGGGAGAGCTATCAGATTCGTCAAATCGTCGTTTAAATCTTTGTTTACAAAAGCATATAAGTCGTTTTGAAAATTTTGTCTTGATATGTACCGAAGTTGGATTTTTCTCCAGATACAGGCAACTTTGCCAACTTCGGAAGTAGTGCGCTGGATTCGCGTAAAGATGCGCTAAACAACGCATCAATTAGTTTGACAGATAAAACTTCGGAAGAAAGTTCGGTTCGGAAGTCCCGACTTCCGAATTCTAAGTTGGTGCTACACCGACAATATGTAATACAGTATCCCCCGCTTATCCGGACCTCGTTGATCCGACGACTCGTTAGTCCGGATCTCGCTAATAAGCCATTTTATAGAAAGCTCAAATGACAGGAGACCTAACACTAATATTTACATTTTACAAGGAACATTTGCGAAAATGGAATGAAATGATGATGATGATGACGAATTGATGATGGTTTGCATGCAAATTTACCAAAACAAAGACCGAGCCGTCCACTCAAAATTTCGATCAGCTGATCGAACCTGTCTCGTAAAATGGCTTATTCGGAATTTTCCGGATTAAAAAGTATCAACACTTGAGTGAAGCCAAATCTACCTATTGAACTGTCAAACCGTCTACCAACGTCTACCTACCGAGCAAAGTAAACAAATGCTTGTCGGTGAAGCGGAAGTATTGTTATCGCCTAATGATTATTATGGCGAATCAAAACGCATTAATTGAAATGTATTAGATTTGATCTAGAAACAACTTCAAAATACAGTATCCCCGCTGATCCGACAAATGTATGGCCGGACTATCGAGGTTTCTCTCGTTAATCCGACTGTCAAATCCATACAAATGAACCAAAACAAAATCACAGCACAAATTTGAAAACTGACAGCATAATGTGTTTAAATGGGTGTTGATACTTTTAATCCGGAAAATTCCAAATTACGGAGATCCGGACTAACGAGTCGTGGGATTAGCGAGGTCCGGATAAGCGGGGATACTGTACATCAATTCATTCCCCAATAAAGTAGCAACAAGAAACTCACCTGTTCGCACTCTGTGGGTGACCAGGTTATCGAATTAAAAAGCTTTAGAAGTCACTTGATGGGTTGAACAAAAGTGCAAGTTGGCAACAGAATAAGAAGAGCATCATTCAGAATAAGTGTAAGAAGATCCTCTTTGCGTAACTCTATATAATAGACTCTGGAATAGAGCAAACATGGCCATGTGATAAAAAGCTCTTCACGTACCTGCGCAGGATTTTGATGACTCGGTGCTGGCGGGAACGATGAGGCTTTCGTTGTCTCGATGATGGCGACGATTACTTCGAAGATGGCGGTAAAACGATGGCGGTCACCGGCGGGTCCGTACTGCGATTTGGCGCGCAGCGATGGAGATGACCTGTGTGCGATATGGCCGATCTAAAGGTGCGGAGTGAGTGGCGGCTGGAACGGAAGCTCCCGATTTCGATCGGAGAGAGTGTTGTGGCACTTGGCCTGGATTTCCCCGGGACGATCGGCTCCGCCAAATAGAGGCACACGTACCCAAGCGACCCGGCTTCGCGTACCTTTCCGGTTCACCGAGCGGGGCACGGTGTACAAAAATGGATTATTATCGAAGTTTCATGTACCTCTGATTTTTTTCACAGAAAGTTAGGCAAGGTCAACAGAAATGAGGTACGGGGTGTTTTAAAATATTTCATCGGCGATTTTTTGAAAAAAGTGATTTTTATTGTTTTCTTCTCTAATATACCGTACAAAAAGTTAATTGATAACCCAACAAAGGATTAATCATTGTAATTTACCCCTCAAAATTGATTATATACACATTTTTAGCCTTTTTGCCTGTCTCGTATCTATATAGATAACCTATCTTGACAAGGGAATAAAATTTTGAAAAACATTTTTAAAGTTCAAGCGTTCCTGAAGTATTTTTAGTGTTATTTTTTATGTTTTGAAATCTTTGCTGAAACAATAATCTATCTCTGGCATCTATATTGTTCTCTGATGAATATTGTTTTTGCAATTCTATCTTCTGACATTTTTACTAGATGACCTGCCCACTGAAGTGCGCCGTATTTTATAAGATTCAGAATGTTTTCTCCTTTGATGATGGATTTTGCTTGTAATTCATGCGTATGAGCCACATGTCTTTTTTTGGCATCTCACCGAGTATTGTACGCAGCATCTTCCGCTAGAAAAATCTGAAAGTATCCTAGGCTGCTTTTAACGTTTCATGTCCGTAATTGTCCATCCGAAGAAGAGAGGAATTATAAAAAGCGAATTTCGTTTCCATCTGAGTTATTTTTCTTCACCTGTATTGTACGAGACATAACTTAGACCTAAAACTGGTTATGTACGCCAGAGGTAACCCTATAAAGCAGACAATCTTCATAGAAAACGTCATTGCCAGTGTTTACAGCATTGTTAGTGTTTGTCAGTGTTTGTCAGCATTTCAAAGGTAAATTTTGTTCATACATATCCCCTTTACTTTCTTAGCACAAACAACACTAAGCTTATCTCTGTCTCTGCATGTAATTATGTACTTCATCTTGGCAGAGCTTATGCATATGCTCCTTGGTTTTGCAGATGAAATTAAGATCCTTAGGAAACAATCGCAGAGTAGTGGTGGAGACTTTTGTCTCACTGAAGATTGAGATGGTGAGAAAGGACATATCCATTCACACTACCATTATGAAGTACACTGTTACGGATAGAAATAGAAATAAGAGGATGTACACGGAAAGAAAAATCATTAGTAATGTTAAGAAAAACATTGGTTAAAATAAAAAGTTGCGTTGGTTCTTTTTCGTAGAGGGTTGGTTATGTTCAAAATAAAAGTATGGAAACTTTTGCAACTACCATGGCTTAAAGCTGCTTACCACTCTAAATTTAATAGTTTGAACTTTCAAATTAAAATTGTAGAAATGTCAATACAAAATTATTACACTGGTGGAAGCAGCATGTGTAAAATTTTAATTCAGAGATTTTTCTTTCTTAAATCCCTCTACTCACCATCTATCGTTTCTTTCAAACCTAATAAAATCGTATTAAATAGCTTTTAATGTTTAATTGCATTTTCAGAATTAATCTGTACTACACGTTACAGCTGCGTCTAAAATGCAAAGGTGGCTGCTTCGAGTAATACAGTTACTCATCGGAGAGCACGTCGTTAGCATGTGGAGATACTGCGCCATCTTTCTTGTCGGCCAGAAGTTCCGACTCATGCGAATTATCTGCAAGGCAAAAAAAAAAGAAAATCTCGCATAAGTATTTATCGTGATGTGTTCCGTTATTTCAACGCTGTTTAATTAGAATTAGTGAACACTGGCACTGCTTTGCATTTCACATTTTTCACGTTATAATTAGGAAAATACGGAAAATATCTACCTTCTTGCTCCGTGAAATAAACGATAGCGTTTTAATGTCGACGACACATTTGCGTGAACTTGATGGCACTTCTGGTTTTGGTTGGCAAAGGCAATCGAATACAACCGAAAAAGCAATATATTCTTCTTCTTCATTGCGGAGACGAGCCAGCCTCGGGCTGAAAGTCTCCTTAATAAAGCCACAAAAAAAAAACAATTCTTCTTCTTCTCTGTTTTTTCAGAACTTTTTGTTGACAGTTGAACAGTTTTTTGATAGTTTAACAGTTTTTGAAATTGAAAAGATGAACTTTTAAAACTACACTCAGGAAAGTAAAAAAACACTTTTGATTGAAATGCATAATTTTCTTTTATTGTTTTTTCACTTTTAATTTTAAGAAAATTTGCAACTTTTCGATTAAAAGTGCATAATTTTTAAAGGTACAATTTTATTTTTTTCTGTGTACAGGAGATAATTGGAGTCGTTGAAGAAATAGTTCACATGGAATGCTTGTGAAATGGGATAATGATCCCTAGTAACATCGTTGTATTTATGTACAATGATTTCATAGCATATCTGACGAGTAAATCGCTATCTTCAAAAACATTATAAAATCATAATTATTACTTGGGTGCAAAAGCGTTTTTTTACAGCTTACCAGATTACTGCTCATAAAAGTATGAATGACCCACACAAATATGGAATTAATCAAATGTAAGATGCAACCGGAAATGGAATTTGCTGTGTATAACTGCATCCGATAGCCTATTTCGGACATGAAGCGTGGTAATTATAAGAAGCAGGCCAGTAAAGTTTTGGGGTTTTCAAGCAAAATGTGCTGCGAACAATATTCGGTAAGGTTATTGTACATGGTATGTACCCCACAAATGATGAGACACTGTATCTAGAGGAAAATATGAACCCTTTAAAATATGGCAGACTGGCAATGGGCTGGTCTCATAGTGCGACTGTTGGAAGAAAGAAATGTGAAAAAAAAGGAAAAGGATGATTATTGCTTAAAAAAATCGAAAATAACGCAGAAAAAAATAAAAACGTAGTTTAGGAAGGCTTGAATAACACAAATTGATATTTTTCAAATATTTAGATCTATTTCAAGATAGGTTTTCTACTCAAAAAAGTCTACAAATGTGTACATTTTGAATTTTGAGGAATGATATAAATGATTGATCCTTTGTTGGGTTATCGATTGACTTTTTATATGGTATATTAGAGAAGAAAACAGCGGGGGCAGCAGGGACTATGTCCAAGGGCTTGACGATCCCTCCCCAGGCCATCTGCGAGTTGCGGCGCCTGCCTAGGATGTGGTGGGGTTTGACAGTGGGCCCTGTTAAACCTCTATAAAAAGCTGCATGTATCCGCAAGTAGGCTCCGCCAAAGCGACCGTGTGCCACTCAAAGGGCACAAGCCCAAGTCCTGGTGTTAGGTGGGACGCTAAACAGCCCTGACACGACGGCCCTCCGACGAGACAGGAGGTTTGCGCAGGCCCAATAAGCCGCCTTTAAAAACAACTATTACAAACGACATAGAAGATAATACGACTCGATACAATCGGCAACGACCTAGGCGACGAATAAAGGATCACGATTGGAAGCTTGGAACATGGAACTGCAAGTCGCTAGGCTTCGCAGGTTGCGATAGGATAATCTACGCTAAATTACATCCCCGCAACTTCGATGTCGTAGCGCTGCAGGAAATCTGCTGGACAGGACAGAAAGTGTGGAAAAGCGGGCATCGAGCGGCTACCTTCTACCAAAGCTGTGGCACCACCAACGAGCTGGGAAAGATGCGCCAACGCGTGATTGGGTGGCAGCCAATCAACGCAAGGATGTGCAAGCTGAGGATAAAAGGCCGTTTCTTCAACTATAGCATCATCAACGTGCACTGCCCACACGAAGGGAGATCCGACGACGAGAAAGAAGCGTTCTATGCGCAGCTGGAGCAGACATACGATGGATGCCCACTGCGGGACGTCAAAATCGTCATCGGTGACATGAACACTCAGTTAGGCAGGGAGGAAATGTATAGACCGGTCATCGGACCGGATAGTCTGCATACCGTATCGAACGACAACGGTCAACGATGCATAAACTTTGCAGTCTCCCGCGGAATGGTAGTCCGAAGCACTTTCTTCCCCCGTAAGAATATCCACAAGGCTACATGGAAATCACCTAATCAAGTAACGGAAAACCAAATCGACCACGTTCTAATCGACGGTAAATTCTTCTCCGACATCACGAACGTACGCACTTACCGCAGTGCGAATATTGAATCCGACCACTACCTCGTCGCAGTATGTCTGCGCTCAAAACTCTCGACGGTGATCAACACGCGTCGGAGTCGTCCGCCGCGGCTTAACATTGGGCGGCTACAAGACGGTAGACTAGCCCAAGACTACGCGCAGCAGCTGGAAGTGGCACTCCCAACGGAAGAGCAGCTAGGCGCAGCATCTCTTGAAGATGGCTGGAGAGATATTCGATCCGTCATTGGAAGCACCGCAACCGCTGCACTAGGCACGGTGGCTCCGGATCAGAGAAACGACTGGTATGACGGCGAATGTGAGCAGTTAGTTGAGGAGAAGAATGCAGCATGGGCGAGATTGCTGCAACACCGCACGAGGGCGAACGAGGCACGATACAAACGGGCGCGGAACAGACAAAACTCGATTTTCCGGAGGAAAAAGCGCCAGCAGGAAGATCGAGACCGTGAAGAGACGGAGGAACTGTACCGCGCTAATAACACACGAAAGTTCTATGAGAAGTTGAACCGTTCACGTAAGGGCTATGTGCCACAGCCCGATATGTGTAAGGACATAAATGGGAACCTTCTTACGAACGAGCGTGAGGTGATCCAAAGGTGGCGGCAGCACTACGAAGAGCACCTGAATGGCGATATGGCAGACAACGGTGGTGGTATGGTAATGAACCTAGGAGCACGCGCGCAGGACATGCGACTTCCGGCTCCGAATCTCCAGGAAATCCAGGAGGAGATCGGCCGGTTGAAAAACAACAAAGCCCCTGGAGTTGACCAACTACCAGGTGAGCTGTTTAAACACGGTGGACTAGTCATCAACACGTCGAAGACGAAGTACATGATAGGAAGAGGCTCAAGAGAGGTCAATGTGAGCCACCACGAGTTTGTATCAGTGGTGACGAAATCGAGGTGGTTGAAGAATTCGTGTACTTTGGATCACTGGTGACCGCCGATAACGATACCAGCAGAGAAATTCGGAGACGCATAGTGGCTGGAAATCGTACGTACTTTGGACTCCGCAAGACGCTCCGATCGAATAGAGTTCGCCGCCGTACCAAACTGACTATCTACAAAACGCTTATAAGACCGGTAGTTCTCTACGGACACGAGACCTGGACGATGCTCGTGGAGGACCAACGCGCACTTGAAGTTTTCGAAAGGAAAGTGTTGCGTACCATCTATGGTGGGTTGCAGATGGCGGACGGTACGTGGAGGAGGCGAATGAACCACGAGTTGCATCAGCTGTTGGGAGAACCATCCATCGTTCACACCGCGAAAATCGGAAGACTGCGGTGGGCCGGGCACGTAGCCAGAATGTCGGACAGTAATCCGGTGAAAATGGTTCTCGACAACGATCCGACGGGAACAAGAAGGCGAGGTGCACAGCGGGCAAGGTGGATCGATCAGGTGGAGGACGACTTGCGGACCCTCCGCAGACTGCGTGGTTGGCGAAGTGCAGCCATGAACCGAGCTGAATGGAGAAGTCTTTATGTGCAGCACAGGCCACTCCGGCCTAAGTTTGATGATAAATAAATAAAAAGAGAAGAAAACAATAAAAATCACTTTTTTTTTGAAAAATCGCCGATGAAATATTTTAAAACACCCCGTACCTCATTTTTAATGACCTTGCCGACCTTGCCTAACTTTCTGTGAATAAAAATCAGAGGTACATGAAACTTCGATAATAATCCTTTTTTGTACACCGTGCGGGGAGTGGTGTGTCCTCTATCCTTTAGGTTAGGATCGAGGTTCGTGGCGTGCAATTGACGACACGCAGAAAGACGAACCTACACTCTCTAAACACTGGTCCGAAAATGTAACGGAATGGACCTTTCCGTCGGCAATTAACGACCGACGTGGAATATTCGCTACGATTGGCTTAGCGACTTCACTCACCTCTGTTTGGCTACCTACTTGAGGCTGGCCTTCGCTGGGCACACGGGTCGGATGGTCAACGGACGAAATCGTGGTGAAGTACCACGAACGGAATCTCGATGAAACGATGAATGCCGCCGATTAGCGACAAAAAATCCAGTCCAAATCCAATTCACTTTAATAAAATTTTCTGAGCAGAAAACGCAATCAAATGGATCTCGGTCCACTAAGCTTCAAATTAAACTAAAATTATTCAAGCAAAATCTTAAACTTTCAAGAACTGAACGCGCACTTCTGCTCTCCAGCCGATTCGTAGACGAAAAGAGCGAGTCTGAGTCGTACTTGCGCCAAGAAATTTTCAATCTTTTGAAATCATTTTACTATTCAACTATTCAAATCTGAGCTATCATTCAATTTGATTCTAAAGCATATTCAAATAAAATTGCGCCAACCGATTAGCATGGCGCCAGTTTGCCGCCTATTTGCAGCTCACATGCGTGCCATAATGAGTTGAGCTTTTATAACAAATACCATAAACTTGAAATTGATACAGGAAACGAACAGATTTTACGAACGCAAACGAAACACGACACACGATCACAAATTGAAACACAATTCAAAATTTATTTTTATTTAAACGGTTCTAATTGACTATTTTTATTAAAACTTAATTGAAATAAACGTAAAACGTTACACCACAGAGAAACAGACGTCTCACTTAGAACTAGATGAAATCAAAATCATCGTCACGAAAACATTGTCGCCCAATGCTAAAATCCCGATGTGTGGCCAAGCGGCAACCAGATGGCGGTAGTGTGCAAACGTCAAGCACAAGCAAAA
This sequence comes from Armigeres subalbatus, assembly GCF_024139115.2. Taxonomy (NCBI): domain Eukaryota; kingdom Metazoa; phylum Arthropoda; class Insecta; order Diptera; family Culicidae; genus Armigeres; species Armigeres subalbatus. Next base: position 58,015,077 of record NC_085140.1, read on the forward strand.
TCGATTAAAGCGCCATCGGTGGCCGATTGACCACCTACAAAAAGTTAAATAAACTGTTAAAAAGGTGTACGATGAAACATATGTTGAGTGAGACGTCTGTTTCTCTGTGGTTACACATTCTCCATGTACTCAGTGACTCCGGTTGCCTCTCACTAATACAATCGAACACTGCTGTCATTTCGCGAAAAGCACGTGGTTTTGTTTTGAGCGGGAAAATTCTGCCTATTATATAACACGGCAGCTATCTTGACGTTTACCTTCGCAGTCGAGCCTGCGAGTGGAAGACCACCGCAACATTCTAGAAAAAGATAAGCGCGACAATAAATCTGAATTCCGCACTATTTACCATGTTTCCAGATTGCCGATAAATTGAATTTTACAGAAACCTTTTGTTCATCAACCAATCGGAGCATGGGAAAATTCTTGACTTTGTTAAATATTTTAGGTACCATCGTTCGAGGGTTCTTTTGGCAAAGCGGGAGCTATTTGGGACATTTTAAAACAAGAATTATAACGTAAATTACTCTCAAATTGCCATTATCACCATTAGGGTGTCGTGTTGATAGTTGGATGGTAACTTTCTGTTTTAAATTTGGTAGTTAACAGACTCCCTGAGTACAACAAAAAAAAACTGAGCATGATGAAAGGCGTTTCAGGTCATGTAATGCTTATCAACGGGCCACATGTAGTGTATATTCTGAAATTCGTCGCGAGCCACAGGAAAAGGCCTCGAGGGCCGCACTTTGAGGATCACTGGCTTACAGGATTGCTTATCGCAGTTAATGAGGGCCTGAGAATGCTGACCGTTCAGCGCAACTAGAAGAGATTTGCTCAGGATCGAGTCCAGTGAAGAATGATACTTCATACGGCACAGGCTCATTGAGGAAAGAGCTGTAGCCAATTACGTATCAAGTAAAGGTATTATCAAGAAGAAAGAATGATCCGTGATATTACTGAAAGTCAGAATAAAACAAAGTATTTTTGTTCGTTTGTTTCTCAATAAATGTTTTACTTCCTCTATATTCACTTTTTTGTCTTCACATCGTCCATACAGAAGGTGACTTTTTGTCATTTTACCTTACTTACGTTTTAATCATTAATCGAACATTGGAAATTTTGTGTCTTTATTGAGATTTCTTTTCTTAATATTCTAAATACATTTCTTGTTTCACTTTGTTTAGAGATTTGTTTGTTTTATTAGTGCATCACTTTTTGCTTGGTTTTCATTCCTCTCTCTGGCTTTCTAATATTGATGCAACATTTTCGAATCGAGTGAAAACACACGTGTCACGTGTCTTTCTCGAACGATTTTGTGAAGCAAATTATGATATCTTTCTCAGTTCAATCTATTGCAAACCAAATAATTGGGCTCAAAACTCATACCATCTTCGCTTTGCGCGCGTCAACTAATAACCGTTTCAAACCAGACAGAAGCTAAATTGTTTTATTATAAAACTCAATAGAACTGCTTCCGCTAGGGTTTGTCATTCTTGTATAAAAACGGTGCAAAGAAGCCCTGAGAAGGCTTGAGATGGAATATCGGACTGACTAAATTTGGCATTAAGAGATATGACTTTTTTCTACGTGGGATTCTGACGTTTCTTTGGTGGTAATTTTATCTTTTTTCTTTCGCGAATTTGCAGTTAAGTTATGATTCGATGAGATTTAGAACTGTTCGGATTGCTATCATGGTTTGATTGATCTAATTAACTAAGGATCTTCATTCGTCAATGACTGTTGAACGCTATAATTCTATGACACTTGGGATTACATAAACATATGGAGACATCACCATTTATGCCATTTTTTACTTGTAATAATCTACGGAGTACAATTATTCGTTTGATCATCCCAATGAACGAAATTGTAGAATTTCGAAAGGAATAGGAGTGGATGCTTACTTACTTCAGAATGTGTTGTCAATTTAATTTGCGATCTTAGGCACAAAAACTATTTCTTTCCATTATTTGTGTGTCGTCAATGTTGTTTCGGTACTCCTTTGAATGTTTACAAAAAGGTACAAAAATATATATACGGTTATAAAACGATTACTTCTAGTTTCAACTACTCATTCGTGTACGGTTGCATATTCGAAACAGAAAATCAACAAACTCTGTTCTTTCCCATCTTGTTCGGATTCTGTATTGTTGATTGGTGGTACTTAATCGTTTACATTTCTGTTTAAAACGGAATCTACGGCTATATGTTTTTTTTTGGATTTTCATTTCGAACATGCGTGCTAACTTGTATATAAAAACAATTTACTACAGGATGTGAAGTTTGGGGTACAGTTCTCTTGTTTCAGTTTGTTCCTTATGTTAAGATGATTTGGAATTGTTTTCATATTTTCTAGTCTAGTCCATTTCGGCTTGTATTATCTTTGAACGTTTATTCATTATTTTGGTTTAATTTTGCTTATTTTTTCTTTGCTATCGATTCACGCTTGCTCTATGTATGTACGTCTCTTTTATCTTCGCGTTCTATTCTAAACGATTTGCTTTGTATTAACACTTTTTATTTGCTCATAGAATGTTATCTTTGATTAGTTAAGTCATAACTACAATGGTTTCGGAATACTTTTTACAAGGTTTAAACTGCATTTTTAGAATTGTTGTCAGTATTGAAAATATCAAAGCAAGTTTAAGAAAATTTAAACAGATGTGGCCCCTAATTCTCATAATCTCTATGCAGCTCTGTCACTCCAAATACGCATTTTCCCAGATTTAGTTAGTAGATTTAATTTAGTTTAGTATTAGGTAGTGTGCGACGCTTCGCTATAGATCGAAGATGGTTAGGGAGCAGGCGCCGGTTAGTTGTAGTTCCTCTTTAGGATAGGTTAAGGAAAGATTGTTATTGAAGTATTGTATACACATACCTGTTCTGTCCATGATCGCATATTTGTAACACTCGCATTTTTGTTCATGTTGTAAAAAGCCTGTGAATCGTTCAGAAAGCTCAATTTACTGGATCTAATCCCAAGGGAACTCTAGTGTTTGTTGTTCTTCGTGAGGGGGTTCCCTTGTTTTCCAACAGAATGTGTCTACCTTAGATCTGTTGAATTATAAATTGTTCACTTTTAGTCATTATCATTTACTCGGGTTATAAGCAGATTTTCTCTCGCGCTCTATGTAGATTCTTTTTCGCGAGCATCCAAGTCCAAACATGGCAGAACTGAACTGAAGTTGAGTGCAAACCAATTTTTATGAACAATCACTTATGTAACTTGTTCCCTGATAGCTAGTACGCAAATCATGACCAATAATGCAATCTTGCCGGTGACCTGAACGAAGCATCAAGCCTGGGGCAACAGACGCGGCAATCGAAACGGTACCATCTGAGGCAACAACATGGAGGAAGATCACTTCACGATCCTGAGCCCGGATACCCCCACTCGGTCCGGAGTCCACGCAACGGTAGACCTGTACATCACCAACATGGACAATCACATTCAACAACTGATTGTGTACCAGGAGCTCAGCTCGGATCACTATCCGGTGGTGGCCAAAATCGGTTCGTCGATCAACCGTCACCAACTCTCCAGAAGGAACTACCATCGAATAAACTGGCAGCGGTTTCAGCAGTGCGTTGACACAAAAGATATTTTAGTTAGGGGAGAACGGTCCAAAATGCACCCCTTAAGCTTTTTCGATGTTTTCGCCCATATAAACAAAAATACTCAACCATTTCAACACAGACAAACAGACGTAACAGCTTGAACATTTTTCTGAAAAATCCATCACTCAACTCCTCTATCACCATCTTACGAGCATGTTACACGAAACAATGTTTCGTATGACATTGTCACCAGAAGGCGCTAGAGTAAATGTCAAACTAGAAGGATTCCGACGCTAGCGCCTCTAGTTGTGAAACGCTCAATCAATCAAATTCAAATTGCTATTTCGATGCTATTTTCTATAGTGTTACGTCTGTTTGTCTGTGATTTCAACGTATAGGTGCAAAATTTACAAACCCAGCTACATTTCACAATGATCTCCTATTCAAAACAATATGGTTTTCATGACTTCCTAACGCATTTAAAAAATGTTTTAAAAATAGGCCTGGGGCAAAACGCCCGAATGGTGGTCTAAAATGACTCAATTGCATGTAAGATGATGGTGAACGCATGGTTGTTTGTTTTTTCTTAATGGATTGAACTACAATCTTACGGATGTGGTGGAAGAATAGAAAATCGTTATATTTGAGTAAATATGATAGGATTTTGCTAAATTTTTCCAATGGAGCTCATATATTCGTTCATAAATGTACTACAATAGATAATATGAGTGATTTTATGAGTGAGGCCATTTTGCCCCAGGGGTGCATTTTGGACCGTTCTCCCCTACCAGATAAAGATTGTCGCTTCGGTTCCCTTTGTTCTGCTGTCCGAAACATGTGTGGTACCTAACTGTCAAATCGTATGTATTTTTCCTTCATTGACGTTTAGATCCCCTATCCTCGCCAGCATAAGATCCCGCTCGGAAACGTCTTCTAGAAATCTCCCGTGATATCTCTGAGACAAAAAAATGAGTCTCCTAGATATTTTTGGTCGATTTCTAGAACCTGTCAGACCTCAAATCCGCCTCAAATGCAACAACCGTTTAAACCGGTGTCTACCTCAAATTTTAGACGAGTAGACCGTTTGAACCGGTAGGGATATGACAGGTGTGGTCTCTTAGATATTACCTCGATATCTTCTAGACTCGAATACCACGGGTCTTCTAGACTTCTCCTAGATGTGGGTACCATATTGCTTCTTCTTTTTCTTTTCTCTGTTATTATTATTTTTTTTTGTTTTTTTCGGCTTGTTTACATTACAATCTAAAAAATAACTTTCTGAAATTTAAACACACATATTTTTATTTTTTTTATTCGTAAGTTATAATAAATAAACATTTTATGAATTGTCCGCTTCAATGACAAGGCTATTTCGAGAAATATATGTGGATCTGCTGGGATCAAGTGGCCGCAGATCCGACTGTTTTGTGAGCATGGTGATCGATCGTTATCCCCGAAGAAAACAGGCCAACCTAACGATACAGATACCGTATATCACATTCTGCGGCAAGAATATGACACTGTTCCAGAGCCAAAACCGTTCGCAGCGGCTGGAATGTTCGTGGGTCCCACAGTTCCGTGTTCGACACAACTTTTGATCCTGGTTAATGTGATGGTTATGATGGTTTCGAGCGTGACGGAGTTCCCGAGAGGTTCTATGGTTTTAAAAGACGTCAAAGCTGGAACAAGGAGCGAGGCCGGAAGCTGAATGGAAATTGATGTAATTTTCGACGGTCGACAGCGGCTTGGTTCTGCAAAGGGTGGGATTTGGAACACGGGTGTCCAACATTGGTTCGTAGCCATCTGATGTAGCTGCACGTTGAAATAAGTTTTCGTCTACCCATTTTGTGAATGTCGGCCAGGGAAGTTTCCGGTTTCGCTTACCCGATCAGGTATTTCTGTAAGAAACATTTACGTTTTGGTCATATGGGTATGATAAAAGTGAACATTCGCGGATTGAAAGCTAGAGCATAATACTCACCAGAAATTTCCCGATGATCTGAATCATTTTTGATACATGCCATCGCCCATATGAAATCCGCATCGGTGACCGTCGTCTTTAAGCCTTGAAGCTCATTAGAAATATTTAGCAGCACTATAGGATTCCGTTGTTCGATCCCGCTTTCCCACACTTTTTGCTGTTGCTCCTCGGGGGTTCTTATTCGACATTAGTGTTTCGTCCGATCTGATCGATTGATCAGTTGAGAAAGGTTGAGAAGTGCCTTTGTCCACCTAAGGATAATTAAAACGGCGAGTTCCGACTGAAAGTTAAAATTTATCTTGGATTGAATAAAAAAGCCGATCAAGAACATGCGCGCGCGAACTATATTATGGAAAATTTTTGACAGCAGAACCGCTTCGATTCTCAGCACTCAGCAGTGTGAGTGTACACACACAAATGATAAGACTTAAAAAGGAGTTGGTTCGTGCCCAAGATGAAAATGAATCTTGACTAAGATGGTTTGCATCTTATCCAGGTAGATTCCTGTTCTCTGTTAGATTTCTTTCCATGCGGGATGTTCCGGACAGCGACGACAGCGACAATCTTTATCTGGTAACTAAAATATCTTTTGTTGACACCTCCATCGACTACGAGGTGCGTCCGGAGACGCCAGAAAGTATCGACCACCAGCTGTGCTCCATCGAAGAGTCGATCTCGGTGACCTGAGAGCAGCATGTTCCATCGGCTCGTCAGGTAAGCAACCCCCTAACCATGGGAACCCTCACCAAAGATCTCATTCGACTTCGCAACGTGGATCGCAGACAGTACCAATGTACGGGTCTGCCTGCACTCAAAACCCGATGCAATCGCTTGACAAAAGTAATCCAGGCCAGAATGGTGGACCTCAGAAATAGTGATTTTTCCAATTAGATCCGCGATCTCCCAGACTGTGCTAAACCGTTCTGGAAGTTGACCAAATTTCTAAAATCCAATCCAATCCAGACAGCAATGGCTCTAAGGATCGCTTGATAAGTCCTGCAGAGAAGGTCGCCGAAATTGGTAGTCACTTTGTCAGCTCGCACAATCTTGGACAGAACATCGCCATTTGAAACCCAGTATTTTGAACTAAAAGGTTCTTTATCAAGCAAATTTGCGATTGCTGATGAAAGAGCTGATCGACCTCCTCACTCCCCTGCCTGGTGCTCCACCTGCACACGCTCCTTCTGTTCGCCTCCCTGAACTGAATTTTCATGATCTGTTTTCCACTCTCATCCAAACAAATGGACTACTTTCGGCAGTACAGAAATTTCTATACTTTAAAACTGTACTAAAAGGCGATGCTTGCAGTCTCATCAGCGAATATGCTATTGAGTGGAACTTGCCGAAAAAGCATTTTGGCAACAAGAACCTGCTGATTAAACAACATTTTTTGACATTAATGTGAAATTTCGCTGATGAATTCGATAAACATGTTAGGGTGTTGAATAAGTTGGAGGATCCCAGGGAGTACTGGAATTCTTTTTTGGTTGAGTTGCTCAGTAGCAAACTCGATCCGTCGACCCAAAAGGAGTGGGTAGAAGCATAAGTACTAGAACGCTAGAGGCGCTGCAGTCATTAAAAGTATTTTGCCAAAATATGCTTCCACAAGCCTAACTTGTCTGTTTGTTATGCAGTATGTTGTTGTGCATGTTTTGTTACATTACCAACATTGGTTTGACACTTGCAGTACCGGTACTTTGGCTGCCAGGTCAAAGTAACCTAGGTGTTAGTCGTGCGAACAGGAACGATATTAGCAATCTAATACTTATGCATCTACTGGGAAAACCAAATAGCAGATGATGTGCGGCCGGTGTATGCCGATCTAGTTGCCTTTAAGGCTTCCCCAGACCTAAGCGATTTCATCGCCGCGACACACATAGGGGTATTTCGTCATTCTAGCCGGAATAAAGTTAAATTTTCAAAATTGTCCTAGAGCAGTCTAAATATGTCTCAAACTTCTCTGAATAGTAGACGAGCCACTCCTAGTAGTAGGTTTTCTATGTAGATTTAAAGTTTTACCACTACACTTCTAGAAAGTTAGAGGTTTTTCATTGAGGTTTTAGGTTTGAGGTTTCATTAGGTTTTTTTTTCATTACCGGTTTTCTCTGTTGAATTTGATTACGTTCGGTATGTTTTATTGTGGTCAAATATTTGTCACAGTAATCAACAGATCAGTACATACCATGAAAAAGTAGACAAAATAGTATCATGTAAACATGTTTTTGACAAGAATAAATGGTTCTGAACAGAAATACAAAAGTGTAATTCGAAGTCCATTTTCGAACTTAAACTAGTTAATGTTACTCTTTTCAATAAGCATAAAACACTTATTCGATGATAATCGGTAATATTTCAGTATAGAGAGGACGCATTTATGTCTATATTTTAGGATCCCGAAAAAAAAATCTTACGCAAATTTGCGCCATTTAGAAAGCGGATGTTTTTAGTTTGGTACTGTATTTAAGGCATTTATGACCTATATCATACATTCAACCTCCCTATGAAAAGAGGAAGAGTCATTGATCAATTTCCATGACACCATATTTTAGCTATATGTTTCCCCTTGCAAACACATAGAGTTGAACTGATTTCGGTAGAAGCGATAAAGAGAACGAATTAATTGAAATTATCAATGTTTTTCAGGGTTTTAAAAGGTGAAGCACATCAGTCAAAAAGTGAAAATTAAGAAAACTGATATTTCAGCTAAATTATCATCACAGTATCATAAAACTGTTAGCAGTGTATAAGAGGGGGCAATATTTTACCCGGCGTCACTACGCTGTTTTGCAGTAGAGAAAGAGAAAACATTTTATTCCGTGTAACAGTCCGAGTAATAAACACGTTCTAAAGTAGTCGGTACGAGTTGCGTTTTATTTCCACGTTATCGCGAGTTCCCGGGTTAATTCCGTCCGCTTTCGGTGTTGACCTGTCCACTTCGCTACCTGCTGGGTGTCCGCCGGTTAATCCCACAAAAACAAGGTGAAATATAGCATTTTGAGAGATAAAATAATTTATTCCGGCTAGATTGCGAAAATTCCCCTATGTGCGACGGCGACAACTAGTCGCCGCGATTCTATCGTTGGGTCGCTGCAGGCAATGTTCTATTTACGCTTCTATACCAACGGCGACAGAATCGCTGTCGCCAAACGATAGAATCGCGTCGCGACTGTCGCGTCGCGTGTGTTTGGGGGAACCTTTATTCGGAAACGGTAACGCGTTCTGCAATCTATTACGCTCTCCCAACCTCTAACCCCTGTTGCCAGAACCGAACCAAACCGAACCAATGAGTCCAAACCGTACCGTTCAAAAACCTCCTCGTACCACTCTGCCATACAATGATAATACACCGAAATGCGTTCTCCGCAAGCAGTCGCACATGCTCTCGCTGTGTGACGATTTTAAGAAGCTAACACCACAAAAGCGCTTCGAGTTGGCAAGGCAAGGTCTGTGTTTGAACTGCCCAAAATCATCACACTTGATGAAGAACTGTTCTGCGGGTTTGTGTCGCCCGTGTCGGACATGCAACAAACGCCACCATACTCCGTTGCATTCGAATCCAAATACTAGTACAGAAAGCTACGATAAGTCCGTAGCGGCACAGATGGGCAATGTCAACAATCCTCACGATCGGCATCGGTTGTCGAATAGCCATCGTCGGTGTCGTGCATTGCCGATCAATGTCACTTGGTACCTCGGGTTATGGGATCGGCCCCGTCGCCGTCGGATGGGTCAACCATGGAGGACGATTGTCGCTGCAATTCCCTTTGTTTTCGTTCCCAAACATGTTCCTGTCAAAACGTACTGATTTTTCCTTCGTTGACATTTAGCCCCTATCAATCTTTCGTTTCGAAAGCATGCATGACATCGGTGTTCATGCTTACTGTCTACGTCAAAGTAAAACACGTTTGTGGCAGTTATCTTCTCGCTCGCGCCTTGGCCAACGACCAAATCTCGCTAGGCGCAGGTTTACCAGTGCTACGTTAAACAGTTTTCGAATATGTCGTTGCTGGTGAAGCTGAGCAGAAAACTTCTCCCACCGTTGTGTGTAACATAATTTTGATCGACAACTTGGATTCGATGGTTCCCAAGTTTTGGGAGGTGGAGAGTTTCGAGAAGGGCAAGGCGTTATCGTTAGAGGAGCTGTACTGCGAGAATCATTTCCGGAAGACACATTCCAGAGCCTCTGATAGTCGGTACGTGGTTCGTTTGCCAATTCGTGGGGAAATGCTTGGCACGTTGGGAGAGTCGTTCAAAATCGCTGAACGCTGATTCTCAGCGATCGAGAGAAAGCTATCGTCAGACCCACAGAGTATTCCAAGTTCATGGATGAGTATTTATCGTTGAAGCACATGGAGGAAAACACGGCCGAAGTTCCTCGTTGAATGATCTCTGCTACATCGGCCCCACTGTTCAACCACCGCTCGTCTCTACTCTCATCAATTTTCGTGTTCCTCGGCATGCAGTGAGTGCAGATGCCGAAAAATGATTGCTTGCTGCAAACTGATCCTGTTTCGGAAGAAGCCATCTGATGAATTGAAAACCTATCGCTTAAAATCGGTGACGTATAGTACCGCTCCGGCACCGTACCTTGCCACACGTGTCCTCAATCAACTAGCGGAAGATGAAGCTGAAAGGTATCCGCTGGCAGCTCCAACAGTCAAGAAAATGTTTCTACTTGGACCATTATTTATCGGGACATGATGATGAACAACGTCTAAGTGGAAACAAACCTCCAGCTGATTGAGCTTCTTCAGTCAGGCGGCTTCAACATGCAAAAATGGTGCAGTAATAGTTTCGCGGTACTTGCCCACATTCCGGAATCACTGTGGGACTCTCGAAGCGAGCTTGAAATAACCCAACCAAGTTCGGTGAAAGCGCTCGGTCTTCTATGGCAACCAAAAGCAGATGAGTTCAGCTTCAACGTACCCGTCTTCTCTTGGTCGGAGACAATCACAAAACGTTCAGATCTTTCGGAGATGTCTCGCCTATTCGATCCGATGGGCCTTGTCGGAGCAGCTATCGTTGGTGCAAAAATCTTTCTTCAAGCGTTGTGGTCGGAAAAGTTCAATTGGAATGATGCTTTACCGGAGGATTTCCTAAATTGGTGGTCACACTTAAAATAAACGCTCTATCTTCACTTCGGATTCTTCGGCGACCTTCAGCGACCGAACTGGACCAATCTTTGAAACTCCTGATCAAGCAATCGCAATGGATCTATTTTTCGCAAGAAATCGAGTTTCTTAAGAAGCACAATGGTGCTTGCAGCAAAACTTTTTCATTCAAGTCGCAATTGAAATCACTACACCCATTCGTGGACGCAGATGGATTGCTTCGAATCACCGGGCGACTACAACATCTCAATGTTCCGTACGACACCAAACATCCACTAATGTTGCCTTCAAAGTCACAACTCACACCCAAGTACTCATTTGCGAATGCTATATTTATTTCAACAACTTCTTCTGTCGACCCTGCGGCAGCGCTACTGGCCAATACGAGGTCATGACCTCGCAAAGAAAGTTGTTTGAGAGTGTATCACATGCTTCCGATGCAGTCCTCGAAGCGTTGGCCAAATTATGGGACCACTACACGCAAAAAAAAGCGTTCCTGAATTCGTGAACCAGCAAAAATACACCGTGATTTAATTCATGGATTCGGGAACACCAGTCACGTTTTCCAGAACGTTCCAGAAAACGTGACTGTATTCTCGAATCCGCGACTGTTGTTCACGAAAAAATACACCGTGAACTCGTTAGTTCACGAATTCATGAACGCTTTTTTTGCGTGTACCAGCTGTTCGTATTGTGTATCCGGAATAAATTTATACCGCTTTTATACCGAAGTTGGATTTTTCTCCAGATACAAGCAACTTTCCTAACTTCGGAAGTAGTGCGCTGGATTCGCCTAAAGATGCGCTAAACAACGCATCAATTAGTTTGACAAACAAAACTTCGTAAGAAAGTTCGGTTCGGAAGTCCCGACTTCCGAATTCTAACTTGGTGCTACGCCGACAATATCACGCCGTCGCGCGCGTTTACCCGCTGTGGCGTCAATTATTGCGGGCCATTTTCCGTTTCGTTTCCAAATCGTCGCGGTTCGGCGGTGAAAATACACGTCGCTATTTTCGTATGTATTGTATGTATATGTATATATGTCGTCGAAAGCGGTTACACATCGACATGGTGTACAATCTGACGTCCAACGCATTCGTCGTGTATCCGATATCTACTGCGACAATGCGCGTACGTTTGTCGGTGCAAACCGTATGCTCGAGGAAAATCGAAACCAGTTCGACGCAATGCACAAATCGCTTTGACTACAACACTTCTGTGCATAAACGGAAATCACCTTCCATTTAAATCCCGCTCGTTCGCCTTACTTTGGTAGCCTTTGGGAAGCTTCCTGTATCGTGTGATGAAGGACACGGTAATCAACACTGATGACTTCCACACCTTGATCATCCAGATCGAGGGCGTAATGAACTCCCGTCCACTCTGTCCGATGTCGTCGGACCCAGCAGATGTTGTTGCCCTTACTCCAGGCCATTTGCTCGTGGGAGAACCACTTTGTTCCCTCCCCGAGCCCGATTTGTCTAACACCCCAATTAATCGCCTTGATTTGTTCCAAAAAATGCAAAGAGGTCTCCATCATTTTACGTGGCCAACAATCCATCCGGATGTCGAAGTTGAAACGCTCGTGCTGCTTAAAGACGATAATGCTCCGCCAATGAGATGGAACCACGATCGAGTGCAACAGGTGTTCCCCGGTGTGGATGGACGTGTCCGGTTAGTACAGTTTCCAACTGCCCATGGCCAATATCGACTGGCAATAACCGAAGTCTGTTCACTTCCCATCGATACATCCCAGGAAGCTACCACCCTTTTAGCATAGAAACGCCTGGTATTTGTTGAAATTAGCCTTTCAACGGGGCCCGACATGTTGGTGATCATTGTGTGAGGGTGAGATATATTAGGAGTTGGACAATCCACTTTTAGAGTGCATTGGTGACAGATATGCAACTATCGTATAACGGTTTGGTTGCTAACACTAACTAGTAAATAGCAGGTCATGACTTTGCCCCTTTCCTCGTCGACAACAAACGGAGTCGCACGCGCGATTAGACAGCACACCCCGCTCGTTCGGCAGAAATAGGCCGCACATTTGGCGATCCTGCTAGGTTGTTCCTGATTGGAAATAATTGTTTTGTAAGTATCCTGTGGGCGTGATTGGGACATTTTTTCATCGGTTTCGACTTGTAATGTCGAAGACGCTCTGGAAGAGCGTCGGATTAAATTATTTGCACATCGGTTTCGACTTGTGATGTCGAAGACGCTCTGGAAGAGCGTCGGATTGAATGATTTACACATCGGTTTCGACTTGTGATGTCGAAGACACTCTGGAAGAGCGTCGGATTGAATGATTTGCACATCGGTTTCGACTTGTGATGTCGAAGACGCTATGGAAGAGTGTCGGATTGATAAATTTGCTCATCGGTTTCGACTTGTAGTGTCGAAGACGCTTTGGAAGAGCGTCGGATTAAATGATTTGCACATCGGTTTCGACTTGTGATGTCGAAGACGCTTTGGAAGAGCGTCGGATTGAAAGATTTGCACATCGGTTTCGACTTGTGATGTCGAAGACGCTCTGGAAGAGCGTCGGATTGAAAAATTTGCTCGTCGGTTTCGACTTGTAGTGTCAAATACGCTCTGGAAGAGCGTCGACTTAAATGATTTGCACATCGGTTTCGACTTGTAATGTCGAAGACGCTCTGGAAGAGTGTCGAATTGAATGATTTGCACACCGGTTTCGACTTGTGATGTCGACGACGCTCTGGAAGAACGTCGGATTGATAAATTTGCACATTGGATTCGACTTGTGATGTCGAAGACGCTCTGTAAAAGCGGCGGATTGAATGTTTTGTCTATCGGATTCGACTTGTAATGTCGAAGACGCTGTGGGAAGCGTCGGAATGATTGATTTGCTCATCGGTTTGGATTTGTAGTGTCGAAGACGATCTGGAAGAGCGTCGGATAAAATGATTTGCACATCGGTTTCGATTTCTGATGTCGAAGACGCTGGATTGACAAATGTGTTGTTTCTCAACGGTTTTTACTTTAAAAAGTTGAAGGCGCTTTGAAGAGCGCCAGCATATATGATTTGTTTTCTCATCTGTTTCGATATGTGATGTCAAAGCTGCTGTGGTAGAGCACTGGATTGAATGTTTTGGATTGTGACGTCGCAGACGCTCTGGAAAAACGCCGAAAAAAAAAGATATTTGTTTTCTTATTGGTTTGACTTAAACGAGTTAAAATGTCGAAAGAATTCTGGAGTAGCGCGGAAGCAAATGATTCGTTTTCTCATCGGTTTCCACTGTAATATCGAAGGTACCAGATATGATGTTCTTATCGGTTTCGACTAAACATGATTTTTTTTTCGGAATAAATGATTTGTTTTCCCATCGGTTTTCTTCTTGTGTTGTCGAAGGTGCTCTGGAAGAGTATCGGATTGTTGCAGTTTTTGATGGTGAAGGTTGTGTAAAAGAAGGGCGGATTGTTCGCGTCAAAGCAACGTTAATGCGGATCAGCAGAACACAACTATTCAAATTTGAATTTCGAAGGTGTTGTGTGAAAGTACCGGACTTATTCACTGCCAAAAATATCTATATAAGATATATGTGTCGCCGTTATAAATTTTTGCAATAGCTGCACCCTAATATAATCGATATAGAACCACACATAAATTAAATAATTGCTGATTCGAGACCACACATAAAGTTTATTTGTAAATATATTTCATAAGGTGTTCGCGTGTAGAATGGTTATGTGTGCGCTGGTATACATCATAAGTTAAATCTATGGATTTTTGCCAATAAATATGTGTGAATTTTTAGTAGTGTTGGCTTGAACTTGAAGGGCATAGTATGTTTGGCGAACCACCGATATTGTTTTGATTTTCCCATTGGAAGGCCATCAAATTGTATTGGATATGGACTGCCGGATCGAATTCTATTGGTTTTGGATTGCAATGCTAAAAATATTCGCAAAAAAAATAGAAGGAATACAGCTGGAGGATCATGAGTCTGAAATAGCTAACATGGATTAGAATATTTGTTGTGAAAATGGATGGACAAAAAACATAACCATGCAATGGCAGGCATAAATAAAACTTTCAATTAATTACTGTGAAAATGCTAAAGAACACATAAATAGTAAACCGAGAACTAGTTGTAATGCAGAGCCATGGAAGATGAGGAGAATGAAAAAAAACTTGATCATTTTATATGAATGTTTGATTTTAGTATTCCATTATAAAAACGTTCTCAGACCAAGAATAAAACTTTGGTCATGGAATAGGAATATTGGATTAGCGTTTCTTGTTCATACATTGGATTTGAGTATCAGATTGGAAAATCATATTGAAATATTTGAATTCCAATTTGAATTAGGATGATTTTGAATATAGGAATTGAGTACGGATTAGAGTTTCCATTTCCCGGCCATTTTTGTTGTCCCGGGATTCGGGATGAACTTGTTCGTATATCCCGGGAAATCCCGGGATCCCGGGATTTTTCGATGTTTCCTTAGAGAACTTATTTTTTGATTTAAAAACGATTTTATTCAATGTTCAGGGGTAAAGTTCATATTTTAGAAAGGCCAGATAATACAGATTTCAAATTGGAACTCAATTTAATTTGAATCGATTCTACGACTTCAAGAAGCAAATAATATTCACGCTTTTCTCGGAAGGTAGAGTACCCTTTTGGAATATATGATCGCCGAGTCCGAGAAGAAGGGATTGCTGGCGGTTGAAGTCGGCTTGACTGTTTGCATTGTTTTGAATATGCACTGGGTTTACAGTGACAGTTGCTGGGATTGCATTCAATACCCTAGTGACAAAAGATAGAAGATGCGCAGTAGAATCGTACTGGGCCCATAACCTATTGGATATATGGGAACCCCCTCACAAATAAAACACAATACTAGAGTATCCTCCTATTGATACTTTTGACAAGAGCTGCAGCCCTTACTAATCATGAACAGATCGCTTCCTAATCTTGATATTAATCATTAATTTATCGTTATGGACGATAAAGTTGATTGTGTTCAACGTAATCGCTTGCTGCGATAAAGATGAATCAATTCAATTATTGTCGGAGTTCGATAATTTAACGTTAGTTAACTCGATAATTTAACGATAATGGGGTTAATAGATTACGAGATTAAAGTTGGTATACAATTTTGACAGAAGCCGAGAATTGGACAAATTGATTGCAGCCTGTTGACCAGAGTTGATTTTGATCGAAGCGATACACCAAAAAAATTAGGCAGAGCGGGGTCGGACCACTTGTACTTGCGCATGTGCTGGAAAGTTTGTTGTTCAAACGTCGATTGGAAGGACATGAATTGAATCAAGAATTGTTTTGGAGGCAACAAGCTCAGGAAGACTGACTCAATGTTGGGCGGCGCGAGGAGATTAGCAAGGCGAATATCAGCTAGTGTACACAACCTCGCTGTAGACGGGAGATGGGTAGGAAGCAGGCGCCAAATAGATGTAGCTGATCTTGTACTGTAGATACTTGTCGTTTAAATAATAGAGAGCTGTAGCTGCTGGAAAAAGTATCAGTCAGTAGCCTTCCATTGAGTGGTATAGGTGAATCTAATATTTTATGTGAAGGTCTTCTATTAACTATCTCCGACATTTTCATGTCTGTTCCTCTCTTACTAATTTAATAATAAAATGATATCGATTGTGCATCACAAAGAACCTTGGCTCCGTATACATGCCTAAGCCTACCAAATAAACGAACTTGGAAAAAAAATTATGTCTGATGGAGGTATAAAAATATGATATGAGTTTATCACCTAAGTTGGGTTTCGCGTTACACTGTTGGCGAACCGGAAATGAAACAGTATTTTTTGTCCTAAATCCCGGGATTTTTTGTCCCGGGATGTCCCGGGATGGAAACTCTAGTACGGATATTGGATACTGGATTGTAAAATTAGAAAAAAATGCGATGTAAATAGTTGTTTATGAAAATCATAAGTCAATGGTTTTTTTTCTCTTTTTTAGTGAGAGAAGAAGGGGAATGTGAGGGTGAGATATATTAGGAGTTGGGCAATCCACTTTTAGAGTGCATTGATGACAGATATGCAACTATCGTATAACGGTTTGGTTGCTAACACTAACTAGTAAATAGCAGGCCATGACTTTGCCCCTTTCCTCGTCGACAACAAACGGAGTCGCACGCGCGATTAAGGCTGGAGCACAATGGATACGTTGCGTTTGCGTTTGAGTTTGCGTATTGCTATCCGTTTGATACGTTTTGTACTAAAATACAAAACGTACGCAAAACGGATAAGCAACCCACAATGCATACGGTTTTTGACAGTTAATCAGTTAACATTTATTTGTCGCTGTTGGGTTCCAAATAAGTTATTACGGAATGGATATATGTATCTCTGGCGCTCGAGATTTTGAGCTTATATTTAATTAGACAAGTTATTAAAGTATTCAGAAAATTTGAAGGAGAATCACAACTGAATTTTTGGACATTGGAGGATGGAGGTTCATTAAAAATCGTGATTGATTCAGGTGTTTCCTAGGCAAGTTTCCCCACAAGTCATTACAGGATTTTTTTGAGAAATTCCTCCGAGAGCTTCTTTAGGAACTCCTTCATAAAATCCTCCTAGACTTCCTCCGAAAGTACCTCAAGATGTTCTTCTGAAGCTTTCTCCAGAAATTCCTCCGAGAGTTTATTCAGAAGTTTCTCCGTAAATTCTTCTAGAAGTTCCACTAAGAATTCCTCTAGAAATGCCTACAAAATATCCACATGAATTATAAATAGTTTATTTAAAATTTTCTTCGGAAATTCCTTCAAGAATACGTCGGGAAGTTTCACCAAGAATTCTTCTGGAAGTTTCTTCAGGAATTTTCCAAAAATTACTCAAAAAATTTCCTTTAGAAGTTTTTATAGGAAGTCCTCTAGAAATTTCTACAGGAATTCCTTCGGAAGTTATTACAAAATAACATTCGGAAAATCCTACGAAAAATCCACTAGGAATTCCTCAGGATGTTCTTCCAGAAACTCCAAAATTTCCCCCAGGAAATGTTCCGGAAGATCCTCCAAGGATTGCTCTGGAAGTTCATCCAGGAATTGCTTCGGAAGTTCCTCTAGGAATTGCTTCGGAAGCTCTTCCAGGAATTCTTCCGGGAGTTCCTCCAGAATTTCCTCCGGAAGTTCCTATGAGATATCCTCCCGAAGCTCCCCCAGGCATTCCTTTGGAAGTTTCTCCAACAGTTCCCCCCAAAGTTTCTTCAGTAATTCTCCTGCAAGTACCTCCAGGAATTTCCCCAGAAATTCCTCAAAAATTGACTTCGGAAGTTTTTTTTTAAATCCTTCAGGAATTTTCGTAAGTTCCTCCGGAAATTCCTCCGCAAATTCCTCCAGAAATTCATCCGGAAGTTCTTCCAGGAATTCCTCCAGAAATTTATGAAAAATTACAAAAAATCATTCCAAAAATCCTCCGAAAATTCCTCTACAAAATCCTCCGGGAAACCATCCAGGAATTCCCCTGGAACTGCCTCCAATCATTCCCCAGAAATTTTGCAAATATTTCCTCCGGAAGTTGCTCCAGCAGTCACCAGACATCCCCCACCCCACGAAGTTTCTCCTGAATTCCCCGAAATGCTACAAACAATAACTTCGGAAGTTTTTATAAAAAATCCTACAGAAATTTTCAAAGTTCCTCCAGGATTCCTCCGGAAATTCCTCCAGAAATTCCTTCGGAAGTTCTTCCAGGAATTCTCCTATAAATTCCTCAAAAGTTACTTCCGAAGCTTCTACAGGGAATCCTCCAGAAATTTGTACAGGAATTCTTTCGGAAATTTCTACAAAAAAAACATACGGAAATTGCTCTGAAAATTCCTCTGGAAAATCATCCGGAAGTTCCTTCAAGAATTTCTCCGGAAGTTCCTCCAGGAATTTCTCCGGAAGTTCCTCCAGAAATTCCTCCGAAATTTCCTCCACAAAATCTTCCGGAAGTTCCTCCAGAATTTCTTCCAAAATTTCCTTCAGAAATTCTTCCGGAAGTTTCTTCGGGACATCTTCCACAAGTTCTTTCAGGATTTCTTCCGAAATTCTTTCAATAATTCTTCTGGAAGTTCATTGAGGAATTCCTCCGGAAGTTCCTTCAGGAATTCCTCCGGAAGTTCCTCAGGAAGGTCCTCCAAGAATTCCTCAGGAGTTCCTCCAGGAATTTTTCCGGAAGTTCTGTCTGGAATTTCTCCGGACTTTTCTTCAGGAAATTCTCCGGAAGTTTTTCCAGAAATTCTCCGGGAAGTTCCTTCAATAATTCCCGGGAATGTTCCTTCAAGAAGTCCCTGCAGGAAATTCTCCGGAAATTTCTGCTGAAACTCAGGAAGATCCTCCACGAATACCTCCGGTACTTCCTTCAGGAATTTATGCGAGAGTTCCTTAAGGATTCCGAAAGTTACTCCACGAATTCCTCAGAAATATCCTATGAATTCCTCCGCAAATTCATCCAATTTATAAAAAAATACAAAAAATCATTCGGATTCGAAAATTCCTCAAAAAAATCCTCAGGGAAACCATCCAGGAATTCCCCTGGAACTGCCTCCAAGAATTCCCCCAGAAAATCTTCAAATATTTCCTTTGGAAGTTGCTCCAGCAGTCACCAGCCACCCCCACCCCACGAAGTTTCTCCAGGAATTCCCCCCGAAATGCCACAAACAATAACTTCGGAAGTTTTTATAAAGAATCCTAAAGAAATTTTCAAAAGTTCCTCCAAGATTCCTCCGGAAATTCCCCCAGAAATTCCTCCGGAAGTTCTTCCAGCAATTCCTCTATAAATTCCTCAAAAATTTCTTCCGAAGTTTCTACAGGGATCCCTCCAGATTTGAACAGGAATTCTTGCGGAAATTTCTACAGAAAAACATTCGGAAAATGCTCCGAAAATTCCTCTAGGAAATCATCCGGAAGTTTCTCCAGAAATTTCTCCGGAAGTTCCTCCAGGAATTTCTCCGGAAGTTCCTTCAGCATTTCCTCCGGAAGTTCCTTGAGGATTTCCTCTGAAAGTTCCTCCAGGAATTCCTCTGAAAGTTCCTCCAGGAATTCCTCCGAAAGTTATTCCACGAAATTCTCCGGAAGTTCCTCCAGGAATTCCTACGGAAGTTTCTTCAGAAATTCCTACGGAAGTTCCTCCAGGAATTCCTCCGGAAGTTCCTCCAGGAATCCCTCCGGAAGTTCCTCCAGGAATCCCTCCGGAAGTTCCTCCAGGAATCCCTCCGGAAGTTCCTCCAGGAATCCCTCCGGAAGTTCCTCCAGGAATTCCTCCGGAAGTTCCTCCAGGAATTCCTCCGGAAGTTCCTCCAGGAATTCCTCCGGAAGTTCCTCCAGGAATTCCTCCGGAAGTTCCTCCAGGAATTCCTCCGGAAGTTCCTCCATAAATTCTTCTGGAAGTTCCTCCAGGAATTCCTCCGGAAGTTCCCCCAGGAATTCCTCCGGAAGTTCCACCAAGAATTCCTCGGGAAGTTCCCCCAGAAGGTCCTCCAGGAATTCCTCCTCAAGTTCCTTCAGAATTTCTTCCGAAATTTCCTTCAGTTTCCTTCCAAGTTTTTTCAGGAATTCCTGGACGGAACTTCCGGAGGAATTCCTGGACGAACTTCTGGAGGAATTCCTGGAGGTACTTCCGGAGGAATTCCTGGAGGAACTTCTGGAGGAATTCCTGGAGGAACTTCCGGAGGAATTCCTGGAGGAACTTCCGGAGGAATTCCTGGAGAAACTTCCGGAGGAATTCCTGGAGGAACTTCCGGAGGAATTCCTGGAGGAACTTCCGGAGGAATTCCTGGAGGAACTTCCGGAGGAATTCCTGGAGGAACTTCCGGAGGAATTCCTGGAGGAACTTTTTTTTTTTTAATTTTCTTACAATTACGTTCACAATTTGCCATGGAAATTTCTTTGAATAGCACTTTTAACAATTTACTGTTGATATTCCCTCCTTAGCCGTGCGGTAAGACGCGCGGCTACAAAGCAAGACCATGCTGAGGGTGGCTGGGTTCGATTCCCGGTGCCGGTCTAGGCAATTTTCGGATTGGAAATTGTCTCGACTTCTCTGGGCATAAAAGTATCATCGTGTTAGCCTCATGATATACGAATGCAAAAATGGTAACCTGGCTTAGAAACCTCGCAGTTAATAACTGTGGAAGTGCTTAATGAACACTAAGCTGCGAGGCGGCTCTCTCCCAATGTGGGGATGTAATGCCAGTAAGAAGAAGAAGAAGATTCCCAACAGTTCCTCATGGATATTCCTTACAAATTCCATTGAAATGCGTCACAAATTTACTAGCAGTTTGCCGATTGAAATCCCTCAAATGATCTTATAGAAATTCCTCTAGAAATTTCAATGGAAATTCCATACAATTCTCCATGGTTTCTCATGGAAGTTCCTCTCTGTTCATGGTTTTCCATGGACATTCCTCAATTTTTTTCATGAAAAATCCCATAACAGTTTCTCATGGAAATTTCTTACAATTTCCTATAAAAATTCCATTTAATTTTCCTTAGAGATTCCTTTCTATTTTCAATAGAGATCCCTTGTAATTTGCCATCGGTATTATTTAAATAATTTCTATGGAAGTTCATACATTTTCCTATGGAAATTCCTAACAATTTACGATGGAAATCCCTATCAAATGCTAATGGAAATTTCTTACAAATGCCCGACGAAATTCCTTCCATTTCCCGTTCAAATTCCTCGCAATTTCGTATGGAAGTTCCTTACAATTTCCCCTGAAAAGTCATCATCATCATTTTCTCGTTATTTGTTTATTTATTTGACGCAAGCCTGTCCGCAAAGTTTGAGATTGTTCAAATGGTGCGGACAGGTTTGCGGTTTACTTTGCGTTTAGTACAATCCGCAAACTCATTCCGGATGCATTGTGCGTTGCTACGTTTGACTGCATGTATTCAAACTAGCTGTCAAATTTCCGGATTGCCTTCCGGATCCATTGTGCGCCGGCCTTTAGACAGCACACCCCGTGATAGTTCGTTCGGCAGAAATAGGCCGCACACATTGCAATACTGCAAATTGAAATCCGTATGTGTAATTAGAATTTAGAACTCTATACAGCCAACATAAATATGAATCCCTCGTAACTCAGTTTATAACACTTCTCATTATTTGAATCGGTACCTAGCCGATCGTTGTTTTGCCTAGCAGATAGATATGTAGGGAGAACTGAGCTGGTCTAGCCAGTTAGATTTCGATATCGATCGAATAAACCTCGACACAAGAAAGTGTATAGAACTAAATTCGGTGTACTTTTCAATCGCAAAAAACGAACAAGTACCGTGGAAGTTCTTCGAAACCGTCCCCGTTGTGCTCATCTTTACCCCCGTCGTTATGGTCATTTGCGCGCGCGTTGCTCTGGTGCTGTTGGTGTGATTGCTGCTGTTGCTGTTGCCCGTGCTCGTCGATCTTTCGCCAGGTTTGGCTACAAAATAAGTTATCCGTTTTTCTTAGAACTCGATTGTTGATAGAAACTTCTAAAATTGAGAACACACCTAATCAAATTAACTTGCCATAAAGACTGTTCCGGAACCGTTCCACTCTGAAGCACTTTCTTCTACATATCTACATGAGTGAAAGGAAATTAGCCAGTTCCTTGCTAACAGATTAGTTGGATAATATTTTATCACCTTGTTTCAGGTCTTTTATATTCGATAGAATAAAGCGCTGAAGCCAATAGTTGTGCAGAACCTGTCGCGTGTAGGCAGTAGCCCAATCCAGTTTCAAAATTAATTGGCTTCGCAAATTTCATCAATATTTCAAAGGTTGGCCCACAAATCTGCATAGTCCAAATTTCCCCTTGATATAATTACCCACGCTCGTTTTATGCGTAAACATAATCCTTTTCCATACCGACCAGGCACCCCAAGTGACGCATCACATCATCGGCACCTGGAAACTAGGTCCCATCCCAATGTAGGTAAATAGAGTGATTGAGAGCTCCACTGGCGTCATCGGTCACCGCAGTACACCGGATTCGGATACACATCCGAGTTGAAATTAATTACTTTACCATCGCGTCACCAGCGCACACACACACACACACACATCTGTTGTCATCTGCCTGTGGGTCGCTCTCATTCAATGTCTCTGCTGATCCCTTGGTGAGGACAAATTGTACGGTCAAACTTTTCCGATGCGGATTTTCCGGCTCGGTAACGCCATGGTGGGGAGTAGCCGACACCCAATTCGGTTAGCGATAGCAAATTGAACGTTCCCGTCCCATGAATGGATGGTGGTGGCACACGACCATGGCCGTGGGATAGTGAAGTATGTCGGTGATTATTATTGGACATATTGGGATTAAATTTCGATAGGAACCACATCTGTTTTTGTTTAACGAAGTTCGAAATGAGATTTTGGGATGGGTTTGACGTACAAAGCAATAAGATGGTTTGCCGAATTTCATACAAACATGTGACTAAAATTGATTCTAATGCTAGAAAACTGTTTTAGAATTACTGTTTGCCATGGTATTTTTTTCCACATATGCTAATTATTGATAATTTGGCAATTTTAAATTTTAAACATTAAGAAATTACTCAAAAGAGCATTGGGTCTGGTTTCAATAAGAACGTTCTTCCAAGACGCAGAATATTTTAAGGCGAATGCAGACTACACTGAAGTAAGCCATGTTAAGTTTTCTATTTTTCCATATAGCCAAATATGAGATGGTCAGATTTCTAGTAGATAATACATACCAGCTGGTCGTGATATATTTTGAATATTTTGTAAAAAGATACCTAGATATTTAGATATCTTATTGTTTTGTACGTCACTGTATAGTTATGAACACTACTATGGTTAAAAAATCGACTAGATTCATCACACGATTCATAATCTCTAAATTATCATCATCATCATCTTTGTTAAACTACTGAAAATGATTGAAATAAACATGTTTTCTCATGATTCTGTAGAATTATTAACAGTATAATAATGAAATTTCGAATTTGAGTTCATGGTGCAATTGATTTCTTTAGAATTATTTAAAAATTCCTTTTGGAAGATGCAAATGGCATCAAAATCTGACATATTTAGTGGTTACTTGAATCAGGCTTGTATACAATTTTGAAAATAAAGCTATACCGACTCTGCTCTATAGAACGTACATTTTTGCTCTTGCTTTTTAACAACATGTCATATGGAAATCAATCGCATCCTGAAACTATTTCTCCTACATACTATTCCTCTGAAGTGCGCTGCGTGCGAATAAAATCTATAATCCTCTATTATATACTCTATAAGACTTGCTAAAACTCAAATCCGGAAATATTTTTACAAACGGCTCAATCCAAGCTGCCACACGTGGTGGCAAATTGGCACTTTTTTTTAAAACGACTTAACAAACGAATTCGCATTCGGGTACAATTAGCTTGTTAAAAAAATATCCGTACTTTCAATTACAAATAAAATTTTCACTACTGTTCTAGATATCACGAAAGTTCCTGCGAATACTGCGCCTCCAGCGTTGTCGTGGGTGCTGCCGCAGCTCGCCGGTTAACCGAGGCGGCCGCAGCTGCCGCCGCTCGAGCGGCCGCCACTGCGTTAGCCGCTGCCGACGCATTAGTCCGGAGCGGGGCCATCGGAGGTGGCCCCGGGCTGCCGTAGCCGGTGGAGTACAGCTGCGAGCAGGAGTCCTTGATCAGTTCCTGCGTTTCGCGGATTTGGCGTTGAACTTGTGGTGCTAGACGTTGAACCGAGATGGCCGGTGGGAAACGAGGTGCATCCGGGGGTAGAGTGGGCTGTTGGAGCGGGGCGCTGGACGAAAGGAGACTCCCGCTGTTGCCGACGGACACCACAGACGAGAGGGCGGACGAGGGCCCTCCTCCGGTAGCCATAGCGGACGAAACGGTCGATATGCTGGAGGAGGATTGTTGCTGCTGTTGCGATTGCAGTTGACCGGTGGTTAGCTGGAATGAGGGAAGAAAACGGAAAGTCATGTTAGGAAGGATATCATTCATGTAATTGCAAACCGCTTCCCGCTCATCATGGCAAAAGCGATTTTGTAAAACTTTATTAAAGTGGACCAAATGCCAAAATATAAAAGCCAAAATCAATACGCAAAAATCGCACAACTGACATCCTTTCAATCTAGTTTTGCTGCGTCGAAGGATGCGTAAAACAATAAAAATGACAGTTGTGCGTTGGATCCTTATTGAGTGGTGGAAACGCAAGTGAATTTAGTTTTCGATTCAAAGAGGTTTGTCCTTAAAGATTTGGGGGAATGTCTTCGGTTGTGGGCCACCTTGAATAGATACGACAAATCTAAGCAATGTCAAACTGTCAATTTGACAGCATACATATGTAGTATTCAGTAGCTGTTATCCAATTCAAAAAGATTCCATCGCTCTAGATATAAATATATCAACTTTAATTTTACATTTATGACACAAATTCTACTTGAATTGCAAGTCCCCAATGTGTCCCACAATCTAGTACGGTTTGGAATTGTTATGTTGCACAATCATCGTGCTGCAGTTTGGTATGGCAACGAGGGTTGCTATGGGTGACGACGTGAGGTTTCGAGAATTGATTTTGTTTGAGAAAACCATACTTTCAGTTTATTGACGACTTTTGCAACGCTCGCATCGGCGGACTTCTTTGGGATACGACATGACGCAGTTGGTAGGTGCACTTAAAATGGATGCTTGCCACATCCATGGAAGTGCAAATTTGGTAATTAGTAAGTATGATCTTTCTTTGTTTTCCATTTTATACTTGAAAACAATATATATTCCGGAGCGAGCAGGACTCCGAGGTTTGCAAAAAAAGAAAAGTTTCCAGAGCGAGCAGGTCTCCGAGGCTTAAAAAAAAAGTTTCCGGAGCGAGCAGGTCTCCGAGGTTTGCACAAAAAAAAGTTTCCGGAGCGAGCAGGACTCCGAGGGTGCAATTTTTATTAAGCTAAGAATGATTCCGGAGCGAGCAGGTCTCCGAGGCTTAAAAAAAAAGTTTCCGGAGCGAGCAGGTCTCCGAGGTTTGCACAAAAAAAAGTTTCCGGAGCGAGCAGGACTCTGATGGTTCAATTTTTCCTAATAAAAATGATTCCGGAGCGAGCAGGACTCCGAG
This sequence comes from Armigeres subalbatus, assembly GCF_024139115.2. Taxonomy (NCBI): domain Eukaryota; kingdom Metazoa; phylum Arthropoda; class Insecta; order Diptera; family Culicidae; genus Armigeres; species Armigeres subalbatus. The sequence continues at coordinate 58,040,769 of NC_085140.1, forward strand.
ATGAGACATAAAAGTTTCTGTAGTAAGCAGATGACCGGGGCCGTGCGATAGCAACATTATCTGGAATGTGTCAGATTTTGAATCTTGTTAAAATAAAAATGAGTAAGTGAACTCGTTTCGGCTCGAAGATAATAACAATGTGAACCGTAAAAAAAAAAGTTTCCAATAGATTTTACAATTAGGACCTACATTGGAAATAGTTAATTTGAAATCTATATTCAAATATAGGGATTCGTATAGAATTTTGGGACTGTAATAGGAAACAACGAGTGGATATTAGGTCGAGAGAGACTGGAATACAAACATAGAAATCACTATATTGTTTATGCCATTGATCTATCGTTCGGATTATAAGTTTGAATTTGTAGATTGGAGATCATTGGGAGATTTTATGAATGAGTCAATGAGTTAATTTAGATATGAGATTTGTGAGAATCTTATTCCACATTTTGCCAAATGAATCTATTGTTGGGAATCACAAGATCATTTTATTTATTGATTTTGGAATTGGAAATTGGAATTGACATGAGTTAGGACCAGAGCAGCAAATCTGTCATAAAAGAGTTGCTGTCACTTAAGTACGACCAAATCCCGTCATATATGAGTTGTTGCAACCCAATCGGTCTAAATTATGCTACTCGGGGATTAATATATTGGAATCTAAGACCAGATTTAGAAGTTGTGACATAAATAAGTAAACTAGAGAAAAACTAAAATGAATTGTGTTTCAAATATGACCTTATTTTGATTTTGGATGCGTATCGTAGTTTTAAAGGTTGAGCTTGAGCATAGCGTTGACAAAAAATGCTTTTGAAAGAGTACTGATTGAAAATTGGATTTGATGACGATTTGGAAACAGATTGATATCGAACTGAATATTTAGCTATTCCAATGGAATGAAATTTGAACAAAAAAATCCTATATTTCAAGATTTATGGAGTACAGAAGGAGAAGGATGTAGTATTCAGTAGCTGTTATCCAATTCAAAAAGATTCCATCGCTCTAGATATAAATTGCTTTAATTTTACATTTATGACACTTCCCCCCTACAAGTCCCCAATGTGTCCCACAATCTAGTACGGTTTGGAATTGTTATGTTGCACAATCATCGTGCTGCAGTTTGGTATGGCAACAAGGGTTACTATAGGTGACGACGTGAGGTTTCGAGAATTGATTTTGTTTGAGAAAACCATACTTTCAGTTTATTGACGACTTTTGCAAGGCTCGCATCGGCGTACTTCTTTGGGATACGACAACATAATCAGAGCCAGAGACTTGGTAATGTTAGGGGCATCAGCATTTGCGTAATTGGTTAATTTATAATTTGGCGTTAGTAGTAAGAACAATAATTGGAGAGATTAATCAATCAAGCGATAAATCAATTAAAAAAATGTCAGGCAATTTCAAATATAAAGTAATTTTAATTGCATTTTATCATCTAGAAATTATTCAGTAATTTATTGAAAAGAAACTCTTTGGAATGTTTTTCCAAAAACTTCCAATTCCTGAAAGAGAGTATCAAAAGAAGTATGATAATGAATAGACTGAAATCTCGACATTTTGGGGGATTTTTTATCAAGCAATGTCAAAACCGGGTTTTACTACTGTCCAGAATTCTACGGATTTCCTCAAGAATTCATTGGGAATTTGCTTCAGGGACATTTTTTCGTAAATATCTAAAATATTTCTTTAGGAAATAAATTTCAAGAATAATTTCAAAAATTCTTCCAAGAAGTCTTCCCGATACCATCGGAAATTCCATTCAATTCCATTCTGCTGTGAATCCTCCGAAATTTCCTCCAATAATTCTTTTTACAATTCTAGGACAAAATTTCAGGAATTTCCTTAGAAATTTTCGTGCAAACTCTTAACGAAATGCACAAAGCAACCAATTTCTTCAAGAATTTCTTTTGATATTCCTTCGAGAATTCTTTCCAAATTTCCTCCAGGGATTTCTTTGGAAAATCCTCCCGAAATAACTTCGGAAACAAACCAAGCAATTCCTTTGGATATTCCTCAAAATGTTCCTTTGAACTTTAAAAAAAAATCTAAAGAAATTTCGAAAATTTCCTCAGTGACCCGAATTCTTTACGAATTCTAAAAGATTTTTTTTTAGGAAGGAAATTTCCTTTTCTATAGGAATTTCTTTAAAATTTATTTGAAAAATTCTTCGGTAATACCTAAAAAATCCTTCAGGAATTCCTACAGAAATTGTCTTGGGAATGCCTTCCCAAAATCTTTGAGGAATTTCTCATTAAATTGAATTAAATATTTCTGGAAGTATGCAATCCTTCAGAAATTATTCCGGGAACTCCTCCAGGAATTCAATCAAGGAATAATTTAGAAAATTACGTCATTCGTTCATCGATTCCTTCGGGAAAATCTCTGGAAAGGACTTTGTGAATTTCTCCGGAAATCCTTCCAGGAATCCTTCCTTTCAGTAAATCCATACCAAATTTCTGCTGCATTGATTCCGGAAATTTTGTTGGAAGAATTGATTGGATGACATCAAGGAGGAGGAGCTTAAAGCCGAACTGGAGGACTGTGGACTGAAGCTAACGAACATCCTTTAGATCGCTCGACATAATACAAGTCTGAAGTATCGAGACTAGCTGTATCTCGTGCACCTAGAACACGGATCCATCGCCATGAAGTACCTTAAAGATATCAAGGCGGTAGTCAGTACCGCGGTGGAATGACACAAATACAAGCCATTTTGTGACGATGTCACCCAGTGCCTCAACCGCTTTCAGTACGATCATGACACCACACCAGGATCTATTACATGCAACAAATGCGGAGACAATCTTCCACCAGTGCAATGTGAGTTGATGGAGGAAGCAGACCCCAAATAAACTAAATATCACTAGAAGTTGTTTTAATAGTGCGGAATTTAGGGATATCGGAGAGCATTAGCATTATCATTGAGCAATTCGCACAAATTCGTAGACTATTGTATGAGAGTAGCATCACTTTCATCTGTTACCACATATATTGATTTGGGACTAATTACTATCTCTTAGATGGAAGCAATGCACTCTCCAATAGTCGAGATCTGTCCTGGCCACGTCCTTGCGAATACTGTGGATAGGTGCCACGGGAGGTTTTGGGATTGTGTGGAAGGTTATAACAGTAGGAATCGTTTTAGTACAACGAGAAACATAGGAAGAACTAAGAGGATCGTAGTAGACGAAGGTCGGAAGTAGACGTATTTTTTCTGACAGTGAAATTTTTCTTCTTGATAATGAAGAATAGTTGTATTTTGAGTTTTTTTTATCAAAAGTAATAAAAAGCGTTCTACGGGAAGCTTGCTGCAGATGGTTGATCAAGACAAGGATATCAAACTTATTTAGTTAAAATCCAAGCCTTCCATAGCAGGGACCATCCACATGAAGCAAATGCAGTCATGCATACAGTGGACTAGACATGAAGAATGCCGGACATTTGAACGTTTGACGGGGCAGCTTTCCAATCCGATGTTAGTAACAGGCCTGATGTACGACAGGGATGACGGTAACAATGACGTTCCATTCTCAAATAAAGTAAATTTGGTAAGATGTGTGCTCCTCCTCCATCAGTGAAAAGGTAAGTCTTCATTACCATTAGCTTTTGCACTCATAAACTAAACCTAAGCCGCACACCTCTCATAGACCAGAGTTTGTGACTGCTATATGAATGCCTAGTCAGTTAGAAGTAGATGCAACCGAATCGATAGATAAATGTGCTGCTAGGGTAAGAGTGTTGTCTGGGTAATTGGTAGCGTGATTTTTACTTTAAAAAACCGTGCAGATTAATTTTAAGTAAAAACATGTCTGCACAATCCGATATCTGAACCACGCCGCAAAAATCTCCAATTCACTCCATTCATCAATATAAATGGCATGCTTATTCATGGGAATGGATGAGCGAAAACATAACTTTTATAAGAGACTGCTTAAGACTTTATAAGATAGGACATGCATTTTAGATATTATTCATCATATCATCATATCACAGCTAAATCCTTAACCTTTTGTCTGTGCTCTGGGGTCAATATGACCCCAGGCCACTTTGAATGGCTGCCATTTTTTTAATTTTCAACCGATTCTCCTAATTTTTGGTAGTTTGGTAAAACTCGCCGAGATCTGCAAATTCACTTCAAAAATCTTGAAAATATGCGCTACAGTGTACTTTTTTCAAAAAAAATTACGTTGTCTGTGCTCTGGGGTCAAATTGACCCCAAATTGAAATTGCTATAACTTTTATAATGCTTTGCCAATTTTGGATTTTTGGGGCTGTTTCGAAAGATAATTTAATCATCTTTCAGGTCGTTACCAAAGATTGACTATAGGTGGGCGGGTACATCGCGAGGAGGGGTTTTCGTAAAAAGGGTACAAAAATAGTGATTTTTCATGCTTATTTTACTTATATCTGAAAATGTTACCCATTTTGAACTACACCTTTTCAAAAAGGTTATGCAGGAAGGCGTGTGCTTTGATATGAGGCATTGATTAGTTTAGAGCTTGGTCGCTAGGTGGCGGTATATTTGAATTCATTACTTTAGACTACTCAAGTAATTCCGATATATGGAATTTTCCTCATTGTAAATATTCTTATCGCACAAATTTGAAATTTGTAAAGATGACGTCTTTAATAAAGTTCGTCTGGTGGGAATGGACTGTCATGTGACGAAATGAATAATTAGGAAATTTACAAATAGGCGGCGCTAGCGGACTTGCAATATTCTTGCATATATGAAATATTGCTTTAGCTTGAGATCATATCTACACTCAAGTTGTATTCGGCAACATTGTTCAGGATGTCTAGCACTACAAAGCGGTGCTCAATATAATGAGTACGTCTTCCAATTTTTGAATTTGTGCGATAAGAATATTTACACTGAGGAGAATTCTATATATCGGAATATCTTAAGTAGTCCAAAATAATGAATTCAAATATACCTCCACCTGGCGGCCGAGTTCTAAACTTATCAACGCCTCATGCCAGAGCACATGCCTTCCTGCATAACCTTTTTAAAAAAGGTGCAGTTCAAAATGGGTAGGATTTTCGGATATAAGTAAAATAATCATAAAAAATCACTGGTTTAATACCCTTGTTCACTAAAACCCTCCCGCAATGTACCCGCCCACCAATAGTTAATCTTTGTAACGACCTGAAAGATAATTTAATCATCTTTCGAAACAGCCCCAAAAATCCAAAATTGGCCAAGCATTAAAAAAGTTATAGCAATTTCAATTTGGGGTCAATTTGACCCCAGAGCACAGACAACGTAAGTTTTTTTGAGCACAGACAGAAGGTTAAAAAATAAATAAAATTGTAAGTGTGATATTGAGGAAAATTATGGGATATCATACTTTCATTGAACATAGTGTGTTGATGTAGAGTTTCATTCTTGGAAATCTAAGCAAAATTATTTTAATCACGTGCCAAATAGGTACTAGAAAATCAAGATTGAATCAATAAAAAAGTCCCCATAATATGAGATAGGAATATCATCACATAAGAGATAGCTCACATTGCTTCGTGTAATGCCGTTAAAAACGGTGATGATCAAAAATAAATTCGTTTATGAATCATACGTAAATGTGACAGCTTCATTCACAATAAGTTTGAAGCAATAGGTTGATCCGATGTTTCGATGGAGTAATTTCCGAATACAACTAACTTTGATTCAACCAACTGTTGACTGTTATTGGCTTTCCTCAATATTCCTATTTTCTCGATAAAATTTTCTGTGATTGTAAAGTTACATATTGGTTTTCGCTTATTACTAAGGGCATATATTAATATGAGTACATAATTTCAATTGGGATCGCATAAGGGAACGGGCAAATTAATATATTTTATATTCTTTCTCGTTTCAGAGAGCGAACAATGGCGCTTAAACCTAGGCTAATTACCCGAGCAGCACAAGTCAGACTAAAATGGTTGTTGCAACTTGATAGTGACCAAATCTAGTCGCATATCCGTTGCAGTAATCTATGTGGGACATGTGCTACTTGGGTAGCCAGGGCAAGTTTCATAGCTTCGCCCCATCCCAGGACAATTAACAATGGAGTGACAGAATTCACTTTGCATGGTCACTCCCAACGTCTGTTTAAACGCATTATATCATTTGCTTATGATGATATTCCTAAACTATATTCCCTACCAACCATCCAACTCCTTGACATCTATGAGGGCGTCGGTGAGTCGCTGGCCTCTCGTTAAGTAGATGTCATATCATCATTTCCTTCCCTTCCTTAGTAACAGAGAAGATGGGCGTGGCCGGCAATGGTAGCTTTCATGCTTTATCATTTTTGACCCCCAATTGGGTTGCTATTAAATCCCAAATAGTAATCCATAAGCAGTTGGGGTGGTTATTTGATTCGTCACTGAAACATAATGCGCTTCCTTCTACTTGGAAATAATCGTTTTTGATACCAAGTTTGAAAAGTGACAGAAAGTCTGACAATAAAATTACCGTGGCATCGCTATATTGTCTTGCATTCCTAAGTTATTTGAATCCATTATTAACAATAAAATCTTCACACAAGTTCAAGGTTTAATTACCCGTAACCAGCACGGTTTTGTTAAAGGAAGGTCAACAACGACTAACTTGCTGCAATTTGTATCATTTTCGATAAACGCTTCAGATAGAGGAAATTATGTTGAAGCTCTATACACTGATTTCAGTAAGGCGTTTGACAGAGTTGATATTTCTCTCTTACTTTTCAAATTATCCAAGCTAGGCCTCAATCCCAGGTTAATAAAATGGATTGAATCATATTTGACTGGCAGAACCCAGAGAGTAAGATTTGATGGATGTTTGTCAAAACAAGTTAAGGTTACATCTGGAGTACCACAAGGATCCCACCTTGGTCCATTGTTATTCATCTTATTCGTCAACGATGTGAATCATGTTTTGAATTACCTGAATGTTTCAATTTACGCAGATGACATGAAACTCTTTCTAGAAATACATAAGCAATCTGATCTACTAGTGTTTCAAAAATGAAATCAACGATTTTTATAAATGGTGTAAGAAAATCTGTTACAACTGAATATAAAAAGTGCCATTCAATCTCGTTTACAAGAAAGATCAATACGGCACAAGAACAAATATACATAGGTCAGAAAACAGTTGAAAGATGCAAACTAATTAGAGATTTAGGTATCATTCTGGACTCCAAATTATCGTTTATAGATCACTATAATAATATTATCTATAAAGCAAGCAACATGCTTAGTTTTATCAAAAGATTCAGTTATAATTTCAATGATCCTTACACAATCAAAACTTTGTACGTTGCACATGTTAGGCCTCATTTAGAATACTGCAGTGTAGTTTGGGCTCCGTATCATGAAACACATGTAAACCGCATAGAATCAGTTCAGAAACAATTTTTACTTTTTGCGCTCCGAAAACTAGGGTGGACGTCTCTACCATTGCCTCCTTATGAATCACGGTGTTTATTAATTAACCTAGAAGAACTCAAAAAACGCAGGGAATTCTCAATGATAGCTTTCATGAACGATATTATCGCACAAAAGAGTGGATAGTAGTGAAATTTTGGCAAATATTAATTTTACGCCCCTATCCGTCCACTTAGAAATAGAAGTCTATTTTATATCAATAATCAAAGAACAAACTATGGCAGAAATGGCCCAATAAATAGAATGATGACATGTTATAATGCACATTGTGAAACAATTGATGTAACGATGAGTAAAACTAATCTAAAAAAAGTGTTCTTCTCTAGACAAGTTAGGTAATGAGTGAAGTACACATAGACTAGATAATAAGTATTTATTGTACAAAGTATAATTGGTCTACATTTGATTGACGGCAAATAAATAAATAAAAAAAAAAAAAAAGTTAAAGAAAATACATGACAGCTATCAGTATGCAATCTACGAAATACTCTGTTACAACGCAACGCAACGCAACGCAACGCAACGCAACGCAACGAGAAACATAGGAAGAACTAAGATAAAAATACAAAGTAGAAAAAGGAAGAGCCTGGACTTAACCCCACGACCTCTTGCTTATAAGACAGAAGCGGTAGACCACCGAGCTCGGTGGAAATTATGGATATCCGAAGGCGAGCTTTTATCAGGAACCAAAAAAGGTCTGCTCCAACCTTTTCCGAAAGGAAATTTCCACCTTCTTTCTCCTGACAAGAATATAGTTCTTCTGTACATTCCAGAGTAACTAGTGCGTATCTCCACGCAGCTCGATTGCAAATCTTCTTTCTGGGTATGTTCATCATCGACATTGGCTGCTATAGAGTGGGTCTGGTCATTTGCTGGTCGCTGCCTCTCTTAATGGCAAAGTCATCAATCTGATTGATATCCCGGTGAAGGTTGGCGAATATCAGTTCAAAATTATATTTCAGCACTTTTTTTATATCTTTGACTTTTGTTTTTTACGCTTTCGAGACCCTTAAAAACGACTTCCGGACTTTTTGGAAGGAGGCTTCCGGGCGCTCAAAAGAAGGCTTCCGGGTGTCTTGAAAGGAAGCTCCCTGGCCTCTTGAAATGAGGCCTCCAGGCCTTTTGAAAGGAAGCTTCCCAGACTTTAGAAAGGAGGCTTCCGGGCCTCTTGAAAGGAGGCTTGCGGGCCTCTTGAAAGGAGGCTTCCTGGCCTCTTGATAGCAGGCTTCCTGGCCTCTTGAAAGGAGGCTTCCAGGCCTCTTGAAAGGAGGCTTCCAGGCCTCTTGAAAGGAGGCTTCCAGGCCTCTTGAAAGGAGGCTTCCGGGACTCTTGAAAGGAGGCTTCCGGGCCTTTTAAAAGAAAACTCCCGAGCTCCTTAAAGGCGGCTTCCGGGCCTCTTGAAAGGAGGCTTCCGGGCCTCTTGAAAGGAGGCTTCCTGGCCTCTTGAAAGGAGGCTTTCTGGCCTCTTGATAGGAGGCTTCCTGGCCTCTTGAAAGGAGGCTTCCAGGCCTCTTGAAAGGAGCAATAATATAGCAAAAAATTTAATAGAAATTCCTAAAATAAATCGAAAGAATTCCTGAATGAAGTTCTTAAGAAATGTTTAAGGAATAACAAGAGTTTCTTTCTAGAGATTCCGTAGGAATTTCTTGAGAAATTACTGCAATAATTGCTGAAGCAATTCCTTAAAAAAGTTCAAAGGAATTCCTAAAGAAATTTCCAATTCTTAAATAAATTATCCTTAAAGAAGTTCGGATGGTTTTCCAGAAAGACGCAAGTATTCCTTATTCCTAATCCCTTCATTGATTCTATAGGGAATATCTTGATGTATTTTCAAAGGAATTTGGGGAACTGTCAAAAGAATACTTGGAGGAAATTCCAAAGGAACTATTGGAGGAATACCCAAAGAAATTCAAGAATGTCGGACCTTCCTTTAATAAATACGTTCCGAAATTCCTTTAGAAATTCGTCCGTAAATTCCTGAAAAATAGTCCGAAGGAATTACGGGAGTCGAGGGAATAGAATTTCCGATGAAATACTTGAAGGAATTTCTGAAAATATTGCTAAACCCGAGCAGGAGCGACGACCTCGATAACATAAATTGGTATGAAGTAGCCTTGCATAAGAGGTAAAATACCGAAAAATAATACCAAAAACTTATATGCAGAATACTTGAGGCATAACATGCTTAGGTATTTCAATACCAAACGAATAATAATTTGTTATGCATTTGGCATTGAAATAGAATTTTATAACAGAATATGTTATGCCTGAAGTATTGTGCATATTAATTTTTGGTATTATTCCTTTGGTATTTTACCTTTTATGCAGGGCTAGTTCATAACAGAGTATGGTATCAATAACATAATTAGGTATTATTGAGCCAATTTCTCCTGCTCGGGAAGGAATTCGAAAGAGATTCTAAAAAAAATCTCAGCAGAATTTTTGAAGGATTTTTTTTCCAAACATTTTTTTAAGGCTTTTCTAAAGGTTTTTCTAGATTTTTTCTGTAGGATTTTTAAAGAAATTCCTTGAGGAATTTTGTAATGAATCATTTCTGAATAACTAACCGAATTAACTACTGGAGGTATTTTTTACGAAAAAAATAATCTGTAGGATTTTCCGAATGAACTTTTGGATGAATTCGTGAAATATCGCCTGGATGAATAGGGGATTGTCCTCAGTTCTGAACAAACCCTGAATAATTTTTGACGACAAAGATACGACAAATCTGAGCAATGTCAAACTTGTAGCAGGACACCACACATAATCCGAGCCAATCAGAGCCATCTTTCAGCAAGAAAACAAATAAATTGGGATTTTTGTTTTGTATCTAAATTTGGTAATTTTTCAAGTGCGCTAAATCGAAGCAGTCTAGGTCATAGGTCTAGGTAATTTTCGGATTGGAAATTGTCTCGACTTCCCTGGGCATAAAAGTATCATCGTTGTTAGCCTCATGATATACGAATGCAAAAATGGTAACCTGGCTTAGAAACCTCGCAGTTAATAACTGTGGAAGTGCTTAATGAACACTAAGCTGCGAGGCGGCTCTATCCCAGTGTGGGGATGTAATGCCAATAAGAAGAAGAAGAAGAAGAAGAAATCGAAGCAAATCATTTAAAAGATGTGAGTTATATATTTTGTAATTTGGTACGTTTAGTGTACTTTGTGATGTGATGAAATGTTCGTGTTACGTAAATTTGATGAACAAACGAAAAATGTCTATCATTCCCGGTAGTGGGACAATAAATTACCTAAATGGCCGCTGCAAACTTCACCCATTGCAGAGGTTTCGATCGTCCCGTGTATTTCAAGCGCGCTGGCATGACAACCAGCTATTTCCCATGCAAGAATAAGGCCGATACAAATATGTAAAACAAATTATGTCTCCCGCGCTCAGATTTTTTGGCCAAAAACAATATTTTGAGGGGGCAGCAAACAAAAAATTGGGAAATTTTAAAGATTTTCAAAACATTCTTCTACAAATCCGAGGAGTTTTTTTTATTTTTTTCCCCTCCCCCCTTTATCTTTCGCAGAGCAGTAGAACATAATTTCAATATAATATTTGTAACGGCCTAATTTACTTTAATTTTGCAATTGAAGCAAGGATGTAAACGATCATTCAGTAATTTGCGTTCAATCATTTAGTAGTTTGTCAATAACACATTCCAGAAAATGAATTTTAAAATGTGTTGTATGGTGAACTTCTAGTGCGAAGGTTTTTCTACAACTCTGCCTAATGGTTCGTTGTTTGAATTCCACTAGTAACGGAGTTATAGCTATAGTTTCAGTAACTTAGACTAAATGATAACAAAATTCCAATCATTTAGTTTGAGTTATTGCTATTCTAGAGAAAACTTTCCGATTTCCGGCTCAATTACTAAAGTACCGCAACTGTCAAATTGTATTTCACACTGAAACAAAAATTATCACAACAATCATAGTAGCCTAACGGTTTCAGATAATGATAACATACATAATTCAGATTTTGGCATCTAACTGTTTTTGCTGTGTTAATCAAAGTTTTCAACAATGGAAAATTTGATCGTAGACGACAATTCGTCGGGGATACGGTCCATAGACCTAGGCAATAATATCTCATATGAGTTAGACTTTAGCAGCGATTCAGATTGGGATCAAACTGAAGAGGTAACAATTGTAACAAATATATTTTTCAATAGTATTTCTCCCGTCTTAAACAACATTACTTTATAATACAGGAAATGCGGCCGAAATCGAAGCGAAGAAAGGGAGAAAATGGTCCTATTCTATCAAATGGCAATTTAAAATTTAAATTAAAGGCTAGTTTCTACGCTAAAAACTTCAAAGGTCAAAGGAATGGAGATAAAGTCGGATCGATCAGCATCGAAGCTGATGCATGTGATGAAGTGGTTGATGAAATTTGGTCGTTTGGTGCCAAATTTTTAAACTATGAGGCTATTTTATCCGTATCCGAAGATAGTACGGAAATATCAATTAGCTTCAGTGATAGGAAACCAACGTTTGATGATATTGACAAATTTGTAGTGATATCTGATCCTGTATCCAAGCGCTATTTTCTACCATCAGTAATAAATACCAAATTGCTACGCGGGTGGATGGATCGTGAAATCGCAGTTATCATCTACCGGTAATTATAACACTAACAATAATGATAACACTTAAACATATACTGTTTTTAACTACCGCCATCGGGGGTGACAATGGGTCTGGGGGGTGAGAATGGGTCATCGCTCTCACCGGCAGCCTGGAGGTCGGATAGCAAAATCGTTCAAAAAGGTCTCTTATATTTTAGTCTTCTTGTCCTCATTCAATTCAATCTATTCTACAAACATTCGAAGTGGTTGAAACAGTGACCCATTCTCACCCCCATTTGACCCATTGTCACCCCCGAAGACGGTATTATTATTTGTTCAAGGTTCTCGCAATCTGTAACAACATCTCACTTATGGGGAAAGGTTAAATCTAAACTTTTTCAACGCACTCTGCAGGACCGTGCTGGAGCTCCTTCAAATGTATTACTGTCTGATACCACAAAGCAATTGAAAGACATTCATAAGGAGAACTACGTATCGGACGACATAAATTGGACAATATGGGCAACATATGTCTTGAAGCAGCCTGAAAATTAACGCGAACAAATTATAACCGAGGGGCCTCCATTGAGCATGATTTATTTGTTTCGCCCGATTCCTCTTTGAAACGAAATAATGCTGGAATCCTGCATGAAGGATTTGAAAGTTGCTAACAAAGTGGTCGACTTTTTCGAAGAGGATTTGAAATCTTTGCGAGTTATTTACAACAATGCCAATACATTATTAATCGCCATGGGCTCAAGGTTAACTGCAATGGAGAGAAAAGCGGTTAAATTCCAAGCAATGTTGTCCTCAATGAATGCCAGTGTCACTCCAACTGAAAATTCTTTTTCTTCTTTGTTAGCTGAAGAAGTCACTGATTACGTTGATATCGATCACCAGTAATTATAATCAAATAAATATATAAACTTTGTTACGTAGAATAATAGAATTTTATTTATTTGGAAACTGTGTTTATACATTATTTGTGAAATAATTTCTTGTCTAAGGACTGTTCAGCGCAAAACTGGGATCAAAATATTTTTTTTTTGTCTTTATTTAAGAGACTTGCAGCCCGAGGCTCTGGGATCAAAATAGCCCCCCGAACGATAGCCACATTTTTTGAATATTTTTGTGAAATCATGATTTTTGTAGTGATCCAAACCACGCGAGATTTCAACACTAAACTGCGATGAGCTGTTTTCCTTATAATTCCTTTGAAGATTTTTTTTGACATAGCCGAATAGATATTCAATCGGGTTGAAGAAGGGAGCATATGCTGGGATGAATATCCAATACCGCACAAATACTCTACAATTGCACGATGGCAATGGATGTTTGCTCTATCCATTATCCACACCGAATAAAACCCAGAAATTTGTTGTACTTTTCCACTTAAAGCAAAAGCTTGGCAACAATCAAAAAGCTTTTGGTGCGAAAAAGTGCCATCCATTAAATTCTAATAAACCATGCTGACCCAAAAAAAAAGAGAAACTCGTGGCTTTCTAACAAATTCTCCACTATAAATTATTCATTTTCCAACGGGTTCAAACCTTTTGTTTTTTTAGCACGTCTCGTGAATCGAAAGATGCTTCGTCGAGAAAGACTAATTTTTGCATCTGCCATTCAACAGCAACCAGTTCAAAATAAAAATTAATAATATCCGATTCCCTCAACTGTATAGCGCGTCTTTGTAGTGATTTCCATGAGAATCCAGAAGCATGCAAAATTTTTGAAATCGATGCTAGGCTTATGGACACCTGGAATTGATTTTGGAAAAGATCCTTTGCTTCATCTAGGTCGGTCGTCTCTGAAATAGTTGTAGAATCCAGCTTCTTTGATCCGAAGGAATAACCGTACATGCAGTGCATGACAGTATTTGAAGATGCATGTCTATGCATAACTTCTTTTCTGATCGACGCCATGGATTATCTATTTCAAATGTTAATATCATTAATACACATTTTACAAATAAAACTGATGAATACTCACTTTGACGATTGAGGAAAAAATTGAAGCAACTTCAGAAAATGACACTATGCATTAGCATCAAAACAAAGTATTTCAAAGCATTCTTTGATAGAAACATACATAAATAATTTTTTGTTTCAGTGTTGAGATGATTTTCATGCTTGCGGTAGAACTTTGACATTTGCGGTAGAACATTGCGGAATCCGCAGAATGGAAATTTTTGAAAAGATCCGCAATACTGCAACTAGCGCTCTAATTCCGTTATTAGTTGAATTCTAATAACGAGCCATTAGGCAAAGTTGTAGAAAAACCTTCACACTAGAAGTCCACCATTCAACATATTTTAAAATTCAGCTTCTGGAATGTGTTATTGACAAACTACTAAATGATCGAATGCAAATTATTGAATGATCGTTAACATCCTTGAATTGAAGACCATTATTTTGTCATTTTTGCCACTGAAGGCTTCTAAAATAGGGTTATTGCTCCTTGAATTCAACTCATAGCTCCGATTTCCATCCCATGAAAAACAAAGCAATGAAAAGGTATTTTATTCGTTTATTATTTTTGTATTTTTTTTTTTCAGCAGTGAGCAGTATGTTAGCAAAAAGAAGCGACGAATTCGGTACTGTATTTCTTTGTTTCTCGATGCGATGAATATATGTACAGTGAGGTGGAAAACGGAACAGTTCCCCGAAATAAACTTTCTTTTTTAATCAATTCATGGGCAAAAATCAACACTCTATAAAAGTAGCCGCAACTTTTTTCCGTTTGTTCGAAACAACATAGTTACTTTAGAGAACAGTTGGCTAAGATCTGTAGCTTTCCATTAGTGTTCATTTTACTGCATAATGTTGACTTGAAAAAAAAAGTTATGAGCGAAATACGCAACCCGGCCCACAAACGGAGACACTCCGATTTCAAATTTTGTTTTACGATTGTTCTGAAATTTTCGATCGGAAACCCGGAGAAATTCATGGAAGAATTCCCGAAGGTTGTTCCTGAAGGATTCTTGCACGAGTCAAAAGAAATTCATGTAGAAATCTAGAAATTTATATGAAAATTCCAATAGGTTTTTGTTTGAAAATTCTATTGAAAATTCTTTCATGAATTCCTTTAATAATTTCTTAGGAAATTCCTTCAGAAATTCATTAAAAAACTAAAAAATATATTCTAATTGTGCTTCAAGAATTCATTCGGAATTTCCTCCTGAAATACATTTGGAAATTCCAACAGGAATTTCTTCCAAAAATGATTTAGAAAATCATACAAAAGTTCTTTCTGTAACTCCTCTAGGAATAATTTATGAAATTCCTCCAGAAATTCCTTAGCAAAACAATATAAAATTCCTTCCGAAATTCCTGCAAGAATTTTGATGAATATTATTGAAGAATAGAATAGTAAATCTTAAAGGAATTTTCGCTTCAACCGAAAATGTCATACGATATCCTAACGGTATTTCGAAAAAAAAGGATTTTTTCGCAGGAATTCCCAAAAGAATTTCCAAATTAAATGACCGAAAGATTTTTGAAAGAATTTCTAAATGATTCTGAAAAGATTCCCGAAAATATGCTCAAAACAAAATCCGAAGTAATTTCAAAAGAAATCCCCAATGGTCTAAAGATTTTCTGGAAGGGTTGCTGAAAAAATCACGACGAACGACGGAAGGACTTCCGAAGAAAAACATTGCGAAACATTGGGAAGATGTTCTGAAGAAGTTCTCAAGAGAAATTTGGAAGGAAATTTGAGAAATTACTGGAAGAACTCCCAAATTATATTCCGAAGAAATACCTAATCCCAATACAATTTTCTTTTGAGAAATGCTTTGAAAATGTCTTTGGAAATATCTATCAAAAATCCTTCGGAAACTCCTTTAAGAATACAATTTCCGTAGATTGTTTCAGAAAAATCTCCCGAAATTCTTTTAGAAGAATTCCTTTTATGACTTTCTTTATTTAGGAACTTCTCCCTTTTTTAAAAAATCCCTTCCAAAACTCTAGGAGAAAATTCTTGGAACACCTTTGAACTTCATCCAGGAATTCTTTCAAATTTTATTAAATTCCCTGAGACCTTTGGATATGACTTAAGAAATTCTTCCAGAAATCTCTTCAAAAATACATTCAGAAATTCTTTTATGAATCATTCGGAAACTACTTCAAGGGTTCTTTCGAAAATTTCATGTTTAAAATTTCCCAAGGGGCAAGTAACTCTAGACTTTGCGAAAATATTACTCATTGTCTCGCAATAGTAGGGTAAAAGACCCAATAGTGGAGGAACTAAGCACGTTCCAATACTAATTTTTCGATAACTTCGAATCTATATTTTATTTCCCTTACCTTGAGAGTGCATCCGAAAGCTCATTATTTCAATTTTATCCAGAGCGTGTAACATAATCCTGTTTTGTTACCTGAAATCAATCCTCAATAATTGATGCACTGTTCCAATAGTTGCGGTATTTTGTTGTTCGTGTTCTTATAGTTGCGAATCCCATAGGTTTTATATGGGATTCGCAACTAATAACACTACCGCAACTATTGGCGCAAAGAGAGAAAAAATAAAGTACCGTGCAAATTCAAACTTCGGACGCTTAAGCACTTTTTGCTATGAACTCAGTCTGTTAACACACATTTTAAGTCTCACCGTTCTAATTACCATTACAATCATAAAGTATATCGCTTATCTTTGTAACACAGGATTAACATGTACGAATTATTGTGTAGAATCCTTGCGATTAATAAAACTGTCCGGCTTCTGTTATACTCAAACTCCGGACAGCAGCAACATTGGATTCATATTTCGGACACAACGTTTCAAACTTCGGACAACAAATTACACAATATTGAGAAGAAATATTGCAAATAATTATCACTAGATAGCTCCGACTTACATTCAATTATTTCATCACATTGAATTCACATGGATTACTAGATTGAAACTATCCTAAATAAAGCTAAAACTATGAGCTGAATTGAAAAAACTGGAAGAAACATTTCAATGACATATTTCTGAAAACCTCCCATACACAGACAAACAGACATAACACATTGAACATTCACTCAACAAATTCATCGACATTCAAACACTAACGACATCTGTTGATTTCAGTTAGTTGGGCAAATCACAAACCAGATGGCGGTAGTGAGCAAATGTTAAATTCGAACAAATCCGATGCGCGCGCAACTAGTCACCGATAGGCCACCTCATGATTATTTAAATTGACCAGTAAATCAGCGAACGATGGAAATTTGACGAGTGTTATGTCTGTTTGTCTGTGGGTATTATGTCTTGTAATACCTAATCAAAAGCCAAAATCAGAATGAAAACAGATTGATTCGTGGTAAAAACAAAATAAAACATACCTTTATGAATGGCAACTATCCTACCAGAAATCTTATGAAGCGCGCAGGTTTTTTTTTTTAATTTTGGAAAAAAAGTTGTCTAAATTCCGACGACTGTTGACACTAAAAACAAGCCGTGCATTTCAAAATGCCCAATTATTTTTGTTTAACCAAAATATGTAATCGTAAGCATTTACATTTGCTGTACATGCGTTTATAA
Source organism: Armigeres subalbatus (assembly GCF_024139115.2). NCBI lineage: Eukaryota > Metazoa > Arthropoda > Insecta > Diptera > Culicidae > Armigeres > Armigeres subalbatus. The sequence goes on from NC_085140.1 coordinate 58,058,285, forward strand.
CGTTAACAATGAGCTAATAAGCTCTATACTGGCCCTATACCCTGGCCTGGGTATGTTTCATCTTCTGCTGTTATCATATTTTCTGTAAAATATAAAGTACGTAACTACTGCACTGGCTTTTCAATGATATATTGACTTTTCCAAATGAATAGAAATGTGAATACAATCACTTTATTCTGAAAAATAAGCTTCGGCATGTAATAATGCAGTTTTCATAAAATACTCAACATTTGAATAGGGTAGTCAAGCAAGACCATTCCCCCATACTAAAACAAAGTTGACCATGATTTATGAGCAATGTCATCCAGTATGCTCGACCCACTGGTATGTATCTAGAGTGGGCTATGTGGTAGTGTCAGGGCCTGCAGATCAAGAGGTCCACGGTTCGAGGCGCCGAGTCGATAAAGATTTTTCTTGTCAAGTCTTATGGAAAATGCCATGTTTTCAATGACCTTTTGGGGTTGTTAACTACATTTGAATGTGATTCTATACCCTCCTCCTAGTTATTGCATCACTCATGCCACTGACTAATTTCAAACAACCTTCAATGATTGAGATTATAATAATGCCACCAATTGTGAAGTAATGGTTTGTTAATGGGAGGATCGATCCGGTTTTGTTTGTGCTATGAGTGTGGTACAATAACTAAGGATAGGATAACCAATAAATCAAGATGTTTTTCAAACTTTATAAGATTTTTTTTTATCACGTTCAATTTAAAGGAAGTTTCCGACCGCGACAGATTATCGACAACATGGAATTAGCCACCTGGCTTGATAAATAAAATATCTTTAACTGCTAGGTGCCTCGAACCGTGGACCTCTTGATCTGCAGGCCCTGACACTACCACATAGCCCATTCTAGATTCATATCAGTGGGTCGAGCATACTGGATGACATTGCTCATAAATCATGGTCAACTTTGTTTTAGTATGGAGGGAATGGTCTTGCTTGACTACCCTATTCAAATGTTGAGTATTTTATGAAAACTGCATTATTACATGCCGAAGCTTATTTTTCAGAATAAAGTGTATGGACGAAACTTCCGCAACACTCGAAGGAAATGAAAGGAAACATTGAATTGTGCACATATTGAAAATTTATACTACCCCCAGAAGCACCTAAAATTATTTTCCTGGTTTTATGGCATTTTTTTCAGCTAAATCTAATAAAAAGTCATCCTAGAATCAATGACAAAGTGGTAGATAATAGTCTAAAGAAGCTATCAACGACTAATCCTTTTATTATGTGAAGTTAAATTGATACACTCAGATGATATTTTAACGAGAAAGTCTGAAAAATCACAAATCTCGTTTGATGCACCTCTAAATCTCCATGGATTTGGCTGAAAATTGGTCAGGAGACTCCATTTAAGATACTCATTGAAATAGAGGGGTGGCACTTTGAATCTGGAATACTTTTGAAAATGGTGAACAGGTCTAGTATTTACTGACTAAGCGATTCATTTAGTGACACTAAACTTCAAAATGATATCCCACTTTATCTAGCTTTTTGCGTATACGATGTCCTGCATTGAGCGAAAATAAATTTGTCACTGCACTTTCTTACACTTTGACACTTTTATTTTCCACCCATTCATTCTGGAACAGGATAATAATGAAAAGACAAATATTGTGATTGATTATCGTCGGCCCCCATTATCGTGCGTGGAATACTGGATAACAGCTCCACAATCGGATAAATTTATCCTCAAATTATAATCGACATTACATTTTTCGAGTTACATTTGTTAACCTTTATTAAACGGCTATTGTAACTATAACGGAAACATGTTTAATTTGAAATTATGCCCACAAAATCTATTGAGGTCATTTTCAAATGTATATATGTAAATCATTCGAGCATTTTGAAAAAGCTCTTTTTAATAAATATTGTTGAAATCATAATAGTTCGCCATTGTTATTATCTCAACAAATCTGATTGAAACAATAAATTTTGACGTATTTTCTACACAGTTCGAACGAAACCTGTAAATTTCCGTTCAAGTAGATGTAACAAATTGACCTCCGTGTTAAGCAACGTAAGGTTATAGGTTATTTTAAATTTACACGTGCTGTAATTTACGAGTTTATATTTTTATAAGAAAATAAAAAAAAATACGACCAACATGGGAATCGAACTTCAATCCACAGAGTGAGAGGCCACCTCGTTAGCCACTCGTACATTTCAACTTCTTGAAAGCGAGCCGACCAAAGAGTATCAAGTTAAGCGTTCTGTCGATTTGATTATTCTTCATCAGACTGAAGTTATCGTTTAAATTTACATGACACGGAAACTTCTTCGAGACGCGAATGTTTGAGACTCAGTATACTGAATACATCACAGATTTCTCGAAGGGATGTTATAAAATCATTGAGTTACAGCGATGAAATGCTGCGTTATGAGGGCCGCTTTGTACAAACATCCGAATATTTCAATTTGATTGATGCTTATATGAATAAAATAAGCGCCAGCTGCAATTTGCATGAAATGGAATGGGATTTGTTTTGGTTTGTTTTGACAGCGACGTTCTCGCACAACAAGGTTTCCGTTTGACGCATGTAAAATTAAGTCATGTTGAATGGAAATATCAACGATTTTATCGTTTACATCACAGAAATTGAAAATTATGATCTAGTACACATTCTGTTACCAAATTTTACATTCAGTAAGGATTTCCGTCGTGGCTAATTTTCAGAATATTTTACTGTGTAGTATTTGTTAGTATTTTTGGATACTGTCGAAAGTTTAGAGTTAGTTGCCCCTGGAAATTTCCCTTAGAATCTCTTCCGAGAATTCCTCCACATATTTCAATCTTTAATCATTTTCCAAAAAAACAAAATATTCCAACACAATTTCCGAAAATCCAAAGGAATGAATAGAGGGATGTTGAAACGAATTTCCTGGGTAAAGTCCTATATTATTGCTAGAGATTGCTAGAGAATAGTTTTACTAAAGAAATTTTCGAAGAAATTACAGGAATAATTTCAAAAGTTGAACAAAATCTTGAAGGATTTTCGAAAAGATTTTTTGAAGAATTTTTGAAGAAATTCTTACAGAAATTCAAGGAGTCAAAATATTTCATCAGCTAAAATTGGCGGAAAATTATTTTTTTTTTCTTTAGAAAAATTTGGCGTATTAATTAAATTTCAGGAAAAATATTCGATTTGGTGGGCCAGTAATTACAAAAATTGTCGGAAATCAGATTTTTTTCTCAGACCAATTTGGCGTATTTAATTCAATTTCAGGGAAAATATTCGATTTGGTAGGTAACGCTTATCTCCGCCAGTGCCATTATTGAAGCGTGCACACGCAATGATGCGGGTGGTTTCTGTGGTGGTGGTGGAAAAAAATCGTGAAAATTTGTTACTTAGCTTAGCTTGATTGATTGTACCCATCGTAGTTGCTAGTTGTGGCCGAGAAACGACAAATAATGCACAGCTCACCAATTGAATAGCTTTCTTGGGACTAGAAAGCTATTCTCACTGTACATGCTTCGGAGTTTCTTTAATTCAAGACCAATAACGATGCCAGCCACGCCCTCACAGTCAATTGGGATAAGGGGAGGAAAATTAGTTCGACACTTCATTTTTCATGTGGTCATTATTAACACCTGTTTTGTACAACTTACTTCAATCAATTTTTCTCTTCTTATTAAAGTATAAGAAAGCCACAGAAATAAGCAGAAACCGAAATTTAAGATTATATAGAAAAAGGTGGGGTATATGATGTAAGAAATACGAGGTGAACCGGCCCAGGGCCGAAAACCTCAATAATAAAGATAATAATACATAGTAATGTAAGAAATATCTCTGGAGAGTCAAAAAAGCTCTGCCAACCCGTTTTAATATCTACAACTTACTTAAAGCAAGAGAAAAATATAACCCACATATAACTATTTTAAACGACATCTTTACTTTTGTAACAGGAACTTAGTCATATTTGAGCATAATGCAATAGGGTCCGTACTAGGGGACACTTTTCTAAACCTTGTACTTTTTCACCAAAATTCATCGTCAATATAAATCGTCGAAAATCGTGATCAAATGATCAAATAAAGTTTCTATGAATCATAAATGATCATATTTTGTGTACATGGTACCAGGGTTACTGGAAATCGCATCAAGTATCTCGCATTCACTCATACTTTGCGAACGGAATCGGAAAAGAACGATAAATGATGCATCCCGGATGAACCGCACAAATTACATCTTCCCAAAGCTGACGAGTGAATCCTGTATGAATATGTTTCGTATTTATTCGTACTGCATTAGCTTCGGGTTTGATTCATCACCATGTGGTGAGTGACTCCGGTGTGTGCAAAAGTGTTGTACTGTTCGTACTGCTTTTGGATCGGCCTCGATTTATCTCCAGCAGAATTTGGAGATTTGCGATCGGATGCGATGATGAATAGCAATGAGTGGTGATGATAGAAAAATTGAATCATCGCAGTCCGCCGGCAAACATTGCAACGGACAGCAAGCGATGCGGGTGGAGAATAATATACCTACCTAGGTATGGGAGGCATGGAGCGAGGTTCAAATGATATCGCTGCTCGTCGTAGTTTACCATAGATTACTGATAGCATGACAAATTGAACATTATTTAATTCTATTGATATTGTTATGCGGATATATTTAATACTGGTAAAAACATGGCTTAGCATTTCTTATGAAGAACAAAACCAGAGTGTGCCATGCATCATCTTACCACATTGGTTTACTGTTCAAAGAATTTATTCATTATAATGTATTGAAGAATGATTAATTATTTTAGAGCGTCTTAGGGGAAATGCTACAAGGTTAAAAGACTATTATTCTTCCATTTACTTCCACTATTAACTTTTTTATTTATCAACAAGCAGATACGCATTTCGTTTCCTACTTGGAAACTTCTTCAGTGTTTGTTATCGACTGAAGAAAAACATTGCTCATTAACTTTAAATATGGTGTGTAGGTAGAACTGTAGGTAAAAAATTAGGGCATGTCGCTTGAACCGATTCGTCGTCGTCCCGTGGGTAGTAATCTAAACAGCCAGGTATATCCGTTTCCTTGATCTTTGTTAAGTAAGTTTATTTTTTGTTTGTAAATTTCTAAGCTTTCCGCTACGTCAAGTTTCCAAGGATTTTGTATTTGTCTGAGAAGTGATATGTTGTCTTTGGTTAATTGATGATCTTCGTTAAATATATGTTCGGCTACTTTAGATTTGAAATGATAATGTATACCTTTTTCAGTGTCTTTGTTTGCTTTAGTTACTTCTGCCAAATGTTCTTTTAACCTCGTGTCTAGTGTTCGTTTTGTCTGTCCTATGTAGATTTTGTCACAGTGTGGGCATGATATTTTATAAACTCCAGATTTTCCTAATGCGTCAACGGGGTCTTTTGTGCTTCAAGTAGTGTCTTCAGTTGGTTGTTCCTGCTACTGAAAACTAATTCGATACCATTTTTCTAAATTTAGAGCGTAATGGTCTGGTTATATTATGGTCAAAATTAACGGATACTCGTCGCAATTCATTTGTTATTGGTGATAATGTAGTCAATGATTTTCTATACTGGGTTTTTCTATGTTTGTCTATAATAGCTTGAATAGTTCTGGTTGAGTATCCGTTTAGTCTAGCTGTTTCAAAATGTAATTTAATTCTTTCTGATTCCCTGTGGCGCTAAGTGGAAAAGTCTCGAGCCTATGTATCATGTGTTGGAATGCGGCTGCTTTGTGTTGGTGTGAATGGTTTGAAGTGTTGGGTATAACTCTTTGTGTGTGTGTGGGTTTTCTGTAAATTTCAAAATTTATTTGGTTTGATTCTCTAACTATTAAAACATCCAAAAAGGGCAATTTTCCGTCTTTCTCTTGTTCACAAGTGAACTTGATATCCCTATGTGCACTGTTAATGGCTTCTAGGATTGATGGAAGTGCGTCTTTCCTAATGATGCTGAAGATATCATCTACGTATCTCCACCATCGCTCAGGAATGGCTCCTTTTTCCTTCAAATCCTTTTCAAGATTAGCCATGAACAGTTCACATAAGAAAGGGGACAGAGGATTACCCATTGGTGCTCCTTTTGTCTGCTTGTAGTACTCACAAAATACCAAAATGGTTAGTCAAAGAATTCCAAACACTCTACACACATACACAAACAGACACTAGACAAGTACAAAACACAAAACAGTTTATTGAAAAATTGCAAAACTCAGGAAATATCGAAGAAGACGAGATAATGGTTTCATTTGATGTGGCTGCACTGTTCCCAAGTGTACCCGTAAAAGAAGCTATTGTCTTGTTGGAAGATTGGTTACTTAGACAAAAATCAGACGCAACTTGGAAGACAAAAGTACGCACATATTTAAAATTAACAAGACTTTGCATAGAAGAGAACTATTTTACATTTAGAGGAGAATACTACAAGCAGACAAAAGGAGCACCAATGGGTAATCCTCTGTCCCCTTTCTTATGTGAACTGTTCATGGCTAATCTTGAAAAGGATTTGAAGGAAAAAGGGGCCATTCCTGAGCGATGGTGGAGATACGTAGATGATATCTTCAGCATCATTAGGAAAGACGCACTTCCATCAATCCTAGAAGCCATTAACAGTGCACATAGGGATATCAAGTTCACTTGTGAACAAGAAAAAGACGGAAAATTGCCCTTTTTGGATGTTTTAATAGTTAGAGAATCAAACCAAATAAATTTTGAAATTTACAGAAAACCCACACACACACAAAGAGTTATACCCAACACTTCAAACCATTCACACCAACACAAAGCAGCCGCATTCCAACACATGATACATAGGCTCGAGACTTTTCCACTTAGCGCCACAGGGAATCAGAAAGAATTAAATTACATTTTTGAAACAGCTAGACTAAACGGATACTCAACCAGAACTATTCAAGCTATTATAGACAAACATAGAAAAACCCAGTATAGAAAATCATTGACTACATTATCACCAATAACAAATGAATTGCGACGAGTATCCGTTAATTTTGACCATAATATAACCAGACCATTACGCTCTAAATTTAGAAAAAATGGTATCGAATTAGTTTTCAGTAGCAGGAACAACCAACTGAAGACACTACTTGGAAGCACAAAAGACCCCGTTGACGCATTAGGAAAATCTGGAGTTTATAAAATATCATGCCCACACTGTGACAAAATCTACATAGGACAGACAAAACGAACACTAGACACGAGGTTCAAAGAACATTTGGCAGAAGTAACTAAAGCAAACAAAGACACTGAAAAAGGTATACATTATCATTTCAAATCTAAAGTAGCCGAACATATATTTAACGAAGATCATCAATTAACCAAAGACAACATATCACTTCTCAGACAAATACAAAATCCTTGGAAACTTGAAGTAGCGGAAAGCTTAGAAATTTACAAACAAAACAAATAAACTTACTTAACAAAGATCAAGGAAACGGATATACCTGGCTGTTTAGATTACTACCCACGGGACGACGACGAATCGGTACAAGCGACATGCCCTAATTTTTACCTACAGTTCTACCTACACACCATATTTAAAGTTAATGAGCAATGTTTTTCTTCAGTCGATAACAAACACTGAAGAAGTTTCCAAGTAGGAAACGAAATACGTATCTGCTTGTTGATAAATAAAAAAGTTAATAGTGGAAGTAAATGGAAGAATAATAGTCTTTTAACCTTGTATTGAAGAAGTTATGAATTGGGGTAAAACATTGCCCAAGATTTCAACGTGATAGCAAAAATTCATGTTCCAATAGGTTTTCAATATGTTGGCATCAAACGGAAGTCTTAGATTTCTAAACGGAGTGCTTCTTCTAATTTGTCTTCAGGGAACCTAAACTAAAACGGTGGTGCTGTTTGAAAGAGATGGCGCCACAACATTTAAAGTATAATTAGTTTCCTTGTTTGGACAAATCACCCATTCTCACCATGCGTAGTTCTCACCAACTACGCATCTCATCGATATAAAATACGGATAAAAAATGCTTGGAATATTTAATAGGTTTCAGTTCAAAACAATAAAAGAGCTTTCATTATGTCTCCATACTAAACTCTAGTTATTTACTTTAAATTTCTTCAAGGCTGTTCTCCACCTCGTGTGTGTGGAAGGAACATAGAAAATCTACTATATTGAACAGCAGATACAGCTAGTAATTATGCTGAAGTTGAACCACATTGATACAAATACGCAACAACATAACATCATCTGTCACCTGGTAATGTATATTTGCAGTTATACCATCATGTGTAGAAGGCCTCAGCAGAATTTTTACTAGAATGCAACTGACAACGTTCTACAGTGACAGTCTTATGAGACATTCAATGACCTCAAAGACTTTTTTACTCAAGTCAAATATCGGTAGCGAACCAACATGTATTCCTCAAATAACTTAACCTGCATTCAACAAAATGATTTCCGCTCATTTTTTGAGGCGGAACAGGACAATTTTTTGAGACAGCCTTCACAAAAGCAAAAATCCATTTGGTTTGTAAGAACAAATAAGAACCATTATTATGGAAGTAAGTTTAGTCTGCAATTCAATAATTTAACGGCGCTAGTGTATATGCACTGATGGAGCTAGGGCGTGATGGGGCACGTGACCCATGAAATTGAATATTTATTCTGAAATTTAATTATATACGCAATTTTGATAATATTTCCGAAGGAATGTCTTAAAAAATTAAAAAAAAATCTTCAAATTATTTTCTGAAGAAATTCCAGTAATTTCCAAGAAATTTCTGGAACAATTCATCAAGAAGTTTTCTGGAGTTTCACCAAATACAAATACTAAATTAATTGAAAGAATCCAAAAGCATTTATAAAGAAATTTCAGAAAGGATTCCTAAATAAATTTTCATCGAAACTCCTGTACTGCCCCACCCACATAACAATAAAATTTCACTTTTCATCACTTTTGAGTTAACCCAACCCGGGCAGAAGCCATGAACAGAATAATAAAACATGATGTAGACTTAATTGATATGAGAGATAAAAGAACAGGCAAATATATCAAAAAATTACACCGAAATATCATTAAAATATCAACATATGCTATGAATAAGAACCTATAAGAACTAATGGCACATGATATTGATCACTTATTACAAATAGAATAACTTGGTCTTCTCATGATTTTTTTGGTGTAAAATATTGATATTATCGTCTGATCTTTTATCTCTTATATCAATTATGTTCATATCTTATTGTGCTATCCTATCAACATTTGATATTATTGAACTATTATCGTCTACTCGGGAATGAATAGTGTTGATCTTGTATGTCCAAAAATACAAAGTCATGTGCGTTCAATATTGAAAGTACTCGCATAATAGTTCCATTAAGAATTTGCACAACCTGACTGCACAGAACCAAACACTGTTTAACCCTAACTAAATTGTTTCACGGTAATCTATCGAATGATGAACTACTCAGCAAAATTTTAATAACATCTAATGTAAAACATCATTATTAGATTTTTTGAAACTTTATATGAAACACGCGATTTGAAACATCAATGGCTATTATATCTGTATGCGACAAAAACGGCATGAGACTGGCATATATGCGAATGGGGGAAGTATATTAATTTCATAGGAATTTCTTATCGAATTGCAATATTTTACAAAGATATTTCCGAATTTTTTGAAGGATTTTTTAAAGAAATTCCCAAAAGAAGTTCAAAAGAAATTCGTAAAGAAATTTCTAAAGTAAATTCCGGAATTTCCAAAGTTATCGTAGACATCACGGAGGGCTTTCCATGTAGGAGTTTTTATGCGAGTTTACGGAACATATAAAGATCCAATCAGATTAGCCAAAAAATAAATTTAAAATATTTCCGAATCTAAAGTGAAATCTGTGTTTTTATACGCCAGTTAGACTTGATGTGTATTGAAGTTACTGGTGCCCCACCATTACCATTACCAGAACTCTGGCTCCTCCTATGTGTATAGGGTAAATGGGGTAAATGATGTATAGAGCAAATGATGTACAATCAATTAGCAATCTAGAAATTTTGTTCGAGCCTCCATGTCTGTTCTCTGTGTTATAAGGTACCGTCTTCAGGGAAACAGTGGTTCAAATGGTGATGAGAATGGGTCACTGTTTCGGCTACATAAAATTGAAGATTAGATTTAGTGTATCTGAGAACAAGAAAACTGAATTATAAGAGACCTTTTTGAACAATTTTTTCCGACCTCCAGACTGTCAGCGAGGACGCTGGCTCATTCTCACCCCAGGCCCATTGTCACCCCCGACGACGGTATGCATTAATCCAATTTTTCCATGATACTTATTCTCGGAGTCGAGTGAGTAAGTTTAAAAAAATAAAAATCACAAAAATGAAATTCGTAACAAAAAATTCACACGTATACTATCAGTGATGAACTTTATAATTATTTAAAAATCACTTTAATAAAGAATAAAAAAATCTTGTAGCTATATTTCATATCTAGTAACACTCCAGATGAATTTAAGCCATAAAAATTGAAATGTCAATGTCAATTGTTTTACAAATAGGTCGTAAGTTTCGAGTGAAAGAAGGATTTTCAGTTGTAATTCGTTAAAAAAACGACAAAGATATACTTTTTCCCATTGGTATTAATTATTTTGTATCTCCTGTGTTAGATTATAAGGTGTTTAGCGTGAAAAATGCGTTGCTTTTCTTGTACATATATTTAATTTTTGGATTTTCGACGAAATTGCGTTTTTTTAGTTTTGTATTCTTTGTGACAAATATTTTCACATTATATTTCGAGTGGAAAATTAGTAGGAATGCAACTAAAAGCACTCGTTACGAAATTTCACGAGATTCAGCAGCTAAATGGAGCAAGAATGTATGTAAACAACCGTAAAGTCTTGTGGAGTCTAGCGCATTTGTGGGCTTTCATGCAGCATGGAAAGCAAAATTCTAAGAGCGGGAAATGTTTGACAACCAAGTAACTGCAAAATAATTTTGTTTATGTGAGTGATTTCAAAATATCCTTCTACTCGCTTGAGCGCAGAAAAGCGACTCCGCAGCACCCAGCGTAAAACCTAATTTTTTAAAATATTTTATTTATTTTTGTTGTTGCTGAAATTGCGCTTGCAAGGCAGTGGCAAATATATTGCCACAAATTTTCCAATGTTTCTGAACTGTTTAATGTATAACAAACATTTATTCGAGTTTAATACCATGTAAACATTGCGTCTTATTGTTGTTTTTGTTAATTTATTGTTTAGATTCGTCTGACTTTCAAAGAGTAAAATCGTATAAGTTTCGACCCCATTACGTCGTCGCACATACGCTACCGCTGTCAAGCGGATGCATCCCTGAACTCATCTTCAACTAAAAGCCCTAGATCTCCCAAATAACTTTAATGAAGACTGTAAGCGTCTATCTTTTATGTTTGAAGCGATATAACAATAATTAACGTCTGAATTAGAAATACTACAATAAGAGATCGGCGAAGACGCCATCTTGTTTCCAATCGAGCCGTCAAAAGTGGTTCCAATTCGACTTGTTTACTTTTTGCATCCATAAGAAGCAAGCAAAAAGTTCAAGTGATGCCAGTATTATTTACACGATTTCATGCATTTTCATACGTTGCCATTTCGACAGTTTTTCACTCCGCCGGTCTCTGGTTATAGGGTTGCTAGTCTGAATGTACTAAATACAAAGCTCGTGGCCTCGCGCTTCAAATGTTCCGAAAGGCTAAAGCAGAACCTCTAGGTTTATATCCATAAGAGAATCCTGTGTAACGCTCCCTACAACTTCCAATCATACCCAATCATCATCACTCGCGATGCGTTTTGGCGATCCATCGCTCGTGATGCAATCAACAAGGAATCCGATGAACACTTTATACGCAAAGCAAGAATCCGTGCAGATACGAATAACTGGTGAGTGCCGTTTGCTTCCAATTTGCAGATACTGGTAACTCAGTGATTGGCAAAAGCACGGATGAAAAGGGAAGCCCAAAATGTATGGTTTGGTTCATTGCGTATCGTGTTCTCACGCGTGACGAATACACACGAACAAAAGCTGTGGTATTCATAACCGAGCGGCATCTCAAGCGAAAGATGATGCTATGTAGGAATCAGTAACCCTGCATGGTACACAAGTAAACATAGGATGAGCTCGGTGGTCTAGTGGCTACCACTTCTGCCTTACAAGCAGGAGGTCGTGGGTTCAATTCCAGGCTCGTTCCTATCCTACTTTGTAGTTCTATCATAGTTCTTTCTGTGTTTCACGTTCTACCAAAACGTTTCCTTCTGTTATAACCTTCCACACTGATAATTCCAAAAACCTCCGTGGCACCTATGAGAGGTCGTAGAGTTCTCTGCATCTTTCTTAAGTAGGTATCCAACTAACCATCCTTCCCTTTCCTCAGCATTCTCAAGGACGTGGCCAGGACAAATCTGGACTATTGGAGAGTGCATTGCTTCCATGTAAGAGATAATGATTAAGTCCCAAATCAATATCTGTGGTAACGGTTGAAAGTGTTGCTACTCTCATACAATAGTCCAGGCTTGTACCACCTACGAATATGTGCGAAATGCTCAATGCTAATGCTAATGGTATACAAGTAAACATAATCCGAATAGTTAGAGAGTTTTTCGTTAAATAGCTTAAGTATCCGGCACTAAGGGACCTCCCCCTTATCTAAATGTAGGCCGCTGCAAACTCCACGCATTGCAATGGTTGCGATCGTCCCGTGCATTTGAAGTGCGCTGGCATAATAATCAGCTATTTCACAGGCAAGATTTTATTTCATTTTGCCATTGAAGAAACTTTTTTTTTTAATCAATTCAAGAGCATTCAATTCATATTTTCCTATTTACAGTCACCTTAAAAGTCGCAAAATTTTGTTCGGTCAAAAATCAACACTTCATAAAAGTACATTTTTTACGTTTGGGTTTTTTGTTGGGATTTTATTACCACTGCGACCAGTATTTAGATCTATTGTGACGTTTGGGTTAAACAATATAGTTACTTCGGAGAAAAGTTAGCTAAGATCTGCAGCTTTCCATTGGTATTCATATTACTGCATAATGTTGACTTGAAAGAAAGTTATGAGTGAAACACGCAACTAGGCCCACAACCGGGGACACTTGTCTAAGGTATTTTTTATGCCTTTTTGTGATAATTTTCACAAATAGATTGTCAAGAATAAGTCGAGTTCAACACAATTTTGAAAAGTTGAAGCTTGGAGTACACATCAGCAGTTGAATGGTTTGTTGAAACTCTTGAAGCAATTCAGAGACAAAAAATAACATTCCCTAAGAGGCAAATGGAAGACCATAGAACAATCAAATATAACTCATTCATTATCTCGAACGATGACAACACTCAGGATAACAGACTCTCAAGAAAAGAGAGAGAAATTATTGAGAACATATTGAGGTTTGTGTCTGTGAAATAAGACACATTCTGTCTAGAATTATTTTAATGTTCCTTAATAGGAACTATTAGAAATGCAAACTTCTTACGACTCGAGCCTCATCATATTATGAAAATTAATGCATACGAAATTTGTATTATGTATTATGATTTATTCATTATCTCCCTCAGCTAATTCTACTATTTGGTTAAGAACACGAAAACATAAGCAGATGAAAGCAAACTCTTCACAGTAAACTAATCTCATCACATCCATTAGTTTCTCGAACGGTAAGCACCCGCTTACGATAATAATCGCATTGTACAAATCTCATTTCTCATTTGCCATCAGGCATTAACTTTTCGAGCACTCAACATCCCCCGGCACTCGAACTGGCGACCGCACAAAAGTACACCTCCTTGCGCATCAACAAACCAACTGGAGGCAGCTGGCCCAGCGGCTGTAGTGCCGTCGAATTTGCCATGCCCTTCCGCGTTGAGCCCTAGTTTCTAATTTTTTGCCCTATCCCAAGCATTCCATTGTTATCGTGCGTCCCATCCATCCTCCACCGGAGCACGAAATTGTTCTGATGAACTCATTCATAAATTTTACACATGCTCTATTCCGGAGGATTTGCCATCCTCCGAAATTTCCAAACCCCTAATAGGAAGAATGGAGGTATCTAATTGTGGCAATTTATACGTTTGTCCCTATTCGGGCAAGCTTTGCGAAACGGAACAACTGCCGGTTTCTTTATTGTCCTTGTTTCTTCACCCCAGGACTAAATTAACACAGGTACGTCCGAGACGGAGACCGGCGGCGACGAGGCAGTTTGTGGTGCAATGCAATGGAAGGTGACAAAGATAAGAGAAAATTCCATTGCGTCCCAAATACGCATTATTATTTATGTTTTGATAAATTATGCTAAGACGTCCTTCACTATTGCATGGCACGTACAGAAGAGATGCCTATCGGTTTCTCTTTGTTTTAAGTGTCAGCACTTTTGGGATCGCCTAAAAAACGAACAGAAAGAAAATAACAGAACATGTACCTACAATAGGGCATTTGGTTATGCACGAGCCAAAAGTCTAGACTATTGAAAGGGAAAATAGGGATTCGAACCCTGAAGACAAAAAAACACAATCGAACAACTGCAACCCAAGATGCATCGTTTTTATGCGGGTGAGCGAACGATCTGTAGAAAGTCGTGAATTGGAAGACATGCAGTAATGCCGCTCAGGAGAGATTATCTGCATGTTAGGAACGTGTGTGTCGTTTTGGTTCGACATTCTTTTCAGAAATCATATTTTCTTCTACGTCATCATCGTTCTTTACCTTTCATAAGACGGGTTAGTACTGTTATATTTAACTCCGTCACTTGATTATGACTTTACAGATGTTATGCCTTTATGCCGAACAGGAAAAAAATATTCAATAAAATTTAAAGTTTGGGTGTTTAGAGAGGAGCAGGAGCTACACTGCCGTTCCACACATAATTTTCTCATGTTACATTTGATGAAAAATCTCAAACTCGAGTCAATTTGTCCCAATGAAAAATTAACTTGTTGTTTGATGATAAGGCTGGTCAAACCTGAGGATTTTTTTGGTTTTTTCATTTTAATATTTTTTTATTATCCCCCCCCCCTCTTGACCTTTTGGAGACCAGTAGGACAACAAGTGCTGCAAAATGGTAGGTTGACATCAAGGAAGGAGCGCCCAACAGAGCTCTGGTCCCCATAAGTCCCTATCTCACGCTTCCATGGGTCGTCCGATGACAAAAGACCGCCAGCTAAGGGTTGTGTACTTAGCTGGTAGTGCAGCCTGGGCACTGTTGTCCTTCTGACATCAGCTAGAGTGAGAAGGTACGCCTCGAGCGTCTGTTCACCAGGAGATGCGGCTCAAACAGCGTCTGCCTGGTATCCAGCGGCTGATTAACGAAATGCTGTATCGCGTCAGCTATACCTAAGGTGGCAGCCCCATCATCGCGATGTAGGTAACGCGACCCCGGTAAGGTAGCTTACTGAAGCCTCTCAAATACCACGAAAAATGGAGATAGAAGAAAAAGAGAACGTTATTTTTGGCAACCGACCCGGCAACGAAATAAGGACTATGATTGGAAACTCGGTACCTGGAATGTCAGGACCCTAAATGAACCTGGACGAGTGAGCCTTCTGGCTCGTGAACTGCAGAAGGTTGGAGTGAACGTGGCTGCTATTCAAGAAGTCCGATGACCTAGATCCGGAGAACGTGAATTCCGAGCCGTGGACCCCACGACCAATACTGCATTCAAGTATAACATCTATCACAGCGGCGGTGAAAAAGCAGAGCATGGAGTTGGTTTCGTAGTGATGGGCAAGCAGATGAAGCGAGTGATGCGGTGGAAACCCATTAGCGAACGAATCTGTATGTTGAGGATACGGGGCAAATTCTTCAATTACAGCCTAATCAACGTTTTCGCACCGACAAACGATAAATCCGACGACGTGAAGGACACGTTTTATGAATGTCTTGATAAAGCGGTAGAGAGGACTTTTTCCGTCCCATAATCGGTAGGGAGAGCCTTCACTCCGCCACCAATGACAACGGCCTACGGCTAGTAAATTTTGCTGCTGCCAGAGGGATGGCCATCAGTAGCACCTACTTTGCACGAAAGAACATCCGAAAGCACACCTGGAGACCAAGGATGTTATCGATCATTTAGTAATAAGCGTTCGATCATTTAGTAGTTTGTCAATAATTCATTCCAGAGGCCAAATTTCAAAATGTGTTATATGGTGGACTTCTATTGTAAAGGTTTTTCTACAACTCTGCCTAATGGTTCATTCTTAGAATTCCACTAGTAACGAAGTTATAGCGCTAGTTGCAGTAACCTAAACTAAATGAATGCCATTTTGTTATCATTTAGTCTAAGTTACTGAAACTATAGCTATTTCTCCGTGACTATTAGATTTCAAACAACGAACCATAGGCAGAGCTGTAGAAAAACCTTCGCACTAGAAGTCCACCATACAATACATTTTGAAATTCAGCTTTTGAAATGAGTTATTGACAAACTACTAAACGATTGAACGCAAATTACTAAATGATCGATAACATCCTTGCTGGAGACACCCAAATGGTGAAACTTGCAACCAGATAGACCATGTTCTGGTGGATGGGCGCCATTTCTCGGATGTTATCGATGTGCGGACATTCAGAGGTCCGAACATTGATTCTGATCACTATCTCGTTGTCAGTAAAATTCGATCACGGTTGTCAAACTCTGTATCGAACGAAAGATCACAGCGAACGATACGTTACAATATCCAGCGATTGTCGGCGGAAGGAGTATCGGCTGAGTACCGCCAGAAGCTCGACGAACGGATAAGTGCAATCAACGTTAGCGACAACATCAACGATCTGTGGGAGTCGATCCATGGAGCGGTGAGTACAACAGCACGAGAAGTGGTAGGCACTGCACAGAGGCGACCCAGGACGGGTTGGTTCGATGTGGAGTGTCAGAGAGTGACAGACGAGAAGAACGTTGCCAGAAGCCGGATGTTGGTGTCAGGTACCCGATCGAATAGAGATCGGTACAAGGAAGCAAGAGCAGCCGAAAAACGAACCCACCGCAGGAAGAAAAAAGAGTACGAAGAACAAGTGATTAGTGAGGCGCAGGAAAAAATGGAGCAGAACGATATGCGGAGGTTTTATGAGTCTGTCAATGGCGTGCGGAGAAAGACAGCGCCATCTCCCGTCATGTGCAACGACCAACAAGGGAATTTGCTGACAGATAAAACTGAAGTGGCTGCCAGGTGGAAGCAACACTTCGAGACTTTGTTGAATGAAGGAAGTGACGGTGCATCGGTGAACAGAATAAATATTAGCGACGATGGACAAGCTGTGGAGTCACCTACACTAGATGAGGTTAAAAAAGCTGTCAAAGAGCTGAAAAACAATAAGGCTGCGGGGAAGGACCAGCTCCCGGCTGAACTTCTCAAACATGGCAGTGAGCAGCTTTATGAAGTTCTGAACCATATTAGGTCGAAAATATGGGAAGACGAGGAAATGCCTGCTAGCTGGTTGGACGGCCTCATTTGCCCTCTCTTTAAGAAAGGGCACAGACTGGAGTGCGCCAATTACCGAGGAATAACCCTTCTTAATTCGGCGTACAAAATTATGTCCCGTATTCTGTTCAACAGATTGAGACCGCTTGAAGAGTCCTTCGTCGGCGAATACCAAGCAGGTTTTCGTGAGGGCCGATCAACGACGGATCAAATGTTTACCCTGAGACAAATCCTTGATAAATTCCGGGAGTACAACTTGCAGACACATCATCTGTTTATTGATTTCAAGGCGGCGTACGATTAAGTGAAACGGAATGAATTATGGCAAATTATGCTTGAACATGGTTTTCCGGCGAAACTGATACGGCTAATTCGTATAACGTTGGACGGATCGAAATCAAGTGTAAGGGTTGCGGATGAAATATCGACGTCATTTGTTACCTTAGATGGATTAAAGCAGGGTGATGCACTCTCGAACCTACTGTTCAATATAGCGCTCGAGGGAGCGATTAGGAGAGCTGGTGTGCAAAGAAGCGGTACCATTATCACAAAATCGCATATGCTCCTGGGATTTGCGGACGATATCGATATTATCGGAATTGATCGCCGTGCCGTGGAAGAGGCTTTTGCGCCTTTTAAGAGGGAGACAGCGAGGATTGGACTCACGATCAATACCAGCAAAACGAAGTACATGGTCGCTGGCAATCAACGTGGGTTCATTAGTGGTGGTGGTAGCGAAATGGTGCTGGATGGTGAAAAATTTGAAGTGGTAGAAGAATTTGTGTATCTTTAAACATTAGTGACGTGCGATAATGATGTTACCCGCGAGGTGAAAAGGCGTATTGCAGCTGCAAATAGGGCTTATTACGGACTTCGTAACCAGCTTAAGTCCCGTAGTCTGCAAACGAAAACAAAACTCGCGCTGTATACTACTCTGATTCTTCCGGTGGCTTTATACGGCCATGAGACATGGACGTTAAAGGAGGCTAATCGGAGAGCTCTCGGAGTGTTTGAGCGTAAGGTGCTGCGGACAATACTCGGCGATAAACAGGAGAACGGTATCTGGCGGCGTCGCATGAATCACGAATTGTACCAGGTGTATAAAGGGCTGGATATTATTAAGCTTATACAACACGGCAGACTACGGCAGACTAGAGGACCTGAGGGCGCTCAATGTTCAGGGCGACTGGAAGCGATTGGCCCAGGATCGAGTCCAGTGGAGAAGGATACTCCATTCGGCGTAGGTTCATCGAAGAGCTGTAGCCCATCAAGTATCAAGTAAGGACAACATGTTAATTAAATATTTGTAACGGCCTAATTGAGACTGAAAACCGTTTAAGTAAGTAGCGATTCGTTTTATGTTCTAAAATAGTATTGCCTACGCTCATAACATCCCAAAAATATTAGTTAAATGTCAAGATCCAATTGATTCTGAAATTAGTGGGACAAATTGACTCGATTTTGTGCAAAGGTAACATGGAACAATTATGCGTACAACGGCAGTACAGGTGTTTGGAAAAAAGGTGGAAATAGGCAAAATTTTCTAGAATTTCAAATCAGCATAACTTTGCATTGAACACTATTCTAGTATTCTGTTTTCATCCAAAACCTCATATTGGCCACCGGAGATGTTCGGGGTTTTCCGAGGGTATTTGAAAAATACATTTTTTTTTCTTTTGCTTGTCATTTTATGTGACGTTTATTTTCATCATGTTTTATGCTTTCTCCAGAAACTAGAACTAATATGCCTATGAATGCTGGCTGCAGATCGAGAACCCCTGTATATGAAATACGCATACGCATGGCCATTCCGTAAAAAACCGGTTCCGGGAACATGATGAAATGATAACAGATTGGAATAATGCGAATATGGGTTTAGGAAGTTTTCGCACGTCCAATAAACCGCCTGTAAAATTAATCATTATGAATAACATTTACGACATGGAACTATACGAATCAACCGTCTAAGACGAGTTTAGTACTCTCCATTTAATTCCACTAATTATTTCGTTATCTTTGCAGATACGTATTTCGACCACAACTGTGTGGTGTACGCATAGTAACAACAAATAATCCTTGTGTTTATGAAATGATTTTTTTCATTTTCTAAAGAATTACTCGGTGGCCAAGGTGATCCATACACAATGTCATGCTCAGAATGTCGGACAATAACCCGGTGAAAATGGTTCCTGATAGGGATCCGTAGAGAACAAGGTGGTTCGATTTGAGGTCCCTCCGTGGACTACAAAGTTGACGACGTGCAAATAGACGAATTTTATGTACTGCAGAGGCCTTAGTTTGAATAAATCAAATGAAATAAATTCCGTTGTTAGAATCTCAAATGGGGCTATGCAATGAAATTCATTATTTTTTTAAAATTATTTCACGGATGTTCCGGAATTTTCGGAAGGCCACAGCATGTATAAACCACAACATTAAGAGCATAGTCATAATACAAAAACAAATGCATCATCAAAATTTTGGTGTTTAATGATAAAATTTAGAACTTTTAATTTTTTGGGATCCTCCAGATTTCTCGGAGCACCACACGGTGGTTAGAGGTGTGCGTTGTTGCCGCCGACAGTTTATGGCAATCCCGTTGAAACTCCAGAGGATTTCTCGTGAAAAAGCTATTTTTCTTGAAAATTCCTTTTTGTTCAAAAATCGAAAAAGCCTTTCGTAAAAATTAAGAACTTTCAATGAAAATTCTGAAAAATATCCTTCGAATTCTCGAAAACGCTACCGTTGAAATTCTGAGCAAATTTCTTTAAAAATTACAAAGATCTTTTTGTAGAATTTAAAAGAAAGAAAGACAGGATCATCATCTTGACCAGAGCTCGCACAGACTGAATACTTAACACTTAGCATTAGACAACGGACAGGACATTCACACAGCACCTAGTGAACAAGTGGAGCGTTTTCCGTTTCACGAAATGTTTTTTCCTTACTAGGGCGGGAATTGAACTCACGCTACATGGCTTAGACGACTGACGCCACTAACAATGCAAATTCCAGAAATTTCCAGGGTAAATTATAAAGAATTTCCTTTGGGAATCTCCTGCGTAAATTTCCAAGGATTTCCTGTTGAAATCAAATGTTTTGAAGGGGAAGGGCGGTTTGTTGTTTGGCCGAATATATCATTAATCCAAAACTAGACTGGCATAAAATCATTTGGCCGAAAAAGACATATGGCCGATAATGTGGTTCGGCCGAACAGCTCATTTGACTGAAAAGTCGTCTAATCGAACAGGTCATTTTGCCAAAAAGGCCTAGATGGTCGTTTGGTAGAAAAGAAAGAAATGAACATATGGTGTTGTTTGCCCGAGCTGCCAAAAAAACGTTTAACGAATTGAGATGATGTCTGTATGTGCGTATTTGTATGTATGTGTGTGCGCAAAGCACGTTAAAAAATATCAGCTATTCTTAAGCACTTGTCCTTAAGCAATTTGTTCGCAAAAAATTGCATTCAACGGCGAAACTTGTTATGAATGAAAATTGATATGAATTATAGAATATATTTACCTATCAGTGCAATTTTTAACTTTCTTACAATTTTTTTTTTTCATATGTGAAACATGTGAAAGGCATCAATACCGATAGGTGTATTAATTAGGCATTTTCTCATTTATATTAGTCCAATCACCACTGGAATCACAATGATAACAAAGAAGGAACATATTAAGATTCACAGCTATCGAAATAAACCCTGGAGGGAAGAAAAATTTTGCGTTGTTAGAGCATTATCCACTTCCCCCGCAGTGTTTGATATCAGGGGTAAGTGTAAAATCTTTGAATTATTTGCTTTCATGGTACAAACCACTACAAATTGAATGGGATTAGTTTAATTGTATTGTAATAGTGTCCTGTGATATAAATTCACTTGAAAAAGGGACAATTGGTGCAAATAAAATTGATTTTATAAATGCAAAAATCAACTTTTTGCGAAACCTTAAATAACAGTTCAAGCGTTAACTGTGTTAGTGTATGTATTATACAAATTTCAACATAGTATTAGTGTGAGCATCAAAGTATATTCTTGCATAATGTTATGATGTGGTAAAAACTGTAAAGTATGTACAATTCCAATTTTTCGAGTCGATTTTTACACTTACCCCCTTTTTCCACTTCCCCCAGTGTACCTTATATAAAGATTATTTGAGCAAAAGTTAAATTTTCAGCAACAACAAAAAAATGGCACGATTATCCGGAGTGAAATTTTTTTCAACACTCCGGATAATCGAGTCCGGCCTGTATTGGATCTTCCATGTCGCCATTCAAATTATTAGACTTCATGACAGTTAACTTATACTTATGCCTGATTTGATCTATGCAGAGATTTAATCTGCGCGTTATTTCCGCGGAGCTATTCAAATGTTTCTTTTTCTCCGTAACACCTACTTTCGCGCATCAGATAAACGGTTAACAATATTCATTAATATAGCGACATTCCATATCAAGGATCCGTCCGAGACAGTTGTTTAGTCTGCGTACGGTTGGTTTATTTTTCGGGTTTTTTTTTTCTAAAAATTAGTTGTTTTACCGAAACCTTGTATATCGAAGTGCTAGAGTGGAGGTGGTGCTTACTTGTAGCAAATAGTCAAGTGCTCATCAGCAAAGTACCTCAGTGTTTTGTGCAAGAAAGGCATTTTTTTTTAAATATTCATCGGCGTCCATTGTAGGCGCAGTCATCATTGCCCCACGCTGACTGTCCCACTACCATCATCACTGATCGTGCGCCTCCACCAACACAGACGCTACCGTCCGTCACCACCTCACTAAAGAGAATCAGGTGGCCGAAAATCAAAAATCGACTTTCGGCAATTCGTAATTCGAGTTGACCTTCTAAAAGTTAATGATTTGGAGTATTAAACGTCAGAATATCAGCTTTCTAATCCTATGGTTATCAAGATATCGGCATCAGAACCAGATATATTTTTTGGAAAACCAATGCATTATTCAACTGCTAATATCTTCGGCTGCAGTCAATATTTTTCAACACTGTGAAAAGTTTCCCTGGGATGTGAAAGCCACTATATATCGACGAATCAATAATGAATTTGATAAATGTCTAAGAGGAGAGGAAATGTGCAACCTGGGTGAAGCGATACCCATATAGTACCAGTTAGTGTAAGGCTGAATTCATTACTTACCTAAACCAACTCCCTTTGTATCAGCCAATTCCCTCCAGCCCGCAATTCTAAGAAGCCTAAAGGTCTGTAAGTCTCAAACAGTATGAGTTGTCTTCTAGATAAGGTGGCATTTTGGTAGTGAACTGTCTTCAGTCGTGTCGGAATGGGGAATACAAGAGTCGTCGATTTGCACGTTGGGCACGCAAAGCAGTAAGCGCAATCCTAAAACAGCCACTACTTGCACTATTTCCGGGGAAAAAAACTGGCTAGTACAAAGGAAGTTGAATTTAGATGATTTTAATGAGTCGAGGTTAGTGAATCCAATCATACTACCAGGGTATCATCAAGAGTATCAGTCCTCATCAAGATTTCCTTTCCTAAAAACACTGATTATATCATTATAGATTCATCTATTTCTTGTGGCTTTCACATTCCTAGAAAAGAATATTTAATGATTATCTGTCGAAAATACATGAAAAATACAAATCCTTGAATAAAAAAACGAGAAATCTTTGACACTGATTTGTTTGTAGCTGGGTTTGTAGAATCGCATGAAAAACTCATCTTTATGACCTTGCTTAACTTTCAGTGAAAAGAATTAGAGAATTCAAGAATTCAAAGAATTCAATAATAATCCATTTTTTTTACAGCGTGGCTGCCAGTGGTTTCCCTTTTCCTCGACACAAAGCCTACCTTCCCGACTCTAGTGGGTCGTATTTGGTCATATATGTTGTTTTCTTTCGACCCAAATGAATATCAGTCAGATCAGCAAATATCTGGAAAAGCGATTTTCCTCTGTCACGACCATTGACATGGATCCAGTAAGCTTGGAGTCACAGTCAGTGATCGCAAGCAGGCCAACGAGATTGCCACCTGTGAGCTTTTCACTCTCGAATATAATGTTTATTTATTCCTCGAGCACGACGACAAGCTACATCGTTCCTGATGCCAAATACACGGATGAGAAGCTGAAGTTTCCTGATCCCAAATCCAAAGCCCCGTCCATCCTTAAACATTGTAAACTAACCTCGAGTCACCACGAGTACGCTGGCTTCTACCCATTTAAAAATAAATGTATAATAAAATGATATTGATTGTATATATCACAAAGAACCATGGCTCCGGAAAGTGTTATACACGCCTGAGCCTACCAAATAAACGAACTTGGAAAAAATGTTTATTTACAGTAGTATGTGAGATCGCTGGGGCGGTGACGGAGGGAAGTATGACATGTGACAATTTGAAACAAGGTTTCGATCGTTTCAAGAATCTTTCTGCAGCACCAATGCATTCGGTGTCGCAGAAGGCAGAGTCTATTATATAGAGTTGCGCAAAGAGGATCTTCTTACTCTTATTCTGAATGATGCTCTTGTTATTATGTTGAAAACTTTCATTTTGTTCAACCCTTCAAGTGACTTCACGGGAGTGATCACTTCTAAAGCTTTTTAATTCGATAACCAAAGTCACCTACAGAGTGCAAACACGTGAGTTCTTGTTGCAACTTTATTGGGGGGTGTATTGAAGTTTTTTGAAGCTGTTTCTAGAACAAACCTAATACATTTCAATTCATGAGTTTTAATTCGCCATAATAATCATCAGGCGATAACAATACTTCCGCCTTACCAACAAGCATTTGTTTACTTTGCTCGATAGGTGGACGGTTTGACAGTTCAATAGGTAGATTTGGCTTCACTCTTTGCGTAACTCTATATATAATAGACTCTGGCAGAAGGAAGAAAAGCGGGCTACCCGTCTGATTCTTTCTGCGCCACCTTCTCCGGGTCAGCGCTGCTTTACCAAGTAGTGATTGGCAAACAACGTCGAATTGTTTGGCTGTATGTACCGAAGGTGTTGAACTGAGAGCATTAGTGATTAATGATAGATTTAAGCATGATTAATGAATAATCGGTTATTTAACAATATTCACTGATCATAATCATACAAAAACACGATTAAATAATTTATCACTAATCGTTAATCAAGTTTTCACATTTAATTATTATTAATTTAACATAATCAAAATTATTTTGAGTTTAATCATCAATCAACAATCTTAATCAAACATTCATCGTGTTTATCTATTAGTCTTTAATCATAATCAGGTAACTCGTAACTCGTATTGAAAGGCTGTTATAACATGTTAGCGAAAGTCTTTTTAATGATTTTATCATTTTCTCGTGTTAGTCACGTTTTCCAGCTTGTGTATGGATTTTTATTTTGCAAGAAAGTTCAACATCCATATTTTTCCCAAGGATTTTTATTGATAGCCATTTTTTATTCGATCAAGCGTCATCCAACCCGTGACCTTTCAGTCTAGTTATTTGTACAGTCTGGTGTCAAATTTAAATATGTCCAGAGTTGCTGAAGAATACCTTAGGAATCCTTAGACTTTCAGCAAGCAAAAAATGGTTATGGAGATTTATTAAACCTTCCCAATAATGATCATAAACTTATGTTCAAAAAAACCTCATATTTACTTCAGTTCAGTTCAGATAGATTCTTATTAAACAAATAGAGAATCTGAATATTTAAAATATTTGAGAAAGATAACTATAGGCAAATCACCTTATTCCAATGATCCATCCAGTATTTCAGAAAATCGTTTTCTGCGCCAGAATCCTTTGACAAATACAAGGACTCTGCGACTCATTTCCTTTTTCTCAATTTTTTCAAATCGACTTTAGATGACGCCATCATTATTTTTCAATTTTTTATTAGTTCCTGAGCGTGTACTGAAGGATATTGAAAAACGATACCTACTACCATTCGTGAAGAGTAGACATATTCGTGTTTTCAAAAAGCATCGAAAATTCAACCGGTCAGCCCAGAATCACAATTCTGATGCTAAAATAAGCCTCCTGTCAAATTATTAACTAATTCGGATGCAATTTCGAGGTGCTCAAGTCGATTAGCGTTTTTAGACTATTATGAATTTTGAAAAAAAAAAACTATCAAGAGATAGAAACGCCGGAAATCATCGCAACAACCTTTAAACGGAAGCTTTTGGTGTGCTTGTCTTGTGAACATTGCGATTCGTTCCGTTCACGCTTTGACCATGTTAAGGTCATTCCTGACGGAATCCAAGATTAAAAGTGTTCTCGTTTTCGGGGGCACACCACTCGATTCAGAGGCGGCGCATAACTGTCATTTTTGTTGATTTAGCTTTGCTGCGTCGCAGCATGCGTGATATAAAAAAAATACAGTTGTGCGTTGCTTCCGTTTATAGTGGTGTGTCCCCGAAAACGCGAGCACTTTGAAACTTGGATTCCGTGAGGAGTGACCTAAAGTGATTTTGAAGCTTTTAAGTGCATAAAAATACTGTTTCCTCTCAAAGTCGTTGTTCTACAAAATTCTTGAGTTTATTACAAATCATTGCTTATAATAAATATTATTATTTCTCTTTTTTACCTGGACAATTTAGTAATATGATTGCCAATGTGCAACTTTACCCGTAACGCTGGGTAGACACCTTTACGTGGTGTGTTACGCAAGGATGTTATCGATCATTCAGTAATCTGCGTTCGATCATTTAGTAGTTTGTCAATAACACATTCCAGAAGCTAAATTTTGAAATGTGTTGTATGATGAACTTCTATTGCGAAGGTTTTTCTACAACTCTGCCTAACAGGTCGATGTTTAAATTCCACTATTAACTAAGTTAAGATGCCAGTTGCAGTGACTCATACTAAATGATAACAAAATTTCAATCATTTAGTATAAGTTACTGCTACTAGCGCTATAGCTCCGTTATTAATGAAATTCAAAGAACAAACTGTTAGACAGAGTTGTACAAAAACCTTTCGCAATAGAAGTTTATCATACAACACATTTCAAAATTTTACTTCTGGAATGTGTTATTGACAAACTATTAGATGATAAAACGCAGATTACTAAATAATCGATAACATCCTTGGTTACGGGGTAAGATCTACCACGGTCACATTGCCAGCTACAGGCAAATCCTGATCCAACGAATACCTTTCCAATATCCAACTCCGTGGTACTTACGGGGATGTCGCTTAGTCGCGAGCCTCTACTTAAGTATCACATCAACATTTCCTTCCCCTCCCCAAGTTGTTCTACATATGGGCGTAGTTCGAAGTAGTAGGGGAACTGGGGGTAGGACGCCCACGTTAAGGAAAATGCCATTTTTATCAATGAAAACCACCATTTCAGCCAGTTTTCATCAGCGCATACTGAAGAACAAACAGCATATCTGCGACTGACTACCGATGACAGATATCTAATTGTACATTTTATTGTACAGAAATATGATTTTTAAAAAGCACCCGAAAAAAATTGATTTTGAAACCATGCGGGGTGAGATGCGCCAGTGTTAAAACGCGCATGTGCTTATCGTACTGATTTTCATTTTAATTGCCTACATTAAGGCAATTAACCGAATGTTTCAGCTGTTTCGGTCATACGAAATGAGCATGGGCGTAATGCCCCACACCGACCTCAGAAGTTTGAAGGCCCATAAAATCGTTTTAAAACCATTTTTGACGACGATTTCGTGTGGAACATAAAGAACACGAGTAAGCAGCATGGCTCATGGCTCAATTATTAATTTATCAATGTATAACAGCGACAGAAAGACTAAATTCCACCGAGCTAGAATTGCATCAAAACACGCAAAAATCATTTTTTCGAGTTTTTCATGTATAACTAGAGAAAAATCATGAAATATATGTATCCAATGGCAATATTTTTCATTGCTTTATCGTATAGACTATTGAAAATAATCAAAATGGGGATATTTAACCTTATTCAGGGGTGGCGCGTTTTAACCCCTATGGGCGTGCTACCCCCAGTTCCCCTAATCCTCACGCTTTTGTAATGATTGTCTTAGATTGAAATCAAGGACTACACCTACCTTGATTTCTGATAGCAATCTGGACAGACATCTCAAAAGAAACATGAGTTTTACTTTACTTTAATTTTTTTTTTCATGTTTAGGATAAAGGATGAATTTTGGACCACCCTTACGGGGGCTCTTATTTTGGGCCACCAAGAGAAATTTGCACTCAGTGGTCCAAAATATGAGCCGTCGAACTGGTGGTCCAAAATACCTTCCTTAACCTAGTATTTGAATATTTTCTTATTTTCGTATATTTTTCCCCACATTCCCATATTCATATGTTCTATATCAGTGATCCCCAAACTACGGCACGCGGGCTGCATGCAGCCCTCTAAGCCACTTCTTGCGGCCCGCAAAGGGTTTCTGAGAATACACTACAAGTGGCCCATTAATTTGCATTAATTGACCGAAAAAGATTGTTAACATTTCCATTGGTGTACTTGGAAATCTCTTAAATTTTACTGGATTATTACCTCCAGAAAATAGGTTGACTAGCAACTATGGATTCTGTTCAGAATTCCATTCGTACATTTTTCAGAATCGCAAACAGATTCTGTTCAGAACCTCCAAACAGATTCAGTTCAGAATCTCAAACAGAGCCCTGAACGGATTATATTCAAAATTTCAAACGAATTGCGAAAGGATTCTTCTCCGAATATCGACCGGAACTCTGTTCAGAATCACGAACGTGTTCTTATCAGAATCTCAAATGGATTCTGTTTAGAATTCCAAACGGATTCTGTTCAGATTTCCAGACGGATTCCTGAGTGGAGCTTCCCAAAATTTTGACCGGAGCCCCTATCTTTATATGCCACGACAAGAGCACAAACACATAAGATAGAATAACTGAGTCAAAAAGATACTATGATAGACAAGTTCAAAAATTGTAACTTGGTTTAGAATCCACGCAGTTAATAACTGTCAGAGGTTTTTTGGGGGATCGCGATGTGGTTTATATGCAGGCCATCGATGCCTTTCTTTGTTCGTCGGACATAAAAGTCTAATTTATCTATTTTTTTCTTTCTCGATCTTTTTTGTTTTTGTCTTATTGTTCTGTGTAATACGAAGCTATGGCCATCCGGAAGATGCTCCCTGACGAACCACAACTCGAGCACGACGCTACGCCATACCGTTAATGACGTCAAATACCCGGATGAGCAGCTGTAATACCTCAAACCTAGATCCCAACCTAGTCCGTCATGAAATTACGCAATCTAACCTTGAGTCGCCACGAGTATTTTGGTCTATACCCTTTCCCCTTACTAACTGTTGATAATAAGATGATATCGATTGTAAATATCATAAAGTCTCGGCTCCGTTAAGTGTTATACACGCCTGAGCCTGTCAAATAAACGCAATATATAACAGTTAATAACTGTGAAAGAGCGTAATGCACACTAAGCTGCGAGGCAGGAAGTCACAGTAAGGGATGTAATTCCAATGAGATGATTCAATATAAACTGTAAAACAAATGTTACAAAACTACTGCGGCCCACTTTATCAGCTCAAAATTTCTGTGTGGCCCGTGATAGTAAGCATGCTGGGGACCACTGTTCTATATTTACCTTATTTCATATTTTCATACTCTCATATTTTCAAATTTTGCTATTTTTTTATCTTCATATTTTTTATGCTTTCATAATTTCATAATGTTGTATTCTTATGCTGCCATATACAGTCAAATCTCCATGAGTCGATGTTCTATGACTCGATATCGACTCATGGAGGCAAATTATGCCATATTAAAAAAAATTTTCTTGGTTACCGGGATGGTCCCTTCAAACAGCTTTCCAAGGATTTTCTACTTCACGTGTCGATATTTCTATGAGTTGATGGTCCCTTCCATATCGACTCAAGGAGGTTTGACTGTACTGCTGATAAGGAACTATATTTTTTAATTATATATTTTCATATTTTATGTCTTCATAGTTTTATTTATATATTTTTCAAATATATTTTCATATTATCACCTTCTCATTTTATCATGTATCTCATTTCCATATTTTCCTATATTCAAATTTTCATTATATTATGTTTTTATATATTCTTTTTATTAGTGCGTTCATATTTTCATATATTTATTTTTTATAAATGTATATTTATATTTTCATATTTTCATATATTCATGTCCTCATATCATCATGTTGTAATATGTTGATATTTTCTTTTCTTGGCTCTTTACATTTGTATATGGTTATTTTTATCATATATTTTGCCTTTCTCGTATACAAAGTATACGTAAAGGCTATATGTTCGCTCCAAAAACAAACTTTTTATAGGAGGCTCGGAGACCCATAGTGTTATATACCGATCGACTCAGCTCGACGAATCGAGGTGATGTCTGTGTGTGTATGTGTGTGTGTATGTGTGTGCGTGTGTATGTGTGTGTGTGTATGTGTGTGTATGTGCGCAAAAAGTCTAGCCCACTTTTCAGGTACTTACCCTTAACCGATTTGCTCGCAACAAGTTGCATTCGACGCAGAATCCTGTCCCATTGTTTCCTATTGAAAATTGGCCGGGTCGGACTATGGGCTCAGAAGTTATGGTCAAAATACTTTTTTTTTAGACAACAGCGAGTGAAAAAGTCTAGCCCACTTTTCAGGTACTTACCCTTAACCGATTTACTCGCAACAAGTTGCATTCGACGCAGAATCCTGTCCCATTGTTTCCTATTGAAAATTGGCAGGATCGGACTATGGGCTCAGAAGTTATGGTCAAAATACTTTTTTTAGACAACAACGAGTGGAAAAGTCTAGCCCATTTTTCAGGCACTTACTCTTAATAGATTTACTCGCAACAAGTTGCATTTGACGCAGAATCCTGTCCCATTGTTTCCTATTGAAAATTGGCCGGGTCGGACTATGGGCTCGGTAGATATGCCAAAAATATTTTTTTTCATACCAAAAGTGCGCAGAAATTACTCACTCGAAAAAAAAACGAGAAAGGCACCATCACCGCTAGGTGGATTAATCTGGGTTTTTTTTCATACTTTCATATTCTTTATTATTTATTTTTTTACATTTTTTTATTTTCTTTTCTGAATATTTTCATATATACAGAATTTGATCCCTTCATATTGTCATTTTTTCAAATATCTTTTTTTTCCATATTTTCATATAAATTTTCATTAAAAATTTACTAAAAATAAGTTACAGGAAGATTGAGAGGCCATCATTTACCTAGGTCGTTATTATTTTAAAATGTTGATAGGTTTAGTGATCAAACTTCAGGAAAACGGGAAGAGCTGACAAGAGACAAAAGAAAGGTAACATTTCTTATACAATATAAGAAACATATTTATTTTAATAATTTTTACCATATATTTTTATTGACACACGCTCTTTATTGTCCATTCACTCCACAAACCATGATGTTTCCAAGAGGATCTCTCTGTGTGGCTAATATAATTATGATACCAAAACTGGATGATCGATACATGAATATTAGATATATGTATCTTTGTTGTTTTAAAATTTAATTATCCTGTTTCTAAATTGAAAATCAGCCGCACTTCAAAGCCCATGGCCAGTGGTGAATATCCCAGAGTGCCTATTTCGGAACCAACAAAAAGGTCTGTGATGCATCGCGGTCGCCAGACTACTACCAATCCCAAGTAACAATTTCCATGCTTCTTGGATTTATGTTATTCTTATACTAGATTTATGAGGGCAATTAGCATAGCTAGTTTCTCAGTTCTATTTACACTCTTATTGCTATTAATAAACCTCTCTATATGCTGAAAAAGCTTCAAACGTCAAACGCCTATTGACCTTATAAGCTGCTCTGCGGTTGTGACGAAGAGCGTGATAAACCCTTTTTGCCTTTCTCGTACAACAAAGTTGTACCGGAAGGCTATCATTTCACTCCAAAATCGAACTTTTTATAGAAGGCTCAGAGACTCATGGTGTAATATACCAATCGACTCAGATTGACAAAATGAGCAAATATCCGTCTGTCCGTGTGTGTGTGTGTGTGTGCACATGTGCCATAAAAAACATTAGCCAATTTTTCACATAGTTAATCTTAATCGGCTCTCTCGCAGCAAGTTACAATCGACAAAGAAAAAAAACGTAGTTGATCACTATTGAATTTCATAACGATTGCACATTCCGAAAAATTCTAAATATTTAAATAGTTATGATACATCGTGAAATAAGACATAACATGCTATAAAATTCCTTGTATAATCAACCCATGCAAGCTCTTCTACTCGCTTTAGTACAACACTTGAGTACAACAAATGCAACACAAGCTTAGATAGCATGCAAGTTACGTGCATAACACCATAACGTCTCTGCAGCTTTAAAGCATAATAAAAAAGCTCGAATACAGTCAAACCTCCATGAGTCGATGTTCTATGACTCGATATCGACTCATGGAAGCAAATTATGCCATATTAAAAAATATTTTCTGGGTTACTGTGATGGTCCCTTCAAACGGCTTTCCAAAGATTTGCTATTCCTCATCTCAATATTTCCATGAGTCGATGGTCCCTTCAATATCGACTCATGGAGGTTTGACTGTAAAACGCACACGCTAATAATACTTTACTTAGAACTTTTGAAAATACACTCACAAATAACTCAGCATTTCAACTAATTTTCCGGGTTGGATTGTTCAATAATATTCGAGAAAGGCACAATCACTGCTAGGTGGATCAATCTGGGTTTTTAAAGTCCGATCAAAGCCACAATTTTTGGTCGCAATGTGGTAACAAAAATAACCCCAATAAGAATATTTGCATTGCAAAGAGTTTATAACGGTGTTTAACAAGAGCAACATTTTTCAGACCGAAATTGATGGTGGCCATATTGAAAATGGAGAAACCCCTTCTAAGTCAGTGAAAATTATCACTGGAATCCATGATTAGATGATATCTACCGCGTAAAAAACCCTTTTCGTCCATATGATTTGAATTGCAAATATATTGGGGCGGAGTTTCGGCACATTCAGAAGAAATTAACGACATTGTTGTTTTAATTATTTTCAACGTATTGACTAGAACTGCATTATTTTCCCGGCGCGTAGTATTTAATCTAATTTGCTCACTAGATTTCACCATAAAAACGAAGTCGCACCACATTTCGATGGAAGTATAGTGAAATACAAACCTGAAAAATATTATTTTGCCATCCTCATCATGGTTTTAATCAACAATTCCTTTGATAGTTTTATTCTGCAAAGTTTTTTCTATTTTTAAAAGTAATATTTTTGGCAGCTGCCGCAGTCAAATTCCCTTTTTTGCGGATGGTTTAAAAGGGGGTTTCTAAATACTTTTAAAATAGCCTTAAGGTGGATATCTAGAGAGGGCCACTTATACTAAAGACACACTGGTGGTACAAGGACCGTGGTATACCACGGTTATATACCCTAGTACATATTGTACCATGGTTTTCCACGTTGTACCAGCATGGTACAAGGCGACACACCTGTGGTACAACTTGTACCATGGTACGAATACCATCAGTGTGTCATTAGTATTAGCTGTATCTTACTATACAATAATACTAGTGACACATATATGATACCAATATCACTGTACAGCATAAAATCATATGTCTGTCACCCAGAATCACGCTGGTATCACGGTAGCACGATGATTTCCGTATTTCCGTTTTGAAATGTCAAATACGCCGTTTGACATATGAAATAAAAACAAACATTTGCAAGCTGACTGAGTAAAATTCGTTTTTCTGAAATTCCGGATGATATTGTTCACAACATTGGCAAAATAATTATTCGTAAGCCCATCATTTGATACAACTACGCTCTGAACAAGTCTTCCCATTGATTTAGCCAGTTCTTGGGTTGTTTCCGGGAAAGATCTACCGTCACTTTTGCATGATATTCAATGGTTTGAGTTCTGTATCGTGTGATTATGAACATTTTGTGCAAGGATCCCATGGGTTTTAATTGGAATGAGGTCTAAGGATTGGGAAGGTTGCGGGCTCTTTGATTTGCCATTAGTCAGCATCTACTTTTTTAGATGGGAAGAATGTTTTATACCGTTGTTTTGGACAAATTCAAAATTGGATCTGTAGTATTTGGAGAGGGAGGGAGGAGAGGAGAGGAGGATCTCGTGGAGGTAAAAGTGGAGTGCAGAAATAAACGATAGTCAGCGCGAAATAAATAAGTGTTTGAAAAACCCGGAGTTCCGTGTCCGAATGAACCTTTACAGGATCTATGACCCAATTGAACGGTACTGGCTTTATCCTTCAAAATGTTCAAATGAATTAACAGTGGTCCCCAGCATGCTCACTATTGAGGGCCGCATTGCAATTTCGAACTGTTGAAGCGGGCCGCAGTATATTCGCAATATTTTTTTTATTTTAAATTAAATTTTAGTACAACATGATTTTTATGAATAAAATAAAACTTTATCAAAACGTTTTATTCCCGTAAATCTTTTTTGAATAACATACTTGGAAGGACATTCAATTCTGCAGGTTCTATCGCCGTAACTGACTGACCGTTTCTGCTCTTTCAGACTTGATGTACGAGATAAATTTTTTGCAACACCATCTTTTCGATTCAGTTAACAGAAATTATTCTGAGCTGTTTGTCTCCAAATTATTATATGACCTTATGAATTTATTTTTTTCAAATATATTGTTCACTATTAGTTGTCAGGCAAATGACAACGACTATAATTACAATTACAAAATTTTACAAAAAATAAATGTTTTGGCAACTTCCTTTGTTTTTAAAGGAAAATTCTTTATGGAAATTTTATTTTGCTACCAATAACGACAGCATGTTTTAAAAGTGTTTCTAAAGCCAGGTAATCATGCCCGCAGTGTTGAATAGAAATCGAATAAATCTGCATTCCAAGCCTTGCTTTTTTCTATCAATTGAGTTTTCTGAAACCTTTTCTTCAACAGTATCGGAGATTGGAATTTTTTTTTTAAATTTCTATATTTTCTGTAGCTTAAAGTACGTTGGTGTGATAGTCAGCGTGTTTTCTGGAGCTATTAATCCAGCAATTTTCCAGTTGAATTTTGCCGACCCATAACTTATTTTTAATAGTAAAAGCATTCTTCTTACGAAGCAGTTTAAGGTAACATTAATCTTACATGAAGTTCAACACTAAGCTCGTTTTAATGCGCGACAAAAAACACACATTTGCTATTTTTATAGCCCGGGGCAATAACAATAAAGCATATTTGCTGTCGGGCTTGGCCTACATAATATTGATGTAGTGATCAATTTCATTAAGCATGATGATAATACGATTCATGCTTCATATATCAACAATGGTGCATTCTTGACAGAATACCTGAACGAAAGAAAATCCACAATGGAAAGCTTCTTTTGTCATATAACGCCTAACAAAGGGCCACATGTAGTGTATTCTCTGAAATCCTTCGCGAGCCGCAGGAAAAGGCTTGGAGGGCCGCACTTTGGGGATCACTGAATTAAACGATCAGTGCCGTTTGCACTGAAATCATGCCAAACCATAAAATAGAGTGATTAACGTCCGCAGAAATAATTGTCTTGCGCATATTTCTGCTAAAATATCTATACGAAGAATTAGAAAACTATGACGTTTTCATATCGATCAATGAACTGCTAACGCGAATTCACAATTTATTCAAAAAATATGGATAAATATTGTGTAATACTCATAAAACTATAGTAACAGTTTATGATTTCTATATATTTTGATGAAAAATATAGTTTTGGAAAACTGTAGAATCAGTTTCAAAACAAGCTGTCAAATGGATACAACGGTGAAAAGAAAAGATGTGTGTCATGTTGGCACCTGAGACGAGACCTGCAAAGACGGCTTCTTTTTCCTTGTTTTGACACTTGTTCTTCTTTTCATCACAGTTGATTATCGATTCTCAACTGTTTCCTTGAGTGTTTCACCTAAATCCCGGGTAGAATCTTCTGAGCACAATAAAAGTGTTTGTGATTTACGGATTTGTAAACTTATTTTTATAAAGATTTTCCTATCGGAAATAAAACACGTATTCATAACAGTTCAATATTAAGCTGTCCGGCTTTTCTAGAATACTTTTCAAAGTGAAAAAGTACTCGTAAAACAAAATCATTCGGAATCCTTTTTGAGGGATACCAATACTTTTACACAAAAAGGTGATGGTTGCATCTGACAATTCGTGACAGCGCTTGCTGGTTGCAGATGAAGTTACATTTTTTTCTCTTTGCAAGTCCCGTCCCAGGTTGGCACTGTTCGCGTACAGCGTGATACGAAAATCATTGTGCAGAAATCAAATGTCTGTCGATAGTATAATATGCAAATGCAATGGAATACAACAAACGCCTTAATATATGCAATATGGGGATCAAGTGTGTCCAAACTGTGGGGATCAAGTGTGTCCATGTTGAGTATTTGCCTTGGTTTATTTCTCCATTTATTGTGAAATGGAAAATAATCGATTTAATGGATTTATTCAATTCTGCAATAGTAAAACTACGTCCAGTAAAAATTTGACACGTTTTGGTTGGATATATTCAAAGTTAATACACTTTTTACCTTTGCAGAAAAAAAGAATTGAGAACGCTAAAATAATAAAACCTTTCTAAAACGCATATACATAAAGGAACTAACATCAAATGTTACTCAGATTCAATTATCTGTCTAACGGATCTGTTTATACATATCAGTGATATAAAAATTTTATTAGGTTTCGAGAAAACAGGGAGGGATCATGTGTCCCCGGGGATCACGTGTGTCCAGTTTCCCCTACGGGCCAGTTTTGCTGTTAGTCAGATTTGAAACGAATGAAACTATTCTAACGGACGAGACGGAGAGCTTGTTAAGGGATGCACATCGGCTATAGGTCATTGCGCGTGGCCAACCTAACCTCACATTTTTTACATGTACTGATCCTGTTGTTTAGGTTTCAGACTCAGATTTTTTTTTTGATCCAATAGAAATCTGCATATTTCACGATGTTTAAGCCTTTCTGTATATTCCATATTAGAATACAACCTCGTTTAGGTAATTATCGACCAGATAATCCCGAGAATAACATAAGTTTCTCAAAAATAAAATGTAATCGTCTGTAAACAACAGGATCAGTACCTGTCAAAAGTTATGTGTGACGTCACTGCAAAATGGAGTATTGTTGGCCTAAGGAACAAGTTTCCTTCAGTAGAATTAGTTTGCCTCGGAATACGGTGAGTAAAACTTCTTGCAGAAGATTTGAAAACTACGTTACGTGGAAAAACCGGCTACTTCAAATTCTACTCTCTTGCAATCGATGACAATACTTATGTTGGTGCAAGTGGCTATCTTAATAAGGGGAGTTGATGATCATCTTTAAATCACGACTACCGTAAAAGACCTGAGAGGAGCTGTATGAAGGTGCTTGACACTCCTAAAAACTTAAGTAACCTTACATCGGATGGGGCCGGCACTGGTAATGATGGGAAAGAACACTGGTATTGTGACACTTCTGGACGAGTGACTTTTCTGGAAGATTACCAAACATCTAAATGACTGGAACACAAAGGCACAGATCGGAACTTTTATTATCCAACATTAAAGCTTTTGAAACGAAATTGAAGCGAATAATTTTGGCACAGTTTGTTGCTGAAAACTGCTAACTTTCCCTGATCTTGTTGATTTTATAGAACACAGTTACATTTTCTCAACGCCGTTTTATTATGTAAATTATAAAATGTATTCGAAATGCTTCAAATGGAGATTATCGATCTCCAATCCAACGACGAACTCAAGTCCTAACTTCAGAAGGAAAATATCTTTCACCTCAGCACATTTCAAGAATAAAAGCATTAAAGAAATCCGAATCCTGTATGCGGATTTCCGTCACCGGTTGCGAAAACAATATGCGTTGATTATTTGAAAGTAGGCAACAATTTCATGTTTCTCATTGAATTTTTAATCAAAAAACCTGTTACGTGAAACAAAAATTAACGCAATTCAATTTTTAGTGATGAACTTTGTCAAAAACTTAAAAATCACTCTAATAAAGTTAAAAAAAAAAACTTCAATTTTAAAGATTTTTTTGTGCCGTTCTGGAAAAATGAGAAAAAAAAATCAATGTTTGAAACTTTCGAATATATATATGAAAAAATTGTCGAATATATTTTGGCCCGCCAGCAGATGTTAATTATGAAAATTGGCCCGTGGCTTAAAAAGGTTGGGCAGGCCTGGTCTAGAGGTTGTTGCGATGATTTCCGGCGATTCTATCTCTTGTTAGATTTTTTTATAATTGAAAATAGTCCAAAAACACTAAATCGACTTGAGCCACCTCGAAATTTCATCCGAATTATTTGAAAATTCGACAGGAGGCTTATTTTAGCATATGAATTGTGATTATGTCAACCGGTCAGAATTTTCGATACATTTTGAAAACATGAAGAGGTCTAATCTGCATATTTCTATTCATGTACTTTTGACAGAACATGTATACGGTGGTGCGATCTGTTCATATCATAGCGGCAATTTTTGTTTATTGATTGGTACATTAAAGTGAAACATGACCACTGTGTTTACTACAGAAAATACAAACTCATCCAATAATGGCAGAAATTGAAATCATTCAATAAATAACCATAGAAATGTTATTCAGAGCATGCAGATTAAGATTACAGGCCTACTTGAATCAGGAATTAAGAACGATTTTAATGGAATGAAACAAACACATAAAGTCAGCATACAGCTATAAAATCCACAAAAAAATCCCTTTCAAAAATTCAAAACAAGAGTTAGTCGAAAAATGCTATAAAAAATAATACTAGGTAGTACTTTCAGTACAATGATTGTTATCCAATATGTTCTACACTGAGTATCGCTTTGATGTTGATGTTACTGTTTGCATGTCCAAGTGCTTATGGGCCTATCAAAACAGAGAGTTATTTCAAAGGATACTAACCCTTCTAGGGAATTCCAAAATCTCATCTAGGATTTTCGAAAAGCAACCATATCGGTTCAACAAAGGTTAAGTTTTAACTGCACCATCAACATTTCTCTGGCCATCATCATCCCAGTCATCATCGTTCTACCACCACCGCCGTCATGGCCATAAACACCAGCTGCAATTCCAGGATCGGGATTTTCCCCGTTGAGCAGGATTGCTGCTGCTTGGTTTATGTGTTTCTTCATTCTTCCTATTCCACTGCACCGCCGCCGGTCGGTCCCCAGTGCTATTGCAGTTATCGTACACTTCCTTATTTTCCGTCCACACCGCTCGCTCTGGCTGTATATGCAATCGCAATCCCAATGCTGCTAAGCATAATATCCGACTTTAGTGCTGCGAGATGCTGTTTGTTGATATTATCGTCATTCCTTACTAACCGAGTGAAATGCGAGGAGAAAGAGATCCTTTTCACGTATACGATCCCCGCCTCCGTGATCCGATTCGAAAGCTGCACAGGCCGGCCCGCCGCGCGCTTCGGTTAGTCTTGCTCAATCTTTCCAATCGTGTGGTAGTTATCCTTTCTCGTGATTAGTGGTTTACGGTTTACGTTAAGGGTTTTTCGGTTTTGAGTGCGGAATTCTTCGTTTTGGTTACATTTTGGTGGAATTTAAATATCCTAAAGTTTCGTGTTTCGTTGCGTTGCATTATGGGTTGCTTCGTGGATATCAAATTTCACGGCTATTTTATTGGGCTGTTGGCTGCGCTGCTGGAAGTGACATCGCTAATCCTGTCGCTGTACTTTTACTTCGTTGGCTATGACGACGGTGAAAGTGGATTGCTCAAAGAACGTAAGGATATTTTTGTGAACCGCTTATTTTTTTATTGCGAGCTGCTAGAGTTTAACGTTTTGATTTTTTCATTTGGATTTTAGTGCAAGATTTAGTCAGCACTTCATACGTGGATTACATAGGAGATGCACTAATTGTGACCGCAATTGTTTTGATGATTTGTGGTATTTACTTGGTAAGTGTACTTTAAACTTGTTTAAATGATTGTTTTCTTCTGTTTAATCATAATAATGTTTATCTTTTGTTTTCAAATCCGGAAAATTATGTCGCTAAAAGCATGTTTGATACATGCTCCTAGTTTAGAATGTTCCTATAACTGAGCTTCATTTTAGGAAATACTTTTGTAAATGGTTTAATAGAAATGATGATAGCATTTTTATTATTCTTATGTCCTTTCAAAACTTCCATTTATTTTGGACAGAAAATAAGATAAGCTTATTAAAAAAAATCCATTTTTCCAAATATTACATCTTCCAGGAATTGTTAGTAATTCGGCGAATTTCCTCCACAAGGCTATCTGGGGAATTTCCTGCAATAATTCTGACAAATTCCACTTCCAGAAGTTCTGGAGATGTTCTGTTTTACAAATTATGTGGAATGAATTTCTTGATTTGAGATTGCTTGGAGTGGCTTATCGGGAGTCAACGATTATGAAAAAAAAAATACGGTTTCACAGTGCTATTGTTGAAAAAGAAAGAAATGCACGTGCGTTCAACAATAGGCGAAAAAAATAGCCATTCAATATTTGGCGATTTCCCCTAATTATACATTTTTGAGTAGGTAAACCGAAATTAGCTCATTAGGAAAATTGTTTTTGTGTTCAAACTCAAACAGCAGAAAGAAATACTGCTAAGGTTCGTTTCGTATTTGGATTTTTGATTAGACCTTTTGGTTTGATTAGACATTCTTTTGAGGGAGTTTTTTACATTTACATTTTTTTTTACATTCAGATGCTTTCCGGTATACAAATTACTGACGGATAACCTTTGCGCTTCGATGCTGACAGCGATGTGTAGGAAATCAGTCTCTGCTTAACTTTCTTTCATCTTTTAGAAATGCAAGGAATTTTCCCAACAGATTTCGTGTCTTAAAATTTTGAGGAAATCCTAACCCAGAAACTCTGATAACGTATTTTTACCTTTATTGAAGAGAATTCTGGGAACGTCTTATTTCAGGAATTTTGGGGAATTCCTACCCCAGAATTTTTTAGATATTCCTGACATTTCTGAGATATACCTGTTCTCGAAATTCTAGGAAATTCATTCATCAAGAATTCTGGAATATCTCAGTTACAATAATTTGGGAGAACTCCGTCAGGGGCTGTCCACAAACCACGTAGACCGAAATTTCACTTCTCGAAACCCCCCCGTCCCCCCTAGTAGACTTTCGTAGACTTTTCCGAAACCCCTCCCCCCACCCCTTGAAGTCTACGTAGACTTTTCCAAATTTTACAAAACCTCATATGTGATTGGAAAAATATGGAAATTAACGACGTTTTAAGCAATTCAGCCTTTCAATTCTATTTCCATGTAAACATTACAACAAAGTTCGTAATTCAAACATAATAAAATCAAACTGAACAAAATCCAACAAAACGAAAATCAAATTGAAACGAAATCAAATTTAATCCTCTGTCCATAACTTCTGAAATCAAATCTCAAAGCCAATTAATTTAATTACTGTTGAATTCATTTCCTCCTAAAGGTGTGCGCCACCATCGCCGACATTTTTGCATCGGCGCGCCACTGATAAAATCTGTCACGCATCTGACCTATCATTCTCAACGCCGGATCAAAATTAGGAAAACCAAAGAATTTTCAGAATTTGGAAAAATTTCGAGTTGAAATTCCGACAATGTCAATTCTTCATTCCAATAAGTTTAGCGTGGAAATTTCGTAATTGATAACCTTGAAATACTCCGAAGAACTCTCCGTGATAATTCCGATGCTTTTCTTGAAAATTCCATGCAATATCCCGCTGAATAATCATCTGGAGAATTTTCAGTTAAAATTTTTATGAACTTCTCGTAAAAAAATC
The DNA here is from genome assembly GCF_024139115.2 of Armigeres subalbatus. NCBI lineage: Eukaryota > Metazoa > Arthropoda > Insecta > Diptera > Culicidae > Armigeres > Armigeres subalbatus. The sequence goes on from NC_085140.1 coordinate 58,099,408, forward strand.
GAATAAATTTTCATGAAAACTAGAAAGGCTTTTTTTACAAAAATTGCATTTTTTTGTTGTGGAAACTCCATCGATAATTCCAAAGAATTTGCATTATAACTACCGAAGAAATTTACGAAGAATTTTCACGGGCATTTCGAATAATTTTGCTTATATGTCCAAAGAATTCCTCGCAAAAAATCCGAAAAATTCCGAAGTTGAGAAAAAAAAAACTTTCGAGGACTTCCCAGAAAATCTCCAGTGAATATTCTGAAGGGTTTCTAGTGGAAATTTCGGAGAATTCCCTTTACAAGCTCCAAAGAATATCTTTTGGGCATTCTAAAGACTTTTCTGGGATATTCCAAAATGCTTCCTTTGTAAATTCAAAAAAATCCGTGGAAGTACTTCAAGTACGACATAATTTCCATAGTTTGCAAAGAAGTTCCGAAAATCAAAAGAAATTCTAGTAGAATCTGCAGTAAAATCCAAGTGAGGATGTTGAAAAAAATTCGAATTTTTTTATAGAATACTTAGGAGCTTTTTTCTGCTCAACAAAGAAGAACTTCCTTGCAAAATTCTTGATAGTTTTAAGCCGTAGTTCAGACTTTTACTTCAGTGAAATTCATAACATTTTTATGGAGAAACGCAAGAGATTAATTCGGTCAAGTCATGCAAAAAAACGGAAAATCTTAAAAAAAATCAAACTAGTGAACTCCGCTCAAAGCTGCTGTATATCGTTATCGAAAAAAATAAATAAAAAAGGTCTACGTAGACTTTTGGTGTACCCCCCCGTCCCCCTTCGTAGACTATCGTAGACTTTTTCGAAACCCCTCCCTCCCCCTCAAGAGTCTACGTGGTTTATGGACAGCCCCTCACCAGAAATAACTTCTACAGAAATTCTATGGAATATGTCGTCGAATAGTCGAATTCCGAGGAATTTCTCCTCTAGGTATTTCAGAAAGTAGTAACTTCTAACTTCCAACATGAATTCTGATTTCAATATATATAGAACTGGTTATGCATACAACGCACAGATAGAAAAACCCACTGAAATTTACGCCAAAAATCATGCACATAAATGGAACGTCATTATTAGCGTAATTCCACAACGGATATAGCCTAAATGTAAACAATATTTGACGTGAATCGTCTATATTGCATGCAAGTTGTAAGCAACCTTGTTAGGAAGAGGGCCATTTCAGCGAAGAATAGCGTAAATTTTCGCATGGCAAGTTTTACGCGCTGTTTACTTTTCATTATTTTTTTCTGTGCGCTTTACTCGGGGTTGAAAAGTAAATTATGCAATTCTAATGCTCCAAATGTTCAATGTCTAAGCTTATTACAGCACAGAACGCATATAAGATTGATAGCATAGATTGATAGCAAGATAGATCGATACATTTGACTGAAGGCCACTAGGCCGAAAGTTGTTTAACCGTCTGCCATCTGGTCGAACAAAAAGTTAAGCCGTAACACATGGACATATGGCCGAAATGATCGTTTGGCCGAAAGGGCAGGGATTAAATCCAAAACAAAATGAAAAAATCTTACACTTATCCTCTTTGTATACACTCACAATATGTAGCATACCGAGAGAGACGTTTTTCGCAAGTTGTTATGATAGAGGACTGATTCGAGGGCTATACTGGATGGTAAATTATTTTTAAAAATCCTTAATTGTGGGGATCACTGGTTCTGATTATGCGTTTGAACCTGTTTTACACACGAAAAATGAGCGAGAACGAAGCGTTTTCTCGATGGGGCTGCTTAAACAATTCTGTTTTTTTGCACACGTATACAAGTTTAATAAGCTTGTTTTCATGGCTTGTTATGCCCAGGTTTTGGCTATCTTTTAATCGCTGTTCGTTATCTATTGAGAGCGATTTCTGCAAACGAAACGCCAAAAAGGCATTTGGCCGAATATGTATTTTGGCCGAAAATGCCATTTGACCGAAATAAACGTTTGATAGAAAGAGCCGTTTGGCCGAATGGGTCAGATGACCAAACAGGTTATCGACCGAAAAAGTCAATTTGCCTGAAATGGTCGTTTGGCAGCAAGGTCCTTTTTTCCGGAGGTGTAGTTTGTCCGACCAGGGGCCTCATTGCGCATTTCCTTTCGACAGCTCTTTCGTATGACAGTTTGCATGGTTTGCTCGTTTCGAGTCGTCATCGCCACCCCAGGTCAAATGGCCAAAAATGTCATTTACTGTTACTTTTGAATGTAATTTAACGCTTCAGAGATCGCTTTTCAGTATTGACAAAATCAAAACACTGTTATTTAATATTGTCCGACGTTTAGGTCGGAGCTACACAGTAATACACTAATGCACCAATGTAATAAATTAAAGTATCGTCAATAAATGTCATTTCCTGATGAAGATCCAAACTTCCGGATCAAAACGTTGGTATTTAATTATTTATAAATTATCAACATTTTCATGTGACTGAAAGCTAAAAATCCTGTTTTTTAGGTTATAGAATAATAGTTGAAAAACAGGCCAAGTTCCAGTTGAATTGCAGAGCCAAAGAAGAAAAAGAAGACTGTTGGGCCAAAAGACATTTCAAACCATGTTACCCGTTTAACCACTTTTATGCCGTATGATCCGTTCGATCAAGCGACATTTTCGGACATATGACTAGACATATTTTGCAAACGTCCATTCCGGCCAAATGGCATTTTCGGACGAATGACTTATTCATCAAACAACTTTTTCGGCCAAATGACATTGTTTGGCGTAACCTAAACTAGAGACCCGGAATAACAAATTAGAAGCGATACGTCTCACTTCTCACGTCTAGCTTCGCACTTCTCAATTTTACAGTGAGACTCCTTAATTTGCACTTCTCGTTTCTCAATTTTCACTCTTCGCAGTGTGAAGAGGGAGTGGGACGTCTCACCTCTCTATTCTCATTTCAAATTCCTTATTTCTCACTTTTCATTTCTCAGTTTTCATTTCATTTTTTTTTATTTCATTTCAAACGACATTCGATGTTGCATGATCTGTTCGACTGAATGACATTTTCGTTCATATGACGGACAAACGTCGTTTTTGGCGTAAGCCCATAGACCAATTCGGCTAAACGGTATTTTTGGCCAAACGACCTATTCAATAAAACGACTTTTTCAGCGACATTTACGGTCAAACGACATTTTCTGCCAAACACCCATGTCGGCCAAATAACCTATTCGGGCAAATAACCCGTTCGGTCGAATTGTTCTTCTTGCCTAACGACCATTTTGGCCAAATTGGCATTTTCGGGCCTAACTTCCTTCGGGACGTATGTCGCTTTCGGCCAAACCGTTTTCGACGTAATAATTTTTTTTCTCAAGTTCGTTGATTTGGTAGGCTCAGGCGTGTATAACACTTTACGGAGCCATGGTTCTTTGTGATGTATACAATCAATATAATTTTATTATTCTTTTAGTAAGTGAGGAGTAGAAGCCAATCTACTCGTGATAATTGTTTTGACCAATTGTCCAATTCGGTCAAATGGAATTCAGTTAGATGACTTTATGTCCTTATGTGTTATTTAGCCAAGTAGCTTTAGGGAAAAAGGCTTTCGGCCAAGCCATCCTTCTCCACTTGGATAAGTTTCTCAGTAGGGTGGATGTACCGTTTTTGACTTTGTGTCCAACTTGCTGTTAGGCCGATTGACTTAATACATTTCAAGTTCAAATATATTATGCAGTGGTATGAACACCAACGTAAAGATAGATACCTTAGCAAACTTTTCTTGGAAATGACTATCATGTTTTACACAAATGTAAAATTTTTGCAGCTACTTGTATGAAGTGTTCATTTTTTTACCAAACAAAATTTTGTACCCTGTTGTGGACCACCTTTTTTAAACAGATGAAAATGGAAAATCACTAACTGCCTAAATGCCCATGAATTGTAGAAAAAAGAACGTTTATTTGTATAGAAGCCTTCAGTGACAAAAAAATGCCTCTCAATGGCAAAATGAATTATTCTTGTCTTTAAATGCACGGGACGATCGCAATCATTGGAATGAATGGAGTATGCAGCTGCACGGAATCTATTTCTGTGTGGAGACGGGAAAGGGCCGTTTGTCCGAAACCCATTTGGCCGAATGCCACTAGGCCGAACAAACCATTAGACCAAAACCCATCTGACCGAAAGTCATTTAGCCAAAAGGGTTATTTGACCGAAAGGGTCGTTTGGCCGAAAGGGTCATTAGGGCGAAAAGGTCATTAGGCCAAAAGGGTCATTATGCCGAAAGGGTCATTTGGCCTAAACGGTCATTTGGCCGAATAGGTCATTTGAAAAGTGAGAAATTAGGAATGAGAAGAGAGACGTCTCACTTCTCACTCTTCATTTTTCTCTTCTCACTGTGAAAAGTGAGAAGCGCGAAATAAGTAGTCAGACGTTCACTACCCACTTCACACTACTCACTTTTCACAGTGAGAAGTGAGAAGTAAGACATCTCACTTCTCACTTCTCATTTCTCACTTCTCGCTGTCAAACGTGAGAAGCGCGAAGTGAGTAATGAGACGTCTCACTAAGCATATGCGGTATTTCGAAAAATTTCAATTGTTGAGCTACAAAATATTTATTGTAAATTGTGCCGTCTAACTGCAAATCACTATTTTTGGATGTTTCTGGATACATTTTTCCATATAAACTTCCAACGAGTTTAGCACCGCCCAAACGTTGACCGATTTGGCTGAAATTTTGTCCAGAGCATCAGGGCATTTTGTCCAGAGCATCAGAGCATCAGGGCAAATGTATGCTATATATGTAAACGAAGAATAAGAAAGAATAAATTTTAGCAGATACGCCCTTTTCAAATGGTGATCTAGTAATATCAATTCTATAACTGCGTATACCTAGCAGATGTGGATACATAATTAAGTATCCCACTAAATAAAAAATAAATCTAAGCATTCTTTTTCAAATTTTGACTAAGTCAATACTGTAAAGCCACGCTAACAAGAAAATATGAATTAAGCTTCATCATAATTACATAATTCTTAGGTGAACTAAGGTTCTAAACGAGATTTGAATCCGTATATGAAAAATCCCACAATTTCTTTATTTTTATATATGACGAGATCCTCCAGTGCCGGACACACAAGCCATTTATCAAAAAACTTTCTAATTATCCGGATTATGTTTACTTGTATACCATATACACAAAATATGATCATTGATGATTCATACAAACTATATTTGATCATTTAGACACGTTTTTGCATGATCACGATTTTGATGATGAATCCTACATCCTACTCAAAATCCCCTCCATTTTCAATTTTTGTTTCTGCTTTTTTCTGTGGCTTTCTGATACATCAGTAAGAAAAAAACAATTGAATTGACGTAAGTTTAACAAAAAAAATGTGCAGAGAATGGCTATTTGATCACATGAAAAAAAACTTACTGTCCGGACCCGGGGGACAGCTACCGAATAAGGAAATTGATTTTGCACCATTGATACATTGTATATCTAACAAATTATGATCGCTATTTGAAATATGATTAATATTGATCATCTCGACATAATCAGAATGCATTCGATTGATTTTTATATTGTTGATTCAAACCTTCTAAAATAAGACGAAACATGAAAATGTTTGACATTTTTGTTCAATTTAAAATTTTGTACAAAGTTTACAACATGGGGATCTGATATCCCATACAGGTGAAGGACTTTGCAATAGCTTTCTTTTGTACTATATAAGATGATGGGATCTCTTATTTCAGAAGTGTCCGGTATTGGGAGGTGTCCGGCGCTGGGGGATCTCCCCCTACTTACTGATATAAAATTGATCAGATTCACACGCTCCACGATGAATTCCTTTGAAAGCGGCACAAATGCTGGGGTATTGCCTTATCACCAATGGTATATGCGGCGAGAATGTGACGTTTCATCATAGATTGCCTCTTCAGTTATTATAACTCTTCTGGCCCCAAAACAGTTATTCGACTTCGAAAAAGCGGAATCAGAATTGCGTACATAATGTAAAACCAATTCAATAAAAATTCCGCGGAAAAAAATCAAAATTCCGTTTCGTTTCGAAAAATTTCGAATTAAATGAACCTTGATTTCGTATCGTTTCGAAGTCTTGAAAGAAATCTATATTTCGTTTCGTTTCGATCCGAATCAACATAGACATTTTAAATTTCGTTTCGTTTCGTTTCGTTAGAAAAAAGTGTGTTATCGCATACCCTTACGTCTCACTAACCATTAGGCCGAAACCCATCTGGTCGAAAGTCATTTAGCCGTAAGGGTAATTTAGCCGAAAGGGTCGTTTGCCCGAAAGGGTCATTTGGCCGAAAGGGTCATTTGGCCGAAAGGGTCATTTGGCCGAAAAGGTCATTAGGGCCAAAGGCCAAAATGGACGTCTCACTACTCACTTCGCGCTCCTCTTTTTTACAGTGAGAAGTGAGAAATTAGGAGTAAGAGACGTCTCAATTCTCATTCCTAATTTCTCACTTCTCACTGTAAACAAAATGAGGAGCGCGAAGTGAATATTTATATTCCTAATTTATCATTTCTCGCTATAAAAAGTGAGAAGCGTGAATTGAGTAGCGAGACGTCTCACTATTCACTTCGCGCTCCTCATGTTGTTTACAGTGAGAAGTGAGAAATTAGGAATGAGAATTGAGACGTCTCTCTTCTTACTCCTAATTTCTCACTTTTCAGATGATCTATTCGGCCAAATGACCTATTAGTCAAATGTTTTATTCGGCCAAATGTCTAATTCGGCCTATTTCGGTAAAACGACCCTTTCGGTCAAATGACCCTTTCGGCCGAATGGCTCTTTTGGCCAAATGATGCTTTCGGCCAAATACCCTTTCGACCAACTGACCCATTCGGCCAAATGACTTTTGGCCTAATGGTCTGTTTGGCCGAATGGTATATTTGGCCAAACAACTTTCGGCCTAGTGGCATTCGGCCAAATGGCTTTCGCCCGAATGGGTTTCGGCCAAACGACCTTTCCCCGTGGAGATATTGCCGGGCTGAATGTTACATTGGCTCTTTCGTCTTCCCGCTTTCCGTTTTTGTTCATTTCTTCTTCCTTCTTCCGTCCTCTTTTTTCCTTATTTCTTCTTCCATCATCCATTTTCTTTATTCCTGATTTTTTCTTTATAAAGCTCAATCCACTTAGTATTTGGCCGTTTCTTTCCAATTACTGCAGCGCCTCTGGTGGCCGTACCGAGAAGTAAAAAGCATCACAATGTTGTTTAATTTATGGTGAAAGTTGCATCAGTATTGATGCTCACGTTCAAAAGTTATCGAAATTGGAACGCGAGAGATGGGAACAAATTTTGCACACTCACGTTGGAAATCCAACATGGTCAGGAGGAATGATTTTAAAGTATCTAAAATAACCGAAATTAACAGTAAAAACTGTCAAACGTTATGGGGAAACAACTATAAGTGAAAGTCTGCAGAGCAGTTCGGAACCATTTCGGGATTTTGATAGCGAAAAGGTTCACTGCGCCGTACAGCACAGCTCTAATAATCTGTCGGCGCGAAGGTTTCAAGTTGTATGATGTCAGTAAGCGTCTCAAAAGGACCCTGAAACAGATCCTGGTTGCCGAACATCGCACAAGAATGCTGGTCGAGCAAGTTCCGACGAAATACAATTGATGTATTTTAATGGGTCATTAAAATAATATTAAAATTGACTTTAAATCCCGGGACACAAGTTTTACCTTGCCAAACGGAAGGGTAATGGCTCAGGAAAATTCAAATATGTCTATGCAAGCAAGATTGCTCTCAAATTGATGGTATGTCAAAGCATCTGCAGTTGTGGAAAGAAAACTAAAGTTTTCATCGCTGGAGCGACCATAAATGGGCAAATATAATATGCCCCCCCTAAGGCAACTCCTTGATAACTTTTTACTTTTCAACGCAATGTATGCAAATTTTGAGTTATTTGGTAGTCCAGGAAATGCATTGCCCGTGAGTAGTCATACAAAAATATTACAGATAACACGTAATAAAGCTTTTTTGAAAGTCGTGAAAAATGAATTTTTAAAAGTGCCTGGGCCCCACCTTAACCAAAGACGTTTCATAGTCCTTCATTAGTATTTTATCAATCCCATAATAAAAAGGTTACAAATCCTCATGTGCTTGACATTAAAAACCAACGTAAGTCCATTTAAGCAGGTTTGAATTACATTTCAATAGTTTCCATATAATTTGGTAGCAACTGCTGCAAGCTCGCCTCGCTTGTGTCCAGTTGATAAGGGCATATTGTCCTGCCTACACTGGGGCGTTTTGACCAGTGAAACCTATTTTTGAAAAACGTTACATTTTTGAAGATGGAAGCAATTTTATATCATATTAACCACTGAGAAAAGTTATTTGGTTGCCCAACTGAGTGTTCCAGTGCAAGTTTTGCGGACAGTATGCTAGCGTCGCTCCAAAATGTTGAGCAAACAAACATTGAAAGTTTTACCAAAACTGTAACTTTTTGTATTTTTCTATTATTTTTATTACGTAATACAAAAATACTCCTATATTCAGATACGATGATGGTTTTACAAATATTCATAGGTACCAACTGATTTTGACCCCTAGTTAGTTATAGTTTTTTAGAAATCAAAGTGGGGCGTTTTGGCCAGGTGGGGCGCATTATACCGTCTTACCCTACAAGGAGGAGTGTATTCAGATTTTTTGCCATCCATTCAATCACACAACTGTCCGGTGTTGCTTTGGCCTGACTTAACAAGCTACCACTACAGACGGGATGTGATGGAATGGTATGAACCGAATAATAATGACGCTATTGAAAAAACTGTCAACTCACCAAAATGCCCAAATTTTCGTCCCAACGAATAATATTAGGCAATTATCTTAGGGAAATTTGAGAAATGGTGCAAAACAATCAGAAAACCATCTTATATGGAGAAATGGTGTGGAAAAATGGCAGATTAAGTTGACCTTTCTACTGTGCAAAAAATAATGAGTGGTATTGAGAGGAAAGTCCGAGAATTCATCCGAAATGCCAATGAATAATTTTTCGATTTTTTTTCCTTGAAAGTTTACTAAATTTCCTGTATAATCAAACTTGAAGCACCTTTTTATGTACTTTTTTGGCAAAGAAATGTCTAATTTCGTGCGGCCAAATACTAAGTGGATCAAGCTTTACTTTTTTCTACTTCTTCTTTTCCTTTTTCTTCCTTCTGTTTCATTTTTTTCTTCGTGTTTCCTTCATCTTTACTGTTTTTTTTTCTTCCTCCACCTTTATTTGCTTTCCTTTTTCCTTCTCTCTTCTTCCTTTTCCTTTTTATTTTTATGTTTCTTCCTCCTTCCATCTCGCTTTGTCCTTTCTTCTTCTTCCTTCATTTTCGACCCTCTTTATTTCTCCAGTTTTTCCATGCGTTTACATACACTAAATTATTAATTTTTAATCCCTTTTCCCACAGAACAAGTCTACCGAATTTGACACTTTTAGCCCCATTAAAATCATTTTCAAACCACGATGACAATAGTTGCAGATTTTTTCAACACCTTCCTTTCTTCCAGGAAAACCGGTACTGCCTTATCCCATTCATCATCGCCATCTGCTTCGACTGGGTGTCCTACGTTCTACATAATCTGGAGCACTCGCTGCCTAGTCACGTGTGGCTCGTAACGTCAGGTATGTCAACTAAATTGTCTCAATAAGCAACCTCATCAATCTGGATGACGGATGGACAACAACGAAATTTACGTTCTGTTTGTTTTCGCAGCATTCTTCATCTACATCCTCGTGGCGATGGTGGGCTTGTTTGTGCTATTCGGTATGAAAATCGAAACACCCAAAGGCGATCGGCGGTTTGTCAAGTTTGGCAGCGCAGATGATGCCATAGTGTGAACAATGCGGACTTTCGTGGACTCGTGCTGTTGTAAAAATCACACAACACCAGCACGCAACAAGCCTTTTGTACATCGCATGACGAGATTTTGTGTGTGTGGCCCAGTACGAGACTCGGAAGGATTATTTTTTAAGGTGTTCAACGAACGATGTAAATATGTGAAATATTGTTTGTGCCATAGTATAAGATAAGTGTAAGATTATTTTTTCTTCGAAGAATAAACATATAATACAATCTGAGAAGTTTTGTATGAATAATCTTCCCTTAGTGGCAGAGTGACAACAACAACGATGTTGTTGTTAAAATTTTCGGTGATATGGCTTTCGCTCTAAGCGCATTATTTCAAATCTCTTTATCTGTTCGTGGGTATAAATAAACTTGAGCTGAAAACAAATGTTATAAACAGAATTAAATTTACACTTATGATAGCCTTACAGATAACTTTCTTCAGCTTTATTAAGGAACACATTTTTGATCTTTGATGAATCGCCCAATTTCATGAGGTGTGAGAATCAAGAATCCTACACTCAGTTTCAACAAATATATTCTTCATTTTTTTAAAGCTGCAATAAAAAAATAAACTGTCATGACTTACGTAAGGACCCCTGCGTTAGAAAAAATAAACCGTAATCTGCGTCCTACGACAACAACGCGATAAACATAAATTTGCGTTAGACGCTCTTTCATCTCTGGAAACCAACCCACAAGAAGCCACGTTGTGACTGATAACTAGAAACCGAATAATCATCACCGTCGTTGGCGCAGCCTATCAACGTTAATTCATAAAAAAACCTCATCTCTCTCTTTATCACATCAACTGACCCAAGAATGTACGAGCTTCTGGTAGCAGGAAAAAAATTGATTACAGTTCGAAGGAATAATTCAATCCCAATCAGAACTTCAGTATTTCGGTGATGCCACAGGTTGCAAGAAGTGCTCAGTCTAAAGAAAATAATGTCGACTTCTGAACGCGAGTGTTCCCTTCTGGGCTGCCTCCTGAGCCCCCGCTTGTATGGACTGATTGTGGGAGTGGTCAGTCTGTGGGCCATGGTGGCGTCGCTCTCAGCATCGATTTATCTGATGGTGAAGTACGACGACATCAAGGACGTTCCGGATAGCTGTGAGTATGATGCGGGACCGTTGCTGGCACGTGGATGATGAAGTCGGTGTGGTGCCGAATTCTGATCAGATTTCAATCGAAAACTCAATCCACTGTACCACTCCGACGGCAGCAGCGCACTCAGCAAATTCAATAACCGCGTGCCATTTGTCGTAATTCTAGTGAGAGCCTATTACCGGTACGCCACGGTCGATACAATACTGATTCTGATTGGCGTGGTCATTGTTGGGCTCTTTCTAGTGGGCATTTACAAAGTATGTTCCACGATATAAAAAAATCTTCACGGGCAATCTTGCATACTAATTGAGTGGTTTTTTCATGGTTTCTATCCAATGTCCAACCGCAGGTCAACGAGCACTATTTGATGCCGTTCATAGTGCTACTCGTGCTGGACTTTTTGGGCTACATTGTGTCTGAGACGATTGCGAGAGTGCGCGCACGCAGTAGCGGTTCGGTACCGAAGGATCATTGGAAAAAGAATTTAACGGAGATTGGTTTGTTTTCAGTGCTACGCTTTATCAGCAAAGTGCATTCGAATAAGATCAGTGTTGTTTGTTTACTTACAGTGATATTTACGTGCCTGTTTGGACTGACGACTCATCTCTATCGAATCTTCAAGCACAAACGACATCTTAAAGAGCAGAGCTTTGGCGGTTATAGAATCATTTCGGGTGACACCGAGACTATTGGATTATAAATTATTCTAATTTTATTTCATGACATTTGTATTTTTGCTCAGAACCTAAATGAGTTTCTGATTGTGTTGCAATAAATTATTCCATATTTAATACATACTTAATTTGTCAGTTTGTTCTGAATGATTTTTTTTCGGGACTTACAAATAAATAAATGAAAATTTTATTTAGTTTATTCATTTATTTATTTATTTGTTTATTTATTTATTTTATTTTTGGATAATTATTTAGGCTGTTACAAATATTTAATTAACATTTTGTCCTACTGGTCTCTGAAAGGTCAACGGTGGGGGGTGCGGGGTGTTAATAAAAAATAAATATTAAAATGAAAAAAAATAAAAAAACTTCTCGGATTTGTTAAAGAATGTTTTTAAAATCCTCAAAATTATCCGAATTTTATTTTGTTGCCCCCTCGAAATATTATTTTTTGGCAAAAAAAATCCAAGGGGGAGGGAGACAAAATAGTTTTTAAATATATGTATTGGCCTTATTGATTGATTTATTTATTTATTTATAATAAGGCCGTTACAAAAAACGAAAAAAAATCAAAAAAACTCCTCGGATTCGTTAAAGAATGTTTTGAAAATACTCAAAACTATTCGAATTTTTTTGTTGCCCCCTCAAAATATTATTTTTGGGCCAAAAAATCCGAAAGCCTCCCCCATTATTGTTTTCAAATATTTGTATCAGCCTAAATTTATTTATTTATTTATTTTGAAAGATAGTCTTTGTCCGATTTGTTTATTTGTTCTTGGTAATTGTTTTGTGTGTTATCGCGAGCATGCCGACCCTGTTGGTAAGGACTCCAGAGCAGAGCTGGCATTTCCTCACACACTGTGCACAATGAGGAGATTTTACACACCACAGAGAGTAACGCTGATCCTCATCGTGTAACAAAACCAACTCGATGAGTGAGGACGTAGACGAAGAGTAAGAGAATTATTCTTGTGAGAGTTGGACCAACACAAAGTTGTGCCACTTGGTGCAATATTCTTGAAAATTATATTGAATATCATGATGCTCGCAGAAATACTTTGGAACACAAACATATTTCGGCGGGGTTTCAATGAAGTTTTGTGCTCCATGCTAAAAAGTATAACATTGGCAAATAAGGGTTGCATAAAGAAGAAGAAGAAGAAGCCAAAATATGATATTTGAAAGGAATGGCATGGGAAATCAAACGGTGAAATTTTGATAATGGTTCTCAATAATTCTAGAGGCAATTTAGATAAAAGCGGTTAGGGATCGTTCACCTAAGGTGACGACCAAATAATAAGGTGAATAAATATTTCGACGGCAAACACACAAAAACCCGTTATCAGAGCAGGAGTATTTTGGGCATAACGCATCAAAGAAAAAATATAGCACTGAAATGAAATAATGGAACTTTATATTAGGTTCCATGTTTTATGTTTTTGTTTTGATTTTATTACCTGAGATCACCTGATGGAAATTGTATTTAGAAATTGTCAGTAACATATTTTAAAGCAACAGGTGGGGCGAAATAATGTTGGTAGTACAAAGGCTTCTGAATAGTTTTGCCCACAGACATCCCAAAAGCCAGCAAAACCAAAAATATCTTGTACGTTTAAGTTTGGAGATGATATTAACATTTCCATATCATTGTGAAAAGCATTTAACTCCACGCGGAGGTAATACACTCATCTAATTAACTTTAGCAAAAACATCTTATCCATATCTACTACGTATAACTTCAACGTGGGGGAGGGAGAGGGTCCTAAATCATCAAATTTTGCGTAACGTAATTTGTGGAAGAACCCTTAGCACGGAGCGCCTGTAGACTGTTATTATAAAAAAATGTCCATCAAAACCAAGTACATGGCTCGATTCCTATGGTAATTCAGCACATCTGGACCAATTTTAAAAATAAATCCTCAGGAGGAATCTTGAGAAATCTTGATTTGAAGCTATTAGCTAAGAAATTTTAAAAGAATTCATATTTTGATTCAAAATGCCTTTAAAATCGTGCAAAAAGTGGCCTTTAATACAATTTACAACTGACTAAACTCACCAAGCTGACTTATTTGTTTTTTAATGGCTTAAAACCGTCTACCTTCAAGAATGATACTTATCGTTCAGAAACTTTCAAGAATCCACATGCAGGCTGCAGATTCTTTGTTTAATACCAAAGGCGAAAACATTTTAAGCATGAACAAAACCTTGGGTAATTAATATTCTTTCCAGATTAAAGTATGTGTTATATATTTTTATTTAATTTTTTAAGTTTTTGATCATAAGGAGAGTAAGATCCTAAAATCTTGAGCTAAATCTGAAAACCTACAGATCGTAATGGACCACACTTATATAAAAACAATCGCAATCATTTTTGAAGACTTATACCTGAAATCATTCGTGGCTGTTAAGACCCTCTTCGTAATGATGTGAATATTGTGAATGACACTAATGAGCGGCATTAAATGAATACCACCTAGAGATAGAAGACTGGGTGGGATTACTTTTCGCACATTAGTCGGTTTCCCATGTAAACATCATGCTCGTTACCCCACTGCACAGTGACTAAAATCGTATTCTGAGCGCGTTTATTTAATAGTACCTTTATTATGCAATTTACCATAATACTGTCTTTGAGACATTTTATCAGTAAGTTAATGTGCTTTTTTGGAGGTATTCAGCTTACTGATCAATCCCTCTAAAAGTGAGATGAAAAATTTATTTTTTCCACTTCACAACATATAAAGTTTGATTCTTCATAAAAGTTGTAGTTCTCCTGAAAAACTTTGTCGAAGACACCAAGTTCGTAATTCCGTTACTTTTGGAGATTTTTTACGTTTTATGCTGACAACCCCTTAAAAATGGGTTTTTCATAATATCTTTTTCATTTTCATTTCTACATTTTTGCATGTTCTAGAAAGTTTTAGATAATATTAAAATACGCCGTTTTGTGGCTATTGTACCTGAAAAACTTAAAAACTGTTGAGTTGTAAGCGAATGTAAGTAATGTTTCATCAAAAGCCATTTCCTACTTTACAAGGTAGAAATCAATCACCCACCAGGGAGTTGATCAACCAATGCACCATGCGTCTGCATATGATTGTATGCTTATACATCGAACATGTTAAAAACTTGTTAGCATAAAATGCAATAAATCTCCAAAAGTACGAACAAATTACGAACTTGGTGTCTTCGACAAAGTTTTTCAGGAGAACTTTTGCTACAACTCTCGCGAAGACATATACCTTCCATGTTGTAAAGTGGAAAAAAATAATTTTTCATCTCACTTTTAGGGGGATTGATCATAAGGCTGAATACCTCCAAAGAAGCGCGTCGACTTACTGATAAAATGTCTCGAAGACGCCATTACGCTAAATCACATAATAAAGGTACTATTAAACAAACACGATTTCAGCCACTGTGCACTGAGTCCTGAAGGATCTTGCTGAAATTATGATAGCAATTATTTTTTTTATAATCTATCTGAAATAATGAATAAATCAATTTCATGAGACAACCATCTTTTGAATAATCAACTTGTATGCCTTAGCATACCGAAAAATTGCTTGTTCTGATATCAAACCTTTAATTTGTTATATTTTAAGACAACCAAAATCATATAAACAAAAAACGTTATGCGCATTGCATACACACGTATATGTAAATCATTATTCGCCTTACGTAAATTAAGACAAAAGAATTATATTATTTACGTTCGCCGATGTAATCCACATCTGTCAAAAAATGCCGTTTCTAAATATGCTGTTACAAATCTCGCTTAACTTTTTAAAAGGAACTATGTAACTTTTTTTTCATGAATTTATTTGAATATTGCAATCAACAGACCAGACCTTGCAGTACTCAAATTAATTCATAGAAAAAATGTCCCTTGATCTATTTTCTCTATTTCTTTCTTTAAAAAAAATCTCGAACATTTTACCACCTAATTAAATGATCTTAGTGGTAATGTGATAAATACGGTACAGCCACCTAATGGTCAAGTCACCACACGGTCAAGCAGTTTGACCAACATTGACTCCACTTCTCGTTTATTCAAACATCCATCAGGTTTTGCAACAGCGGCACGAACAATCAATTTATTCGACCAACAATATCACACACGAACGACTGAAGCGCCAACTTGAGCACCAACCATCAAAAAATATATGGAGGTTTGTGCAACTTCACTACAAATGCTCAAACATGTTCGGCAAACCTTGACTCCACCCCCGACAACTCAAATCAAAATCAAACCGTTTTAATTTTGTCCAACCGAGCCGCCAACTGTCAAATGGTTGGTCGAACAACTTCACACACGTTCAAACAAAGCAGCAACCGAAGCGTTTTCTTGGGGGCGGAGTCAATGTTCGTCAAACTGCTTGACTGGTGTGTACGTTGCATAAGGCAATTGCGGATCAATCGCACTCATCCAAATTTATTCTCGGCTTTGTCCCACACACCCAAAGGACAACATGTGACGGATCGCCGTTAGGTTCCCACTGGTAGGCAGTGGATATTTTTGCATATTTGAGCGATTCCAAGCAACAGCATCAAAATTTAAGAAAATTTTTAATTCATGATTTTCTATTGAGTTGAAACTTTGCACAGTTTTTCAATTTCATCTAAATCGTCATTTTTCGATATCAAATCTTCATATTGAGTCACGACTAACTTTTCAAAAGGGTGTATGTGAAAATGGTTCAAAAATATTTAAAAAGCTGCACAGCAAAAACGGAATGTTCGATTGTTATGATTTTTCAGCAAAGTTAGACAACTAAATGGTGATTCTTAAGAAAATGTGCACAGTAAAAAAAATTTTTGCCTTTAAAAATATCATTTTGTCACAAAAACTCAAATATCTCAAAACCCTATCTTTTTTCGAACGTATTTTTTTAGGAAAACGGTCCATTATATTAGCTATCTACCATAAAAATTTGGTGATGGTAAACTAATAAACAAAAAAGTTATGACATTTCAAACATTTCACAATTTTCACAGATGGTAAACAAAAAAAATTCCGTGTATTTTTTTTCAAGAATCGCAGTTTGATGCTGATTTTATTGTTAAGGGCCTTGCGTGAGTTAAACAAGTTGTTTGTATGATATTCCATATTTATGTATTCATCGATATTATGTATATTATATGTATAAATATTATATGTATAAATAAATAAAAATGAATTAATATTATCCTAAGTATTAAATTAAATGTGGCAGTTACACAATGTTGTTATAGAAACTCTAAGAGTTTTGGGTTTGAATTTTGGTATGGGTTATGATATCATGAAAACAGTTTATTAATACTTATTTTTTATTTATTTTATTCAAATTTTTAAAATATCGAACACTTTTGAATTATTATCAGCACAGTTTGAGTATAGTTTTGCTTTAATTTTATTTTCCGACAATGGAATGAAACAGTGAAATTTTGGGTTCCTTGGATCGTTTTCGCGTTATTAAATTGCTCGCTGAGCTCTGAAGCCTTTATTTCGTACTCTTCAGTAGTAGTAAAACAAAATGATAATTTGGTTAAATCTTTTCTTTTCTACGATTTGCCCAATCAAAAAGTTCTTTCGCAGTTTTAATTGGATGCTCACGTTCTTTGGCTAAACTTGCTCTTGTGGCCATGCGCTTTATTGTTCCTCCAATAGCATCACAAGGACCTTTGCCATGTGATGTAGCAAAAATGCCATTCTGCATCAATTCCGTACATTGATTTAAATTGACATAGGCTCGAAAAATTCTTACGATTTTTGTACTGCGACGCTGCTCCATCAGACATGAAATATATCTTTTGACTTCTTTATGCTTATCAACGCGTAAAAAGTTAATCATTTTTCAATGAACAAGTTTACGGATACTGAATCGTGTCTTAAATCTTCGGAAATTATAATAAAACTTAAGTGTTCAATTTGCGTACTTCCATTAAAATAAATAACGAATGGATGAATTGTAGCTTGTTGTACGTTCCAGTGATGGGACTGCACTTCATCTTGCAATACAAAGCTGTAATTTTCAGAAAAATCACAAATGACTAAAATTCACCATTTTGTAATGTATTTTTCGTATTTTTTAAAAAGCTGGATTGTTCTGTTTTAATGAAATCGTGAGGGATTAAACTTTCTA
Source organism: Armigeres subalbatus (assembly GCF_024139115.2). Lineage (NCBI taxonomy): Eukaryota > Metazoa > Arthropoda > Insecta > Diptera > Culicidae > Armigeres > Armigeres subalbatus. The sequence goes on from NC_085140.1 coordinate 58,117,133, forward strand.
ATTTCAAGCAAAAATATGACACAAACTCATCTACAGGTTTTACAATAGTTTCTATGTCACACCTATCCGTGGTCACCCATTGCTCAAATGATAACTGATCAATATATTTTTCTTCAAACTCAGCGAATAAAGTATTTTCCAATGATGAAGAATCTGGACAATCCGAACAAGATCGTAGATAACAATTTGATGTTGTATTTTCACACAAAAGACTACCAGTTAACATTTTAATATCCTTTGTTAAATTGATTCTTTTCAAACTATGTAAAATAAGATTAATATTCTCATGGGTTGTGCACACACACACATTATGTGTTCCTGAATTGGAAAGAAGCTTACATTGCCTTGGCCGAAGGCTTGCAAATGAGGAAAAACCTATTTTAATATTATCGTGAATTTCCTTGAAGCGTGTGTACGCTTCTTTCAAAGTCGTCATCATTAATCGTTTTTGGATTGCTTGACGCTTTCCATCTTTTTTACTGATACATAATCTTTTTGACCAGGCATAGCTCGACTTACTTCATCATCTTCAAAATATTGAACGACTATTTCTTTTGTCTCATCTGTTAATGCAGTACTAGACCTAGTATTTTTGGTTGAAAGACAGTTATTCTTCAATTGTTTTGCCTCTTTTACTGTATTTCTATTGGTTTTGAACTCATCAATGGCATCCTGAATAGACCACGAACTTGGCAGCATCGACAAAATCAATAATTTTTCTTTCCTTGTCGTGGCTGCATTCGAGAACCTTTCCTTCATATTTATAATTACCTCATCGTAGTCTGTATTTTCCACATCATCAGGTCCTAATTTGAAAAGGTTTCTTCGTACAGCTTCGTTTATTTCACGGTATTTTTTCTCCGGGTAATAAACGTAGTCCATCTTACTCCATTTAATCGGAGTCACTTTTATCCCAGCTATGCCCTCGTTAAAGCGTTCGATGTTGACCTTTTGGATACACTCATCTTCCGATTGATTTGTTGAAACAGATTTCGCTGATGGTACGGTGGCAAGGCTCTCAGCACTTAATACTTCTGGTAATTCCTCAGTTGTTGTCGATACATCTGGCAATTCCTCAGTTGCTGTCGTTTTCGAACTTCCTGCGCTCTGCTCAACCGATGATATACAGATTGCTCTTTTATCAACGTTTAGACGGCAGGACGTGCAAATGCGTAAATTTGTATTCAATGTGGACATTGGAGCATAACCAGTCGCTTTCAGTTTATCTATGGTGCTTTCGGTGAGATTTCGTAACTCTTTTGAACACTTTTTTCCATCAAACGGCCTACAACAGTTGAGAAAGCGGCTACTCATGTTGTTCGTAATATTTCAATAAACAAAATCACTTTTAAGTTTTTACTGACTAGTTTGGTGTCATTTGTTTGACTGAAGAAAAAATTACTATAAGATCTTTAACAACCTTAGTAGTAGTAATTTTTTGCTTTTTCGTGAGCATTGTCATGGTATGTACCTATCATGCATTTGTTGTTGTTGAAGATACCCGTTTCCTCCCGATCATAAAGTCTATTCTCTAAGAGGTATATTTTTGCAGGTAAACTATAGACGTACACGTGTATATAAATCTTTGATTTTGCAGCTTTTGTCTTAAAAATAACATTTCTGATATGTTTCTATCAACGTTATTATCAACAGGTTTCAACACTATTAAAAGAATTTTTCGCCAGTCACGTGCAATGAAAATTATGACACTATCAATACTTTTGATCACAACACTGGATCGTGTCTAAGTTTCTTATAGATGCTATGAATAATTAAATCAAAATATCATGAAAACAACTTGTTTAAATCACGTCCCTTAACAATAAAATCTGCATCAAACTGCAATTCTCGAAATAACTTACACAGAAAAAAATTTTTTTTTACTAAATGTGAAAATTGTGAAATGTTTGAAATGTCATAACTTTTTTGTTTATTAGTTTACCATCACCAAATTAATATAATAAGCTAATATAATGGACCGTTTTCCCTAAAAAAATTACGTTCGAAAAAAGATAGGGTTTTGAGATATTTGAGTTTTTGTGACAAAAATGATATTTTTAAAGGCAAAAAAAAATTTTTTTACTGTGCACATTTTCTTAAGAATCACCATTTAGTTGTCTAACTTTGCTGAAAAAATCATAACAATCGAACATTCCGTTTTTGCTGTGCAGCTTTTTAAATATTTTTGAACCATTTTCACATGCACCCTTTTGAAAAGTTAGTCGTGACTCAATATGAAGATTTGATATCGAAAAATGACGATTTAGATGAAATTGAAAAACTGTGCAGAGTTTCAAATATTTTCGAAATGGTCGCTCAGGATCGACTGACATGCCCCCGTGGAATGCCTCATTTATTAAATATTCTGTCTATCTCAAATAAAAAAAAAACATTCCTCCAAGGATTCCGATGACAATCCTTTAGTGATTCCAACGGAAATGTTCCAGGGATTCCGACGAGAATCTCCAGAGAATTTGACGGGAAACCTGTAAGCATACCGAAGGGATCCTCCATGGATTCTGAAGGCAATCCACCAGAGATTCCAACAGGAATGTTCCAGGGATTCCAAATCCTCCTGGGATGTCGCCGGAAATCTTCCAGGGAATCCGAGGGGAATATTTCAGGGATTCCAATAAGAATCTTCTAGAGATCTTCCATCCTCCAGTAATTTCTACGGGAATATTCCAGGAATTTTAACAGGATTCCAAGGGTTCCGACGGAAATCTTCTAGAGATTCCGAATGGAATCATCCATGAATTCCAACGTAAATGTTTCAGGTACTTCGAAGGCAATGTTCTAGGGATGTAGAAGCAAATCGTACACTGAGCTGAAATTGCATCTAGAATATATGTGCATCGCACATATATTTTTGCAATCAAGCTTTGCAAATAAAAATTATTAATATTGCACATAAAACTGGAGATTTTGTGACCTTTCAATTTTATGTGCAATGCAGATGTAAAACAAAAGCAAGACTATTGTAATTTATTTAACAACTAAATTGTTTTTAAGTGCCCGATTAATAATATTCATGAAGCTCCCACGCTCCTGCTCACTTTATTATTGTTTCTGTGCAATACAAAATTCGGAAAAAAAAAATAAAATAAAACATAAGTCCTATAATGAGTCATTTATTTCTGATTTAAATACATTGGTTGCATATATTAATTTCATGTTGACTAGATTCGAGGTTGGAATATCGACGGAAACAGTTTCATATGGGCTTTCGATGTGGAACGATTAGAACCAGCGTTGTTTCGGAAATATGGGCATACTGTGAGCATGGAAACCACCGTAACACCACAGACGAACAGACGTAACACTAAAGAAAGCATAATCGACCATGACTTTATCGACCAATTTGAATTTGACTGATTGCGCGTTTCACAACTAGAGGCGCTAGCATCGTCATCCCTCGAGTTTGACAATTCACTCTAGCGCCTTCTGGTGACAATGTCATACGAAACATTGTTTCGTGTAACAAGCTCGTAAGATGGTGGTAGAGGAGTTGAGCGATGAATTTTTGAGTGAATTGTTCAAGCTGTTACGTCTGTTTGTCTGTGGTAACACACTTCTTCTTTTCATATCATCGAAGGCGATATTCCTGAAATGTTATTAGTGCGGATCTCTGGAAATTACACTCCGCCTTTAAAGTGATCGTCGACCTCGATTTTATTTCTGTATTGCATCACCCGGATAGACTCGGATCATTTTCGCTGTTCCTTGTGGTCAAAACCCAACAATCTGAACTTACAAAACTTGTGTGGGAATGTTGCTATTTGCTATTGAAAATTGGCCCGATCGGACATTGTTTTTCGGAATTATTGAAAAATCATTGTTGAAAAAAAAATCAAAATAGAAAAAAAAATTTTTTTCAAGAATGGTGGCAATGCATAATAATTAATGCAAAAACATGCAAAATGATGGACAATATGCGATCTACTCCCCTAAAGTGCTTTTTTACCTTTCTTATGTGATTTTTTCAGTACATTTTACGATGGACGAGAAAGGCATCATCGCCGCTAGGTGGATTAACCTGGGTTTTTGCCTTTATCGTATACTAAGTATACGTAAAGGCTATACGATCACTCCAAAACCAAACTTTTGTTAGAAGGCTCGGAGACCCATAGAGTTATATACCAATCGACTCAGCTCGACGAATTGAGGTGATGTCTGTTTGTGTGTATGTATGTATGTGTGTGTATGTACAAAATGTACAAAATTTTGTAGACACACTTTTTGGAACTCAGCATTGGCCAAATCACTCGCAACAAGTTTCATTCGACTCAGAATCCTGCCCCATTGTTATCTATTGAAAATTGGCCAAATTGGACTATGGGATCAAACGTTATGGTCAAAATACTATTTACTATGCGTAAAACACGCTAAAAAGCACTCACTCATATTTTTATTTTTTTGCACGAGAAAGGCACCAACGCCGCTAGGTGGATTAATCAGGGTTTTTTTTTTATTTAATTCCGATTGAATTCACTTTTATCACTTTTATCTGTGCTTTTATCTCAACAATTATGCATTATTGAAAAACTATTGAATCACACTATATATTCGTGATTTGAATCACTAGAACTAAAATGCCACACAAACAAGGCTGGAACGGACTTCTCGGGATTTATATTTTTAAGATTCAATATCGATTCCCCCACGTAAATTGAATTACTTATGAATGTACGTATTGTGAGCGCTAGTGTAAATATTTGTTCAAAATTTACGCGACATTCGCGGATGTATAAGTTTTAAATATTATCCAGATTATTTTTAATATGGTGTTGAATAATGCAGATACACATAATAATGTAAATTGCAGATTTCGACATGAGAATTAGATCAGCTGCGAAATTGATTTTAAACAGCAGCCCGCCGATGTGAAAATGTCGTCGGTGGCGTGATGCCAAAAAGCGTTGATATAGCGGCACACATAAAGTCTCCAAGTATTTTATCAAGTTCACTTTTGAAGCCATATGATCGGCTTTCGGTACTTTTTTGTTATACAGGAAACATACATTTCGACCTTTTTTGTACCTATTTTAATGTGAATTAATGAAAAGCTTTCTCAGCTGCAAAAAAAAAGGAAATATTGTTCGTGGACACAAAAACCTAGCTACCTGTTTAAAAATAAGGATCCTATATTTGTTCTTCCGAAAAAAATCGAACCTCCGATTCGTTATTTTCAAATGCATAGAAATCGTATGCTTTTCCTCATGGAATGGTTGTATTATATCCAACGAAACGGTTCTAACGAATGTCAGCTGTGCAGTGGGAGGCGTTTCGATGTTGCTATTTAAGAAGGACTTGCTGGTAAAGGCGTAGAGAGCAACACAAACAGATTGTTCCCCCAGGAGCTTTAAATCTAGAACAACCGATTAGCAGACGTGAAAACAGATTGTTGTAAAAATTTATTACGAAACGGGTTTGCTTGAGTCAGCAGGTTTAACAGCTGGGGGCTTCGCAAACGTTCGCTTGGCTATGGGAATATTCGAATCAATTTGTTGCACTCTTTTTAATTTCATTTGGTTGTCTGTACTAATTGAAATGATTTAATTTAATCGATTTACCATTGCTTGTTTATTTTTTGTGCATCGATTTAGAGCTATATCGTAAAAAAATATATATACTATTAAAAATATTTTTCGATGCTTTTATCAGTAGACCAATAATTCAAAATGTTTCGAAATAAAAATAATATATATTAGGATTGGTCTATTGGAGTTGTTGGAATAATTCCTCGAAACAGTCCATGCTGTAATTCCAAATTAGGCATCGTTTACAAATAACATATCATTAATATTAAAAAGTTTGAGCCTCCTATTTTCATAACACTATTTTAATGATCATTACGACTAGACCAACGATTTTCGATTACCAGCTTAATTTGCGAACGCTACCTTAATGCTTTTTCCGGGGTGTATTGACAAGTGCTTATTTATGCTCATCATACCGAAATGAAGGCAAAATTAATCAACTACCACTATTCCGTTATTTCAATCAGATGTTTGTGGTAAGAATACCGACACAGAATACATAGCCAATCATCATCACAGCCGGTGTACGACGAATGCGCCTATTGATGATAGATTCTGTTCATGCCAATACTGTATCTAACTTTGTAACATAAAATGTATATAGTTTTTACCACTAGTCGCTCTATGATGATGCCGTAAAATTGCATTTCGATCTTTTCACACGTCTTTGGTTTCCAAGACGAACCAACTGCAGCCACACTAGTCGAAGATAGCAGTTTGGAGGACTTAATTGTTTCTTCTTGCATTCATATTAGCATTTATTGCTTGTACAATGTACACTAGTCCCTATAGAGAAAACCATCAGATTACCATCGGAAACACTTTCGTGATACCACTAGATATCTGGAAAGGCATTCAGACATTTGGATCGGAATTGTGGCAGATCACTTTCCGAAACACACTACGTGCAGATAGTACGGGGTGATACATTAAAAATATTAGAACTCAGGGGATAAGTTGTGATTTTCCGAGAAGAGTGTTGTCCGATTTTGTCAAAAATTAATGCAATTTTTTTCTAGAGGGTTGTGTTGCGAACCTTCCGCAGGCCGACCGCTGTAAATTAGCCAGCAATTAAGTATGTGAAAACGCTATCTTAATCTACTGTGCAACATGAATGCTGCCATTCCATGCGTATACGCTGCCTCACACCGACCGTGGCAAAATTACGGTTGTACCGCGCGGGTACGCCACACTTGCACGTGGATGGAGATGTAGCGGTTCGATGAAGCTTTACAAGCCAGCAGCAAAATTGTAGAATGTAAATGTGGCGTTGGTTGCTTCATCACTATATGACGAACGATCGTCCAAAGCGACAACGACGATGACGCGAAAAGCGCAGTTATCGCGAAGCATCGCACACTACCAGCAACTTACTACTTTCCGCTTCTTGGACGACGACGCGGTTGACGGTTTTCTCGCACTACGCCGCGCGGCTAATTAACGGATTAGCGCAAATTTTCTCTTCACATTTGGAATTCTTTTGCGTAAACATTTGCCAAGCTGTTTGGCAATAACACGCCGTGTACATACTTAGCTCGCGAAAGGGCAACGACGTGTGTAAGTGTTAATGCAGAGTGGCTATAACGGAATGGGCCGTGTAACGGAGCATCGGAACAATAAAGCGAATTATCGCGAATTTACAACACGTGTCAAAATATTATAAAACCAATCGGAGCAGATAACAAAGAGCCGTTGGGATCGTGGTCATCGTGGTCATACTTAGAACAGTCACAAAAATTCTCGGTGTAATGTTCTCAATAGGTATGATTTATACGGAATCATCAAAAAGTGAAAAATTGATTGCAAATAGAAATTATTGAACTGGGTGATGTGCTTATAATGCAAGATGATTGCAAATCGATGAGGCGTATTTGAATCAGAGGCAATAAAACTAGATCTAAAACTTAATAAGTTTGAAAAAAAGAACAGAAATAAAAGACAAGCAGGTGTAAACCGACGATTTTCAGATTTTTATGAAAAATAAGAATGAAACATCTAAAATTTTAAGAGGAAAAATGTTTTCACTGTACTAACTTGAGAAGTACCACGCGCCTCCATACACTTTCACACAATGTTGATACCTAAATGAAAGATTCGAGCGCGTGGTGAGTTGCTTCATAAGAATTGTCAGCAAACATGCGTTATGTTTCTGACGCATTTTGGTCCAAATCGTATTGACAATTGGCAACATCCTCTTCGATTTCAATAAAACGTTTTGAACATATAGAGTTTGTCACAAAGCCTCATTGCGTATATAGTTTTTCTTTTTCAAAAGTTAAAAGCAGTCTGCCTATTGACAAAAAAACATATTTTATCAACCGTCTAAGACGAGTTTGGTACTTTCCATTTTATTCCACTAAGTTTTGTTATCTTTGCAGGTACGTATTTCGGCCTCAATTGTGAGGTCGTCTTCAGTGTCTCGTACTTGACTCGACTTGAGACATTGTAGCAATCATAGAAATCCAAAGACCCAAATTGGATATATTATTATTACATGTTCAGGGCTTCCAAGAGTTCTCTGGAGTTCAGACTTTCAGTCCTCTATGCATAAACTAACATCTATAGGTATTTTTGATATGATACATGCTCCCAGCGGTCCAACCATCAATATATAAATTGGACACGCCTTCAACATTTGTTCCATTTCAAGCCATCCAAGAATTCTAAGAACTGGAGTGCAGGCCTCAAGGTCAATACGCGAAACTGTATGTAGATCTGTATGTACCTAGTAGAAATCAAACATTGTACTTAGAGATCATTCAAACCAAATTGGATATGGATTGAATGCGCTTTCTATTCCAGGCCATGTTGATTTTCAAGAAGTGGAGTACATGCCTTAAGGTCGATACGCGTGACGAAAGATCCATTTCCTCTTTTGAGAAATGCAATGCATTCGGTAATCATTAGAATTAAATTGGATAAAAATTATAAAGCATGTTCATTTCTAGTCCATCAAAGAATTACAAGAAATGGATTACAGGCCTTAAGGTCAGAACGCGTTACGAAAGATCTATTTGCTTCATATAATTTGAGCATACTTTTAGTGATCGTTTTTTCGAAATTGAATTTGAATTGAATACATGATCCATGAATTCCAAGAATTGAAGTACATGCCTTAAAGTCAATACTCGTAACGGGAAATCTATTTGGTCCTTTTAGAAATGTAACAACCTCTTAGTAATTATTTCCACTAAATAGGATATGAATGATTTGCATTTTCCATTCAACACCATCAAAGAATTGGAGTACAGGCTTTAAGGTCAAAACACATAACGAAAGAACTATATTCTTCTTTTAGGAATTCACGATTATTTAAATTAAGTAGGATTTGATTTCTTCTTGTCTTGAAAAAGAACAATTGTTAAATGATAATCCAATTCAATTCTGTTGTTCGCAATCAGCATAAACGATCAAAAAGGTAACATCTCTCAAGTAGCTGCAAGATAATTTTTAGTTGAACTGGGATGTAAAAATAGTTATGAAGGTGTATCCATTTTTGTATTCTATGGCATCACCATTTTTTAAAAGTTATTAGAGACTTATAGTTATGCGTGTAGAATTTAAGTTATGTGCCCCAGGCAATTCTTGAATCAAAAAGTGCACAAACTATTGTTAAAAAAGAAAACTGTTTTTTTTTGCTACGCGTGTAGACTTTAAGACCCATACTTCAGGGTATTTTTAAATGACTTTGAACGGAACGGTGATTAAGAGCGGTTCCAGACGTACAGATTAAAAAGAGCATGAACCACTCAAAAACAGACCTCTAGCTACGCGTGTAGATCTGAGGCCTATATTCCAGCGATTCTTGGAGCACCTGGAGGGGAATAACTATTAAAGGCATATTTAATTTGGTTTGATAGATCAATGATCAATGGCCTGAAACGCAAGGATATTGAAGGCGTTTCCAATTTGATTACGTGGATCAAATAGAGCAGGAGTCATTTACAAATGTATAAACCATCTAGTAAAACATGTAGACCTTAAGGCCTATACTTTTTGGAATTCTTGGATGACCTGGAAATAAACAGCTTTTGAAGGCGTATCCAATTTGATTAAATACATAAAATAGGGCATGAACCATTTAAAAAAAAAGAAAACATCCCTTTAGTTACACACATAGACCTTAGTGCTTATACTCCAGGGAATTTTTAGACAATCTAGGACTAAACAGTTATTGAAGGCGTATACAGTTTTATTTTACGGATTGAAAAAGGTATGAACTATTTTCTAAACAGAGATATCAGCCCTTTGGTGGTGCGTATAGACCTTAAGACTTATACTTCAGGGGAACTCTTAGATGACCAGAAACGGAACAGAGAGAATTTTTCATTCTCTTTTAGATTCAATTCCTGGACTTGACTCTTTGTCATATATGCTCTCAAACGTACCACCAATAGCATCACAGAGACTTTCCCCACTGAATAAATATGAGTGTACAATTCCACTGTGACCACTAAGACATTCCAAAAAATTATCCAAATATTCTGAGGAAAATTTAGGAATACTGAATTCAGGGGAAAAATAAAACGAAAAGAATGTTGGAAATATGAAGAAAATGTCTTCATTCAAAAAAAGGTTTTCCCGGCCTTCAAAAAAAAAACCTGCTTGAAGTTTTCGTATTTTTATTGATTATGTATGTTTAGTTTGTTGTACGGAATCATTTATTTCTGAGATATAATCCAAACAACTTCGTTTGTATTAGTCAAACTGACGAATATTTTCACAAAATTTAGTTCCCTTCCGTCGTTCATCTTCTGCTAAAGTAAGTGGTTTTCTACAAAACTTTGTTTTTTTTTATTCTATTTGTTAAATTTGTCACTTTGACTGTGATGTCTGAGTGCCAGAAGAAAAGTGGTGTTAAAGATTTGAAACGCTCACATGCAAGAGTTTCTCTGCGTAGGTGGAAAGCAAATAGAATGAGATAATTGTGGTTCGGATGAATTAAGACCCCATACAACAGTTTCTTCCTCTGGACTGGTGAGACGCTCGTAAGAAGAATTATGCAATTGTGGATCGAATGGAATAGAATTTTGTATGGTAAGCCCCAGTATGCAAAAGATTCTTTACTTTACATTAGTGGGACATTTACTAGAAGAATGGTGTAATTGTGGATTGGATTATTCACGATTCTTAGTCGGACACCCGCAAAAATGGTGTAATTGAGGATCAGATGGTTTAAAATTTTGCATGTAATTTTTTTCTGCGTTGAAGAATTGTCCTCAAAGAGAATGATGTAATTGTGCATCGAATGGATCACAACTTTGCGTGGTGCGAAGCCTGCATGTAAGAGTATCTTCCTCTGCGTTATAAGGACGCCTGCCTTATGTAACGATTGATTGAATGCATCAAAATTCTTGGTGTTTGAATACCCGCATGCAAGAGTATCTTTCTTAGCCATAATGGACGCCAATTCTTCATGGTGGAACGCCCGCATGGGAAAGTTTGTACCTTTTGCATTGGTGAGATGTTCGGAAAAGAATGATGCAATTGTGTATCGGATGGATCGCAATTCTGCGCGGTGAGACGCTCGCATGCAAGAGTTTCTTCCTTTGCGTTGGGCTACCGTCTTAAGAAGAATTATGCAATAGTGGACCGGATGTATTCCAATTCTATGTTACGGGTCTCCTGCATGCAAGAGTACTTTCCTCTGTATTAGTGAGACGACCGCAAGTATGGTGTAATTGTGGATCTGATGGATAACAATTCTGCAATATGGAGCACCCGCATGTAGAGGAACGGTTCGCCACTTCATCTCATAGCTCCTATTTCCATCCCATCAAAAACAAAGCAATGGAAAGGAATTTGGTTTGTATATTATTTTTGTGATTTTTTTCAGCAGTGAGCACGCATGTTGACAAAAAGAAGCGACGAATTTGGTGCCGTATTTCTTTGTTAAGCGATGAGATTGATATATGTACAGTAAGATGGAGATCGGAACAGTTCCCCTACATTGTTGATGGAGGAATGATGTAATTGTGGATCGGATGGATCACAATTCTGCGCGGAGCAACTTATGCAAGTTTTTTTTGTCTGTGGGATACCCACAAAAAAAACTGTAATTGTGCATAGGACGGATCACAATTCTGCATGGTGGGACACCCGCAAATAAAAGTTCCTTCCACTGCGTTAGTAAGACGCTCGATAAAAATGATGCAATTTTGGATCGGATGGATCGTAATGGTGGGTGCAGAGACGGTTCAATTATAGAACGGATAGAATACAATTCTTCATGGTAAGACGCCCACATGCATTTTTTTTTCTTTGCGATGGTGAGACGTCCACGAGAAGATTGGTGTAATTTTGGATTGTAAGGAACACAATTCTGCATGGTCGGACATTAGACTGGCCCAGGAAACAAAAAGTTGTGTAATTCCACGGGGCACCCCCCAGGATTGTGACTTTGGGTGAGAAAATCAATCTTTCAAAATTTCAGCTCAATCGCTTGTTGCATAAGCTGGCGCATTTGATTTGAAGTTTGTATGGAAATTTCAGCCAAAATGTATAGGAAAATACACCTCCGTCACTAATTCGATCTGGAAATCGGTTCTGATTGTTCGATTGAGTTCAGTATTGCAAAAACGGCAGTTGGTGTGTTACAGAAAAATTTCACAGAACATTGCATGATGATTAAATGAACTTTTATATAGTTTTCGGCTGGTTTATTAGGAGCTGATTTGTGTATTTTTGAATTTTTTGATCGAATCGCATCAGCCAAAACCTATATAAAAGTTCATTTAATCATCATACAATGTTCTGTGAAATTGTTCTGTAGCATACCAACTGCCGTTTTTGCAATTCTGAGGTCAATCGAGCAATCAAAACCAATTTCCAGATCGAATGAGTGACGGAGGTGTATTTTCCTATACATTTTGGCTGAAATCCCCATACAAACTTCAAATCAAATGCGCCAGCTTATGCAACAAGCGATTGAGCTGAAATTTTCAGAGATTGATTTTCTCACCCAAAGACACAATACGGGAGGTGCCCCGTGGAATTACACAACTTTTTGTTTCCTGGGCCAGTCTAATGTCCAACCATGCAGAATTGTGTTCCTTACAATCCAAAATTACACCAATCTTCTCGTGGACGTCTCACCATCGCAAAGAAAAAAAAATGCATGTGGGCGTCTTACCACGAAGAATTTCAGACAGCGGTTCAATCAGAATAAAGATTATGTCCAAGCAGCACCAATTGTTTCTCAGTGAGTAACAACAACTGTGATGTGACTTACTATAGGTCTGAATAATGCACAACGTGTTGTAAGTGGAAATTTTTTGTAACACAAAAGTTCAAAAGGTGAAGTCTATTTGCAACATCTTGCAGCTACAATGAAAATAAAACACGAAAACCAGTTGGGAATCGAAGCATGAGCCTGTTCCAAGTCTTTTAGTTATAGCGGCTTTTTGAAAGACGTTAAAAGATGTTTCTGGTGGGGCATTCACAAATAATAGTTCTTTCCTTCAAGTTGAAGAGACGCTCGAAAAAAGAATAATACAACTGTGGATTGGATGGATTATAATACTGCTAGTTAAGATGCTCACAAGCAAGAGTTTTTTTTTTGCGTTGGGGTGACTTTCCTCTGCGTTAGTGGATCACTCGCAATAGTGGTGTAAATGTGGATCGGATGGATCACAATTCTGCGTGATGAGACACCCGTAAGCAAAGATTTCTTTCTTTGCGTTGTTGGAGAAACAACAAGTGAAAAAAAACAGGAAGAATAGTCAAGAAAATCATTTAGCTGCTTTTCAACTTAGTATTCTATAAGCATTTCCTTAGTTATTAATTGAAAGCTTTCTATGCCCACCATTGCATGAGTATGTATCTTGTGTGGCAAGTACAATGGATACACTATGCCCAGTCAAGTATGTATCCCACCCAAAAACATCCTAGACCGGACCGAGAATCAAACTCGCCATCTCCGGATTGGCAATCCTACGCCTTTGCTCGCATGGCAACTGGAGATCCCGGATTTCATACAATTAACATATTTTCTTCTGGGAAGTCTAGATAATTTCGCACCCAAAAACCTTATGCAAGACTGAAGAAATAATCCTCATTTTATAAAAATAAACAAATAACATGGCCAGATTAACGTGACTTTCGAACTTCGACTGATAGAAGCCCCAAAACGGAATATGATTGAGATTTTATACAATTTCTAGATGGCATCAGTCAGCTATATTGTTGAACTGTTGCATGAGGTAAAGTACCTATGAAAATCATTACAGCTAAGACATTAAAGCAGTCTTTGCTTAAGCTAGGGGATATTGCCCCTCCTTCCCCTAGCTTTGAATCAAGATGCTAAACAAGATGCCCCAAAACGCCCCCCGAGGCAAAACGCCTTTTGGGTATTCCCTCATATTAACTGTATTTGGCAGGCCGTAACGAAACTAGACCTAAAATTATGTAGGTTAGGCCAAAAAAGTGTCAAAATAACAGATGGGAAGGTTGGAAAAATCGAATTTTTCTACATTTTGATAAAACATTTTGGCGAGGCAAAACGCCCTAAAGGCAACTAACCTACAATATACTGAGCGTCTCCACGCACTGTCTATAGCAGAATGCTGATTCGCAGACGCGTGGTGCGTTGTTCCCTATTAGCTGCCAGTTAGAAGGCGTTTTGCCTCATGAGTTTTCCGGCAGCGACTTATCATTACTTTTTTGAAATGTGAATATTATCAATATGATTTAGATTTTCTACTATTTTTAGATGACATCAGTTAGCTATATTTTTTAAGTGTTGCATGAGGTAAAAATACCCATGAAAATCGTTACAGCTAAGACATTAAGCAGTCTTTGCTTAGCTAGGGCATATTGCCCCTCCTTCCCTTACACACTCAGCTTAGCTCGGCATTTTTTTATTCTTTTGCCGAGATCTGCACAGCCGAGCGTTCGGTTCCTGTCTTTCTGCTAATATCTCAGCTGAAAAAGTAGTTTGTTTATTTCGGCATTCGAAGAAGCCGCCGTAATCATACGTCCATTCAGCTGATATTTCAGCAAAAGAACTTAAACCGAGAATCGCACAGCCGAGATCGGAGAAAAAATTTAAGTTTGTATGTAATTTGTTTCCATTCAAGTCAAACTAAAGTACATAAAGTGTTCAAACATTTCTTAAGAACTTGTCTTCTAACATTCACCTTCTGATGATATGCACTTTTTGCTGATATGTTCGAGCTTCGTTGATGTATTTGTATTCAAACGTTTGATATTTTGCGAGCTTTTCTCTTGCGCCATTCTTACATTAGATATCGGTTCGTTCATACCTCTGTACAGCCGATAAAAATCAAAAGTTGGTAGTTTGGTACCCAGGCTTGTGCGCATGTATTGATGCGGATCAGAGAGAAAAGCTCCCAGCCAGTCTGAACGCCTAAACGCGCAACACCCCCTGCTTCGGCTGATCGTTCAGTCGCTTTCAGACGATCATGCGCGCGTGTTGTTGCTGAGTTGAAGTCCCGATCGCTGCTGCGCGTTGTCTACCTGAAGCACCGTCTCGGTTCCGTTATCGCGAGAGAGATATTTGCGTGTGCGTGCTGGGAATAAGTGGCTTCAAGTTTGCAATCAAAACATTGGGAAACCGAGGCTGTCTAATTGCTGTGGGAATCGGTCAACAATCAGCGAAAACTTCCCAGATTCCGGCAATTTGATTGTGGATAATTTTGTCGTGGCAGGTGATCGTGTCGTGCGCGTCACGTCAGGCTTGTGAGGCTCGCGGAAGATTAGGCTGTGCAGTATGTCGGAGGCAGTTGTGATGAATCGGATTTTTCGCTACTTTATGAAGTTCCACGGGTACTTCATTGCGTTCTGCACGATCTTCTTCACGTCGGTGATCATCGTGACCTCGTTCACCGGGCGGAATCTGCACGAGGAACCGTTCGTTATCGAGGAGGAATGTGAGTGTTGTTGGGGATAGGGGCCCAACGGTAGTGCGATACGATATCTTGATCTTCTTGCAGTGTGCAATAGAAAATGCTGGGCAACCAGATGCGGCCGTGTAGTGAAATTTGCTGATTATGCTGTTTTCTCTTTCCGATTTTCTCATTGCATGTGTGAATGGTCAACGGGGTGGTATGTGCGTCCCTTCATTCATTACGGGGGCGACGATGTGTGGCAACAAATGGATACCAACATAGTTGAAGCGGTGCAGCGGTATCCGATACTGATTCAGGTAGAATCGGCCCTATGGTTGTGTGCCTCTGTGATATTGGCCGTAGGCCTATACAAGGTGAGCTATGGTTTCTGCATTGATGTTTGGTTTAATAGCCAGATGCACAGCTGTTTTAGGATGGAATAATTGAAACCGGTTTCTTCTAGTGGAAAGCATCAGCACTGCTGACAAATTGAGTACCAATCAAAGTTTAAATTGATCTGAACAAAATTGTATGACAACTGAATGTCCACTGCGTCCACTGGCAAAGCTGAACTGTTTTTTCAAAGTAATTCAAATTTCACAACATGATGGTTCGAATTATCCAGAGCGTGCTGGAATTCAATAACAGGAAATAGGAAGGTCAAACGTAAATAAAACATTTGCGGATAAACACGTCAGCAGAACTCTAATACGTGTTTTGTCAATATGAGAGTTGATTGGCGAAGCAGCTCAAAGGAGTGTGCCGAGAACATTTCGTAGCTTTAATGAAATACTGTTTTTGCTTCATGCTAGCTTCTCCATTGCAATAGGGGAATTGCAATGAATTACCTGGTTTGAGCAAGCTTATATCGCAGTCATACCAGGAGTTAAAGTTTCAATGTCATTGTGGGGTAAAGCACATTGGCGTAACTACAGGGGAGCTATGGGGGGCTATAGCCCCACCTAGAATCAAGTTAGCCCCCCTAGAATTTCTACGACTTTGCATGAGTACTGTACATATCTAGTGCTCTGATCATATCTGGGCGTAACTGCAAATAATGAATTCTTATCATCTCTCTCTACAGTGAGTTTGATATATTTTATCATGCTTTCTAAATCCGAAAAATTGCTATATCTTGGGTTAGGAATGCTAAACACGAAGGATATTGGAAGGATGGTTAAGGTGAATTGCGTACGAATCTAATTTCTAAAGTAAATTACACTTTCGGAGGAACATAACTCCAAAACACAACTCGTTTTCAGTATGCACAAAATTGTTTTTAGATGTGCTTATCACCTATGAATTGACATTTGTGCTGTCAAAATGAGAGATGAGCCAATGTGAGAGATAGGACGGGTATGGTTACAGTCATTTTGGGACTTTGTCGAGAAAAATGTTGGAGTTGGAACAGTATTTTCATGTTGATTCAATGCTGA
This sequence comes from Armigeres subalbatus, assembly GCF_024139115.2. Lineage (NCBI taxonomy): Eukaryota > Metazoa > Arthropoda > Insecta > Diptera > Culicidae > Armigeres > Armigeres subalbatus. The sequence goes on from NC_085140.1 coordinate 58,133,957, forward strand.
TTGAATAAATAATAGAAGTAACAGACTAACGGAACAAATACAATGACAGAGATTTTGATTGAATAAAGAATATTCAAGTAAAATAATAAACTGCCCGTTTAATATTTAGACATCATGAAAAAGACAATTGTTTAACTTGAGTAGGAGACACAAGATGCTTAGGTTACCGAAGAATTTCTAACAAATCTTGACTTTTATTTATCAGCAAATCATTCATTTTTCAAAATTTTTATGTTTACATTGCGTTGAATTGCCTTGCGAGTATTTTTTTAAGTGTGCATATGACCTCTAGCTTTCCAACATAACCCTTAAAGATGCATGGCATTTCTTAAAGGATTGTCAAGAGAAACATTTCGATAATGTGATAGCCAAGTACAACGTATCATATGCCTGTAATAGCAGACATTAAATGAAATTTTCTTTCTGCAGATTTCTCTGGTAAAGTATTCAAACGATGTTGCTGCTATTTCCCGAAAACTTTGAATTTCCAATAATCCAAAAAAAAAGCGCAGTAAACTTTGAAATTTTAAGGAGAGGTAACTAAAATGTAAATGAGAAATAACTTAATGAGAAATGACAACAATTATTTCTAATCTATATACATAAAAATTAATTTCTGTCTGTCTGAACCTTATAGACTCGGAAACTACTGAACCGATCGGCGTGAAAATTTATATGTAGAGGTTTTTAGGCCAGGGAAGGTTCTTAAGTTGGTTTGAGACCCCTCCCCTCTTTGGAAAGAAGTGCTCCCATACAAAACAAACACCAATTTCATCATAACTCAAGAATTAATCAAGCAAATGGAACCAAATCTAGCATGTGAAGGTTTTCGAAGGGGAGATATGTTTCGGTTGTTGTTTGAAACCTATCCCCTTCTGGAAAAGGGGGCTTCCAGACAAATGAACCAGAAAATTCTGCATAACTCAAGAACTAATCAGAGGATATTTTTTTAGGCGAAACGAAGTTTGTCGGGTCTGCTAGTGGATATATAAAACTCGAAAGTCTTATGTATCTGAAGCTCTTATGTTTTTTACGTACCACGACATTTCTAGATTTTTATGTCAGAGCTGTTCAAGTTGTCACTGGATGTATTGAAATAGCTGTTTGGTAGGCCAACTTGCGAACCGTTAAACAAATACAAGAACTTTTTTGTGTTTGACTGTAAGAATAGAAAAAAGTTAGCCCCCCCTAGAATTTTTCCTTAGTTACGCCAATGGAAAGCATCAGAAGTAACATGTGATGAATTTTATGGTTTTAAAAAGTCAATTCAAAAAAGATTTTTAATTTGCGAACAAAGGCGTAGGATTTGCCAATCCGCAGATGGCAAGTTTGACTCTCAGTCCGGTCTAAGGATGTTTTTGGATTGGAAACTTCCTCGACACCCTGCAATGGCGGGCCTAGAAAAGCTTTCTCAATTAATAACTGTCGAAATGCTAATAGAACACGAAGTTGAAAAGCATGCTAAGTTCCAGTTGGAATGTAGTTGAAGAAGAAGGAGATACCTGGATGGCAAGGATGTGTTCGATCTTTAGTTTTATGGGTTCGTTCATTTAGTAGTTTGTCAATAACTCATTTCAGAGTCTGAATTTCAGATTTTTCTGTATGGTGGAATTCTAGAGCGAAGGTTTTTCTACATCTCTACCTAACGGTTCGTTGTTTGAATTCCACTAAGGGTCAATTTCTTCACCTTCGCTTAACTCTTAAGCGGTGCTTATCCATACGTTAACCCCTGATTTAGCGCCTAAGCAGAGGTGAAGAAATTGGCCATTATACTTATAGCGCTAGTACCATGTCAAAAGTATATCAGGCACTAAGATTGTGCAAAAATATGCTTCTGATTAATTTTAATACGGTTTATTGCTTTTTTCTCGTACAGTACACATTAGAGTGGTTCAAATTTTGACTTTTTTGCCCCCCGATGCTTAAACGATTGCATTTGCCATTTTAATAATCCTCCTAAATTTTTAGCAATTTTGGATGTAATTTGACTGTGCACTGTGAAAACTGACCCTTATGTAGAAGACCGTTCCGTGAAGTGGTCCATAAACTATTTAAATATAATCAACACATTGCCTACACAGAATATTTCTACAGGCTGAAAGGCAGTTGTTGTTGCGAAGCAATTTCTCGTTTGGAAGCAAAGTTATGAAGATAACAAAAATTCTCATTATTGATATTGCCAAAAACAAAAATTCTCATTATTGATATTGATATTAAATCCTGGTGTTATCAGGGAATTTCTCCCCACCTGGAAAATACCTGGAATTATCAGGGAATTCCTGACATAATCAGGGAAATTTCGATACCCGGTGATCACGAGTGAAATTCTCTCAAAAGATGAAAAATTCCCTAAAAATATACCAATCAAATCTATTCAAAAGGTAACGTTAATGGATCGTTGTTCCGCAAAAAATGTTTTGCCATCTTCTAAAGAATTCCTGGAGAATTTCCGAAGCTATTATTGGTGTAGTCTAGGAATTTAACTGGGGATTGCTTTGTAAACTCTTTTGAGTATTCCCTCGGAAATTCTTTTGGTTTATATTAAAAAAATACTAAATTAGTTAGGATTTCTCAAAGCAAATCCTGAAGGAACTTCCGAAGGAATTTTGGGATCAGTTATCCAAGGAATTATTCGAAGATTATAATAGAGCGTCCATAAGAATGATTAGCAATTTTCTAAATTATTTATGGAGTAATTTCCAAGATAAAAATCGATTCTTTTCTTTTCTCGGAGAAATTTCAAAACGAATTTCCGGAAGATTTTTCGTATGGTTTCTTTAAGAAATTCCCGAAAGGAAATCTGAAGTGATTTTCAAAAAAAGTGTAGAGTGATTTGTGAAGAATGTTTGCTAAAGGAATTCTTGAAAGAATAGCCGAAGGATTCCCGAATGGATTTTTCAAAAGAGTTTCTAAAGGTATTCTCGAAGTATTAAGAAATCTCAAAAGCAAAATATCCGGAAAAACTTCTCCAGGTGTGTTCTAAAGTTTTCCTTAAGATACTTTTGAATGAGTTCCTAAAAAATCGCAAAGAATTTCTAAAAAATATCCGAAGCATTTTCCGAAGGTTTTTGCAGTAAAGCAGTAATAGAATGGTAGTGGCGCTATAACCATTGAAATTATTCTGCCAAAATATGCTTCAATAAGCTTCGTAATAAATATCGTGATAAAGCGGAGAATGGAAATTGAATGTATGGGGATGGCATCAGGTTGTTGTTTATCATGATATCAGGGTGTCCATTCAAAATCGATTTTCAGATTCCCGATTTTTTCCCGGTTGGAGAACTGATACTTAAATATCATAATAGCGGATCTAAGTAAGAAATTAGCTCTTAGCCCCATTCAATATTAATCAATCCCAGTTTTGTCACATGCGGAATTAAAGGAATTAGAATCCACAATAATTTCTTATTTATTCTCATTCTAGAATAGATTTTTTGATAGAATAGAAAAATGAGAAACTTAATTTCTTCTTGAAGTTACTTAGGCTTAGATTTCCCTCTCAATTCCTCAAAATAGGAATAATCTTAAATAATCTTCTAAAAATAACTCAAGAATCCTTTGGAAATGCTTCAGAATTTATTTGATGATGTTTATTAGCCCTCTAAGGCCCAAATTTTTGTTTTCACTGCTCAAACTTCACACTTTTTTAAATCGATCTACCTAGTTTGAATTTTTAGAATTTTGTTTTTCAATATTGTTTAGTCATGCCGATTTTTTATCATATTTAAGGGTTGAAAGTTTTCACCCAATATTGCAATATTAGAAATTGATTTTCATGGAACATGGAACTTATTCTCTATTTTCGATATAAAAAGTTAGAGAATTATTCTGGATAAAAAATCAAATTTAATAAAATTAATAAAAATTTCCTAAATTACCAAACATTCTTTCAGAACTCCAGATTATTTTTTGAACAAAATTAATCAAAAATAGTTCAAAAGCTGTTCATGTTCGCCCACAGTCTTCTCGTGAATCCTTCTAATTCCTCTTAGATTAATCGGTATTCATGTCTAAGAAGTGGATTGGGAGTTCACAAATTTACGACAAACAGCTCAAAGAAAATAAAATAGATGCTAGAGAAATATAATCCACCTAATCAAATCATAAAACATCGGCATGATACACAAATAATACTTGGCCAAGAAAACGATGAAAACTAAAATTTCGATTAATAAAAATAAAGTTCTTGTTTTTAATAAATCCACAGTCGCAATGAGATATTTGTCCAAAATACGTTTGACCTTTCAAGTCAGTAGGACTTTTCGTACTTCCTTTTTAGCTATCACTATTATATTGAGCTCAATTTGTAGAAAAAAAAGGCACAGCCTTATAATTCAGAAACTTTCAGAAAAGCAATGCGGAAATCGATTAAAGAGAATAGATTTCAAATGGTCGTGGTTCTGCCAAAACGCACCCAGCGGCTTATTAACTAACTTGTGATATTTTTATCGTAAAACTAAAACAGAAATCATTTCATATCAATTTATTCACGCTATTGTTCTAGGATTCTTCTTCTTCTTATTGGCATTACATCCCCACACTGGGACAGAGCCGCCTCGCAGCTTAATGTTCATTAAGCACTTCCACAGTTATTAACTGCGAGGTTTCTTAGCCAGGTTACCATTTTTGCATTCGTAATATCACGAGGCTAACACGATGATACTTTTATGCCCAGGGAAGTCGAGACAATTTCCAATCCGAAAATTGCCTAGACCGGCACCGGTAATCGAACCCAGCCACCCTCAGCATGGTCTTGCTTTGTAGCCGCGCGTCTTACCGCACGGCTAAGGAGGGCCCCATTGTTCTAGGATGTCCTCAGTTATGGGGTATTGGGAAATCCAATAGGATTTTTTATGAATTGAATCTGCTAAGTGAAAACTTGGACAGAAACTTCAGTTCAGTTCAGTTCAACTTCAGAAACCATTAGCTACGATGCTTAATAAAATCCTATATTTTTGATACCATAGCTTTTCTTAGTTGAAAAGTCCAATACCATCTCTATCCACTGGTTCCTTGTGCAATTTCGATTGCTCTGGTCAATCACGGAGTAGCAACTACGAAGTGTACGGTCATCATGCTCATGCTCATGCTTATAGCCTTTCAAAGTTGAGGGGTCGTGACTGCCATCCATAATACTTATACAGGCTGGTGGATCGCGACGTACCACTCTGGGAAACGTTAGGCATAAAGGATGTTAAGCATAAAATGCCCCAAAAACAGCCCACGACATAAAGAAGGTATTATGCCTAACGTCATGGACCCAGACCCAGATCTCATATTTTTGCATCAACACATTTCCTGAAGAAGTTCTGAAGGATTTCCTGAAGAAATTCCTAAACATATTTCCGGAACATTTCCTTAAGAAGTTTTCTTAAGTTTCTTTAAAAAAAACAGCTAAAATAAAATTCAAAGAGATTTCCGATTCCTCAATAAGTTTCCAAAAAAATTCCTAAAAAAAATTTCAGCGGAAATCAGCAAAGTATTTTATCCAAAACAATTCCTTGAGATGTTTTCTAAAGTTTTAGCAAAGATATTTTAAAATTAAATCCTGAAGGAAGTCCTGAAGCAATTCTTAAAATCCGGAGGATTTTCCGATGGAATTGAGAAATTTTCAAAGGAATACCTGGAGGAATTTCTCATGTGATTCCTGAAGGAATTTTGATTGAATGGCTGAAGCAATTTCTGGGTGAACTTGCGAAGGAATTTCTGGAAGAATTTCTTAAGTAATTTACAACATTGTTTTGTGAAGCCACCAAAAAATTATTTAAAATAATATTTTTCTCAATATTTACTTTTTTGAATTGATCATTTTGCTGCTAAAATCTATATATGGCACATTTGTTTTTGCCTGGAAGTTAATGTAAAACACCTGAAAAAAAAACCCTGGAAAAATCAGGGAATTTTGTTTTTACAGAAGAGTAGACGTTGATGTTATTCTTTTACGTGTTTTGTTGTGTTTTACGAATCTCCCACGTTTCAGTATTTCCTTAATAACTTTTCTTGTAAACCTCAAATCGTTTCGCAACAAAAACGGCCTGTTTCCTTGTGAAATTTCTTATATTGCCAATGTACTCATATGTTTTTAGAGCTTAAAGGGAAGCAAAGGGAAACGGGTTTCCATGAAAGTTACTGTTTTCATAGCAATTTTCATACAAACTTCAAACCGCGCGTGCTCACTCAATTTACATCTAAATTAGTTAAAAATTTAGGTGGGTTAATAAAAAGGCAAATGCAATCGTTTAAGCATCGGGGGGCAAAAAAGTCGAAATTTGAATCACTCCAGTACACATAGTACATTAAAATCAACTTTACCAAAGAACCCATATTGTTTTACGCCTCAAATTATTAAAAAAATTATAAACAAAATATCTAAAAAAAATGCTACGTGCAGCACTTTTACGGTTTTTGTTTTTGATTTTTTATATAGTTAGGGCTTACAAAATATGGGTTCATTGGAAAAGTTGACCTCAAATAAGCCCAAGAATCGACTGAGACATGAAAACGTGATACAATTTTTGATGGAAAATTCTCATTCGAATATTCCCATCCCATAGAACGCATTACTTACCAAAGTGAATCCAGATAATATATCACTTCTTACTAACACAATATCCTATCCTGAGACTATCATGGAGATGCAGAGGTATACTCGGTCTCTAGTAACAACGAGAGTCGAACTAATAATGCTTCCTTTCCTTGATGACCGTAAGAACGTGGCCGGCGCCTATTGACTGAGTAAAAATGTAATGAATTTCCGAAATTTGTACATTGAGAATGATAGCAAAATCGCAAGCTCTATTCAATTGGTTCCCTGTGCCATTTTCAAGTTCTAGTCAATCACGGAGTACCAACTACGAATTGTACGGCCATCCTGCTCATGCTCATGTGAAGCTACAACTTCCCGACAAATTCTACCCAAAAATTTATTTGGATTTTGCAGGCCATATATGAACGAAAAACGTCGATTTTTTTTGTATCTTGAAATCTGTTTAAAACACATAAAATATTTGTTCCAATGTTATGGAAAGTTGTCGGTCGAGATTGGGCATAGATTCCATTCAGTTGTTGTTGCAATGATTTTCGTCTATCCCACAGACAATTATGATTTTTTAAGGACAAAATCATGTCAAAATACTAAATCGATTTGAAGAAAACCTAAGTTTTGACCAAATGAGCCGAATTTTTTACCAGAGCTCTATATTAGCATAATAGTTATGAATATGGTCGATTTTAAAAAACTTTAAAGTTAGAACAGATCTAAATTGCACCTATACACACATACACAAGCACTCACGAACACAATTTAAATAGTCTACTTGTCTATCTGTATTAGGTAGAGACATCAACGTTTTGTTCCTTAACTCACGGTTCCGAATTATTGAACGACTTTAAAGTTTCCCATTTAGGTATTCATGGAGTTGCTTGCTATCTAAATAGCAGCAATCTATAGGGTAAGGTGAGGAGACTTGATCCCTTGAGAGAGTAGTTTTGTTCTAGCATATTTTTCTAGTATATATCCCATAGACCTGCGCACTATGGTCCAGGATACAGATTTATATACATACATATTTCATTTTATGAAATACTGATATGTAATGTTCTACAAAGTTGTAGAGCAGCTTATTACAATAAATTTAGTTAAAACAACTTCTTATGTAGCTCTTAAGTTGGCTGATTTAGAGCAATTTAACCTTTTTTCCATTTTTCACAAATGTCACCTTCTGAAGACTTTTAGGGCTTTTGAAGTCGCGTGATTTGCTATAAGAACATCTTCTGTATCTTTTTCCGTTGTTGAGTTATATAGGGAGCGGGACCATTTGGGCAGCACCCCCTATTCCCGTCCACAACATTAATAACTCGACCGCGTTCCAACCAAATGGCTTGATTGTTTGTACATCACTAGATATTGACAGGAACTAACCATGTACTAAAAAACAAGTAATTCGGTTGTAATGCGCTCGAGTATTGAACGGAATTGATAGCCCATTCATTGTGTTCTCTGTACAATTTCGCAAGTTCAGTCAATCACGGAGTAGCAACTACGAATTGTGCGGTCATAATGCTCATGCTCATGTTATGCGCTCGAGTAATGAACGTTGCTGACGGGAATAGGGGGTACTGCCCAAATGGTTCTCTACGACAACAAAAAAGTAGATAAAAAATACTGTTTTTATGAGGGAAACCCTTGGGTTAGGGTGCTTTAAATCAGCCAAATTAGGAGTTATAGAAAAAGTTTTTTTTTTAATTTATTAGATTGGGCTACGCAACAACTTTCTAGAACATTACATGTATTATGTTCTATAAAAAAAACTTTTATTTTATTTTTTAAATGTTCGGCCACCCTATTTTTTGATAGCATCAAGGTGATGGCCTTACTATTCCGAATAACATTTTTTTTTCTAAGAAATAGGGTGTGGGCGTAAAATGCATCTTTTCGCAAAAAAAATGTATCCTGGACCATAGTGCAGTTTTTCTCAACCTAGGGTACATGTAACACGGGGGGTACCCTCGCTGTCACCAGGGGGACTCGGACGAATAGGCCTAATGGCGGATATATTATGATTCCAATCAAAACTTATTACTGTGTTTTTATTTAACAACTTTGTGTTACCGTCGTCGGGGTGACAATGGGTCAAATGGGGGTGAGTGAGTGAGTGAGTTCCCACGCTATCAGCTAAGCCGTTCCTGGGTGGACGTCAGGCAAAATAACAGCGATTTCAATTTCGTGTTGTTCTTCAATGGCGCTCTGCTTACGTTTCAACTTCTATACAATTTCATACATTCATACACCTCCTTTCAAGAGGCTCGGAAGCCTCTTTTCAAGAGGCTCTGAAGCCTCCTTTCAAGAGGCTCGGAAGCCTCCTTTCAAGAGGCTCGGAAGCCTCCTTTCAAGAGGCTCGGAAGCCTCCTTTCAAGAGGCTCGGAAGCCTCCTTTCAAGAGGCTCGGAAGCCTCCTTTCAAGAGGCTCGGAAGCCTCCTTTCAAAGGCCCGGAAGCCCCCTTTCAGGAGGCTCGAAGCCTCTTTTTAAGAGGCTCGGAAGCCTCCTTTCAAGAGGCTGGAAGCCTCCTTTCAAGAGGCTCAGAAGCCTCCTTTCAAGAGGCTCAGGAAGCCTCCTTTCAAGAGGCTCAGGCCTCCTTTCAAGAGGCTGGAAGCCTCCTTTCAAGAGGCTCAGAAGCCTCCTTTCAAGAGGCTCAGAGCCTTCTTTCAAGAGGCTCGGAAGCCTCCTTTCAAGAGGCCTGGAAGCCTCCTTTCAAGAGGCTCAGAAGCCTCCTTTCAAGAGGCTCCAAGCCTCCTTTCAAAGGCTCAGAAGCCTCCTTTCAAGAGGCTGGAAGCCTCCTTTCAAGAGGCCTGGAAGCCTCCTTTCAAGAGGCTCGGAAGCCTCCTTTCAAGAGGCTCAGAGCCTCCTTTCAAGAGGCTCAGAAGCCTCCTTTCAAGAGGCTCGGAAGCCTCCTTTCAAGAGGCTCAGAAGCCTCCTTTAAGAGGCTCAGAGCCTCCTTTCAAGAGGCTCGGAAGCCTCCTTCAAGAGGCCTGGAAGCCTCCTTTCAAGAGGCTCAAGCCTCCTTTCAAGAGCTCAGAAGCCTCCTTTCAAGAGGCTCGGAAGCCTCCTTTCAAGAGGCCCGGAAGCCTCCTTTCAAGAGGCTCAGAAGCCTCCTTTCAAGAGGCTCAGAGCCTCCTTTCAAGAGGCTCGGAAGCCTCCTTTCAAGAGGCTCAGGAAGCCTCCTTTCAAGAGGCTCAGGCCTCCTTTCAAGAGGCTCAGAAGCCTCCTTTCAAGAGGCCTCGAAGCCTCCTTTCAAGAGGCTCGGAAGCCTCCTTTCAAGAGGCTCAGAAGCCTCCTTTCAAGAGGCTCAGAGCCTCCTTTCAAGAGGCTCGGAAGCCTCCTTCCAAGAGGCTCAAGCCTCCTCCAAGAGGCCTGGAAGCCTCCTTCCAAGAGGCTCAGGCCTCCTTCCAAGAGGCTCGGAAGCCTCCTCCAAGAGGCTCAGAGCCTCCTTCCAAGAGGCTCGGAAGCCTCCTTCCAAGAGGCTCAGAAGCCTCCTTCCAAGAGGCTCAGGAAGCCTCCTTCCAAGAGGCTCGGAAGCCTCCTTCCAAGAGGCTCGGAAGCCTCCTTCCAAGAGGCTCAGGAAGCCTCCTTCCAAGAGGCTCGGAAGCCTCCTTCCAAGAGGCCTGGAAGCCTCCTTCCAAGAGGCTCAGAAGCCTCCTTCCAAGAGGCTCTGGAAGCCTCCTTCCAAGAGGCTGGAAGCCTCCTTCCAAGAGGCTCAGAAGCCTCCTTCCAAGAGGCTGGAAGCCTCCTCCAAGAGGCTCGGAAGCCTCCTTCCAAGAGGCTCGGAAGCCTCCTTCCAAGAGGCTGGAAGCCTCCTTCCAAGAGGCTCGGAAGCCTCCTTCCAAGAGGCTGGAAGCCTCCTTCCAAGAGGCCTGGAAGCCTCCTTCCAAGAGGCTCAGAAGCCTCCTTCCAAGAGGCTCGGAAGCCTCCTTCCAAGAGGCTCAAGCCTCCTTCCAAGAGGCTGGAAGCCTCCTTCCAAGAGGCTCAAGCCTCCTTCCAAGAGGCCTGGAAGCCTCCTTCCAAGAGGCTCGGAAGCCTCCTTCCAAGAGGCTCAGAAGCCTCCTTCCAAGAGGCTCAGAAGCCTCCTTCCAAGAGGCTCAGGCCTCCTTCCAAGAGGCTCAGAAGCCTCCTTCCAAGAGGCTGGAAGCCTCCTTCCAAGAGGCTCAGGAAGCCTCCTCCAAGAGGCTCAGAAGCCTCCTTCCAAGAGGCTCAGAGCCTCCTTCCAAGAGGCTCGGAAGCCTCCTTCCAAGAGGCTCAGAGCCTCCTTCCAAGAGGCTCAGAAGCCTCCTTCCAAGAGGCTCAGAAGCCTCCTTCCAAGAGGCCTGGAAGCCTCCTTCCAAGAGGCTCGGAAGCCTCCTTCCAAGAGGCTCAGTAGCCTCCTTCCAAGAGGCTCAGTAGCCTCCTTCCAAGAGGCTCGGAAGCCTCCTTCCAAGAGGCTCAGGAAGCCTCCTTCCAAGAGGCCTGGAAGCCTCCTTCCAAGAGGCTCAGAAGCCTCCTTCCAAGAGGCCTCCTTCCAAGAGCTCAGCCTCCTCCAAGAGGCTCAGCCTCCAAGAGGCTCCAGCCTCCTTTCAAGAGGCTGGAAGCCTCCTTTCAAGAGCTCGGAAGCCTCCTTTCAAGAGGCTCAAGCCTCCTTTCAAGAGGCTCAGAAGCCTCCTTTCAAAGGCTCAGAAGCCTCCTTTCAAGAGGCTCGGAAGCCTCCTTTCAAGAGGCTCAGAAGCCTCCTTTCAAGAGGCTCGGAAGCCTCCTTTCAAGAGGCTCGGAAGCCTCCTTTCAAGAGGCTCAGAGCCTCCTTTCAAGAGGCCTGGAAGCCTCCTTTCAAGAGGCTCAAGCCTCCTTTCAAGAGGCCTGGAAGCCTCCTTTCAAGAGGCTCAGAAGCCTCCTTTCAAGAGGCCTGGAAGCCTCCTTCCGAGAGGCTCAGAAGCCTCCTTCAAGAGGCTCAGAAGCCTCCTTTCAAGAGGCTCAAGCCTCCTTTCAAGAGGCTCAGAAGCCTCCTTTCAAGAGGCTCAAGCCTCCTTTCAAGAGGCTCAAGCCTCCTTTCAAGAGGCTCAGAAGCCTCCTTTCAAGAGGCTCAAGCCTCCTTTCAAGAGGCTCAGAAGCCTCCTTTCAAGAGGCTCTGAAGCCTCCTTTCAAGAGGCTCTGAAGCCTCCTTTCGAGAGGCTCGGAAGCCTCCTTTCGAGAGGCTCGGAAGCCTCCTTTCAAGAGGCTCAGAAGCCTCCTTTCAAGAGGCTCAGAAGCCTCCTTTCAATAGGCTCAGAAGCCTCCTTTCAAGAGGCTCGGAAACCTGGTTTCAAGAGGCTCGGAAGCCTGGTTTCAAGAGGAAAATGATATTATTGAAAAATTATATTTTGATCCATAGAACATCAAGTTTGCGCATTTTTTTATCGTGATCTATAATCAGGGCCGGATTTAGCGAGAAGTGGGCTCCGGGGCCGACAGACATTTTGTATTTTTTATTTTTGACATTTTGTATTTTTTTCCGTGGAAAATTTTGATTTCTTAAGAAAAATTCTTTTATAATTGCAATTTTTGCTTCTAAAAGTGCTAATTTATTTTTGTTTTGTGGAAAATTTTCAATTGTTAATGGAAATTTTACATTATTTGTGGATAATTTATATTTATTTATTGCTAATACCCTGATCTCTTCATCGGCGATTTTATTATTTTTTATGGAATTTTTTTAATTCTTCATGGAAATTTATTTTGGCGGTACCTTTTAAGAAAAAGGTTGAGAAACGCTGCATAGAAAAAAGATCATTATTTAGTGAGTCTTTTATTGGACCGTACCGTACTAATTCTACAGGTCGGTATGCATATTTGAACCCTCAAAGTGATCTTTTTAGTTGCCACGCAAAATTTGAATAACTTCTCATAACATCGACCAAATGCTTAAAATAAGAAAAAAATTATGTAAGGTACACTGGGGGAAGTGGAAAAAGGGGGTAAGTGTAAAAATTGACTCGAAAAATTGGAATTGTACATACTTTACAGTTTTTACCACATCATAACATTATGCAAGAATATACTTTGATGCTCACACTAATACTATGTTGAAATTTGTATAATACATACACTAACACGGTTAACGCTTGAACTGTAATTTAAAGTTTCGCGAAAAGTTGATTTTTGCATTCATAAAATCAATTCTTATTTGCACCAATTGTCCCTTTTTCAAGTGAATTTATATCACAGGTTACTTTTACAATACAATAAAACTAATCCCATTCAATTTGTAGTGGTTTGTACCATGAAAGCAAATAATTCAAAGATTTTACACTTACCCCTGGTATCAAACACTGCGGGGGAAGTGGATAATGCTCTAATAACGCAAATTTTGTCTTCCCTCCAGGGTTTATTTCGATAGCTGTGAATCTTAATATGTTCCTTCTTTGTTATCATTGTGATTCCAGTGATGATTGGACTAATATAAATGAGAAAATGCCTGATTAAACCACCTATCGGTATTGATGCCTTTCACATGTTTTACATATGAAAAAATGTATAAAAAAGTTAAAAATAGCACTGATAGGTAAATATATTCTATAATTCACATTAATTTTTATTCATAAAAAGTATCGCCGTTGAATGCATTTTTTTTTGCGAACAAATTGGTTAAGGACAAGTGCTTAAGAATAGCTGATAATTTTGAACGTGCTTTGCACACACACATACATACAAATACGCACATACAGACATCATCTGAATTCGGTAAACTAAGTTGATTAGTTTATAACCCTGTAAGTCCCATTTTTCCTATAAAAAGTTCATCTTTGGGGCGAACATATAGACTTTTACGTTCACTTAGTGTTCGAGAAGGCAAAACCAGCCCTCCCTAGCCATTACGAGAATTCCTTGAGTATCTATTCCGTTAAGGTAATGAAATCATTCCACAAAAGATACTCAGAGCAATTATTGTATTGATTTTAGTTATATGTAACTACTCATCACAATTGAAGATCAAGGTATAATGGGTTTTCCACTTACCCCATCCCACTGGGTTAAGTGGAAAAACAACTCCTTATTTTTAAATCTCTTTCCACAAATTTCAAGCGACCAAAATGGTATGAATTACCGTACAGTTGGTGCAAAATTGACTGTTTTTGATAGCTCATTTTGATTGAACCCATTTAGATCATTTAAACTGGTTTTACACTAATTCAAACATGCACTATCGATTTTTCCTTTTCCACTTCCCCCAGTGTACCTTATATAAACATGTCAACATTCCTTCACGATTTTAGAATATTTATTTAAAAAAACGCAATATAGGGGACACTTGATTCCTTCTTGCCATGCAGGTGTCTTGTTTTTAGTAGATTTAACAAACATGATGAAAAGTTGGCTCGAAAAAATATTTATTTAGAAAATATCATAAAAAGGGGATCAAGTCTCCCCAAATTCGAAGATTGTATACCAAGTGTATTCCATAACAATACTCGTTCATGAATATGCCCAGCATGTCGGGAAATCTATGTATTTTGAAACAAAAAAATAAAAAATCAGAAAGCTCTTTTCTACTTTTATCAATCCAAATTCTTGGAGAGTGATCAATTCCCTCTATGTATATTGAAATTATATTTTTGACAGTACTTTAAAAAGTCGTTTGTGTACCAATAACAACATTTTGCGGACTATAATCGCTCATCACCACATTTAAATTATATGTTTCTCAGTGAGCCTGTGCGAAAACCACATACAGTTATTAATTTTTGGCTGTGATACAACGGAAATGAAAAAAGAGGATCAAGTCTCCCTAGTCTCCCCTACGGTACATACTATGTTGTTGGCCTGATCGTCTAATAAGAAAAATGAAGAAAAGCAGAAACCGTCATTTTCCAGGAAGTTGTCGAGCTTTGGCTACACAAGTATAATATTAGATTAGACACAACAATATGGTAACAATATGGTATTGATTGAAATTATTTCGAAACTCTTGGGCTTTTTGTTTTACATATGTCGTAAAATGATATTTTCTATTCTGGCGACTTTATAGGAATTTGACGTGATTAAACAAATTGAAAAATTCTTTTGGTTTACTTTTAGTTTACATTGTGAGCAAATATTAATTACCCAGCGATTAAGAGGACAAATTGTATTGAAATTCCATAAAAATATGTGATTAAAATATATCAATTTTCGATCTTTCTATGTGTTGCTATTTTTTTCAATCATGATAAAAAACTTTAAATATGTTCAATTAATTAATATAAAACCAGATGATAACACCAGAATAATAGACACTAATCAAGCCCACAGAGCCAGTCGTGACTTCAAATTAACAGCTTTCCCACTCACAGGGAGGACTAGAACACTCGTGCCGGCTTCAAATTAGAATACAATTAACATAACAATTCGCATCAACGGAGTCATTAAGCCCACTTCACTGCATTGTGTACACCTCTAGACCAAGCTCCGACCAAATCGATTAGTTTAAACCCGTTCGGAGAGACCTAGTCTAGACCACACAGCTGATGATCTCATTCGCCGGCGTATGCGTGCCGCCAAACCCCGGTTCGATTGTTTCGTCTGTGTTGCGTGACCCACGAACCTATCACTGACCGATTTTTTTTGCATTGCTTGTTTTTTTTCTCTCTATCTCGCAGGAAAATAAATCATTTCTCACCCCATTCCTGGCGCTGTTCATCATCGATGGGGCCGTCGTCGTCGTGCAGGAAATACTGAACCTCTGCACCGGAAGACCATCGGAACTGGCGACGATCGATACCCGCCAGTTGGTTGTTATGATTCGTGAGTATGGATTCCGTACAGGCGTGTTTGGGTTTTAATTCAGCTATTTGAATACATGTACCAATGTCATGCCATATTTTGCAATTGTCAATGGGTTTAATTTTAAATGAGATGATTTGGCAAATTTGATACACAGTGTTTACTCGAGAACCTTCGTTTTCACTCTATTTTGCGCTGATAAATATGTTAATAATTGTTGTCGTTCATCGGATAGTGTTATTCCACAAAAGTGACCTGTTCGATCAAAAGGGTACCTGGTAAGTTGGAAAACTGGTGTTATGTGATAAGGATTGCTATAGAAATATATAATTGGAATCCAAAACTTAGTGCACCCAACTAACGGATGGCATAATAACCTTACAGAAACTGTACTATGTTGTGGTATATACAGGCTAGGAATTTTTTAATACAACCATTGTATTGAAATCTTACAATTTGGTACCTTTTATTTTAAAACAGTATCTGTAAAAGAAGGTTACATTTTTTGTATTAAATTCACTGTAACTTGCAGAACTATATATACCAAGATTTTATACAATAATTCTCGCTTAACTTTTCAAAAGGACCTAAGTAACATTTTTTTCATGAATTAATTTGAATACTGCAATCAATAGCTTTCATGTTGTTTTGTTGATTGCGCTATTCAAATTAATTCATGAAAAAAATGTTACTTAGGTCCTTTTGAAAAGTTAAGCGAGAATTGTAAGATTTGTTTTTTGGGTATTCCTGAATATAAATAAGGACTGTTCAGTTTATTGAGAGGACACTTTTACATGACGATATAAAACAGAAAGGTTGGTCAATTTCGATAGAGTTTGCTTTATCGTATATTATAATACACTGTCAATCAACTGTATTTTTTGAAAAGAGATAAAACGGTTTAAATCCAACAAAGTGGCGCTTTTTGTCAAAGCTTATCAAATTTCGAGTAAACATAAGTTTCCCAGCAGATTTTTTATAATCAAAATTGACAGTTTGTAAAAAAATGTAAATCATATGTGAACGAATTCATCAAGAAGATCGGAAAGAAACACACTGTCAATGATTTGTCAATTTCCAGAAACAGTAGAGCCTGTGGTAGCCCGGAAATGGAATATAAACGGTTGGAGCTGTTGAAAATCCAATAAATTGAGATTGTTATGAATATCGCAATTTTCTGAGTTAAAATTGTTTCGTTGATAATTGGATTTCATTTCTAGAAGGTCAGATAATATATTAGACGAAAACAAACAGATTTTTAAAAAGATTGATGGTTTAAAAAACATCGACAATACAAAGTGTCCTCTTCATAAACTGAACAGTCCTTATTCAAAACGAAACACAAAGGTAAAATCCTTGGAGCAACAATCATTGGGAAATGTGCTTGCAATTTGATAAAAAAAACAGCAGTGAGTTATAAAAGCGTGTTTATCATACTCTGTACGAATATTCGGATTCCGTGGAACAATTTAAAGACCTAAACAAAATATTGGAAAGTTTTTAAAACAATTATGGATTATTTAATTTCTGGGATTATTTTTTTATTGAAAATCTGAACTTCAGAAAAAATATGGACATCTGGTCATATTCCTGTGTAATGTGTCCGAAGGAAACAGGCTGAACTCAAATCGACTATTTCCAGCTGCTGGACGAACTGCGTACAAATATAATTCTTCTGCAAAATGTTTCACACAATTGACTGCTCAGAGCTGATTTCGTTCATCTGCCACTTTTACGTCCGATACCGATGGCCATACAAATTCCCGCCTCAATTCCAAAATCGTCCTTCTGCTCTACTATCTTGCTTATTATTTTTTATTTGTATATCTCCTATTCTACTGTTATTAGTGTTCATAAGCTTTTTCTATGAGGATTCCAAAACTCAGCCACAAAATTACAACACATGCCTTTCACAAAATTCGTCGAATCCACTACAGAAACCATAACTGCTTCAAACACATTAGATTTTCGGTTTTTTTCTATTCTAATAGAATTCAAATTTTCTAATCCTAGCTCAAAATCTCAACATAAATTCCAATCAATTTGCAAAATCATCAAATCAAATTAGCAAATCCAACTCAATAACTTCCATTCTCAAATCGGACTCCCATATTTAATTATCCGAACCAAAAACCTAACCTCAATAATCCACTTCAGGTTTTACTCCGAATTCAATCTCTAAATCCGAATCCTCAACTCCAATATGCAAATCCGTATTCTCCAATGTTATAATGTTGAGAAACTGTTAATTTAAAAAGCCACTAAAAAGCTCAAAATAATTTTCTTAGAAAAAAATATCCATCAAATTGCTTTCTACAAATATGAAAGGAATTTTCGGATGAATTTCTTAAAGAACTTCCAAAAGAATTTCTCAAGAAGTTCCCTAAGGTTTTTCTAGAAAATTCCAAGATAGTTCGTAAAGAAAAGCTCCGAAGGATTTTCATAGGAATATCTCAAAAATAATCATAGACTTATTGGAGAAACTTTCACATCCATTTCTGTTATCATTGCAGAAGGATTTTCCAAAGGAATCCGTGAAGAAATTTCTTAAGGAACATATAAGGCACCTCTAAGATGAATTTAAGAAAAAATTATAAATGAATTTCCGAAGGAATTTTACAACAACAAAAAAATCTGGAAGATTCCTAGTAAAACAAATTGGATGAGTGTTGAAATAACATATAGATGAATATTCCAATTCCAATATTCCAGAAACTTGGAGAAGTTTTCGATGTAGCTCTTGAAGGAAATCCTCAAGGAATTTCTGAGTCTTTCTGAAGGAGTATGATGGTCGACTGTGTCATGGATATTTTAAGGGTTTTTCTACATTGCAGTTGATCCAACTGTGTGGCCCCAAATGGGTGGAGCGAAACAGTGTGGCTCTTCGTGGATGCGTGTACACCGACTGACTCCTCACCGACTGACATGCTAACGGGTGAATCTATAATTATTTTGATGATTAATTATTTTAGAGCGTTTTAGGGGAAATGCTACATGGTTAAAAGACTATTATTCTTCCATTTACTTCCACTATTCACTTTTTATGTATCAACAAACAGATACGTATTTCGTTTCCTACTTGGAAACTTCTTCAGTGTTTGTTATCGACTTCAGTGTTTGTTGTCGATAACAAACACTGAAGAAGTTTCCAAGTAGGAAACGAAATACGTATCTGTTTGTTGATACATAAAAGTGAATAGTGGAAGTAAATGGAAGAATAATAGTCTTTTAACCTTATAATTATTTATTTATTTATTCAGACTAAGGCTGAAGTGGCCTGTGCGGGTCTACTCCATTCGGCTCGGTCCATGGCTACACGTCGTGGCTACATGGCTACCAACCACGCAGTCTACGGAGGGTCCGCAAGTCATCTTCCACCTGATCGATCCACCTTGCCCGCTGTGCACCTCGCCTTCTTGTGCCCGTCGGATCGTTGTCGAGAACCATTTTCACCGGGTTACTGTCCGACATTCTGGTTACGTGCCCGGCCCACCGCAGTCGTCCGATTTTCGCGGTGTGAACGATGGATGGTTCTCCCAGCAGCTCATTCAACTCGTGGTTCATTCGCCTCCTCCACGTACCGTCCGCCATCTGCACCCCACGATAGATGGTACGTAGCACTTTCCTTTCGAAAACTCCAAGTGCGCGTTGGTCCTCTACGAGCATCGTCCAGGTCTCGTGTCCGTTGAGGACTACCGGTCTAATGAGCGTTTTGTAGATTGTCAGTTTGGTACGACGACGAACTCTATTCGATCGGAGCGTCTTGCGGAGTCCAAAGTACGTATGATTTCCAGCCACTATGCGTCTACGAATTTCTCTGCTGGTATTATTTTCGGCAGTCACCAGTGAGCCCAAGTACACAAATTCTTCTACCACCTCGATTTCGTTACCACCGATGCAAACTCGCGGTGGGTGGCTCACATTGTCTACTCTTGAACCTCTTCCTATCATGTACTTCGTCTTCGACGTGTTGATGACTAGTCCGATCCGCTTAGCTTCCCTCTTCAGTCTGATGAAGGCTTGCTCCATCTTCTTAAAGTTACGTGCCATAATATCTGTGTCATTGGCGAAGCCAAATAGCTGGACGGACTTATTGAAAATTGTACCACTCGTGTTAATCCCTGCTCTTCGTATTACCTCTTCCAAAGCGATGTTGAATAGCAGACACGAAAGACCATCACCTTGCCGTAATCCTCTGAGGGTTTCAAAGTCGAAAATGCCCCTGAAACTCGAACTACGCACATCACCCGATCCATCGTCGCTTTGATCAACCGTATCAGTTTATCCGGAAATCCGTGTTCGTGCATTAGCTGCCAAAGCTGGTCCCAATGAAGTCGATGAATAGATGAAGTGTGGGCACGTTGTATTCGCGGCATTTCTGCAGTACTTGGCGAATGGCGAACACCTGGTCCGTGGTGGAGCGTTCGCCCATAAAACCCGCCTGGTACTGCCCCACGAACTCCCTTGCAATTGGTGCTAGTTGACGGCATAAAATTTGGGAGAGTACCTTGTAGGCGGCGTTCAGCAATGTGATTGCGCGGTAGTTGCTACAATCCAGCTTATCGCCCTTTTTGTAGATGGGACACACGACACCTTCCATCCACTCCTGCGGCAAAACTTCCTCCTCCCAAATCTTGGT
This sequence comes from Armigeres subalbatus, assembly GCF_024139115.2. NCBI lineage: Eukaryota > Metazoa > Arthropoda > Insecta > Diptera > Culicidae > Armigeres > Armigeres subalbatus. The sequence goes on from NC_085140.1 coordinate 58,153,858, forward strand.
AATGACCCAGTGCAGCGCTCTAGCCAGTGCCTCACTACCTGGTAGTTGGTCAACCCCAGGGGCTTTGTTGTTCTACAGCCGGCCAATCTCCTCCTGGATTTCTTGGAGATCCGGAGCCGGTAGAATTATGTCCTGCGCGCGTTCCCCCAGGTCCATCACCATACCGCCATCTTCGTCTGCTACATCGCCATTCAGGTGCTCTTCGTAGTGCTGCCGCCACCTTTGGATCACCTCACGCTCGTTCGTAGGAAGGATCCCGTTTATGTCCTTACACATATCAGGCTGTGGCACGTGCCCTTACGTGAACGGTTCAACTTCTCATAGAACTTTCGTGTGTTATTAGCGCGGTATTGTTGCTCCGTCTCTTCACGGTCTTCCTGCTGACGCTTTTTTCTCCGGAAAATCGAGTTTTGTCTGTTCCGCGCTTGTTTATATCGTGCCTCGTTCGCCCTCGTGCGGTGTTGCAGCAATCTCGTCCATGCTGCATTCTTCTCTTCTACTAACCAATGGCGGATCGAATATCTCTCCAGCCATCTTCAAGAGACGCTGCGCCTAGCTGCTCTTCCGTTGGGAGTGCCACTTCCAGCTGCTGCGCGCATTCTTGGGCTAGTCTACCGTCTTGTAGCCGCCCAAAGTTAAGCCGCGGCGTCCGACTTCGACGCGTGTTGTACACCGTCGAGAGTTTTGAGCGCAGGCATACTGCAACGAGATAGTGGTCGGATTCAATATTCGCACTGCGGTAAGTGCGGACGTTCGTGATGTCGGAGAAGAATTTACCGTCGATTAGAACGTGGTCGATTTGGTTTTCCGTTTCTTGGTTAGGTGATCTCCATGTGGCCTTGCGGGGAAAGAAGGTGCTTCGGACTACCATTCCGCGGGATGCTGCGAAGTTTATGCATCGTTGGCCGTTGTCATTCGCAGACAATCCGATCCAATGACCGGTCTATACATTTCCTCCCTTCCTACCTGTGCCTTCATGTCACCGATGACGATTTTGACGTCCCGCAGTGGGCATCCATCGTATGTCTGCTCCAGCTGTGCGTAGAACGCTTCTTTCTCGTCGTCGGGTCTCCTTTCGTGTGGGCAGTGCACGTTGATGATGCTATAGTTGAAGAATCGGCCTTTTATCCTCAGCTTGCATATCCTTGCGTTGATTGGCTGCCACCCAATCACGCGTTGGCGCATCTTACCCAGCACTATGAAGCCGGTTCCCAGCTCGTTGGTGGTGCCACAGCTTTGGTAGAAGGTAGCCGCTCGATGCCCGCTTTTCCACACTTTCTGTCCTGTCCAGCAAATCTCCTGCAGCGCCACGACGTCGAAGTTGCGGGGATGTAATTCATCGTAGATCATCCTGTCGCAACCTGCGAAACCTAGCGACTTGCAGTTCCATGTTCCAAGCTTCCAATCGTGATCCTTTATTCGTCGCCTAGGTCTTTGCCGATAATATCGAGTCGCATTATCTCTTATATTGTTCGTAATTATTGGTTTTCCAGGCGGCTTATTGGGCCTGCGCAAACCTCCTGTCTCGTCGGAGGGCCGTCGTGTCAGGGCTGTTTAGCGTCCCACCTAACATCAGGACTTGGGCTTGTGCGCTTTGAGCGGCACACGGTCGCTTTGGTGGGGCCTACTTGCGGATACATGCAGCTTTTTATAGGAATTTAACAGGGCCCACTGTCAAACTCCACCACATCCTAGGCAAGCGCCACAACTCGCAGATGGCCTGGGGAGGGATCGTCAAGCCCTTGGACATAGTCCCTGCTGCCCCCCCCCCCTGTTAGGCATATTAGCGAATACCTTTTAACACCGTGTCCAACATATTCTCATACAAATTCAAACTCCTTTCACCTCGGAAATTCGGTTAGTATGTGTTTCGCAATATAATACACACAAAAAAAGCATTCATGAATTCGTGAACTAACAAGTTCACGGTGTATTTTCTCGTGAACAACAGCCACGGATTCGGGAACACAGTCACTTTTTCTGGAACGTTCTGGAAAACGTGACTGGTGTTCCCGAATCCATGAATTGAATCTCGGTGTATTTTTGCGAGTTAACGAATTCGGGAACGCTTTTTTTGCGTGTACCGCTTTTAACTTTTTCGAGCAGCTTTAAACATTTTTCTCGACAGCACATGAAATAACCCGTTAGTCTTACATCTAGTGAACTGAGAGGCCATTCAGCAGTTTTGGACCAAATTCAGTGTATGAGAAGTCTTTTCGGCCTTCTGAAACACAAGATCGTACTTTTCAGAAATACTTTCTAAGCTTGGTCTAACGAAACTCTCGCGTTAATCCGTCATTCTCGATAAAACAAACAGAAGCTTGCTGCGCTTACAAATAACTTCACCACTACGACGAGATGAAAAAGTGTATGAGAATATATTGGACACGATGTACATAACTGGCACCAAACCAGGGAATCCTTCTGGTACAATTTTTAGGGAACCCTTCCTGGGAAATACCTTCTCCCTGGATTCTGGTAAATTTATTCTCCAATAAAAAAATTGGTTATTTCATCTACAAGGATTCTGGAAAAATCTGCCACCAGTGATTCTTTCTGCAGGAATTCTGAGGAATTTTACCTAGCTACATATTATGGGAAAACGCTCACCTTACTATTGCTTCATCAAGATTTCTGGGGATTTCCTTCTTCTTTAATTCTGAGACAATCCTTCCACAGGAACTCGGCGATTTTCTTTCTCCGGCAACTCTTGAAAACTTATTTTATATGAATACATGGTTATTCATTCTCTAGGAATTCTGGGGAATTCGTTCCCAGGATTTATGAGGATTTACCCCTTCATAAAATATGGATAATTCTTCCTTCAAGGATTTTAGTGAACTTCGCCCCCTCTAGACTGCCATTTTCCTTGAATTCTGTGTAAATTCTTCCTTAGGAATTCTTGTAAATACCAGCTTAATGAAATCCAAGATACTGATTTTCCAAACATTCTAGGTTCTTGCATATTCAAGTATTCTGGGGATTTCTTTTCCCCTGAACCTCGGAGCTTTTCATTACTTCAGGAATTATGGGGTATTATTCCACCAAAAAATCTTATGTTTTTCAGCCTATCTCTCCTTCTACACAGGTATTACATTTTCTTGGAAAGGAAATCTCCCCCCAGATGTTTTAGGGAAATTCTTTTTCGGGAATTCTGGGACTTCGTTCTATAAGAATTCTGGAATATTGTTGCCTTAGATTTTTTTTAATTTCTCCTTTATTGCGAAATTCTTTCTTCAAGAATTTCTACTACAGTTGTTCTCCGGAATACTCATTCAGGAATTTTGGGGGATCACCCCTCCAAAAGTTCGGGGCGATTCCTCTCGCACAAACTATGGAGAATCCCTTCTCCAGAAATTAAGAGAATTCTCATTTTCTGGAATTGGGAGTAATCCAGGAACATTAATGTTCCTGGGGAATTACTCCCCCTCAGCAACTTTGCCAAGTTTCCGTGCAAAAGATTGGGATTTTATTTATGCGGGAGCAAAATTTTAATACCCTGTTTCTCTTGCTTCGACGCTATTCTGATAACTGATTAGTAAATGGTAAAAATAGAATATAGGCAATATCCCGTACGCGCATACATACAAAATGATACCAAAGAAACACACGGCTCCCCGAAAAAAAAAACGGATTTCCACGGATTCCTAGTTGTAGGAGACCTGACAAGGTGTACAGGATCCATAAGTAAGTAAGTAATGCGTATCGAGGCATTATATGCAAAAAGGTATTTAATTACCGGGTAAACATGAAATCATCGTTTTGAAGAACTGCCGATATTTGGCAGCTCGTTGGACAGTATAGATTATTAAAGCTGAAGTACTTCTGCACTTATATAATAATACGAACATTTAGCTTTGGTGAACTTCAAACACAATATGATTTTCATGCTTTTATTTGTCAAATGCGAACCTAGCGATTGTAGTGTGCAAATATTCGAAACGCAATCGGTTGTTGTTTCTCTATCTGAAGAATATCCAAATTGACCGTTCAATAGGTGCACGATAAGAATTCTCGGATTGTAATGTCTGTTTTTTTGTCCGTGCTCAAGAAGAAATGAAGCATTGCAGAACATTGGACGGCATTGAAATTTCCTCGTTCCAGTCATCGAACCACAAATAAAATAAATTACCAAATCAAAATTTGCGCAATAAAAAGCGCTCGGGAAATCTAACGTTTCTATCATATTCCTCTGATGGGAGTGTTGCAAAATCAAGTGACCCCTGTACCATAAACATGTTTCTCTTATAATTGCACTGCGCAATTGCTCGATGGGCCGGTTTTGCGGTTGACCGCTTACGGCCGCCTCTAATGGGGTGCGACCTTCCTCGTCAAGGGGACAGAATTTTGTTCCCGCTAAATGAACAGTGTGTTAATTGCAGTGGCACCAGTGACCGGTGAAACTGTCTCCGGTTCGGTTGGAAGGTTGAACTTTGAGCAACAATGCCTCTGCTAATGCAATGGTGGTGTCTTGAGGAAGCATAACAAAGTAGACGCACAAACCAGCCAGTGGGTGACCGTTTCTCGCATTCCTACAGAGACGGGCGATTACCGACACAAAAATGACTCATCACGTCCTATTTCCTTTCCCAAACAGTGGTCAACGTGTACGTGCTGGTCAGCCTGCTGGTGCTCTATCGAATGTTCGCCAAGGGACCCCCGCCCATCAGTCAGAACAACTTCGTTCGGTTCGACAACGAGCGAGACATTGAGGGACAGTTGCCGGCCGCAGGCGGCCATCAACAACCGACAGCCCCCGCAATCCGAAGCTAGTGACAAGGGTTGACTTCATTTAGTACGGTAGGTTAATTAGGATGAATTTTAAGTGAGTTTACGAAATACAGAACTGTATTGTATCTTTGAGAGCGCGCGATGGATGATCGGAGTTTATTAGGCTCGGGTCACGACCTATTTGAAGTGACAAAGTGGCATTCGTATTGTAAATATGTATTTAATTTGTAAGACAATCATTAAATGTTGAACGAAATTATATTTTTTTCCGTTTTTTATTTCATCAATCGTAATTGATGCTCGTATGGTTTCGATTTTGATTCAATCAGTCACACGTAGCACGGTCAGCGGATTGGCGATAATTGGATTTTTCGACATGTGAGAGTGATCGAATTTTCTGATGGAAGCAAAATCACTTCTTTTGTGCACGTGGAATGCATTGCGTCAGGTAAGTTCAACGTCCTCTGTGGTTGGTAAGTTCGATGCAACGGAAACGATTATTTTATTTAAATAGAGGTACAGATGGAATTACGCAATATGTTTCCACCGCTTGGTTTCCACTGATTTGATCGATTTGTCTCCCTGCAGCAGATTACATCGGTGCGGTTATTTATTTATTATGTAAATGAAAACAAACCGATGGTGAGTCCATGAGAATAACTACCTACATGTTACAGTTCATAACTTCTTTGTTGGCATTGCATCTCTCTCTGGGAAATTGCCGCCTCGTTGCTTAGTGTTCATTAAGCACTTCCATAGTTATGAATTGAAAGCTTTCTAAGCCAAGTAATCATTTTTGCATTCGAATATCATGAAGCTAATACGATAATACTTTTATGTCTACGAAAGTCAAGACTGGGAATTTGACCCAGCCACCCTGAGCATGGTCTTGATTTGCAGTCGCGTATCTAGTCGCTACTAAGGTTTAGCAGGAATCGTTAAAATGGGTCAAATTATAGAAATCACTCACCATTTAGTTGCAACACGTTTTCCTTATCTTGTCCACACATCTTCAACATACACATGCAAGGTCCACAATACACAAAGACAGTAATTAGATTAAGACCGACCAACGAACCTTCAGTGGCCCTTCTCATTAGTGTGCAACTAAGATCTACTACAGAAGAAAGCTAATGCGACTTGGTTGATGGTTTTTATCGTCTTGAGCTCGTTTCTACTTTACATCAACATGAAACGCAAAAAAACATCTAACCGACTATTATCCACTTGCTGTTAGTGGTATCATAATTCAAAATGACTTACGTCGCATATTTCATCCGAAGCGGCGGCGTCAATAGTGACAAACGTTTGTGCAGAGTCGACAGGGCGGTAAGTACAAATGTGTAGCAAGAGTAATTTGAGATGCCGAGTTATGTGAGTGGGTAGGTATAGTATTCACATGAGCCAGCGAGTATATGTAGTTAGAAGCGCTCATCTTTTGTGTTTTCCGACCGTCTTTCCCACCAACCCCAATTCCGGTGCGCGATTAATTTAATGAACAGAATCTCTGTAGATAGACGGAAACTAAGCGACCAGCATGCGAACGGACGGGATGCAAACAATAATGAAACAGTGTGTATTGAAATTAGAACCGACCGGTAGCAGTAGGGAATTACTAACCGCTTACGTAAGGGAAAATGGTGCAAAATGCACCAATGGAGAATAATGGATCAACTCTCTAAAATCACTCCTATAATCATTTATATACTATATTTCTGATTGAATGTTATTCTTACATATCTGTTTAACATATTTATTATCAAGATGTAGCGCAAATATTTAGAGAAATCCTTTGACTCTCACCGAAAATCAACGATTTGTTGTTTTTTAATTCATTCGTAAGATTATCCGCTCAAGTTTACAAACAACCATGCGTTCACCTTTCAGCACACTCATGCAAATTTGAATCATTTGTTTGAGAAACTGCATATACATGCAAGCAGTAATCCATAGTTACTCTTTAAAGTGCGTGCACATATGTAGTTTCTCAAACAAAAGAAAAAAATGTCATACATTCCCGAACAAATTATTTTTTTCGAAATTTTTGCCAGAATATGTATTTTTGGTCGAGGATTCAGAATATATAAAAATCTCATTTTGGCTAAAAATGTTACATATGCAGTTTCTCAAACAAAAGGTTCATTTGTAGTTCTCTTTAGAAAGTTTAAAAACCTGTTTATTTAGTGTTGAAGATTTTTGTGATATTTAGCTTCTGAAATTGTGTACCTACAAGTATAATTTTTCTCTATTTCGGCTTACATTGGTAACGATATCGAAAAAGCATTTTGGATCATTCTCCCCTGTATTGGATTTAGCAGATATCCATTTTCATGTGGATAGGACAAGGGCTGTCCTTTTTATAGGACACTGATAATAAGGAGTTAACTTGATGGGAGTATTCTCTTAGAATTGATATCGCACGAAGCAAGTTATACACAAAAATGTTGGTGCGTAAGTAAAATGTAACGAATACGTGAAAAGGGAAATACCTAATTTTCCGAAGATGGACTGTGGTTTTTTTAATTTCAATTTATGTTCGCATAACACAACATCGCATCGGTTTCGTTTTAGCTGAATTCATGGCTTCAAATGAAATCACAAAGATCTGAGATTAAATAAAGTAAAAAAAAATCTGAGATCTGATCTGCTGAAACTTATTTAAAGGTCAGCTATTCATGCAAATATTAGCTGGTACATAATCCTTAACATTTTTTCTTCCATTTGCCTGCATGAATTGGAATGCCTTGTATAATGCACGAACAATTTTTGAATCTCTTTCATTTATTTTGACTTCCGTCGAGTCATATACACAACCTCGTAAACGAAAATATGCAGAGAGGAAGATTGAAAGATCGACAATAAGGCGTACTTGCTAGTAACAGAAGTCGTTAGTTTGCTCATAACTATTCGAGGCCCACACACAAACGGCAGATAATATGATTATAGCCATCACCTGTCTAAAACGAACAAGCCAAACCTTTCAGCTGCATCACAAAAGCGGTAGTCAAGGTTGGGCTCGAATCTTAGATTTAATGGTGCGTGCAGCACAACACGCTATAAAGTTTGTGACGCGTTTCCCGAAATTAATTGCAGCGTCAAGCCATTTGACCTGCCTCAAGATGACTGAAACGATTCCAACAATTTCAAGGAGTCAAGACCTATTCAAATGCCCATCATGTCCGAAAGAAGCAACGAAGATTTACAGTCGTTTGTCATATCTCATGGTAACCGTGGGTTCTCATCATTGTTGAAAAAAGAACCAAATTAGATAGGCGGTGAGTGCAATACCGGATAATGTCAGATTGGAACGCGAATTCATAATCATATCAACAGATTTATTACTTCTTGCTTGGTCGTGTTGGGTTCCACATACTCCATCATTTCTTTCTAAACTCAATCATATACTTATATCATATTTTATTCATACATGTAATGCGTGAGGACGAGCGTTATAATCCAATCTAATGGCAAAATAATGGGATTCAAGTACGAGATACTGAAGACGGCCTTACTGTTGAGGTCGAATACGTATCTGTAAAGTTACAATCAAGTGGCGGAATCAAAAAAGGATAATACTAATTCATCTTATGTCAAACGAATGGGAAACTATGTTTAACCCCTCGATATCCTTCGACAATTCGTTTGGTTTTAACTGAGTCAGCTATGTGGCCCATGTACGATGGTCCACTCCGGGGAATTAGGAGGAAAAAAATATTTTCACCTAGAAGATAACATATTAGCAACAAAGAGTCTTCATCAAAGACTTTGGAGACTTTGACTTTGAACACCTTTAAAATCTCACAAGAAACCATTCATAATCCAAACAGTTCAACTTTTAAATATCATAGAACTGATCAGGATTTATTCAAAACATATATCGATCGGACTTTTGGTGTTTATATTCCTCTAGATAGCAAAAGTGATTGTCAAAGATCTCGTATTTTTAACGAATCAATTGTCGAAGCCAGAGGCATTGCAACTCCTAAATGGGAAATTCAACTCCATTGTTTGATTGACGATTGTCTTCAGCTACTGATCTGTTTTGAAAATGATAGGCGAAGGCAATACCAAAGAACTCACAATCCCGTTAAAATTTTGGATGAAGTGAGATCTATTACTAGAAAATTTTAAAAATATGAAAGCCCCGGATGATGATGGTATTTTCTGCACACCGGGAGTTCTTTTGCTTTTTTGAATAATTTATAACAAATGTATCCGCAAATGCCGCAAGGAATATTGAATATTTGAATATTGGAATATTGAAGAAATGAGGTTATTATATTTTTGTTGGGCAATGAAGGGATGGTAGATATGTTTTCAGAAAAACATAATCGTTGATATTGGTTTTTCAATCCAAAAACAAACAAATTCATCGCGTAAACAAAAAGAAAAAGTTCTACTGTGTCTACTCTACAATCAGGACCGGATGAAGGGGGGGGTGTTGAGCATGGCCCAGGCCCCCATAAATCTTATGTACCAAATACAACCTTTTTTGTACATTTTAGGGCCCCCACAAACCGTCGGCCCGGGACCCCCCTTCCGGCTAAATCCGGTCCTGGTTATAATGCACAGTTGAGGAGATTTTAGTAAAGTGTCTTTCGGCGTTGCAGTCTTGAAGAAATTAAAAACTATTTAGTTTCAATGTCCGACGTTTCGATGTATTTAACATCTTTATTAGACGTTGAAGAGATTGGTCAATGTCCATTGTTTTCTCTAAAATCAATTACACAAATCGTCAAACCTTACACATAATAACGTTTTTCTACATTAACAACATTTTTAACGTGTCTGACATTCTTAGCCAGCCTCATGTTCTTCATTCCAATGTTCTTTGATATCTGTTTACCTTAGTAGAGTAACTGCTTTTACTAATTTAATAATAAAACGGATTGTATATATGTACAAGAAACGTAGCTCCGTAAAGTGTTATACACGCCTGAGTCTACCAAATGAACGAACTTGGAAAAAAGGGTAACTACTTCTCTAATACATAACATTGTACTACCAACATCAATAACAATCAAAAACAAAGAATTGGAGTGCAAAATGATCTTTCCCATTTTTATGATGTTTTCAGTAGCGAGCATGATAGCAATAAAAAGTGACCCACCATATAGGTAGAACAGGCAAACAGACGTAACTCTTAGTGAAAATTAGTTCAAAAAATATTGTCACCACAAAACCATTAGCGCCATCTGTTGAGCAATCTAGTCGAATGGCTTCAGTTGAAGCTTCACTTCTGACAGCAACGCATTGAAACGCCTTCACTGTTTCAAGCGATGCGATGCTTTATCGTCGCTTATAAGGCTGCTATGGTGACGCCTTGTTTATGTTTGCTAGATTAGATTCATGATGACTTTCAAGTTGAAACAAATAGAAAACCAAAAACATGCCGTTTGTCCAACTTTCATACTGATTTGTATTTGAAAATATGAATAGTCAAAATAGTTCGTTCGCATTGTCATTCCATTAAGAACAATAGTGTTGAACGATCAGAATAATAAAGGTTGAATCGGCTAGGAATAAATTTCTTCATATCCGATTTACTCTCGAGCGGTGTTTACTTATATGCTTGAACCTATTCAATCTCTAAGCAGAAGCACGAGCGGAAGTGAAGAATTCAGTCTTTAGAACAATTATGAGATGCATCTTTTTTGCCGAAGTTGTAGCGAAAGACTATCATTTCACTCCGAAAACGAACTTTTTATAGAAGCCTCTGAGACCCATAGTGTTTTTTCCAATCGACTCAGCTCGACGAACTGAGCACATGTCTGTCTGTCCGTGTGTATGTATGTGTGTATGTGTGTGCACAAAAGCTAAAAAAAATTAGACAACTTTTCGCTTAGTAATCATCAACCGATTTTCTCGCAACAAGTTTTATTCGACAGGGGACAAAGCCTTGTTGATCATTATTGAATTTGATAACGATCGGTTATTGCGTTTAAATGTTATGAAGAAAATGGTACATCAAACCATGTAAGCCCCATATGAGGTTGGTTTCCTAACTAAATTAGAGAAAGGCACCAGTGGTAAATGCACCAGGCTTGTAAAATGTCATCTGCATGTCATTTGACTAATTTGTTCATAACTTTCTCTAGAAGCCAAATTTAGTCCATAATTTTAGATGTACTCATAACGCTGTAGGGCTATATTTTTGTCCAAGGGTACATTGCTCTAAATATAACATCTGACGCTGGAGAGTGAAAACTCTCCAAAATGTCACGTGTCATTTGACATAATGTCATTTGAATGACATTTTGCCTCCCACGCCCCAGATTACATATTTACAGCAATGTCTTGTTAGACAAAGTTGTAGGCACATTTAAGCGCTATAAGTTCTTCATACATGATGAATTGATAGCTACCTTCTGGAAAAAGTTCTGGGAAAATTATACAAACGAATGCAGATGACATTTTACACCACTGGGCCCCACCAATGCTAGGTGGATTAATCTGTTTTTTTTTTATTTTGCACTGACTTTAATATTGGAGGCGGATCTTGTTTCAAATGGATCCAAAAACTTTTTTGCACAACTGTTAGATCTGCAGCGGAGCGCAGCTGGTGCTCTTTCTCAGGTGCTCCTTATAAATAACCGAAAATGACATTAAACTTTTGTTGCCTGCGCCTCACCGGGAGGCGCTTGCTGTGATGCGAAAAAACGCGTCACCTCGTGTGGTTGGCCTCTCGAGAGTGAATGCTTGAGTGGTCGTCTGCTAGCGCCTCTGGTGGGTGATTCGCGCAAAATAACTCATGTACGATGAATTAAATTGGAGTGTTACGTCTGTTTGTCTGTGGTAAAATCCGGATGAGGTGAAGCGTCGATATAGATGCCTAAGATACTTTAGAGATCTGGTAGAACAAACTTGATTTATCGGCGCAAATGTACATATGCGATAGTGTGTCTTTTTTTTATCGAAAACAAAAACGTAGCTGCTCCTAGTTATAGCATTGCATGAACACTCATCGTAGATAGCAAAGATAAGCATATCCATTGTATATAGACTTGATTCTCTCGGTATACCTGGCCACGTCCATACGAATGTTTTTATATTATAATAGTCCTGTCATCTACTTAAAAAGCGCTAGGGTTCGAAACAGGTTTCATAGATAAAAGAGTTGAAAAAAGGCGAGTTATCATATATAAAACGTAAAAAATACTGTAATACCATAAATTGGAAAGAGCTCCCCAAGTGCACTATGGGGAATCAGGTGGCCGAAAATAAAAAAATCGACTTTCTCTGATTCGTAATTCAAGTTGACCTACTAAATGCTAATGCTTTGGAGCATTAAACCCCAGCATATCAGCACTCTAAGCCATATGGTTATCAAGATATAGGCATTAGAGCCAGACACTTTTTAGTTCTTGAAAAATCAATGCATTATTCAACTGTCAATATCTTCGGCTACAGTAGCTCTTTTCCAACTCTTTAAAAAGTTTCTGAAAGCTTATGGGTTAGTTATGGGAAAATAGGTAGTGAAACATCCGAAAATGACCCGAAGAAAAAAAACAATTTTTTTTTATACAAATAGTTCCATACAAAAAAAGTTTCTCAAAGTTTCGCTTAGCGACTACCACTACGACTTTCTTTGGACCTCCCAGAAGGCATTAAAACAAATTCCAGCTGCTTATGGCTACAAATCTGCGATTCCGATCACTTTTTCGAAAAAAAGTCATTAATTTTGAAACATTAAATGTAATTATTCTCATAATACACGGCAGACTGTGATGGGCTGGATACAAACCCCATGCGTATGACAAAAGAGCATCAAGAACAGTTAAAATAGAGATAGTAGATAACACGAAAAGTGTCGTAGGCTTCGTGGTAGGCCGTGTACACGATAGCTTATGCAGCTATATGATACTCCATTTGGCGTAGGCTCACCAAGAGGAGGCAACTCATTATCTATCAACATCAAGTATCAAGCAAATAGATATGAAAAAAAAAAACAATATACTCTTGAGGGTTACGAAAATGCTCTAGGCTTCATTTGAAATTATTTCATAAAAAGTAAAATTTTGATATTAATTAAAATCCAATATGTGAATACAAGAATCAAAAATGTCTGTACCTAAGGACATCTTTCGATAATTATTGGTATGTACCTAGGTGAAATAAATAAACAGAACATTTATGAATGTCTATCTGAGTGCATAGTGAGCTGTGATTGCGAAGGTAAATCGTGTGAAGTGTTTGTACTTATTATTTGGTGAATCATGAATTATAGGCAACTCATTGAAGTATTTAGAGCTCACGAGGGACGTCAGGTAGATCGCGTTGAAAAAGCTTTGGAATATATCTGCCAAAGCTTCGCTGTGGATAAACAAAAAAAGAGTCAACTCCATACAAAATTGAAAAATCTGCATTTGAAATTTGAAAAAAATGGCAGGCCGCATCCCGGTCCAAAACTTACTTTGACTCATATAATGAGGAATGGCTTGACACAGAATTTGAATTAGAAGAATTTTATCATGTTGGCTGAAGAAGCAGCTGAGTGTCAACACAAGCACTTAAAAAAAAGTCGGACTCATCATGCCAGGAAAGCCTCAAGAGAAGAAAATTTACATGACGTTTTCATTCGTGCTATGAACTCGTCGGATCCTTTGATAAGCTCCCTCAACTTAGGTAAGCGACTTCAAAATAAATCTAATCTGGAATATCCAGAAGATGTTCAAAGTTTTTTAGTGACTGAAACTTCTTGCAATACAACAGATTCGAGTACAGCAAAATATACCATAGCAGATATTTTAATCGATCTTGAAGAAATAAATGATGATTTTGTTGAGGATGTTCATGTACATAATGAATAAATAAATGTTGTTGCAGTATACTTATATATCTTGAAGCTTTTATTGCATGGAGTTCGTTTAGCTTTAATAGAGCTTTATATTGTATTCCCTTTACTTGTTTTACGGGTTAAGAGCCTGAATCAATCTGAAAAATCCTACAAAGACAACCTGTTACGTATGTAGATGCAATGGCCTGTATTTGACGGAGTCCTTGTGCAACTTAGAACATCTGTACAACTCAATTCACATAAAAACAGTATACAATTTTCTAGTTTGAACTCTACAGGTCTGCGCTGCAATAAAATACACATCTATAGACTGCTGTGTACATGAGACATTCGTAGATAAAAGGGATATATTCCATAGAGATCAAAGGTCTGTATTCCAGGGAGTTTGGAGACCTTAGAAGTAATAACGACCTGCAAAACAAGTATTTCACATCTTTTAGACAATAATCTACGATATAAGTGTGAAATATTGCAGAAATGAAATGAAAATATTTTCGGCCACCTACTTGTATGGAGCCGCCCCATAGTGAAGTGGTAGGGAAACTATTAGGAAGTTCATCTCAAAACTCCCATGTTCATCCCATAAAAAAACAAAGCAATGAAAAGGTGTTTGATTTGTTTCTTATCTTTGTAATTTTATTCAGCAGTGAGCGAACACGCATGTTAGCAAAAAAAAGAGACGAGATTGATGCTGTATTTCTTTGTTTTGGAATGAGATGAATTAATATATGTTCAGTGAGATGGAAAACAGAACAGTTTCCCTAACTTCTCAGCCTTCTTATCAAATGTAATATGATACAAATTTTGTAACTTATGCTAGATCAATAACTAAATTTAATAAATCACTTTAAAAGCTTTGAAAACTGAAGAATTATTTGCTCCTAATTTCCCGGTGCGGTCCCTTATGCAAAGTAGTCGCACTAGTTACCCGAAAACTTCGAATGGATTTACTTATTATTTACTGCTTATGATCCTGAATGAATACCAACCAAGCGCCAAAGTCATTTGATCAGGGATTGAATCCAAAAGAGAATGAAAAAGTCTCTCACTTTTCATCTCCGTATACATATACGATATGTAGCATACCGTGAGAGACATCTTTTTGCAAGTTCTCATGATAAATTCGGGAGGCTATACCCCATGATAAATTTCTTCTAAAAGGCTCCAAACGTGGGGAGCCCTGGTTCTGATGATGCATTTAAACTTGTTCTACACAGCTGTGCCATCCCCAACACAAAATGAGCGAGAACAAAGCGAGAATCATCCCTTCTTTGTGGGGGCTGCCTATCTGATTCTGTTTTTTATATACAAGTTTGATAAATTTGTTATCTTAGCTTGTTATGATTCGGAGCAACTTTTGCCTTTCTGTTATCGTTGTTCGTTATCTATTGAGAGTGATTTCTGCAAACCCTGCATTTGATTTATCAGTCATGCTTGTATTAATAGGAATAATTATTTACCAAGATAATATATTACCATCGCAACATATTTGCAAATTCTTCTCAATGACATCACTAACAGTCCTATAAACCTGCAATGGAAATTCTACTGATCTAATAGTTATGTTTTTGCCTAGGTGATTTTTCAAGAAAAAAGCGTTCTAAGAATGGTCCGCACAAATGGATACCAAAGATTGGAAGTGAAATATATTTTTAAATTTTACTCAAAATATTCGAAAAAACTATAAAACGTTTATTAAATGGATGGATAGGTTTGATGGGTAGGATACATCGAAATTATTATGGAACATTACATTCAAGTCTATTAGCAGACTATTTGTTAGTGTGCTAATAAATTCTGAAAGAGTCTACACACTTAAAATAAATCGCCGAATTCGGTACAATTTTACCGAAATCTCAACAGCAGAACTGTTCGGTAAACAATTCAACTGATTTTCGGTGATTTTGACAGTTGAACAATGGAAAAAATAACAAAAAATCTGTAAAATAAATTACCGAACAGTTCTGCTGTTGAGATCAGCCACCTGGCACGACGCCATGTTTTTGCAGTCAACATCTCAAAGTAAAATTCATGGTAGTATTTGTGTTGTTTACCAACACCTGATTTGATTTCCATTGGGATCCAGAAATATCAGTGGGGACCAGTCGTGCAATGTTGGCTGCAAAACAAGCCCATTGTGCGAGATATGGTAAAAATTACCGAATACGGTAAAATTAGTTAAGTGTGTACAGTGAGAAAATCTTCCAAAACGGACCATCCTTTCTTTTCACGAGCTAGATCGTGACAAAAGAAACCTTATCTCATTTTTGACGTAGGACTTACGTCTTTCTTAACTATACTGGGTGTCATCTCAAAATGTCGGAATCGCTACCGTTAGGCTGGCATGGAGGATAGCGTCCTTCTGACTGTTTGGATTTCCACGATTAACATCTTAATACAAAGATCATAAGTACACGTTTAATATTCATCATTAGTAAAGCCCGACAAGTTTGTTTCAATAAACGAAACATGGGAATAGAACATTGGATTATCGCTGGGAATTTTCTGCGCATGATTTAGACTGTTGTTTTCTATCTGTTGTGATCAGTGTTGCACTCTATTTTTAAGAAAAATAACTTTAATCAAGTATAACAGAGAGAACTTCTGTTGAGAGAACTTCAAAGAAAATCGGGAATGTGCATATTGATATGAAAATCAGATGTTTTCAATGCTATCATTAATCAAGAAAAGAGCAACGTTCGTATGCAAGTCAAACTTCATAAAATGTAGTCTGCCGTTTTCTGATATAGGGGAGGGGACAAATTATCTTTTAATTTGATGAAAATTTAAGAATATACACTATGCGAATAATTACAAATTTCTAATTAATTCCTTGTTAACTCTTTTAAAACCCCCCTACAATAGATTAAATTGATTATAATGAATTTTAAACATCTTATTTACCTTTGCGAAACTTTCTTTTTCTAGAACCTGAAAGCATGGCCATTATAAGTCCTAAGTCCACATCGCAGTTATGTATCAGACATTACTCAATGCTCTGTTATAAACTAGTCTTGCATAAGAGGTAAAATACCAAAAAAAAATTCAAAACATCAATATGTCAAATACTTCAGGCATTACATACTCTGTTATTACAATACCAAATGCATCACACATTATTATTTGTTTGGTATTGAAATACCTTACCATGTTATACCTGAAGTATTTTGCATACTTTTGGTATTATTTTTTTGTTATTTTACCTCTTATGCAAGGCTAGTTAATACCAATTTCTGTTATAGAGGTCGTCGCTCCTGCTCGGGCACAAAGAAAGCAACACCCCTATCCTCTGGTGATACTTATGGCCAATCCATTATAATGCTTGCTTTTTTTCAATTCGCGTCAAGGACTTCCCCACTAATATGTTTTATTTTCATTTATACATCATTACTTCATTCGAGCAAAGGCGTAGGATTGCCAATCCGGAGATGGCGAGTTCGGTTCTCGGTCCGGTCTAGGATGTTTTCGGGTTGGAAACATTCTCGATTCCCTGGGCATAGTGTATCCATTTTACTTGCCACACAAGATACATACTCATGCAATGTCGGGCATAGAAAAGCTTTCAATTAATAACTGAGGAAATGCTAATAGAATACTAAGTTGAAAAGCAGGCCAAGTTAGAGGCCAAGGCCAAGCCTATATAGATTTAAAGTATCGTAGTATAAGAAATAACAATCATCATAATACAGTCAACCCTCCATGAGTCGATATCGAAGGGACCATTGACTCATGGAAATATCGAGGAGTGGAATATAACATCCTTGGGTAGCTGTTTGAAGGGTAAGTAACCCAGAAACATTTTTTAAGTATGGCATAATTTGCTTCCATGAGTCGATATCGAGTCATGGAACATCGACTCATGGAGGTTTGACTGTAATTTGAAATTAAGCTTCTGGAAAAAGTGTTCGAGATCAGTTGTACATTTCTTATCGAAAGCCTATACGGTCTATGATTGCACATCAGTCCCATCTTTGCTTGATTTCCCATTCATATGGGACAAATATACGATTGTGGGCAGTACAATTACGATCAGTAATTTACAAAGGAGATAAGAAAGCAGAGGCGTTGACCATTTGCACATTGTTGAATTAAATATGTTTACATATATTTATATGTGAACAGCAGTTCATCAACACGTGCACGAAAGCCGACCGCATCAATGCACAATGAGCCAAGAAACATGTAATTCAATACAAAATCTTGTAACGTCACAGCCTCAAATAGCACAGGAATATTCAACGTCTCATGCTGAGATAAAATAGGAGAAACTATGAATGGGCCACGGGCCTGACAACGAAGCAACCTGGGTAAATTCTCATCTGACATAACTAAGCACATACACACAATAAGGTAGGTATCTATGAATGATAGCGACCGCACATTTTGTTGTGTAACTCGTTCACATCCTATATCACTTTTATGACAGGCTACTGACTACTCAGACCATCTACCAAGCTCATGTGTACTGTGGGTAATAATAAATAATAGTCTATTACTGGATACTCAGCTATGACGAAATTGATACATCAATAAAAGGACCCCAATGATGGCGTAGTAAAACTTGAATTAATTTGGTGGATATTATCCTATTTCAGATAGCCAAAATAAAATCGTAGCTCAACGAAACACACCTTTAGGTTTGTTCTCCTGTAAGCGCAATGAGTTATAATGAGTCAGCGAAAGAAGTAGAAGATGAGAGCTAAAATCGTAAGTACATACCTGTCTGTAGCTAAACAACAGACTACCGATTAAGCGTTTGTGGGATGTCGCCCTCGTGCAAGGCCAAACGCATCAATTTCAAATAAAATAACCGAAATAAACAAAGAGTCGTTGAAGGAACTTAATTACTCTATGTATGTTTAATGGCTTTTGGTTCTCTACAGTTTAACTTGAAGTTGGAAGGTTTTCCGTTCCAAAGATGCTATTTGAAAGCCTCAATGTCAATTAAAATAAAATGCTATTATCTATGATTACTTATCTCATCTAACCATTAAGAAAAACTGCTGTCAACTAAGTATAATCAAATTGTTTTCAATGACGTCAAAGAACTTGATTACAGTAGCTCATATATCGCATTCTAAATTCGAAAATGACTTTCAACGATACCATACTAATCAAACAAAAATCATAGAATTTATTCCAAAAGGCATAAATCGTGTATATTCATGATTGAACAACTTTCCCTCCCCCTGACGTATCAATCCGTTGTAGGACAAGTTGAGTTGCTCCAACGTGTTGATTCTCCATGAAACGGCTTTTGGAAGGGCATGAAGGCAGACGTTGCCCTTTCTACCCAGCGAACCAGACGAACCGATGTTAGTACGCAGCCTTATTTGCACACAATGTAATTTCGCCGACCCTTGTCGAGAGCAACAATGGGCAGTGAGTCGTCGCATGCGCCATCGATTGAGTTAGCTAAAGCTCGCCGACTGAGGTTCATAAACTTGTATTAGCAAAGTGACGGCAGAAAAAAGAAATGTTTGTGAAAATTCAAAAAATGTTTTTGCTGATAGAAACGTCGTAAATCAATGTTACAACTCCAAAATAATTTTCCTTGGAATTGAGCTTTTTTTAGCATGTCTAGCATAAAGTCATTTTGTAGATTTGTGAAACTGTCTCCTTAACAAACTAGGTACCTACTTTAAATTAACGGTATACAATTTTACTCACTACTTTACTTACTTTTATTGTGATTTTGGAACATTTAGGATATTTTACATAATTTCGAGAAACATCAATTCTACTATTGATTGCACTATTGATTAAGGCATTTCGATTAGTAGCTGTGTAGAAATATGTCTCATAGTGTTGCCAAATTACGTTTATAAAGGGCGATTCGCGGGAAGGTGGTTTAAGTTGACCCAGTCAACTTGTAGCTTACCAAAAGTCTGCCCTAAAACATTAATCGGTTTTAAATAATTCCAATGATTGTTTTCTATAGTTTGTTCCTCATAGTTTTCTCTGTACTGTACATTTTCTGTGATTTTTTTCACAGAGTGTATGTTGCAACGGAGCTTCAACTGTACGAAATTTACTTATATCGAAAATGTTTCAATCTGATACCAAAAAATGGTGATCATTATTTGGTATTGCATTATTTTTAGGAGATACAAAACAAAACATAACCTGCCCAGTTCGGCTTTGAAGTCAGCGGAGTCAGATAGAGGGTAAGTAAATTTCAATTGCCAGTACACAATGATGATGATTATTATCTCGCAAATTCCTCAGCTGCTTGGTAATCAGATAGCGCAAACACGCACGTTGCTGACTTGTTAGTGCTTGCCATGGTTGGTAGCTATTCAGTAGCGATTATAATGTGCGTTTTCGATGCTTTCAAATTCAAATTCATCCAAATATAATGAGTAACGAATGCCAAATAATGACAATACAACGTTAACCCTTTGAGAACGAATAGATTTATGGTTTCACACAGGAGGGTATGATCTCCATATGATGTGCCTGGCATAAATTATGCCAATCAACAATCGAAAGTGCATTCGATTCGAACATTGCAGGAAAAACATTCAATATACTCAAGAAAAAAGATATTATGATCCACTTACCTGTAGGGGATGCCTCAGAATATCATTGTAGTACGAGTGAGGTGGTGGTAACGATTGCTGTTGCTGCTGGAATGGTTGCAGTGGTCCTATCGTGGTCGTACCAGCCCCACCGGCTAGTGCCAGCTGCTGCGACTGCTGCTGCTGATGGGCCTGCATTTGCTGTTGCTGCTGCTGCTGGTAGTAGGACAGTTGCAGGCACTGCACAGGCGTGGGAAGCGTTCGGCCGGAACTGGGACGCAGCTGAGGTGCCGTCTGGGAAGGTTGTATCACGCCGTAATTTTGATGGATGATGGTTTGCGACAACAGTTGTCGGCCGTCTAAACTAACAGGAATTCCTCCGACGCTGACAGCGTTCCCACTCCCTACTAACCGTTTCGGACTGTTAATGTTCATGTTGATGTTGAAGTTTTGGTGTATGATTTGCTGTTGCTGTTGTTGCTGCTGTTGTGAGGGCATCAACTGCAACTGTTGTTGATGTTGTTGTTGTTGTTGCTGCTGCTGTTGCTGTTGCTGTTGTTGATGGTGTTGCAGTATCAGCTGGTGTTGCTGTTTGAGCAACTGCTGCTGCGAGAGTAGTTCTGCGCTGAGCGGTTGCTGGAAAGCTGGCCTCAGTGGAGGCTGTCTGCAATATCAATTCTATCATTAGGTACTTTTACTGAACTCTCCCTTTCAGGTCTGGGTCCCGATTGGCTTACCTTAGTGGTACCTGTCGTACCGGAGTTCCCTGAAGTGATCGACTGGTGGAAGAACACATGGACGTCGTCAGACTGGCAGATTCCCAATGTTGCACCAGAGCGTTCATCCGGGCTTCCTCAAGTGCTTGTTCGGTCTCGCTGCTTGAATCATAGTCAGGACCCTGGACGAAGAAAATTAGAACGCTGAGAATTGATCCTGAAGAAAACTAAATCAAAATTCATAGAGATGTTCTTTAATATAGCGGTTCCCACCAAGTAGTATCCCACAGTTCGCTTGACCTCCCAGGAGAAAGATGCAAACAATTTTGAGCTTGATTAGAAGTTTAATATTTTTTACAGCAACTACACAATTTAGTAACATTTAATTTGCTTCGAATTTCTACCAAAAAACTTCAATTTCCTTTTAATTTTTAATCCATTTGCTCCGAAATACCTTTATTCTTGAAAGTAGTACATGTATGTTTGATTCAAATTAAAGTATTGAAATTCACTATCCTAACGTATCCAATTCACGATGGCTTGAAAGAAAATTAAATCAAGGAGACCATCAAATAGCTCTTTGAGAGATTTATGTTAGTCAAATCAACAACTTTCATTGATTCAAAACAATGACTGCTTAGTGGTTGGTAATTCAGGAAGCTTCAATAGATTTATGCAATAAACTTCTAGATTTATAAACAGAATGGTTACAAGAATAATCTCGAATCCAAAGTAGGAGTCTTTTTTAATCCTGATACTTCGAGAATCCTAACATGAACATAAAATGTAATGATAATATTGTATTTTCTTGGAGTTTGAAGTCTACCAAAATTAGGACTTGAAATGTGTTGAAAATCAACAAAGGAACTAAGATCAGGTTTCACAATTCTACAGTGTAGTTTTTCAAAATTTTGGAGCGAATTCTTTCAAAAACAAACTGAATTCATCCAGGATCAGTTTTAGCTACTGTCTCCACTAGATACTTTCAGATTACGTAACCTTTCTAATGCTGGATGCGAACAGAATCATAGGTCTGATTTTTTTTCCTAGATCGAATTCTATATGAATTCTTGAATAGGATTTTACCAAATCTTAAGGTAGTTTTTTTTTTTTGCAGAATCTTAGACCGATTTGTTTCAGAATACTTGACGACTAGGATGCTACATCAAACTGCTGCGAAATCCGTACTTGAGTATCTAGCTTGAATATTTCCAGAAATTCAGTCCTAATTATTATAGAATTGCAGTCTAAATTCTTCCAGAATATCAATCAGAATTCCTACCGTGTCCCTATCCGGATGCTTCCAGAATCCTAGTCTATATCCTTTAACCTTCCGCGACTCGCACCGTTGTTGTATTTAGTACAACACCATCGGAAAAAAAATCCGCTTGTCGTTCAAAGGAGCCGCGGGACTGCGTGAGTGATCCAGAACCATGCGTGTCACGAAAGGGTTATAAACCCAGTCCATTCTTTTTCTCGAGAGTCTTAGATTCTGTATGAATCTCAGCTTGAATTATCCCAGAATTTCAATCCGAATTCTTCCAGAATGCTAGAATATTTTTCATATGATGATGAAGATGGTACCGAAGCATACCCCTACAAAGGTTTGAGCTTGACCTTTAAGATAATTAATTAAGATCAATTTAATCAGATTTACGAATATAAAAAAAAACGTTCCATTTATTTTACAGAAGAAAATACTCATACATAGAATACATAGAATCCACAACCGGCTTCTTTAAATACTTCTTCAAATGCAATCATAATTAGGAGAATCCAAGACCAGATTCTTCCAAAATCGTATACCGGATTCTTCCATATGTAAGACCAGATTCTCCCAAAACCTTCAGGATGATAGATTGTATTAGTTCATCATTCTAAGCAGGAAATTTTCTAAATTATAGACCGACTCTTTATCGAATAATAAACAAGATGTTCTGTAGAGATTTGACCGGATTTTTTTTTAAATTGGTTAAATTCCAACAGATTCGTGGACCGTCACCGTATTATTGAGAAATTCTGGATTAGATTGTACAAGATTTCTGGGATGCATTCAATCAGAACAATCCTATTATGAGCCTCGAAACGGCCTCTTTTAGAATCATAAGCTGAATGCAGCGCCGTAGTATGTGGTTGGTTGGGTTGACCCCAGACAAAGGCGCCGCAATCAAGGATTCAATGAAAAATGGAACAGTTTAATTAGTTACGGGAAGGGTTCGTAATGCTCACACAATCTCAGGAGCACAGGATGCTCCTTCACGAAAATGTTCGGGGAGAAATCGCTTTTCGGGAAAGAAAAACAGCCTGGAGAGTGATAACCATTTTTCGCTCACTTCGATTGCCGCCAAACGTTGGTTTGCTCTTTTTCTTTCATATTGGAGTCTTTTCGTGGCGCCATAAATGCAAATGGTAGTAGCTTATGTGGAACAAATAACTTAACGCTTTCATACAGATAGCGTGGTGGTGTGGCTAGAGTAAGCGCATCCCCATAGCTATTATTGTTACTATTCTGGGTTCGAGTCCCGGCGCGGCCATACAATTTTGTTAGTGTTCTGCGATAATCGTCCCGGAAAGTGAATGAGAGATTAAAGTGATGAAACGAAAAAGGATTTTCATCTAATACGCAAGATTTTCGTTTATCTTGCAAGGCTGATTGTAGAGAAAAGATTGATGGGTGAAAGATGATCCTCAACATAAATAACGAAAACAGATTCTCCCTTGGCACCGCAACCATAATGTTTTACAGCAGTGTTCCATCAATATATTCCTAAAACCAGGAACTTGTACTATAGTGCGATGCAATGAAAAGCAACGATTATGCGTTTTTCGAAGAATCAAGCAGTTTTGCTGAATAGGAAAACCTACATCTTAATTCCTGTTTCGAATAACTAGATATTTGCTTTGGTAAAACAGTTTTAGGGTTTAAAGTTTAATTTTATCAAAAGTTATTTTCTAATTTCTAGAATTTGTTACGGATTTCAAAAACTTCTTAAAACAATTATTAGCTCACTGAACTTTCTACATCATTTTTATTGCATGCCATAATAAATTTATCAGACTATTCGTCAGAGTTGGATTTCATTGGCCTAACTAGAATCAATTGTGCCTCGAAACTGTCATCCAACCCACTAAAAAAATAGTTTTCTTGATGAAGATTATTCTCTTAATCAAAGTATAAAGACAATTCCGGCAATAAAAATATTCCACTTCAGAGTTGGATTTCATTGACCCAACTAAGTCCAGGAAACTTCAAAGTTGTTATTAAATATCCTCCCCCACCTTATCCCTCCTTGTGATGGACTTTATAAGCGACTGGTAAAGACATTTCTGCAATATTTGTAAACAAAGCTTTTTTAAGATTTTTTTCACGAATCCAATACGAAGATTTGAAAAGTTCTACGACTTCACATGGTTCCTTTCTATCTTACAAAAATTAAAAATATGAATTTTTCGCAATCCACATTGAGGTAGAATTCCAACTTAATTCTCATGCAAAATAGTGCACGTTTACTTTCTAAGTAAGATAGAGGCGCTCAAGAAGTTTCCGCCAATGGCACTGGGCTTTTCAAGGCGAATTTTTTAAAAATCTGAATTCAGAACCCCAAATCGGAGTCTTTCAGAGCCCTGAACTGGATTTGTTTTGATCAGAATCTGACTGATTTCAGCCGAAATTTCAGACCGGATTCCTGACCGGATTTTTTAGGTATCTGGTCCAAACTCTCTCAGAGTCATCCAGAATTTTAGGCTGGACTGTATCATGATCCTGGTCCAGAATAATTGACTTAATTCTTCCTATAATCCTAGACTAGTTGAACGCCTAATTCTAACAGAATCTTAATCTAGATTCTTTCCAAATCCTGTAATTGATATTTTCAGAATGCACCCGATTTGTTAGAATCCTTGATTGATTTTTTTTTAATCAGATCAGCTGCAAGTAGAATCCTGGCGCAATTCGGGAACTGATTCAAGAAAAATGTAGGACGATTTTTTTTCAGATTACTAGACTAAACTCTCTTAGAATCTTTGACAAGATTTATTAAGAGCTTAAATTTGGTCCAGAATCTGATTCTTTCCAGACGTTAAAAATGCCACACTCAACTCGTTTGTGTGGTTGGTATCATGGCTCAACTTATCAAGATTTCATTTCATTTATTTAGTTAACATCTAAACAGATAACACTGAATCAACAATTTGACGCCACAATGCACGGTTCGAGGCCGCATCTCTCCATCCTCGGATACGCCCCACGCTCGCCAAGTCGTTCTGCACCTGGTCTGCCCATCTCGCTCGCTGCGCTCCACGCTGTCTCGTACCTGCCGGATCGGAAGCGAACACCATCTTTGCAGGGTTGCTGTCCGGCATTCTTGCAACATGTCCTGCCCATCGTACCCTTCCGGCTTTAGCTACCTTCTGGATACTGGGTTCGCCGTAGAGTTGGGCGAGCTCATGGTTCATTCTTCGCCGCCACACACCGTTTTCTTGCACACCGCCAAAGATGGTCCTAAGCACCCGTCTCTCGAATACTCCGAGTGCTTGCAAGTCCTCCTCGAGCATTGTCCATGTTTCATGTCCGTAGAGGACAACCGGTCTTATGAGCGTCTTGTACATGACACATTTGGTGCGGTGGCGAATCTTTTTCGACCGCAGTTTCTTCTGGAGCCCGTAGTAGGCCCGACTTCCACAGATGATGCGCCTTCGTATTTCACGACTAACGTTGTTGTCAGCCGTTAGCAAGGATCCGAGGTAGACGAATTCCTCGACCACCTCGAAGGTATCCCCGTCTATCGTAACACTGCTTCCCAGGCGGGCCCTGTCGCGCTCGGTTCCGCCCACAAGCATGTACTTTGTCTTTGACGCATTCACCACCAGTCCAACTTTTGTTGCTTCACGTTTCAGGCGGGTGTACAGTTCTGCCACCTTTTGCAAATGTTCGGCCGACAATGTCCATGTCATCCGCGAAGCAAATAAATTGACTGGATCTGTTGAAAATCGTACCCCGGCTGCTACACCCGGCTCTCCGCATGACACCTTCTAGCGCAATGTTGAACAACAGGCACGAAAGTCCATCACCTTGTCTTAGTCCCCGGCGCGATTCGAACGAACTGGAGTGTTCGCCCGAAATCTTCACACAGTTTTGCACACCATCCACCGTTGCTTTGATCAGTCTGGTAAGCTTCCCGGGGAAGCTGTTCTCGTCCATAATTTTCCATAGCTCTACGCGGTCTATACTGTCGTATGCCGCCTTGAAATCAACGAACAGATGGTGCGTTGGGACCTGGTATTCACGGCATTTTTGAAGGATTTGCCGTACTGTAAAGATCTGGTCCGTTGTCGAGCGGCCGTCAACGAAGCCGGCTTGATAACTTCCCACGAACTCGTTCACTAATGGTGACAGACGACGGAAGATGATCTGGGATATCACTTTGTAGGCGGCATTAAGGATGGTGATCGGTGAACTTATCAAGATGGTCCCGTAAAATCTGACAGTTATCTGCTTAGCCTGATAGTCAGAATCTGAGTCATATGCACCGTCTACAAGAAAAGCGACAATCTGGAGTGTGAGAACTTTCGAGCGAATACCAACCTAAATGCCGCCTACAAAGTGATACCTTGACCGGATTCATTCCAGAAACCTTTCCGAATCCTCTAAAATTCATTCGGATTTTTTTAGAATCTTCGACTAATTAGTTTTTATTTAAATCTTTTGAAATTCTTTCAAAATTGTGGATCAAACTTCTTATAAGTGATTCCTGATTGGTTCTGAATCTCGAGTTAGATTCTTTCAGAATTCTGGACCTGATTTCTTTTTCTTAAATCTGGACCCGATTCTGTCAGATACCTTGACCGGAAATTTGCAGAAATCTCAAATTGCGCTCTTCAAAATCTTGAACCGTTACCTTTTTTCAAAGGCTTGATTTTATTTCAAAATCAGATCAGATTTATACAGAACCTTGAGCAATTCCAAACCGGATTCTTGCAAAGTGTGGGACAGGATTTTTCTATTTCAGGTTCCTGGACTGAACTCTTTCATAGCCTTCCAGAACTCCAAAGTGAACTCTAACGTAACCCTGGTCCAAAATAATATAGTTCATAATATAATAACATGTTTCTTCCCAGAATCCTAGACTGATGTTTTTCAGACTCGAGAACCGAATCTATTTCGGATTAGATTCTAGCTGAATCTTTTCCCCAGAATTGTTTATCTGATTTGTTTTTTTGAGAATCCTGGATTGAATTCTATTATATTCCTCAACAGAATTCTCCCAGATTTTTCTTCTTCTTTTCTTAAAGGGACACGGCAGGTATTTCCGTCCATCGTCATATGGGCTAAAACCAACGAAAGCAACGTACATTTGCTAGAACTCCACTATAGCAGAACGTTTCTCCTAAGTTTACGATTTGGTACGTATTAGTTTTACAAAAAAGCGTCTCTGTTATTGGTTTTCGTGACTATGACGAACAGACGAAAATACCTGCCGTCTCCCTATATGAGAAAGCGTGAGAGTAAGTCGTCGATTTACCCTCTTGGGGAAAAATGTTGCAAAAGGCAGTATTTTTTAAAACTAAAGTGAAATACAACCAAATGAAGCATCCACCGGATATAATTATGTCTTCGCTATTGGATGATGTAGTTTTGAAACATAAATACTTCCCCCATCCAGCTGGAGACTGCTTTTTCTCCTCGGTGGGTGATTTTTTTACTGGGGGTGGTACGAGCACGTGGCTGTCTTTCTCGTCAATGACTGGATGACGGTAATTTGAACCTTAACCTTGCTCTAATATAGAGCTTGTTGGCGTTTAATCACTTTTCTCTTTCAAGCGCATAGGAAGGATAGGCTTTGTTTCCATCGGGAAACGTTTCCCGATGAAAACAAACCCTATCTTTCTTATGCGATTGAAAGAGAAAGATGATTAAACGTCAGCAAACCTTATTGTTATCCTGTAAAAAACTTTGACATTACTTCATACAATCCTGATAAAGTGCTGGCATTCAGAATTTTTTTTTGAACAATTCTCTCTGAAAAATTTTGCTTGGAAATTTTGCTACAAATTGATAATGAAAAAAAAGCAAAACATCTCCAGTGTAAATTCCGAAAAATTCTAATGAATTTCTTCGACAAGTTCTTCCGAATCTTCACCAGAAATTCTTCTTCATTTACAAAAGTAGTTTTTCGAACATTTTAAGGAAACTGTTGTTAAACTTTTATTCGCGTTATGCGTAACATTTGCTAATACCCACCCCTCCCCACTTTTTAGTGTGACAAAGTATAACGCAAGTTGGACCTCCCCCCCCAAAAGCGTTACGTAATTTGGGAACAGACCCTTGCGAGGATTGCCAATCCGGAGATGACGAGCTCGATTCTCGTTCCTGTCTAGGATGTTTTCGGGTGGGAAACATTCTCGACACCCTAGGTATAGTGTGTCCATCGTACTTGCTACACAAGATATATAATCGTGCAATGGCTGGCATATAAAAGCTTTCAATTTATAACTGAGGAAATGCTATTTAATAGAATATACTAAGGTGAAAAGCAGACCAACTTCCAGTTACGAGAGGAGCCGGCCAAGGGCCGAAAATCTCGTTAATAAAGATAAATAATAATAATAATAATAACTTCCAGTTGGAATATGGAGCCAAGCCACATGAAACACTTTGATATTTCCGTTGATTTTTTTTTCAATTTTGGAATTTTGAAATGAAATTTTTTCGGAATACTTTTTTACGCTTTTTGTGAATTCTATCACATTTTTTTTTTAATTTTCCAAGTATTTTTTATTCGAGGCATTATTTAGAATTTCCACGGAAGAGTCTATGGATTATTTTCAAAAAATTCTTTGGATTTTCAAAGAATAAATCTTCAGAATTCTCAAGGTTCATGTTTTTTGAATTTGAACAAGAAATCATTTCAAAATTTCATCGGGAATTCATTCTTCTTCAGGATGTCATTTTGATTTCTTTATAGTTTCAGCTAAACATTGCTTTAAATCTTTACCATGCAAAGATGCACAGGAAATGATTTAGAAAGTTTAAGGAATTTTCACATCAGAAAATCTTTAAAATTTTGATTTAATTTTTTAAGGAATTCCTACTGGAAATGCTTCAAAAGTACAACCTTTACAAGTACTACAAAAGTACATTTTTTTCGTTATATCCACTTGTAAAAACATCGGAATTTCCTCGGGAAATTCATTATTGGTGTTTCAGATGAACTTTTTTCGATTTTCTACTGGAAAATCTTAGGAATTTCCATCGGAAATATTTTGGCATATTCCGAATAATTTCTTTTGGGAATTTAAAAAAAAAACTGCTGAAAATTTCTAAGAATTTCTTTTGGAAAACGAAAAAAAATTCCATTGGAAATTTAGAAGAATTTCCTTTGAAGATTCATTAAAGTTGCCCAGGATTTTGAAAAAAATCTTTAGAGATTCTGTAAAAAAAAGTAAGCTGGATTTTTTTCTAATTTATACTGGAAATTCTTCGGAATTTGATGCCCGAGTTAACTTCGGCTCCTAGTTGATGTTATATTCTACAAATATATAGGGGAACTGTTCCATTTTCCATCTCACTAAACATATACTAATCTCATCGCAAAACAAAGAAAAATTTTTAAATTCATAAAAGGGTCTTAGAACTAAGGAGATTCCTGCGATATCTAATCTAATCTAATCTAATCTAATCTCATACTTGCGTAGCCAATACTTGAAAGCATCCTGGAAAATGACGGTTTCTGAATTCCGTCATTTTTCTTTTCATATGGCCAGGCCAACTACGCAGTATGTACCGCAAAGATGACTCCTAGATATTGAGCGACTTCAGGAATACCTAAAGTCACTTAATAACTTGGAATTGAGGGGAAAGGAATAAAGCGTGGACCTCCCGTACCAAACGCTTCCAATAATATAGATACCTATGTATGATGTATATGAGTGTGTATGTGTATATCTGTATGAGTGTTTATATGTGTACACTGATAGATAAAAGTATTCGTCATGTTGTAATAGAGATTACTGTGGAAACATGACGAATATTCGTGTCCATCAGTGTATGTATGTATTTGTGTATATGTATATGTGTATATATGTGTGTGTGCTTTTGTGTGGGTGCGTGCGTGTTTAAATAAATTTACAGTTTATCAAAACCTTACCTCTCCTCAATAATTCTGACGCTGAACATGTTTGAGCATTTACATACCCAAGTAACAATTTCCATGCTTCTTGGATTTATCTAATTCTTATTGCAGACTTATTACAGCAATCACCAAGCTAATTGCTCAGTTTTATTGGCGCTCTTATCGCTATCAATAAACCTCTCATAAATCTACTGAAAAAAGCTTCAAACGTCAAATGCTTTTTGACCATATGAACAGATCTATGGTTGTGATAAAGAGCGTAATAAATCTAATTCTCAACGCTCGGATAAAGCTTCAATTTTTGGTCATAATGTGGTCAAATGAATTACCCCCATAAGAATGTTTGCATTGCGAAGAGTTTATGACGGTGTTTAAAAAAGCGAAAATTTTCTGATCAAATTCCATGATGGCCATATTGAAAATGGAAATGCATTTCGAAGTCAGTGAAAAATATCACTGAAATTTACGATTAAACGTAATTTTCACCGCGTATCATGCCTTTTCTGACAACAAATTTTACTTATTAATAATTTCGGTAAAAGTACTAATCAATTTAGCAGACATCTTAGATAATGTGGTAATGGAATTTTCAATATATTTCCCTGAGGTACGTTATATTGCCGGCGCGTGGTGTTCAACCTTATTTTTTCACCAGCTTTGACCATGAAATCGGACGCGCACCTCATTTTCAATGGCAGTAAATCGAAAAACAAACCTGAAAGCAAATATTATTTTGTTGTCATATTCATAATTTCCATCAAAAATCCATTTTGTTATTATTTTTCTGCAAAGTTTTGTTTCTCTTTTTTCAAAGCAACATTTTGACAGCTGCCGCAGCCAAATTCCTTTTTTTGCGAGTGGTTTAAAAAGGGTTTCTAAATGCTCTTATGATAGGTTTATAGAGGTTATCTGGAGAGGGTCACTTGGCAATATCTTACTCTTATAGTGATCATCTGACGGTTGCCGTGTATTATTAGGCTTTATTGTTAGATCTTATGAATTGATCTTGAAAACCTTTCCTAGAGCGGAATAAAACTTGAAATGTTACTTGGGTAGGCTTGATCGCAATATTAGCAAGGCCATTGCCCTTGATAACAATCGATCAGCCCAGCCTCTATAGTTCTACTAGAGATGTCTAGAGATGTCGCAAATTAATCGATTACTTCGATTAATCGATTCATCGTTGTGATAATCGATTAATTTTGAATCGATTATTACCCAACGATTAATCGATTCAATAATCGAGAGGAATCATGAGTAATCGATTAGTTACTAATCGATTAATCAGAATTTTACGACATCATAACGATGTCGAAAATTAATTGATTATTTCGATTAATCGATTCATCGTTGTGATAATCGATTAATTTTGAATCGATTACTATACAATGATTAATCGATTCAATAATCGACAAGAATCAAGAGTAATCGATTAGTAACTAATCGATTAATCGGGATTTTACGACATCTCTAGAGATGTCGTGAATCCCCGATTAATCGATTATTAACTAATCGATTATTCTCGATTTTTGTCGATTATTGAATCGATTAATCGTTGGATAGTAATCGATTCAAAATTCATCGATTATCATAACGATGAATCGATTAATCGAAGTAATCAACTAATCGTAACTAATCGATTACCCTCGATTCCTCTCGATTATTATATCGATTAATCGTTGGGTAATAATCGATTCAAAATTAATCGATTATCACAACGATGAATCGATTAATCGAAGTGATCGATTAATTTACGACATCTCTAAGCTCTACCTTTAGATGAATCACCGCACAAAAATAGAGCATGAGCATGAGCATGAGCAGGATAACCGTACAATTCGTAGTTGCTACTCCGTGATTGACTAGAACTTGCGAAATTGCACAGGGAACCAATTGAATGGAGCTTGGGTTTTTTAGCTATCATTCTCAATGTGCAAATTTCGGAAATTCAATGCATTTTACTAAGTCAATTACGGCGCCGGCCACGTCCTTACGGTCATCAAGGGAAGGAAGGATTATTAGTTCAACTCTCGTTGCTACTAGAGACCGAGTATACCTCTGCATCTCCACGATAGTCTTAGGATAGGATATTGTGTTAGTATGAAGGGATATATTATCTGGATTTACTTTGGTAAGTGATGCGATCTATGGGATAGGAATATATGAATGAGAATTAGAAGTACTAGAGTAATGAGAAAGTATTAAAGTGAATTCTAATGGGATTCATTTTTTACAATTAGAATTTGAATGCTATTGGATTCTAATACCACGCACACGTCTACCACACCATCGCTACCCGCACATCAACCTCACACATTCTTACTGGTATGAGGCCTGCACGAGCGTAGCGACCGTATATAGCATTCGTATGCGGGTACAAATGAATACCAATCTATTTTTACATTTTATTTACTGCTACTAAGTAACAGGCAGCTTTTTATAACAATTCTATATTTAGAATCATACTGGCTAGCAATGAGAATTTGATTTGCAAAGAGATTGAGTTATATGATTAATGAAAATTATCTAATAGGAAATTTAGAAAGGGCCAGGGATCAAACCCTTAATCTCCTGCTTATGAGGCAGAAGCAGTGACACAAGGCCACCAAGCACCCCTATTTAGATGAATCACCGCACAAAAATAGAGCGCAAAAACCAACCGCACTGGAAGACGGTCGAAACGAGACTCCTAAGGAGGTTCATGCGATATGAAAAAACCCAGAATAATCCACCTAGCGGTGATGGCGCCTTTCTCGCGCAAAAAGGTAATAAATGTAGCCTTTACGCTAACACCTCGATGATGTACAAGAAAGGCAAAACAGTTACACCGTCTAATGTTATAATAGAAAATTTACACTAGTAGACGACAGATGGCGCTGCCAAAAGTTTATCGAATTTCCTATGTTCGAATTTTGACTTTCGACAACTTCATAGTACTATGAAACTGAACGAAGAGCATACCTACGCCTAAATGCGTGCAACACGAGCATCTTTATAGTACGATGAAACTCTTAATGGGAGAAATATTCATAGATGCAAGGCATTTTTCATAACACATTATTCTTCTATGTGACTATGTCTCGGGGCGATGCAATTTTCAATTATTATGAAATTCAATAGTGATCAACAGCGTTTTAGTCTCTGTCGGATGCAACTTGTTGCAAGAAAATCGGTTAAGAGTTTCTATGTGAAAATTTGGCTAATGTTTTTTATGGCATTTTGTGCACACACACACGCACACACATACACACACACACACACACACACACACGGACAGACAGACATTTGTTCAGCTCATCGAACTGAGTCGAATGGTATATAACACTATGGGTCTCCGGGATTTCTATCAAAAGTTCGAATTTGGAGTGAAATGATAGCCTTTCGGTACAACTTAGTTGTACGAGAAAGGCAAAAAAAGTGACAGAGTTCCAGAAAAAAAAACACTCCAATTCCTAAAACAAAGGTTAAAAAATAGTGTTATAATAACGATTGAAATTGAATTCCAAAACAAATCTCAGCCCTTTCAGGAATGATGAGTCATATATGCCCAGTGTTTTAGTTTGTTTCTAAAATCACAAAAGAGAGCAAGGCCATCTTCTTCATTAAAATTGTTCATCTAGATATTGGCTTTACAGAAAAAATATGGGAGCTCAAATTGAACTGATCGTGAAAACTCAGATATCCGAAACCTTGGGAAGATTTCGATTCTAAGAGCATGTAAATAAAGTTTGAATGTTTGAATTATTCTGAATAGATGGGTGGTCAGATAAGATGGGCCATCCTGAACGTTAATCCAGTGATTAATATTCAGGAATACGAGATGCTCAAGGTACTTCAAAATGCTCTCAAGCTCTGCCCACGAATCTACCAGATCAATCAAGACATTTGCAATGTTCTCATCCTCGGTATATACCCAATCCGATGAAATAAGCATATGATTCTAATTTCGATTAACATGAGATCCAAGAGACAAGATACCCAAAATTATTTTGAGTCAACATCAAGTTGCACAATTACTATGAGGTTTGTTCGCAAACTGTTTTTGTAGGGCCTTAGAAGCACTGGGTTCACGGACTTGAATGATCAAGTAGTTCAAAGATTACGACTTCCAGGACGTTTTGCATAACCTAAAAAGACTGTAGTAGCTTGTATAAATAATAATTGAAGTCATATCAACCCAATGGACCTACTGGGATATTATATCATACATCATTCATAAGTTGGTTAATTGGATAAATCGAATGATCCGAACTCCAAAATAATAATTGGTCTATAATACATTCATTCCTCTATGAGTCGCTTCGCATTTTGAGAAATCAAAATGTTCAACGAAAAACCCAGATCAATCCACTTAGCGTTGGTGGTGCCTTTCTCGCGCATTAAAATAATAAGAAAAACACATAAGAGCGGTCGAAATAGCACTTTAGGGAGATAGATTTCACTTTTTCCATCAATTCATATGCATTTGCGGTCACTTGAATGCATTGCTGCAATCTTTGAAAAAAAAAATTTTTTTTTCGTTTTTGAATTTTTTTTCCCTTGGCAGAGAAACAATGTTTTTTCAATAACTTCGGAACGCAATGACCGATCGAGCCAATTTTCAATAGGAAACAACTAGACTGCAACTTGTTGCGAGCAAATCGAATTATGCTAAGTACCAAAAAGTGTGTCTCACATTTTTGTACACACACACACACACACGCCTCCTGGACCCTGGTCAAGAACAAGAGGAAACCGAAGACGTCAAGGGCCGAAAAGAAGGCCCAGGCGAATGAGGGTAGCAAGAAGTCTAGGGTAGGCGCCAATCGCTCCAGGGGCGATGCCCTAGTCATCAAAACGGACGAGGCTAAGTACTCGGACGTCTTGAAGGCGATGAGGAGTGACGTCAAGCTCGGTGCCGACGTACGTTGAATAAGACGTACCCGGATGGGCGAGATGATCCTCGAGCTAAAGCGGGGCGTCTCGCAAAAGGGCGCCGCCTACAAGAAGTTGGCGGAGGAAGTCCTAGGCGAGACGGTCAAGGTGAGGGCACTCACGACGGAGGTGAATCCAAGGGTTAAAGACCTGGACGAGATCACCGAAGTCGAAGAGCTCGTCACGGCACTGCGGCGACAGTGCGAAGTGGAGGCGTCCACCGCAGCCGTTCGGCTACGGAAAGGTCCGGCAGGGACGCAGGTAGCATTGGTTCGGCTACCTGCAGCGGACGCCTCCAAGGTAGTCAAGTTAGGGAGCGTCAAGGTGGGGTGGTCGGTATGCCCTGTGGGCATATATGAGCAACTCGAAGTTTGCTTCAAGTGCCTGGAACCGGGGCACAAGCAATGGGACTGCAAAGGCCCTGACAGAAGCAAGCTCTGTCGACGCTGCGGATTGGAGGGACATAAGGCACAATGCTGCACGAACCCTCCCAACTGTTTGATCTGTTCCAGCAAAGCTGCGAACAGCAAGCACTCCATGGGGGGTTCGAAGTGCCCGGCGTTTAAGCGTGCTGCAAAATCACAGTGCAGGTAACGCAGCTAAACTTGAACCAATGTGATGCAGCCCAGCAACTGCTGTGTCAGACAGTTGCTGAATGGGGGACGGATATCGCCATCATAGCAGATCCTTACCGGGTACCCGCCAGGAACGGTAATTGGGTCACCAATGGGTCTAAAATGGCGGCGATATGGACAACGGGGAAATACCCAGTCCAAGAGTTGGTGTCTTCGACACACGAGGGCTTCGTCATTGCCAAAATCAACGGGGTCTTCTTCTGCAGCTGCTATGCGCCTCCTCGATGGTCGATCGAGCAGTTCGGTCGAATGCTAGATTGTTTGACGGCTAACTTGATGGGGCGTAGGCCGGTGGTGATAGCGGGGGACTTCAACGCTTGGGCCGTGGAATGGGGAAGCCGATCCACGAATCAACGGGGCAGATCCTGCTGGAATCACTGGCCATGTTGGATGTGGACTTGGCTAATGTCGGTACCAAAAGTACCTACAGCTGGAACTGTGCTGGGTCGATTATCGACGTTACGTTCTGGAGCCCT
This sequence comes from Armigeres subalbatus, assembly GCF_024139115.2. NCBI lineage: Eukaryota > Metazoa > Arthropoda > Insecta > Diptera > Culicidae > Armigeres > Armigeres subalbatus. The sequence continues at coordinate 58,189,779 of NC_085140.1, forward strand.
GGCCAAACGAGTAGTTCGAACTGGAGGGTAGATGATGGCTACACTCACAGCGACCACCTGGCGGTTCGCTACAGTATCTACTATACGACCAGCATTCAGCGGACGGAAGAAGGGCGAGGCCTAGTCCTCGTATGTGGAAGACATCATACTTCGACGACGAGGTGTTTAAGGAAGCGCTCCGCCGCGAGCACAATACTCTCGGTCTGAGCGGCGAGCAGCTGGTAACAGTACTCTCGCGTGCATGCGATGCCACCATGCCTAGGAAAGTCCACCCTAGGAATGGGAGACCATCGGCTTACTGGTGGACTCAAGCAATTGCGAACCTGCGCCGCGCCTGCCTACGGGCAAGGAGGCGGATGCAGTGAGCACGCACAGAAGAGGAGCGTGTTGAACGACGGGTGGCGTTCGTGGCTGCTAGAGCCGCTCTGAAGACTGAGAATAGATCAAGCAAAAGAGCCTGCTTCGAGGGCCTGTGTCAAAGTGCCAACGCGAATCCATGGGGTGACGCCTATAGGGTCGTAATGGCCAAGACACGTGGGGCGATGGCCCCTACAGAGCGGTCTCCAGAGATGCTGGAGAGGATCATCGCGGGGCTCTTGCCACGTCACGACCCAAGTCTCTGGCCTCCCTTTGTGGAGCTGCCACGGGCCAGGGTGGCCGACGAGGGAAGAGTAACGGTGGCGGAACTTGCGGGGATTGCACAGTCCCTTAGTGTAGGTAAGGCGCCAGGACCGGATGGTATTCCGAACCTGGCCATCAAAGCGGCCATTGCCGAGGCTCCCGAGATGTTCAGATCTGTTATGCAGAGATGCCTGGACGAGGGAGTCTTCCCTGAAGCATGGAAAAGGCAGAGCTTGGTCCTATTGCCAAAAGCGGGAAAACCACCGGGGATCCGTCGGCATATAGACCAATATGCCTGCTTGATACGGCGGAGAAGGTGCTCGAGAAGATCATCCTCAACAGGTTGTTGATACGCACGGAGGGTGCGGATGGTCTATCGAGCAACCAGTTTGGCTTCCGAAAGGGTAAGTCGACCGTAGACGCTATCTTGTCGGTTACCAAATCCGCGGAGATAGCTATCCAGCGTAAGAGGAGGGGAGTTCGCTATTGTGCAGTAGTGACTCTCGACGTGAGGAATGCTTTCAATAGTGCCAGTTGGACAGCTATTGCAGATGCGCTCCTGCGTCTTGGAATTCCCGAGTACCTGTACAAGATTCTCGGAAGCTACTTCCAGAATCGAGTACTGGTATACGACACGGAGGCGGGTCGGAAGTGCGTTGACATAACCTCAGGGTTCCGCAAGGTTCCATACTGGGTCCGGTGTTATGGAACGTCATGTACGACGGTGTCTTGAGGTTGAAGTTCCCGGTGGGCGTGGTAATCGTCGGCTTCGCTGACGATATTACGCTGGAGGTCTACGGCGAATCGATCGAAGAGGTGGAGTTGACTGCAGCCCACTCGATCGCAATTGTGGAGGAGTGGATGAGTTCCAGGAAGCTAGAACTGGCTCACCACAAGACTGAGGTGGTTGTTGTTAACAACCGAAAGTCGGAGCAACAAGCGGTGATAAGGGCAGGCATCTGCACGGTTACCTCTGAACACTTCATCAAACTCTTGGGGGTAATGATCGACGATAAGCTCACCTTTGGTAGCCACGTCAATTACGCCTGCAAGCGTGCCTCCACAGCTATAGCGGCATTGTCCCGGATGATGTCCAATAGCTCTGCGGTTTATGCCAGCAAGGCTAGCGTTGCTCTGTCCATACTGAGGTATGGGGGGCCAGCTTGGGGCACGGCCTACCCGGGCAGAAACCATGAACAGAATATCTAAACATGATATGGTTTTGATTGATATAAGAGATAAAAGAACTGGCAACAATATCAAAAATTTGCACCGAAATATCATTTGAACATCAAGATATGCTATGGATAAGAACAAACTAATGGCACATGATATTGATCACTTATTACAAATAGCAAAACTTGATCTCCTCGTGATATTTTAGTGCAAAATATTGATATTGTCGTCTGATCTTTTATCTCTTATATCAATCATGTCAATATCTCATTTTGCTATCTTATCAACATTTGATCTTAATGAGATATTTTCGTCTACTCGGGTACAGAACGAAGTTAGAAAGTACGTATAGGCTCATGTGCCTAAGAGTTGCGAGCGCGTACCGTACCGTGTCGCACGATGCACTTTGCGTCATCACCGGTATGATGCCTATTGACATCGTTATCGGTGAAGACATAGAGTGCTTCGAAATGCGCGGCACGAGAGGCATCCGTAGGACTGTCAGGTTGACCTCAATGGTCAAATGGCAGCGTGCGTGGGACAGTTCCACTAAGGGTAGATGGACACATAGGTTGATACCGGAGATAGGTACGTGGGTCAAGAGGCGCCATGGGGAAATCACTTTCCACCTGACCCAGGTCCTTACAGGCCATGGTTGCTTCAGACAGTACCTACACCGGTTCGGACACTCGGCCTCGCCCGAGTGTCCGGTGTGCGTAGGTTTAGAGGAAACGGCGGAACACGTGTTGTTCGTGTGCCCGCGTTTTCGCACAATGCGCGACCACATGCCTGCCACATGTGGTCTTGACACTACCCCGGACAACCTAGTCCGGAGGATGTGTAAAGATGAAGTTGGCTGGAACGCCGTTTTATCGGCTATCGTCCAAATCGTCTCGGAGCTACACAGAAGGTGGCGCGTGGACTCGAGGAATGGCTAGTTCAGGCGCAAATAAGAAGTGGTCCAAGGGTTCGGAGTCGGCTTCATGGGTCATACCGGTGCCCTGTGGTCGAACTCGATCCTTTTATCGAACAAGTGGCCGCGTGAAGAACAACATGGTATCGTCGCTTTCGCGGCGTCGGTCAACCGGGCGGGTTCCGAGCCCGAGGACGGAAAGGGGTCCTCGTCAGGGCTGGGGCAGGCGTAGGCACCGCGTCGGCAAGTCCCTCTGTGTGCTGGCGAATAGGCCCTATCGCAGAAAGGTCAATTTGGGGTGCACGCGGCATCATCATTCTTGATACCAGTCGTGCAGAGGGAAGCAGGCGCGAAGTCGACCCTGCCCACCTTCCGAGGACATAGGGCGTGGTAAGACCACCTGGAAAGCCGGCAATGCGCTGGCGTGCGCTACCATGGTGTTCTTCTAAAAAAGCGAGTCACGATGTTCGATGCTGCAAGGACACGCAGCCAACCTCGAGGGTGCGTCATGCACTGGCCCCCCTTTGAAGCATTACTATCTGGTTGTACCGAAGGGACGATGGGCTTGGCGGCAATGGAAACGGTTTAGCTGGTCGGGGATGCAGTCCTGCCTCCCTCATTGGAGGTGGCCCCTAACCCAGCACTTCCTGGTCAACCCAGGATGTCTGTTGAGCAGATTCCCCCTCCATTGTTTAGGAAGAAAAAAAACACATACATACACACATACAGACAACCCTTAATGGCTATGCGGGTGGCAAGTGCGTACCGGACCATTTCGATGGATGCGGTCTGCGTCATAGTAGGCATGACTCCCATCAAAATTTTATTGGAGGAAGATTGTGCCTGCTATGGACTACGTGGAACGATGGGAGCACGCAAGATTGCGAGAGTCGATTCGATGCGAAAGTGGCAGCAGGATTGGGACAGTAGTTCGAAAGGAAGGTGGACCTATCGGCTCATTCCGAACCTGCAGTCGTGGGAGCACAGAAAACACGGAGAAGTCAACTTCTTTCTGACGCAGTTCCTGTCAGGCCATGGATGCTTCAGAAAGTATTTGCATAGATTCGGACACGCAGAATCTCTACTTTGTCCGGCCTGTCCGAACTGTGAAGAAACACCGGAGCACGTGATATTCGACTGTCCACGATTCAGGGCAGAACGGAGTTGGATCTCAACGGTCAGCACTCGAAGCATAAATCCCGACAACATCGTTCAGGAAATGTGCGAAAATGAAAATACGTGGAACATGGTGAACAGAGCAGTAACGCAGATCATGCTGTCGTTGCAGCGAAAATGGCGTGAAGACCAGAGAGCACTGGACAGTGAGCGAAGTAGAAGAATAGTAGCCGATCGTGGGAAAACGACCGGTTCGGAGTCGTCGGGGCGCCAGTGAACCGGAAGCCATCCTTCAACCGGAATCACTGGACCGACCTCGGCACTCAATCGGTACGCCCAATGATCGATGTAACCGTGCCGTAATTAAGAAGTGAGAGCAAAACGTATCGTCGTGGAGATACGCAGTCATACTTGCATCAGTAATGATGAGGAGAATGCGGCGAACTAGCAATGCTTGCTAGAAGCTGGGCCAGTGAAGTGCATGAGCCCCTCTCCGAAGTATTGACATCCAGTAAGTCCCGGAGGGACCAGGGCATTAGAAGAGAGGGTAACTCAAGTAACCTTCTGTTGCTTGGGTGGGTTTAGTGGGTTCGGCGGGCTGGCCTTCTGCCTTCCGTGCCAACCCCACTCCCTGAGTGATAATTTCAGGTGTCTGTAAGCAGATTTGCCTTCATCCCTTTATAAAAAAAAAAAACATACAGACAACCCCTCAATATAAAACACTATGGGTCTCCGAGCCTTCTATCAAAAGTTCGGTTTTGGAGTGATCCTACAGCCTTTACGTATACTTTGTATACGAGAAAGGCAAAAATATAAAATTTTCATGAATGAATCAATATTAGCAACGGGCAATTAAAAAAAAAATTTTATAATTATTTATTTCTAATATTGATGATTCTGAAAACAATACTGAAATTTCTACAGGAATGCTACTCAAAAGAAACAACAGTAGGTGGTTTTATTTGCATCTCTAAGATTACATATTAACTTTGTGATTCTCTGATAAACTTTTCGTTGTAGGAGTTTAGTTCAGATGCTTCGCTGAGGTTAATATCTTAAGAATTTCCAGTAGCTCCAGAGCTATTGAAGGTCTCAAATACTCTAAGGAATCTATAGGGATATTCAGTGATGAACTTTATAGTTATTAAAAAAAAGCACTAATAAAAATTAAAAAAAATTAAAAATATAGAGATTTTTTGGAAAATTTCTAAACCATTATAAATTTCAGTCCACATTTTTTTGTATCCTCCTGATGCATTGAAGGTGTGCGAGTTCTAGATATCCTAATACCTGATACACATTACAACATGATAACATCATCAAAATTTTCGACTTCATGAAAATTTATAATTTCCATGCTGGGTTTAGTTTTATTTTGAATCAATGAAATTGTCCATCTTCAAAATTGATCGGATTAACCATATGTTTTAGTTACATGAGGTTTTTTTTTTAAATTTTGTGCTTTAAAAAAAATCACGTTGTCATAAGGGGGGTGAGGGGGGGTCTGCCAAATGACCACAATAAGCCACATGGGGGGAGGGGGTTGAAAATCTTCAAAAATAAGACCACGTGGTTTCTGGATGACCTCTAAACTGTATTATAAATGAAACCAAAATACAACATTTTACGTTCATGTATATTTTAGCTTTATTAGCTTTCATATGGCTTTGTCAATTTAATGATCCCTACAATTTAAACCCAAAACATTTTCACAACTTTAAATGTGAACACTTGCTCATGTCATACAGGGGCATGCAAACAAAAGACACACACGGATCTACACATGTTATACCAGACTAAATCTGAATATATCGGAACATGAAATCTTATTTCCCAATGAAAATATATTCGTTTTTATGGATGATTGTATGTATAGAGAAATCACTTTGTCGTAGCACGTGTGATGATGCGATCGAATTTCCTACACTTCCGCACAGGTATAAAATATCCATTGATATGGTAACATGGGAACATGACACAAACAGAAACCGTGATTACCTCTTCGATTTTCTGGTCCAACATGCGGAAAAAGTTCTGCTGACTCGACGAAATTTCCCTGTTGGGAACAAAAAAAAAGACAAAAGATAAATGGCAATAGCGCCACCGGTTATAAATGTCACTTTGGACACATCAATATGAATCACTAGGAATACTAAAACCGATAAGCACTGGTAAACGTACTGGCTCTGAAGTAGCGATCCGTTTTTCCGCAGTATCGATACAATCTCGCCGTTGGGCGGTTCCGGTGAACCATCGTCCCGCAGGGAGCCATCCTCGTCCAGCTTTTCCTTTTCGCCGTTGATTTCGCGGTCCCGTTCGTCTCGCCCGTTGTGTCCATCTTCCTCGTCGGCGTCGGCGTCCTCTACTGCGAATAGAAAGAGAATTGAAAAGCGTATGGTTAGATTTTGCGGAATTCAACAGATGGATTTGTGTTTATTTTCGGTCCATTTAAACGATTAACAATCTTCAGTACTATGGCAGATTAAATTATCGATATGAACATCATATTTTTTTCTGTTCTGTATCCCAACGGATCTTATTTAAAAATACCAATTGTCCTAAACTATAAATGTGCTAATGAATGGCAGTCTAAAACCAGCATAATTATTCCCTTAATAATAATTTAATAAAATGTCAAAAAATTTAGCGGTGAGGTTCTACATGGTCAAGCCAATGTTATTAGCACAATAACTCTTATCATAACAGTATTATCCAGTTTTCCGCGAGCGGTAATGGCCGCCAGCTTGCCTGCGGGTTAGTCTCTGATTTGACATTTCTGGAGGTCAACTGCACCCACCATTCGAGCATTTTGTTCAATGTGGTATATAAGAAGGCTTGAATTCACTGAATCAGCACCTTCTTATATGCAACATTGGTCAGAATTCTCTGAGCGGTGGGTGCAGTTGACCTCCAGACACGTCAAATCAGAGACTGAACCGCAAGCAAGCTGGCGGCCATTACCGCTCGCGGAAAACTGGATAGAAAACGTCGATGGTTCATTCTATATTCATGATTCGCTTCCTGCTCAAAAATCATGAAAATGAGGAGTTACAGCATTTCTAATCTTTCGATTTTAAGGACGGCTACGCAGTCTTGAATTATTGAAACAAGATGTTTATTTATCCGACGTTTTGACACGGGGATGGTGTCTTCATCAGGGGAAAAATACGGTATGAAGATGAAGACACCATCCCCGTGTCGAAACGTAGGATAAATAAACATCTTGTTTCAATAATTCAAGACTGCGTAGCCGTCCTTAAAATCGAAATAAAAATATACAGTCGATTTCTCAATAGCATTTCTAATTTTAACGAAAATTTGCCAATCCCAGTTTTTTTTATCTATCTGTTGTAAATCAATTGCATTACGCATAAAAATGTTGACTGGGTGGAGGAAGTCGTCTCGATCTGATCGCGTACATATTAGATCTCCTGATTGGGATATCGTAACAAATGGTGGAATTGCTTTTTGCTCTCGCTTACTAGGTTGCACCAGATACTAGAAGAATGGAGGGTCTTATGCCGAAGCCGCCCAGAGAAATCTTACTCCTGCAAACCAGCAGACTCAACTATGCAGTGGCTGATGACTTTTGCGCCCCACCAACAGAGATGCAAAGAGCTGGAATATCTTCGTCTCGAGGTACAATCTCTCAGGATCGAGAGTGAGCAGTTAAAAAGGCAACGGGACAGCAAAGCTTCTTCCCACCGGAGCCACGTTTCCCCGCGAAATACCACGTCGTCCATACCTCCGCTAGCTTCTACATTAACATCCAGCGGCACTCCATTGAAGGCGGATTCCAACAACGGCTCTTCCATCATCCTCTCCGTCCCTCAGACTTCGCACAACAGTAACGCCAACAAGACTTTAAGCAAACATATGTAGATTCTATGGCTAAAATCACCCTTCCAATGTTGGAATCCATTTCAGGGTCTCCAATATCTCTAAACAAAGTCTCGCTAATACACACCTTAGGACCGGAAGCCATACTCCAACCGGAACCTTTAGACTGACTATGACGTCCGGGGAAGGTCTCGGACGAAGCGCACAAAACGGTACCCTGGGTAGACCAGACGTCATGACCCCACCGCGGAACGTCCGGGTCGCCCCTGACACATAGTGGACAAAGAAATGTCAAGCAAGAAGAGCCTGTTCAGATGCCCCGGTAGCCGTGCGGACGTCTTTCTTACACCGGAACTGGGAATATCTGTCTCCAGTGGAACATCAACGGCCTGTGGAACAATCTTTCCAACCAGGAAGTAGTCACGCACGACAGTTCGTCGTGGAATATTAGCCTATAGTAAGTCGATCTGGTTGTACTCGACTCCATGGACTGCTCCCTTGGAGGGAAGTACAAGTGGACTGTCAAAGTAGGTTTGAATAACCGACATTCGCTAGCGATAGGAGCCCTTGGGAAATTCGGTACGATGTACTTCAGCTCGACGAAGACCTTCCAGCTATCGGAGTTAATATCCGAGGTAGTTACCAAGTCAGCGTGGTAAATCTCTACTTACCCTGTAGCTCACTACCGGGCATCGTGAGAAAGGTAAGCGATATCATTAAACATTAACACCTCCTTCACCCCTATCCTCCTGATGGGGATATGAACGCGCATCATCTAGTTTTGGGTGACCGACGGTCTGATCCCCGTGGTATCGCTCTTCTCATATCTTTCAAGAACGCGGACCAATAACTTTTAACAACAGTTTCAATCACTCTCCTCATCTCGCCCCCGGATATCACCCGGAGGCCAAGATGGCGCCACGATGCCGCTGATTGGGAGGCATATGTTCACCATCTTAGAAACAAATTTGAACGGAACACACCCTCAACTCTACCCGGACTCGGTCAACCCCGGACCATCTGTGGCAGAACTCTGGGGAAAAGTTAACGCACTTAATGGTAGGCGAAGATCCTCCTCCATCCATATTGACACATTTGATCGTACCAAATTCGATCCTCCTGAGGTGACCAACGCTCTCGGGGAATATTCTACCGGTTAAGTCTCCGTCAACAATAATCCAGCATTCCAGCAGAGTTTCAGCGGAACATCACAACCGATTTTCATCACTCTCCAACTTCCGAGTTCCCCTGGTTCACAAAACGCCAATTTGAATTATCCGTTTTCTGCCCCGGAGCTGTCCTTAGCCCCTCTAAGCAGTAACGGGAAATCATCATGTCCCGATGGGATTGGTTATCCCCCGCCATAATCCGTTTTCTGGAGTTGATCAACCAAGCATGGTCAAATCAAATCTTTCCGGACGAGTGGCGAAAAAGCCTCGTTGCATTCATCTCCAAGAACTACATTGCTTTCCGTGTCTCCAGGTCATGGGGAGATTAGTGAAACGGCGGCTGAGAGGCAAATTAGAAGCCGAAGGTAGGCACGGGCACTTATTTCGCATACCGGGAGATGTACTGGAGAGAGCCTACAACGACGGCAAGCATGTGGATCTAGTTTCCTTGGATATCTCCAAGGCCTTCAACAGGACTTGGACCCCCTTCGTTCTTCAACAGTTAAAAGAGTGGGGATTTTCCGGCAACCTCCTTGCTTTTGTCCAGATTTTCTCATAGGGCGCTCTTTTTATCTTATGATAAAATCATAGTTCGAGGACCTGTCCGGGTAAAACCGGAGCTCCATAAGGCTTCGTCCTGACCGTCACGTTATTCCCCGTGGCAATGAACGAGGTGTTTTGTTCGCTCCCTGCCAACATATACATCTATGTATACGCCGACGACATTCTGTTGCTTGTCCACTGGCATGGAGCTGGTACTCCTCATCAATTTATATATTTATATATTCATATTTCAATACCAAACGCATCACAAATTACTATTCGTTTTGATATTGAAATACCGAAATATGTTATTCCTAAAGTATTTTGCATATTAATGTTGGTATTATTTTTTGATATTTTATCTCTTATGCAAGGCCAATTTTTGTTATTGAGGTCGTCGCTCCTGCTCGGGAAGCACCCCTGGGTCTTAGCGAACACGACCTTCACTTGGATTCCGGTGCACTTCGGAGTGCCTGGTAACATCACAGCAGATCTCCTTGGCAGAGTTGGACATCAGGGCCAGCGTTTAACGTCATCCGTCCCGTTGAGCGATGTCTAAACATGGATATGGAAAACCGTAGCACAAAACTGGGAAAGTTCCTGGATAGCGATCACGTCCTGATATTTTCGGAAAATGAAGGGGACCACACGGCATGGACAAAGTTACCCAGCCCGAAAGAGCAGCAAATCATCTCCCGGCTCCAAATCGGAGCCCTTTCCGTATAAGATGCGACGTATACGACGCTTTGTTATCGCTCATATGTTGGGGACCTTATTCTTTTCGCACAGCTGTGTAAAACAAGTTGAAATGCATCATCAGAACCGGTGCTCCCGCAATTGGGGCTTGTAAAAAGAAATTTATCACGGGTTGTACCTAGAGGTGTGCGCCGCCGCGCCACGCCTCCGGCGCACATAGGAGTAAATAAGCCAATTCTTGGCCAAAACTATTTTTTGCGGTTATTTGGGCCTGATATTCCTAGGATGAAGTAATAATTGCCCATTAATGCAGGAAAATGCAGTTTTTCGGCTAAATCTATCCACCTAACAGTGTAAAACCAGATAAAAAGCTCAAAATACATATGTTTTCAAATAAAACCTCGCGTTTTATGTAAAATCTAAATCTCTTGCTGCCGCTACGTGAACGATTCTGAAATGGCTATATTTCACAAAGTAGCAAGAAACCCGTAGTTAGAGCTCTACCCCTAAATGGATTTTCTAACATTTATAAAGGAAAAAAAAAACATCTAACTTATTTTATCCCATGCCCAAGATCCCAAAAGAAAAATGGTTGTATAAATTCGCATGCACAAAAGTAAACACTGTTTTCTGCTTCTGAACACTATTTTCTCCTTTCCCTATCAGGGAATAATATCAGGTTTGGGTGTTTGAAGCCTTACGCCGCCAGATCGGATGTATATCGGAGCTTTGAGTGACAAAAAAACTACTGCCATAACTGTAGGTCGCAAGCTTTGAACTCAAAGGCAGTTTGGATGACTCAAATTATATAATATAATTATATTATATTATATATTATACATTATATATTATATTATATATTATATAAATTATATATATCAAAGCTGTCTTGCGGTATTTGTTGGTCTTCCGAGAGATGTAATGAGTGTGACAGAAAAGGTTACTTTAGCAGCTGTAGAACTCAAGTCCTGAAATCAAGGACAGTTTGGTTGATTCAAAATATCCCATAAATATTTTACAATGATAGTTGGTAGGGGGGTCCCGTAGCGTAGTTGGCTACACGCCTTACAAGCGAATGGTCATGGGTTCGATTCCCAGCCCCCTCCACCAAACCCTCGTCAGTCGCCGCATCTGCAGCCCATACGGTGGCGTTCTGGGGTGCACGCCTTACCGTCACGGCTGCCTGATGACGACTGACAACACGTTCTTTTCGGAGGCATTCCTCCAACGTTACCCGGATAAATGGCAACCGAACAATGCCAACGATCATTGGATAGACGACATGGACAAACGGACACAATGGACTCACGATGAGATGGACAAGCAACAACAACAATAATGATAATGGAAAATCTAAAAATAGATTCTGTGTGGATTCTGGCAGCATAATGCCACAGTAGATCTCGGCACAGTAGCAGTTAAGTAACACAGAGTGCCTACCAAATAAAGAAAAGAATAAAAAAAATGATAGTTGGTCTTGGTTCGTCCAGGTTGGTTGGTTGGTCCATGAGATGCTGTGAATATATACAAAATACATGTAACAAAAAAGTTAAGCAAATTCTGAACTCAAGAACAGTTTAGATGACCCAGAATATCCCAAAATTACATCTCATTGTTTGTTGATCTACAAGGTGATGCAATGAATATAATATTTTTTCTTCTGGATTCGTTATATGTGGTAAATTATGAGCAAATGGTAAAATTTTGTTTTAAAATGATGAAAAATCGCATTTTATTTAAATAGCTCAGAATCTAACTTGCGGACGTTTGCGGACGAGTTTTTACGTGGAATGCTTAGTCCATATCTTGAAGTTACACCCAAGTGATTTATCTTTGCCGGATCTTGCCGTATAGATTACCTTTTCCTCTGAAGAAAAACACAAAAAATAGATAAAAATAATGATTTTCAAGTGAACAACACCTAAACATAAAATTTATAATTTGACCATAAACATGAACAAAATGGAGACATACAACTATAATATACTCATTGTGTACTAATAATAGCTTGTTGATAACATTTATGTTATGTAAAAATCAGATTTTCCAAATACTCCACAAATAAAGTGAATAAAATCAAAGTCAATACCTCATTTTTGAGCCTTAATTTTATTTTTTTACAAAATTTTGAGTCACTTCTGAAATAGCCATAGTATGCAGAATCTTTCTCAGTATCTAAAAAAATATAAGAATGTATAAATGTTGAAAAAATATTTTTGGGTTTTGTCCACGAATTTGTTCTAGTTACTCTTCTGTGCGGCGGCGCCGACAAGTTTGCATCGTTTAAAATTTGTCACGCCGCTGTACTATGATTTGCCACGCCGACTAAAATGTTGCAAAATGTTGTTTGAATTTGACCGAACGAACCATTCAACTGAAGCCCATCTAGCCTAAATTTATTTCACCAAGAATGTCGTTTGGTAGAAAGATACATACTGTCGAAAATTCCGTTCGGCCGAACAGTTCCTTTGGCCTAAAGTGTCGGAGTCAGAGTTGTTAACGTTAATCAACGATTAACACCGTTGATTTTCACTTGGGCTAAGGTCAACGCCGTTGCGTTAAGCTACTTCGATTGTAACGTTAACGTTAACGGGATGCATTGAATCAACGCCAACGGACACCGTTAACTCTACCGTTCATTTTCCTCCGTCCTAACCAATCAACAATCATCACGTTTCTAAGCCAAACTTCGGTGTCTATGGAACATACTAACTTTTCACTATGAAATAATAGTTCACCGCTACAAAAATCCATTTACAGTTCAGCTCAAGTTCAAACAAAATACAAAAAAAATCAATTCGCCAAGTTTTCGAGCGGATAAGCCAATCGTCCTTCTCTGGAGACCGTTCAATATGTTTTCAATTGCACTTACATATTTAATGCAGCGTATGTGCGATGCACTTCTAGCTCTCAAAGCTAATGTTTTAACTCCACACTATACAAGCGGAGGTTCCGGTATTTTTTACTCCAATTTCGGATTTTTCATCTGACTGACACACTGCGTAAGCTCTAGTGTTTTGACTATTTAATCAAATAAGTTCGTTTTTTGAACTTGAAGGGAACAATTTTCTTCATGGATTTCTGACCTGGTGAATTTTTAGGTTTAAAATTTTGTTAAAGTGTCTCAAAGTATTAAATAAAATCCTATAACAAACTCCATTTTGTCAATTTACAACCTTTTCATTGTTTATTCCATTCTGCGCCTACACATTTTTCCACCTCTAGAACTCACACAATTTTGCAGAGGTGTTTCCAAAAATCATTATGATGTTTTATCTTTAAAACAAAATTTAATTTAACTTAATTAATATTTTGCAAAAAAAATCAGATCTCTAACTATTACCAGTTCTGAAACATCTCAAAATTTGGGTCAACATTACCGGAGCCTCAACTTAGTTACTTGTTAATTATGGGAATCCAGATCGATGTCTTAAGGAATTAAGAGAAGGCTAACTGTCACGAAAAAAGGTACATCAGGTGGGAAATTCAGCATTGGAAATAGAATTGGCCTTTCACATATATTATGCAATGAATACAATTTGACTGTAAAATTTCTCATAAAATGTAAAACTAATGTTTTCAATTAAATTTGGTATAATCTCAAATTTAACCCGAATTCGGCCACATTTTATAAAAAAAACTAGTCGACCCGGCAGACGTTGTCCAGCTGCATAGTAGGCGAAAATGCGCGTTGTGAACTGCCCATGCGAAATTTCCATGGAAAATAACGTAACCGTTAACGTTAAATTAACGGAAAACGTTAACGTTACCGTTAACTTTTATTTATTTATTTATTACATCAACAGACTTGATACATCCCCAATGATGGTTAAAAATTTATATAAATACAATATTTCATCACTACATTAAAAACATTGTCAAGGAATTAAATACAATACAATCACAAATAGGGGAGGGACGTTCAATATGCGCCCCCTAAGCAAATCTTCGAATTGAATGATTATAATGTTCGAAATTATTTACTTCCAATGTGTTAACCACTGATTTAACTTAACATCTACAATACGGAATAAAAATTTGGATGAAAAACCAATTATATACCGAGAAAACGATTTTATTTTGAAGTGCTGCATTTTCGTGCAAATTCAAACCATGCGGGTTGAAACGCGCCACCCAGAAGCTAAAACGCGCCAGCCTAAAAATGTAAACAAACAGCAGTGAACTGACAGAAGAATCAAGTATCAATTTATGAAAAATCCTATTCATGTTTCCACTGCAATGAAAGCCTATGAAACGTTAATTAATTTTTGTTTTGCTAAATTTACGTGTAACTAGTTGATGTGTGAATACAAGATATAATTATTCTTTAACTTATTTGGTGGGCGCATGTAACCTTGTGCATTACGGAGCCAAATCACGATTTTCTGTTCACGGTACACGTGTAACGCTTCCAAGAAATTCGATCTTAGAAATTGAGATCTTAAGGTCTACATGATTAACCAACAATCTATCGGACTGCTTCGAATGTGATATATGCCCTTTGTGATACATAGAATATAATGTGTTTACATTATAGTTTCTTGATAGTCCAAGAAATCCCTGGATCAAGGCCATAAGGTATATAGGAGCATCAAAAAATTGATCGGACTGTTTTAAACATGGTACATGCCCTTTATGACACATAAAATAGAATGCGAACCCAGCATAGGTTCTAGGTCATCCAAGAAATCCATGGAATAGGCCTTTGGGTCTACACGCGGAACCAAAGATTTCTTAGATTTTTTCAAATGTTGGATTTGCCCTTTCTGATGCAAAGAATATAATGTGATCGCCGAGAACCTCTCTCGCTGACTTATTTTATTCTACACATCCAAAAGGACATGTACCACATTTAAAACAGTCCGATACATCTTTAATGACGCAAGTAGATCTTAAAGCCTAACTCCAGGAATTTCTTGAATGACCCAGAATCTCTTACAATGGCTCATTCTATTCTACACATCCAGAAGGACATGTGCCATAATTGAAACAGTCTGATTGATCTTCAGCTATGCTTGTAGGACTTTAGCCCTTACTCCAGGGATTTCTTGGATGCCCAAAAATCTATGCTGAAAATACTCTATTCTGAATAGTTTCCATACTATTTACTACTCTCACTTCTCGCTTTTTTTCTCTATTCTGCAATTCTCTCTTCTCGCTTTTTTTCTCTATTCTGCAATTTCACTCCTTGTACCTTGCACCTCTCACCTCTCACCTCGTTTCTCATTACTCACATCCAATTTATCAATTGTCATATTCCTCTTCATGCTTTTTTACTACTCATTTCTCACACAAACCCTAGCAGCACAATTCAAAGCGATATGGTTGCAATAGGTTGTATATGGCTAAATTTGGTTGTATATGGGTTATTGACACTTGTTTACAATATGTGTGCTGCTCGGGAAGTATCTCGCTTATTACTTCTCACCTCACTACTTTGATCTCGCTTTTCACTGATCACGTCTTATTTCGCACTTCTCACTGCTTGCCTATCGCTTCTCACTTCTCAATACTCATTCTTTTTTCTCGCTTCTCCCATCTCACTCCTCAGTTCTCATTGGGATCTCAGCTTACAATTCACGATTGATTATAAAACTATTGAGGGCTTTTTAGTGGAGTTCTCAATTCCTACTTCTCACTTGTTGTTTCTCACTTCTCACTTTTCATCACCCATAACTTCTCACTCATCACTTTTCACTTTTATTTTCTCACTTTTCCATTCTTACTTTTTTAAATTTTAATTGATAATTATTTAAAAATAAATTATTATTAGCACACGCCCTTATCAAACTATGACATCCAGAGTCAAGCACATCAGATGGGCGCTTTTTATCCTCCATTCAAAGGTTTTATTGAAATGTGTGTTTTTCTATGAAAAATGTAGTAAAGTTATCTTTTTAGTAACTTGGCACAATCTTTACTAATTTGTTTTTCCAGACATGTGTAAATATTTCCGAAAAAATGTTTTTAACTAGTGGAAAATCCTTAAGGGAACGGAAGCTTAAATTTGATCAGAAGGCGGAGAAAATCAAATTTATTTTAAAATTTTTTATTATGGATGTCTTGACTATTATTTTTAATTTGATGATCTAAAAACATGTTAAGGCGTCAGCTGCCATCGGTTTTGTAACTTAATTTAGCCTATTAACATTATATATCGACATTATAAATCGACGTTGAACGGATTCGATGCGTTCGACACCATTATTATAGTTTGGACTCAAGACCGCAGAGCAGTTTCTGAACATTCTTTTCGAAAAAAAAATTTCTTCTAAAAATTTTGTCTTTGGGGGGTGGTTTATTTCCAAAACCACCCCCGTGGCTACGCCACTGGGTCAAACCATTTTCAACCCAACAACCGTATCGGACAAACTTTTACATAATTCCGCCGACATTCGACATTCGAACAAATGGTTTTTCGTCCAATGACCTTCGACCATACGACAGGAACGAAAGGTGCTTGGTCAAATAAATCATTTGACCCATCTGGCCGATGATGTCATTTAACGAAATGGCTATACGACTGAAAATATCGTTTGGTCATTAGGCCGAAAAAGTCGTTTGGCCGTATAGGCACTAAAAATATAGGGTGCCGAGAAGGTCATTTGGCTGAAATGGCCGTCTGGCTGAAAGGCCATTTAGTCGTATGATCCATTCGGCCAAATGGCCCTTTCTGTCAAACGACCATTACGACCAAACGGCATTTTAAACCTGTTGACTCATTCGGCCAAACAACAATTTCGGTCAACAACCTGTTAGAGACAACTGAAATGAAATGACAAACAAATTTTTGGTCAAACAGATCACCATGTATAAACGTTTCGCACTAAATGTCTTTCCGTCGAATGATTTTTGTCCAAACGACCCTCTCCCATTTTTTAGTAATTTTCTGTAGGATTTTCGAAGAATTTCCTATGAGCAAAACAAGCAATGTCCCGTAGAAATTGAAAGAAACATGCAAATTCCATTAAATTTCCTATGAAACTCTAAATAATCTTTCGTGAAATCTCCGGAACATCTCGTGAAAATGCCGGAGATTATCCAATTAAAGTTTTTCGGCATTTTTCGCAGAATTTTCTGTGTATATTTCGAAAATTATTAAACAGAAATTTCGAAAAACTTTCAGTGGATATTCTAAACATTCTCCTGTAGTAATTTTGGATTGATTGATTGAAAATCTGAAGACTTTTCACTAATAATTTTCGTTGCGAGTTCTAAAGAGCTTCCCTTGAAAGTTCTAAAGAATTCTCGAAACTTCAAAGTAGTTCCCGTGAAAAATTCGAAAATAATTTTCAAATGAATATTTTGAAAAAACGAAAAAAAAAGAAAAAAAGTGAATTTTGTGGGGAAGCACCTCAGACTTTTCCCGTGAAATTCTAAAGATTCTTCCCTTAATGTCTTGAAAATATAAAAAAAAAATGCGAAGAAAAACTTTAAAAAATATGAATGTAATAACAAAAATTGCCACGCCGATTCACGCCGCCGCCGCCGGCCAAAATTCTGACAAACGCCGCCGCTGACGATTTTTGGACCGGCGCACACCTCTAGTTGTACCCCCCGAATCAGTTCATTATCGTAACAGCTACCGAGAAATGTCTCTCGTGGTATGCTACCTATCGAGAGTGTATACAGACATGATAAGTGAGAGATTTTCTCATTCTCCTTTGGATTCAAACCCTGACCGAGGCTGATTAACACTCACACGCAATCTTACTTTTAAACTATCAATTTATAGAAAAAAAAAACAGATTAATCCACCTAGCAGTGATGGTGCCTTTCTCGTGCATTATGAAAATAGTATTTTGGCCATTTCTCTTGAGCCCATAGTCCGATCTGGCCAATTTTCAATAGGAAACAATGGTAGAGTATCCTGCGTCGAATGCAATTTGTTGCGAGTAAATCGGTTAAGGATAAGTACCTGAAAAATGAGTGACATTTTTTTTACCTTATTTTTCCAATAAAAAGTGGTATTTTGGCCATAACTTCCGAGCCCATAGTCCGATCTGACCAAGTACCTGAAAAATGAGTGACACTTTTTTTGGGTGGATGCGCACAGACACACACACATACACACACAGACACACACATACACACAGATGTATAACACTATGGGTCTCCGGGCCTTCTATAAAAAGTTTGTTTTTGGAGCGATCATATAGCCTTTACCGTATACTTAGTATACGAGAAAGGCAAAACTCATTAGCGAGTAAGAATCGTTTTAAAATCGTATCTTATTTGAAGCGTTCACCGTTTCTTTTTGAAGAATGCAAGGATGAAAGGCATGTAATAAAAATCTCACACATTTTTATTTCATGACAGGGCATGAAAGTGTAAATTGTCTGCTTCGTGAATGACCGTTAGGGGTTGAAGCGTGAAAACAATTACCTACTTTATGTAGAACAAAAAGGATTTATGAACCAATACACTTAATTGAATTATCTTACCTAGCGCTTGTTCCCTATATGATTGTAAGTGAATACGAAAACGTTTTAAATATTGATTTCACTTTATTTTCAAATAGCATTTAACTAGCGTTTTCTTGAATGAGATATCAATTTTAAACAGATTTTTTCAGTAATATCGAATTTTGTTATTCAAGTAGTTCACGTTTTTATTTCCACTGCACAACCTGTGCTGGCACAGCTGATCAAATTAAGTTTACTCTGTCTGCTTTTCGCTTCCAAATGTATCCGATGAAACAAGGCTTGAAGTGTGTTCAGAGTATACATCACGTAGGCAACAGTAACTAAAAATAATAATAAATGATTATCAAATAAACCAGACATATCTCAACTCCTGCACAATTCGACATACCCAAATAAACGATCAGGCATTGCTCATCTCTTATGAATCTTTCGTCCCCATCGCCTCTGCACGTTCGAATCGTATCCTCTACCAAAATCACAAGAAAATCGATGCAGAAAAGTAATTTGGCTGGCTTTAAAAAATTAGCATCTTTCCATTTCAGTGCCATGAAATACGCCGCAAGGGCAACCAACCAAACGATTGCCGCAATCCATCGCCCTACCAAGCATCTCCTGATAAACGTATCTGTAAATAATAAACAACCTTTTCTTGGAAACAATCTATATTCATTGAGTACGAAATACGCACTTTCCTGAAATACTTCCGGAAGTTGCTCGTAATACAGCGTTTGCCTCACCAGTGAAACCGATTCGTAAAACACGATCAACAGCGTACAACCGAACACCAGATATCCATTGAAATGGAGATATCGCGACAGTTGCTTCTCCATTCTTGACGATCAATGTAAACGACTGTAATTCAAACGATCGACTGAATTCGATTTTTTTTTTTCCACTGGGATGGCTCTTCCAAGAACCGATCTATAATGAGCTACACCGCTGATAAGACAGTACACCGTTGAAGTTCAATCTGTAGCACGATGGTGTGCTTATCAATAGAAGCTCGAAAAATTTGAAAACAGAAAGTGCTAACTAGAAAAGCTAGAAAATTTGTCACAAAGTGCTTTTGGGATTGCTGGACTAAATTTTAAGTAATAATGGAATAATTTCTGAAGGCAATCGTTTTTGGCCCTCCTGGAGTTTGTCTTTCAATTACTTACTAATCACCGATGCTGTTATCAGATTTGGTGAAATTTAAGCAAAAACGCTATCAGGATTTTGATTGTTCTCTATTTTTCAATAACACACGTTACTACTTTTACGCTGGTAGTTGCATGGAGCAACACATTTTGTATTTTGCTCGGCAACCGGCCACTGTACCCTGAACTCCGTGTTGCAGTGAGGCGCGATAACACAATTGACTGTTGTTCGAGATTACCATGATCGAAAGTCATTCGATGATGATCAGGCACTCCTCCAGTGAATGGAATGTTTACCACAAGCCACAGGGATCAATCGAATCAATGATGATTGTTTTCAGTTCCAACGCTCTAGTTCAATGAGATGATTTTAATTGGCCTTTTCTTACAAGTGAAAATATATACAAGCAAGTGAGAAATCACATGTTTTGTTACTAGTGAGGGATGTTAATACTAAACAGTGGTTAACACTGAAACTTAAGCATAAAGGAAAATGGTCGTGGACTAGCTGATCCAGGAGTCGTCCAGCTCATCACCCAGGATGAATTTGACCGGTTTTCGACCGTTTTCTAAGTCTTCGTTCTCTTCGACCTGCCGGGCCCGTTCTCGAGCGCGTAAATCGAACAATCGGTAGAGGGCAGCCAATGTGAAGCCCACGTACATGGGAATAACTGAAAAGATTACACAATATCGATTATGTTCAATATATAGTGGTGATGATATGGAACATGATGAATAGTAAACGGTTGGTTTCCAAAGACTTTCCTTCCTGTGGATATTCTACAAAATAGTCTGACTTAATATTAAACTGATATGAACATCTGTTATATTCCTGAACTGATAAACATTCAAAAATAATCAAAGTTGACAATTGGGAACACCTGTAAGACCATTGGATTTAAAATCTAGATCAATTTTAAAATCTTAGAGCACCTTCAGGAAATTTTATTGTTCTATGTAGTCAATCAATCATTATTTGAACAAGTGTGAACTGGTTGGCAAAAAGTGTGTCGTACCGTGGATTATATCCTGTAGGTCTTTGTTGGCTAAACGTTGTTTTATTAGGTGATAAGTTAAAATAATTCGTGCAAGCCTCCCATGTCGCATGGTATCCGAACGTCGACTCCAGGGACACGATCCCCTCAATTTGGGAGATTTGTGCCATCGTTTCATATGAGAGATAGAGATGTTTTACTACGTGACTTTCCCCGACGAAGACGACGATTTCTTGAGGTGTGTTTCTCAGATTTTCCTAACGCTTAACACTAGGATTCATTCAATCAGAAAATCGATGTGATTTAATGTTGAAATGGCTATATCTCATTCGTTTTTTGCCCGATTTTCTCAGGTTTTTCTAATTTTTGGGCATTACAAAATTTTGTGTCTAGAGGTGTTCAATTTTTTGCTAGAGTTGTGGGATTAAAACAACGGATTTAAAAAAATGCAATTTTGGTGATATACCTACTCATATATCATTTCTATCTATCCATCTAGTGATGATGGAAATATTGTCATTCTCCACCCCTCGCCCAGCTGGAAGAAGGAAGAAGGTTAAAAGAAGAAGCAAGAAGGTAAAAATGAGAAGACCGAAGGAAAAAGGAAGAACAGAGAACGAAGAACTAAAAAGGAAAAAAGAGAAGAGGAAGAAAGAAGGAAGAAAAAACAAGAAGGAAGAATGAAATCCTTTTTCAGGAAGGAAGGAAGTAGGAAGAAGAAAGAAGATGGAAGAATACAGCAGGAAGAAGGAAGGAAGAAGAAAAAGGAAGAGGAAAGGAAGAAGGAGGAAGTAGGAAAAAGGAAGAAAAGGGAGGAAGAAGGAATAAAGAAAAGGAAATAAGGAAGAATGAAGAAACGAAAAATAAAAAGGCTAAAGGAAACAAGTAGTATGCAAGAGTGAAGAAAAGGGAAGAAGGAAAATTAAAAACTGAAAAATTAAAAACATAGGAGCAAGAAGGAAAAGAAGAAGAAGGAAAAATTTAAATTGGGAAAGTATTAAGAAAAAAAGCAAGAAGGAGGTAGGAGGAAAGATGGAAGAAAAAATAAGTCAGAAGAGTGAAGGTAGAAAAAAATAGAAGTAAAATAAAGGAAAAAAGAAGAACTGACTTCTTACTCCTCAATTCCCACTTCTCATTAGGCGAAGACCACAATCATTCTATCGCTTTTCAGTTTTTGGTGTTTCAAAGGTTCCAATAGGTTCAAATTCGTTTTTTAATCACAACACTTTATTTTGTAGACAAACAGATAAGAACGCAAATAAGACCCCAAAGAAATATGTTTAAAGCATATAAAACTAAGTAAACAACCTCAATTTTTAACTTACACACAGATAGTTTTCTGACTCTCTTTCTCTCTTGATTGATGTTAAGTACTAAGGAACTGCCCATGCGAGATGTTCATACATATAATAATTCCGAATTTGTTCCTTGTGTTTTTGTTTTTTGAATTGCCACGAAAAACTCTTTTTGTTTCAAACTCAGTTTTACGAGAAATTTTTCTGCCTGTACAAAACTGAGCTGATTTGTGATTCCGTGTGGTTTGTTTTGTGGGTTGACAGCTATATTCCATTGCAAATAATAAAGGTGCGGGGTTTATCGACGTTTGCTTGTGTTGGTAGACCATCAGCAAAATAAACATTAAAGAGAAATTTTGTAACCCGCTGAACCAAGCGGCGAGGGTTCGTGGTGCTGGTTGACTAATAGCCAGAAGCTAGGCAATTATTTGAAGGGCATAATCGTGGATGGCCAATGTTTGTATACACGCTTCATGACAAAATTTTTGACATATTGCGAGAGAGATCGCAAGTATTGTATCTGTCAATGTCGAAGCAATTTAGAGTAGAACTCTACTCGTCCCTACTGTGGAAAAAATTTACCCGAAAAGTTATTTGTTAACTAACACAAATAAGAAAATTATTTTGAGCTTTTTAGTGGAATGTTTTCACCTGTCATAAGACGAGTTTATACAATCCCATTGAATTCCACCACTTAATTGTATCTTGACAGATACGTATTTCGACCTCAAAAGTAAGGCCGTCTTCAGTGTCTCGTACTTGACTCGACTTGAAGAAAATGATCGCAGCTTACACTATTTATACTATGCGTAGGTATAATAATGTAACTAGGTACTTATCTTACCACGGTGCTTATTTATACTCGCTTGATGCGCTTAATGCTTAGGTATAAACTTGAAGAGCCAGGAGCTACCATTTCCTTGATCTTTATTCAACAACCGCGTTTGTACCTGTCGGTAGATTTCCAAGCTCTCAGCAACATCAAGTTTCCACGGAGAAGAGACATTTCTTAAAATTTTAATGTTTGATGTCGTAATTGAATGATTTTCCTGATATATATGTTCAGCTACCTTAGGCATGTATGGGCTTCCTGTAGATTTCGAAGTCTAATGTTGCATTTGTTCCCTTGATAACCAGTAGATCCAAGAAAGGTAATTTACCTTCCTTTTCCTCCTCGTGGGTGAATTTGATGTCTTTATGCACGTTGTTTATCGCTTCCAAAATCCTGGGTAGATATTTCCCAGAAAGCGACAACCCAGAAAGCGGATCTAGAGCAGATAATCGTGGATACTGAGACAGCGATTTCACGAAATGTTGATCAACGGGACCAGAATAGTGTGAGAAACATCGTAGTTTCCCTCTTAGCCTTACTTACTTCTGCAATATGTTCTTTGAACCTTACATCTAACGATCTTTTTGTTTGACCTACATATACTTTATCACACTGTGAACAATTAATTTGATAAACCCCGGCCTTATTTAACATTTCTACTCTATCCTCTGTGGAGCCCAACAGTGTCTTCAGTTGATTGCTTCTGCTGGAGAATACTAAATCGATGCCGAATTTCCTCAGTCGATGGCGTAGCTGGTGGGTGATGTGTCGATCATAGGGGACCGATACCCTCTTCAGCGGTTCATCGATCGGTGTCAGTGTTGTCAGTTCGTTTTTCCGTAGGCTCATCTGCTTCTTGTTGATGATTGCTTTGTATTGTTCTTTCCTTGTATCCGTTGATCCTCGCTGTTTCCAAGATGTGTTGTAGCTCCTTCGTTTTTCCTTCTTCGCTCAGGGGAATCGTCTGCATCCTGTGGATCATGTGATGAAAAGCTGCCATTTTATGCTGATACGAATGATTTGATGTGTATGGGATGACTCTCATGGTGTTGGTGGGCTTCCTGTAGATTTCGAAGTCTAATGTTGCATTTGTTCCCTTGATAACCAGTAGATCCAAGAAAAGTAATTTACCTTCCTTTTCCTCCTCGTGGGTGAATTTGATGTCTTTATGCACCGTGTTTATCGCTTCCAAAATCCTGGGTTGCAACTTCATCGGGAGCACACGCATACTCGCCGATGTACTCAAGGACCGTGGATTCGGCATCGTAGCGCTGCAGGAGGTTTGTTGGAAGGGATCAATGGTGCGAACGTTTAGAGGTAATCATACCATCTACCAGAGCTGCGGCAACACACATGAGCTGGGAACAGCTTTCATAGTGATGGGCGATATGCAAAGGCGCGTGATCGGGTGGTGGCCGATCAACGAGAGAATGTGCAGGTTGAGAATCAAAGGCCGGTTCTTCAACTTCAGCGTAATCAACGTCCATAGCCCACACTCCGGAAGCACTGATGATGATAAGGACGCATTCTACGCGCAGCTGGAACGTGAGTACGACAGCCAAGAGGAGGAGTTTAGACAGACTATTGGAAAGTTCAGCGCTCACCGGTTGACGAACGAAAACGGCCTACGACTAATTGATTTCGCCGTCTCCAAGAATATGGCCATTCGCAGCACCAACTTCCAACACAGCCTTCCGTATCGGTACACCTGGAGATCACCACTGCAGACAGAATCACAAATCGCCCAAGTCCTGATTGATGGACGGCACTTCTCCGACATTATCGACGTCAGGAGATATCTTGGCGCTAACATCGACTCTGACCACAATCTGGTGATGGTTAAACTGCGCCCAAAACTATCCGTCATCAACAATGTTCGGTACCGACGACCGCCGCGGTACGGCCTAGAGCGACTGAAGCAACCTGATGTCGCCACTGCATACGCGCAGCATCTCGAGGCAGCGTTGCCGGAAGAGGGTGAGCTCGATGAGGCCCCTCTTGGGGACTGCTGGAATACAGTTAAAGCAGCCATTAACGACGCAGCGGAGAACAACGTCGGGTATGTGGGACGAAGTCGACGGAACAATTGATTCGACGAAGAGTGCAGACAGATTCTGAAGGAGAAGGACGCAGCGCGGGCGGTCGCGCTGCAGCAAGGTACCCGGCAGAACGTGGAACGTTATAGACGGAAGCGGAGACAGCAGACTCGCCTTTTTCAGGAG
Source organism: Armigeres subalbatus (assembly GCF_024139115.2). NCBI lineage: Eukaryota > Metazoa > Arthropoda > Insecta > Diptera > Culicidae > Armigeres > Armigeres subalbatus. The sequence continues at coordinate 58,214,762 of NC_085140.1, forward strand.
AAGAAACGCCGCCTGGAAGAAGCGGAGTGCGAGGAGATGGAACAGCTGTGCCGTTCTCAAGAAACATGTAAGTTCTACCAGAAGTTCAACGCATCCCGCAAAGGCTTCGTGCCGCCAGCCGAAACGTGCCGGGATAAAGATGGGAGCATCTTGACGGACGAACGTGTGGTGATCGAAAGGTGGAAGCAGCACTACGAGGAACATTTGAATGGCGCTGAGAGTACAGGCAGTGAAAGTCAAGGCAGCGGAGGAGATGACTACGTCAGTTCAGCGGACGATGGAAGCCAACCAGCCCCCATCTTGAGAGAAGTTAAGGATGCCATCCAACAGCTAAAGACCAATAAATCAGCTGGTAAGGATGGTATCGGAGCTAAGCTCATCAAGATGGGACCGGAAAAGCTAGCCACTTGCCTGCACAAATTGATAGTCAGAATCTGGGAAACTGAACAGCTACCGGAGGAGTGGAAGGAAGGCGTTATATGCCCCATCTACAAGAAAGGCGACAAGCTGTAGTGTGAGAACTTTCGAGCGATCATCATCCTTAATGCCGCCTACAAAGTGATATCCCAGATCATCTTCCGTCGTCTGTCACCATTAGTGAATGAGTTCGTGGGAAGTTAACAAGCCGGCTTCGTTGACTGCCGCTCGACAACGGACCAGATCTTTACTGTACGGCAAATCCTTCAATAATTCCGTGAATATCAGGTCCCAACGCACCATCTGTTCGTTGATTTCAAGGCGGCATTCGACAGTATAGACCGCGTAGAGTTATGAAAAAATATGAACGAGAACAGCTTCCTTGGGAAACTTAATAGACCGATCAAAGCAACGGTGGATGGTGTGCAAAACTGTGTGAAGATTTCGGGCGATCATTCCAGTTCGTTCGAATCGCGCCGGTGACTAAGACAAGGTGATGGATGTTGTTCAACATTGCGCTAGAAGGTGTCATGCGGAGAGCCGGGTGTAACAGCCTGGGTACGATTATCAATAGATCCAGCCAATTTATTTGTTTCGCGGATGACATGGACATTGTCGGCCGAACATTTGCAAAGGTGACAGAACTGTACACCCGCCTGAAACGTGAAGCAGCAAAAGTTGAACTGGTGGTGAATGCGTCAAAGACAAAGTACATGCATGTGGGCGGAACCGAGCGCGACAGGGCCCGCCTGGGAAGCAGTGTTACGATAGACGGGGATACCTTCGAGGTGGTCGAGGAATTCGTCTACCTCGGATCCTTGCTAACGGCTGATAACAATGTCAGTCGTGAAATACGAAGGCGCATCATCTGTGGAAGTCGGGCCTACTACGGGCTCCAGAAGAAACTGCGGTCAAAAAAGATTCGCCACCGCACCAAATGTGTCATGTACAAGACGTTAATAAGACCGGTAGTCCTCTACGGACATGATACATGGACAATGCTCGAGAAGGACTTGCAAGCACTCGGAGTATTCGAGGGACGGGTGCTTAGGACCATCTTTGGCGGTGTGCAAGAAGACGGTGTGTGGCGGCGAAGAATGAACCACGAGCTCGCCCAACTCTACGGCGAACCCAGTATCCAGAAGGTAGCTAAAGCCGGAAGGGTACGATGGGCAGGGCATGTTGCAAGAATGCCGGACAGCAACCCTGCAAAGATGGTGTTCGCTTCCGATCCAGCAGGGACGAGACGACGTGGAGCGCAGCGAGCGAGATGGGCAGACCAGGTGCAAAATGACTTGGCGAGCGTGGGGCGTATTCGAGGATGGAGAGATGCGGCCTCGAACCGTGTATTGTGGCGTCAAATTGTTGATTCAGTGTTATCTGTTTAGATGTAGACTAAATAAATGAAATGAAGGCGAGGCGGCTCTGTCCCAGTTTGGGGATGTAATGCTTATAAGAAGAAGAAGAAGAAGAAGAAGAAGAAGAAGAAGAAGAAGACGAAGAAGAAGAAGAAGAAGAAGAAGAAGAAGAAGAAGAAGAAGAAGAAGAAGAAGAAGAAGAAGAAGATAAGATTCTTTGCAAAAACTATATAGAATTTGGGCATCGAAAAATTTGAAAGATTTTCTGAATATTTGCTAAAGGAATTCCTGAAGAAAAATCCGGAGGAGTTTCCAAAATAAATTTTAGATATTTTTTTAACCCGTTTCGGCCCGGGAACCTGGTTCCCCCAGGGAAGTGGTCACCTTTTTATTGATTCTAAAACCCAGCTTGCGACACATTTTTCAACACAAATACAATAGAAGGCATTTTCCCAGTCAACATTTTGGTACCTATATCTCTTGATATAGGTTATTATATAAGAACCAACTTAATCGTATATAATGCACAGATTGGCTATATACGTACCAAAGTGGAGGCGATATAGGTACATACGAGTTTTATTATACGATTTTTCCCGACATCATGAGAACAGTATTACGATTACACATAAAAATATGAAAAATAAAAAAAATCTTACCAGCACCAAGTCTCGAACACGCGATCTTTGGATTTGCAGGCGGTTACTCTACCACTGCACCATACTGCACATCTTGTAATGATTCGGATTTTTTGTCCAACATAAACTACGCAATTAATATCTTTACAACTGCTTGAAACTTCAACAAGCCGTTTGGACTGAAGTGGTTTCGATTGTATTACGATTCACATAGACATTCATTCGCACTCATATAGGATATTGCAAGGAGTATAAGTCATTACGAGTTTTTCACTACGGTAAAAATTGTCGTATACGAAGCATTCAATACAACATCCTTTGACAATAATCTGACAAAGTTTGATATACAATGCGATTCAGATTTTTGATGGACTTTATTTGCTGTTTGTTATACGATATGTGGTTTACTGGGTTCACAGTATCTAGGCACATTGACCACTTCCGGAGGTTCCCTGGGAACCTGGTGTCCTCAGGCAAGAGGTCGCTTTTTGAGTGATTCTGAAACCCAGCTTGCGGCACATCAAACTTCATGATTTTGCAACACAAATATAATAGAAGACATTTGCAGAACATCTGTGCACATGAGCCACTTCCGGAGGTTCCCTGGGAACATCATGCACTCTGGGAAGTGGTCACTTTTTGAGTAGTTCTGAAATCCAGCTTGCGACACATCAAACTTCATGATTATGCAGCACAAATACAATAGAAGGCATTTACACAGCATCTGGGTGCATTGACCACTTCTGGAGGTTCCCTGGGAACCTGGTGCCCTCAGGGAAGTGGTCACTTTTTGAGTAGTTCTGAAATCCAGCTTGCGACACATCAAACAACACAAATATAACAGAAGACATTTGCAGATTATCCGTGCACATTAGCCACTCCCGGAGGTAAGTGGTCACTTTTTGATTCGTTTTTAAACCCAGCTTGCAACACACATTTCATAGAAGGTATTTGCAGAGCATGTGTGCACATTGGCCAATTGTGGAGGTTCCCTGGAAACCTACTGCATTTCACAATTTTGGCTGGTTATGAAACCCAGCTTGCGACACATCGAACTTGATGATTTTGTAACATAAATCAGTAGAAGGCATTTGCACATTTGCAGAGCATCTTGGGACATTGGGCTAGAAACCGCCCCCTTGGGAAGCGGTCACCGTTTGAATGGTCCTGAAACCCAACTTGCTATATATCATGGCATCATTACATGATTTTACAACCAGAATATAAAAGACAATATTAGCAGAACAGCAAGACAAATTGAATTCTTCTTGAGCTTCGCGGGATACCTGTGCAGCCAGAAAAGTGATCACTTTTTTATGGTACTCCAGGTGAACAAAGCTGGGTTAGATTCCCAGTCCGGTGCAGGAAAGGATGCTCCGAAACACACACTAGATTATTTGGAGTAAACAAAATCATTCAGGTTGATGTATCGTAAGCTGTTTTTCAGAGCCGTTGAGCATCAGGTTCCCAAGAAACCCCCGGAAGTGGCCGATGTGCCCAGATGCCGTGCAAATGCCTTCTATTGTATCTGTGTTGCATAATCATGAAGTTTGATGTTTCGCAAGCTGGATTTAAGAATCAATCAAAAAGCTACCACTTCCCTGAGGGCATCAGGTTCCCAGGGAACCTCCGGAAGTGGCCAATGAGCTCAGACGTTCTGCAAATGCCTTCTATTGTGCTTGTGTTGCAAAGTCATGAAGTTCGATGCTGGGTTTCAGAACCACTCAAAAAGTGACCACTTCCCTGAGGGCATCAGGTTCCCAGGGAACCTCCGGAAGTGGCCAATGAGCTCAGACGTTCTGCAAATGCCTTCTATTGTGCTTGTGTTGCAAAGTCATGAAGTTCGATGTGTCACAAGCTGGGTTTCAGAACAACTCAAAAAGTGACCACTTCCCTGTGTGAACCAGGTTTCCGGAACATCTGTAACTGGATTTTGGAGGTCCAAACGTGCAGTTTCCATTCCCATTACTATTGCAAAATGATGAATAAAAACGATTGCATCATTATTGAGAGCATTTACTACTAGTTATCTACGATTAAAAGGAAGTTGACCTATTTTTGACCCCATTTGACCCAGGGGACCCCCTTTGTAAAACAGTCCCCAAGGACCCAATCTCCAAATCAATACATCTACCGCCATCGGGGGTGACAATGGGTCTGGGGGGTGAGAATGGGTCATCGCTCTCACCGGCAGTCTGGAGGTCATAGAGCAAAATCGTTCAAAAAGGTCTCTTATATTTTAGTCTTCTTGCCATCAGATACATTCAATCTATTCTATAAGCATTCTAAGTGGTTGAAACAGTGACCCATTCTCACCCCCATTTGACCCATTGTCACCCCCGACGACGGTACACAAAAATATAGGGTTTAATGCATCTCTCCTCAAATTTGATGCAAATCGGTCAAAAAACACGAGAACGGTGGATTTTATATTCTGAAATCGTAGCCCGGGCCGAAACGGGCTTAAGAAATTTTTAAAAGAATTCCTAAAGGAATTTCTGGAGGTATTTCTAAATTTAATTGGGGAGGATTATGGAAACAAAAACACCTTGAGAAATTTAGTAATGAATCACTAGAGGAAACTTCGATGTATTACTTAGATAAATTTATGATGGAACTCCTGAGGATCTTTTGAAGGTATGCCTGAAAGAACTTCTGGATGTATAACCAAATTAATTCCTGGGGGTATTTTCATAAGTACGTTAGGCATAATGGGCGTTGGGTATAACTGACGTTAGGCATAAAATGACCCAAAGAACAGCCCATGACATAAAGAAGGCAGAATTATGCCAAACGTCCATTATGCCAACCGTACATTATGCCTAACGTCCATTATGCCTAACGTACTTATGCTTAACGTACTTATGCCTAACGTCACGGACCCCTCATTCGTATTATTTTTTTTCATGAGAATCCGATTATTTTATGTATTTCCTTTATGTCTTGTGATTATAGACAGTATCACAAAGCAACCGTAACTGATTATTCGTATTACTTGTGTTTTCTGATGCAACAACATGCTTCTTGATTATCACTCAATTGTTGTCAGCTGCTAGCAGTTTTCTTACCGTAGTAATGTTTCTCTGCTAAGGAAACCATTCATGATTTGATTTTTAAAAGGATTTTATATGGCCAATGGTTATAAAAGCTAAGGTGAGCTTAAGGTGAATCAATTTCGAAATAAAATAACGCTTTCAGGGGCATAGATAGTCAGATTCATGGAATATGGTAACAGCGAAAGACAATAATTATTTTTCATCTTTGGTCAGTGGCAGCATGCGCGAACAGATAATTCACAGAGGTGCTGATCACCAGTTGGCATTAGTATCGACAAAAAAGCGAGGTGACGGCTACATAATAATAAATATAAATATCTCGCGCTTAGTTTCATAGGGGCGTAACTGTATAGATCGATTTCTCTTCGTCGATGTTTTTTTATTACTGTACCGAATTGCGCTAGTTTGTCGATGATTTAATGGATTGGTGTGATAAAGGATTGTATCTTGTACCAGAATCAATAATCACGGTTGTTGCTTTTGAAACAATTGAGTTATTAACAAAATATAAAATCGATTAAGAGAAATCAATCAATACAGTTACGCCCTATGAAACTTAGCGCGAGATATGTACAAATTGAGCATAATGTCCTGGCAATTAAATTAGGCGTTTGTGTCCTTCTGCAGTTATATATACCTCATCAACCAACCGATTACCATATTTATCATTCGTTTAAGTTTCAATGCTCACCAACTAATACAGCTGTGCCGGATGAAAACATCAACTCCTGGAAGCTCACATGCTCCAGCCGCGTCAGATGTCGTATCAGAATCACGCTCCAATCGATGGCAAACACGGTGGCGAACGGCATTATCGTCTTTTTCTTCTCGAACAGAAGCCCCAGCAAGAAGATCGTCCCCGCCAGCACCCAGGCCAGCGAGAATATCAACTGTCCCATTGGTTGCATTCGGAAGTACGTGTCTCCGGCAGTTATCCGATCAACATCTATGCCGAGAGCAAGGTCGAAACAAAGCATCGTTAGTCTTCTACAAAGTCAACACGCATCAGTTGATGAGTGTCGTAAACAGGTGTCAACGTAAACATCGTTATGGCAGCCATCCTCTTTGTCAAGTAATCACTCCGAACTAGAGGGGCCATAATGTGGGGTACAAAATTGATTCAAAAATAGCTCACCGATGTCGTCGTCACTGTTGGCATCTTCCTCGCCGTCGCCGTCAATCTCAAACAATCTAGCAGAGTGCGGGAAATTTTCGAGCTGGATCACATTCACGGCGAAGATACATCCAAACGTTAGGGAAGCTGCCGCGATCGCATATCCATGCGCCTTGATGTATCCACTAAATATCCGCTCCATGATCAAGGTTGACCAAGTGATAGAAGTAGCCCTGCTTCAAGTTCAAGATCCAATCAGGTGGATTTGGAAACTGAACCGCAGCAAACACTTTCTGAATCGTGCGTGGGACAATATTCACGATTCAAACACCTCACGTTCCGTTTCGCACAGAATCCAACTGATGACTGTCTCCGGTGGCGGAGGGTGTCTGACCATATGATCCGTAGACACTTTGTCAGTAGGACAGTGCGCGATGTGCACGCGGGATCATAGTGCTAAGGAAAGTAATCTGCTCTTGACGACGATGACGGCGACTACGACAACAGCGCCGATAGCCATGCCGTTTGGTGTCGATCGTACGAAGAAATATGAGGAGGATCATTATCAGCAAACAACACGGTGCTGTTTGAGGTTTGAGAATATGAACCGAACCTATTTTAGACACAGAGTGAATTAAGGGGAATCACTTCGGCACATAATGCAGGCGAAAAATCAAACGTTTTGGGATTACTCTTCGTCATCTCACCCGAGTGGAGGAAAGAAAAGAAATTGGATTGGATTTAACTTAATTGACAACGATTGAGAATACATATGTTTTCAACTGAATTGAGTAGGATTCTTGTTGGATAAGAATTGAATGGCAATTGATTGAAATTTAAAAATGATTAAAACAGGATTTGAAAATTATCATTTCCATTTTTTTAATCCGCGTTTGTTTTCCTTCAGCCTGTTCCCCACGAGAGACAACCACCGAAGTCATGAAAACGACTCTTAAACCTGGTTCTATCATATCCCATATATCATCTTTGATGTCAAATTTTATTTAAATTGGGAAATTTATTTTTTATAATCTTGAGTCCAAAAAAATACCTATTCAAATTAGATTTGTCATAGCATTCGCTCCGTTCCAAAATAGCTCTCCATCACAAAGGTTATCCCCGTAAAAGCACATCAGACTCCATGTAGTACGTACCACATCTCGACAGGATGTGTGCAATGGTGCGAAACAGAGGCTCGCGAAGTGGTAACCAACTGATTTGAACATAGGTACATAATCTATGACGTGTGATTGTTGTGAAACCGATGAGAGCAATTGTTGAAGTGAATGAAAAACATCATGAGCCGGGGTGACGTTTATTGTTATTTGTTTGATTTTCGCATGATGGGCGAGGATGCTTCACCATGGAGTTCATAGTACATAAGAAGGGCATAGAAGATGAGTTACGGAAGATGCCTTATATTAATATTATTTCTACGTTTTCAATTCTTTCAACTCATTTTTACCCCACCTACAAAGTACCACGCACCTCCACATCGAAAGTTTTTCAGCAAAAGAGTATCATTACTTCTCCTTACTTCTAGCGATGCGGAAATAATCTTCATTGTACTTTTCATTATCTCAAGTATCTCACTTTTACTTTGACAGTTAGAGCTACAGTGCGATAAGCAATGGTTATATCTAGCAACGTGAACGATATATACTGGGGAAAACGTATTAACCAACAAGTTGTAAGAGGCAATATTTGGGGTTCCTTAGCCAGAGCTAATTTTGTTTCCGTCTGACAGTTGCGGCGAGACTTAAGGCGAAACTTGATAGAATTCAATTTCAAATTTGCCTCACTACTTCACAGGTTCACATCTCAACAAATCGGGACAGAAACGGGACAGGACGGAAACCACTTTTTCGTCTTGCTGCGCTGCATCATGGGTGAAAAGGGACCTCCAATTGTGTTGTGTTGTACATCCAAAAACGTGAGGTTAGGTCCACCAGCCATTGGTTGTGGCAGCCAGCAGATTTTTTTTAGGCTGATTTAGCTGATTTAGTACAAAATTTTACCTAGCAGGTTTAGTCTCTTGAAAATATAGCTGACTGCTTTTTTTAAATTTTTCACCAATGCACAATAGGACAGATATAAAGGAGTGGCCAAAACTACCAAAAGGCCAATTTTGATGTGGTGAATTCACAGATTATAACCCTTATTTTTATAATCAGGGCGGTTTTATTTTTTTAGATTTTTTAGAGAGGGATGGGGGCGTTCTATCTGGCCCCTACAAGAAATGACATTTTTTTTTTTGTTATTTTAGGAAAACGGGCAACTTTGCCTTTTTTGGTCCAAAAGTAACATATTTATATATCGTTACAAAGCTCTTAAACAGATCTATGCAATAGACTTGATAATGTTATAAAAGCTCCATCCAGAATTTAGTTTTTAGTAGTCTTGTAAAAGCATATTTTACGCAATATTTAACGAACAAAACATCATGTACTACACTGTTGAACTTTTAATCTTTGAGGACCATGAATAAAATTCTGCCCAAATTCGGCATTTTGTAAGATACATGAATTTGAAAAATTGCTCATTTTTTCCTTTCTCGTGTACTAAGCTTTAAGCCAAAAGTGGGCTTCGTGGCCGTGTGGATAGCGACGTCAATTGTCTAGACGCATGTGCTATGGAGTGTGGGTTCGATTCCCGCCCCGGTAAAGAGAAAACTTTTCGTGATAGAAAAGTTCTCCACTGGTCCATTGGGTGTAATGTGTCCTGTCCGTTGTCTCGTGCTAGGTGTTAAGTGTTCAGTCTGTACGACTTCTGGTCGAAGACGGTGTCCCTGTCTTTTTATTTTTATAAAAAAAGCTTTCAATAAAAAGGCCGAACACCCATAGTTGTATACTGATCGATTGCACCCGGCTCTCCGCATGACACCTTCTAGCGCAATGTTGAACAACAGGCACGAAAGTCCATCGCCTTATCTTAGTCCTCGGCGCGATTCAAACGAACTGAAGTGTTCGCCGGAAATAAAAGTAAAAAAAAAGTAAAAATCTGATCCGCTGTCGAGCGGCCGTCAACGAAGCCGGCTTGATAACTTCCCACGAACTCATTCACTAATGGTGACAGACGACGGAAGATGATCTGGGATATCACTTTATAGGCGGCATCAAGGATGGTGATCGCTCGAAAGTTCTCACACTCCAGCTTGTCGACTTTCTTGTAGATGGGGCATATAATCCCTTCCTTCCACTCCTCCGGTAGCTGTTCAGTTTCTCAGATTCTGACTATCAGTTTGTGCAGGCAAATGGCCAGCTTTTCCGGGCCCATCTTGATGAGCTTAGCTCCGATACCATCCTTACCAGCTGCTTTACAGGTCTTTAGCTGTTGGATGGCATCCTTAACTTCCCTCAAGGTGGGGGCTGGTTGGCTTCCATCGTCCGCTGAGCTGACGTAGTCATCTCCTCCGCTGCCTTGACTTTCACTGCCTATACTCTCAGCGCCATTCAACTGTTCCTCGTAGTGCTGCTTCCACCTTTCGATCACCACACGTTCGTCCGTCGAGGTGCTCCCGAGGTGGAGATAAGCAAAGCGAAATGAAGCGGCGATCAAAGCGAGCCATGACATACTGAAAGCGTTTTTCAGAGTGTTGATCTCGCAACAAATTCGAGTGTAAAAGCATGGATTTCGTCAGATGGAGAGTTTTTTGCTTCTCTAAGCACATTTAGCACAAAGAAGAAGAGTGTTGGGGAGATTTATAGAATGTCGCAATTGAAAACCGTTTTTATAATGATGAGCGATAGATTATCACCACATACAAACAGACGTAGGGCATAGCTATGGTAAAACTTTATGGGCCATGTTTTATTCGTGTTTCACGTTTGCTCCTATGGAAGATCCATTAATAACGTAACGGGAAACGCAAATCCCAAAAATGCGCAGAAAAAAGGAAAACCATTTCCCACCAATTTCCGGCAAAACATTGGGACAATAATTTCTTTATCTATCGGATTGCTCCCGAATTTTAAATATGCGGGCATAAGCAAAAATTTACGCAGTTTTACGGGCATTTCAAGATGCACGGTACGTATATTCCACGTTAAAACCGATTTCAGTGTAAAATCAAATATCAAAGAGATTGACTACAACATTTTTTTCGGTTCAAACGCGCACTACGGATGCATGAAAAATCTATCATTTAAAACTTATCCTAAAAACGAGAACGATATTAAAATAACAAGTGTTACATCCGTTTGTCTGTGGTAGCATCAAAATATGTTCTTTTTGTTTCAAAGTGTTCTAAATTTATTGACTGCGCCAGAATATTTCTAATTTTAATGAGTACCGCTACTATGTTACTAAGTTACCTATGCTACTATGTTACCAAAGAGTCCATCTGCGCCAGCGAAAAGCAAGCATGTAATCACGTTATGAGTGGACCTCCGTGTCCCATCGGAGAGGAAAACAAGATGAAGCCAAAACAAGTGTTAGCCTCATGATATACAAATGCAAAAATGGTACCTTGGCTTAGAAACCTTGCAGTTAATAACTGTGGAAGTGCTTAATGATGAACACTAAGCTGTGGGGCGGCAACGTCCCAATGTGGGGATGTAATGCCAATGAAGAAGAAGAAGAAGAATACCACAAGGAGTAAGCAATTTATTTGAGACAGGTCGACAGACCTTTGTTTACACGTGTAGATCGAAAGGCCTTGCTGCCGGAATTTCTTGGAGAGACAAGAAACTATGCTGTGTACACATTATATTCTATCTACAATAAGGAACATGTACCATATATGAAACAGGTCGACAGACCTTTGGTTACGCGTGTAGATCTTAAAGCCTTACTTAAGGATTTTTTTGGATACCCAAGAAGTTATTCTTCATACACATTCTATACTATGTACCGCAAAGAGCATGCACCATATTTGAAACAGGTCGACAGACCTTTGGTTACGCGTGTAGATCAAAAGGCCTTACTGCAGGAATTTCTTGGATGGCCAAGAAAATATTCTTTATACACATTCTAACAATTCGTTGAATTTAACAACAAACGGTCTAAGAAAATATCGGTATCATGTGGTGTACCTCAAGGGTCTATACTGGGTCCCCTGCTATTCTCGATGTACATAAATGATCTACCCCTTGCACTATCATTTTGTAAGTTCCATTTATACGCTGATGATTGCCAGTTGTATATTTCGGGCAAACATAGTGATCTTCCGGAAATAGTTAGGAAAATGAACATCGACATTAATAATGTGGTCAGATGGTGTGATAATTTTGGACTAACACTAAACACCAAGAAAACCCAATCTATTATTTTCCGTACAAAACGTATGTGTGTGCGAGGAGATGCCCCGATGGTAAAAGTTGGGGATAACATTATTGAATATTCTGAAACAGTTAAAACCTTGGAATTATCATTGATTGCAATATGAATTGGAATGCTCAAGTTAATGCTGTGTGTGGTAAAGTATACAACGCTCTCCATAACTTAGTAATATTAAGACATTACACCCCTCAACATATTAGACTAAAACTGGCTAGATCTCAAATTATACCACTTTTGGATTACGGAGATGTACTATTTGGGCTTGTTTCTCAAAGGAACCTCAGAAAACTGACACTAGTATTTAACACTATTACAAGATATGTATTCAATTTAAGAAAGTTTGACCACATATCAAATTACGCTAATCTACTTCTTGGATGCAGTTTTTCTAACCATCTTAAGATTAGAACATGCACACAAACGTTTAAAATACTTAACAACCCTCCTAAATATCTCGAAAACTTTTTCACTTATACGCGTTCAGCAAGAACACCGTCACTGATTGTTTCGAGATACTACACAAATTACTTGAAGGATTCATTTCATCACCGCGCGGTCAAATTATGGAACGAGTTACCGTCAAATTGTAGGCTTGAAAGACATTTTCATTCGTTTAAAAATAGAATTACATCATTTTTAGTTTAGTAGTTAGAGTACAATGGCATTCTGCAATTAGTTATAGTTATGGTATCATATACTTTGAAAACCTTTAAAGGTTATTTATGTTACTATATAGATCATTAAATAAATAAATAAATAAATAAATAAATATTCCTCTATTCTATGTAGCACAAGGAGCATGCACCATATTTGAAACAAGTCTATAGACCTTTGGTTACGCGTGAAAATAGCGAAAAACCGTTTTTTATTAAAAGTCGTTTTTTACGCGGTTTTCGGTATTTACGCGTTTTTTTTACGCGTATTTTTTCAAAAGTTTTTTTTACGCGGTTTTTAAAAAAGGTTCGGAAACACGTGAAAACCACAAAACAACGATTTTGAGTGAAGTCGTTTTTTACGCGGTTTTTGGGATTTACGCGGTTTTTTTACGTGGTTTTTATTTACGCGGAACGTATACTCCAGTGTACATCAGATTTGCTCCGTACATGCAGGCCTAAAACCATACATATTTTAATGTTGTCATTAACAAATAAACAATGTTGCTTGTCTCTCCCGCAATATTTTCCACCCACAGCCATTTTACACAAAAGCGAACGACGGTAGACTCAAATCAACAAACAAACAGTAGTGATTATGTCTTGTCTCGCGTCGCGTTTCTTATTAGTGTCGTGTCGTTCTTACGTTAAGCACAAACCATAAAAATTGTTGAGTAGTGATCCTTTGCGATCTCGCGCGGCAAAGCACTCTACGAACTGCTTCACCTCTTTGGCTGCCGCTTATCGCCTCTTCTCATCGCTTCCACTATGCCAGGTATAAGCGATTTCTATACATCGCTCATTGAAGTAGCTTGCACTCGGACGCTTCGCTTCTCTCTCAACTCTTCTAATCGCTCCTCTTCTCTCCCAGTATGGCATCAGCCTAACGTTCCACGTTCTGCCAGGTACCTTGCTGCAGCGCGACCGCCCGGGCTGCGTCCTTCTCCTAAAGAATCTGTCTGCACTCTTCGTCGAACCAATCGTTCCGTCGACTTTCCCCTATATACCCGACGTTGTTCTCCGCTGCGTCGTTAATGGCTGCTTTGACTGTATTCCAGCAGTCCCCAAGAGGGGCCCCATCGAGCTCACCCTCTTCCAGCAACTCTGCCTCGAGATACTGCGCGTATGCAGTGGCGACATCAGGTTGCTTCAGTCGCTCCAGGTCGTACCGCGGCTCTAGGTCGTATCGTCGGTACCGAACATTGTTGATGGCGGATAGTTTTGGGCACAGTTTAACCATCACCAGATAGTGATTAGAGTCGATGTTAGCGCCACGATATGTCCTGGCGTCAATAATGTCGGAGAAGTGGTCGTGGTCGATTTGTGCTTTTGTCTGCAGTGGTGATCTCCAGGTGTACCGATACGGAAGGCTGTGTTGGAAGTAGGAGCTGCGAATGGAAATATTCTTGGGGGCAGCGAAATCAAATAGGCCGTTTTCGTTCGTCAGCCGGTGGGCGCTGAACTTTCCAATAGTTGTATTTCATTGGTTAAATAACCATTACTCAGTATGAAGTCGTTTTGAAAAAAAAGTGTTTTGTTTAAATGTGAAGTTTTGTTCCAAATTATTTTAATCTAATTTTTGATTATTTTTCCTTGTTCAATTTTTTGAATTTAAAAAATAAAAAAAAACGTCTGAAGATGGTCGAGGCAAAGCAGTAGACCGAAATGTCACGCAGAAATAATTGTGTTTAGTTTTTGTTCACCGAGAAAAATCAACAAAACGACTCCATACATTACCAAAAGTTGGTCTAAGCTCCACCTCTTGGCCAATCTGAGCATTCAAATCTCCTTTGAGGATTTTGATATCGTGTCTTCGGCAGCTGTCGTACTCACGTCCCAGCTGCGCGTAGGATGCGTCCTTATCATCATCAGCGTTGATTATACGTTGATTATGCTAAAGTTGAAGAACCGGTCTTTGATCCTCAACCTGCACATTCTCTCATTGATCGGTCTTTGCATATCGCCCATCACTATGAAAGCTGTTCCCAGCTCGTGTGTGTTGCCGCAGGTCTGGTAGATGGTATGATTACCTCTAAAAGTTCGCACCTTTGATCCCTTACAAGAAACCTCCTGCAATGCTGCTATGCCGAATCCACTGTCCTTGAGCACATCGCCAAGTATGCGTGTGCTCCCGATGAAGTTGAGAGATTTGCAGCTTCACGAATCGAGTTTCCAATCGCTAGTCCCTTTTCGTCGCAGTGGTCTTCGCCGATGGTTCCGCTCCGTACTCTCTTGTTGTTTATTCGTTGCGTTTTTTTTAAGGCTGATTTGCAGGGGCTGACACCAAACACTCTAAATTTCCGGAGGACCATTCCCACCGGGATTGGTTACCCGATCTTCGCTAAGGTTGCTCGTATCCTGGCCAGCGCCACGAGGAGGTAGGGATAGGAGTTGCTCGGTAAGAGGTCAAGGACCACGAGATGGGGTCTATTTTATTTTTCAGGTACGCGAAGTACCAATGGCTCGCTTTACTCAGCATTTGCCGTGCCCAGAAAGTCAAGTTTTGTCAAAAAACTATTGATCTGTGTCGAAAAAATCGAAAGATTCGATGCCAATTTGTTCAAAACCAGTTTTTTCCTGTTTTCTAGAAATTGTGGATATATTCAACTTCAGACAGATGTTCACTTTTGGCGGGTTTTTGCACATTTCCTTTTAAGGTATGCAACATATTATCGTCCCTTCGCGAAAGGGGATTCTCTGGTGAAATGGTTAGGTTTCAAGTGGCTTAAAGTAATTTGTGACGCAATAGTTTGTATTTCCGTAATGGAGGTACCCCAAATCGACAAATGCCTTAAAGGCGCACAACTGAGAGAAACAAAGTTGAAATAGCAAAATGCTATAAATCCTCGAGAAGCACAATATACTGGAACACAATAAGGTTAAAAGTACTCAAATAACAGATTTTTTATGAAACCAATGATAACCTGCTAAAGTATTTAACCTTCTGTCTGTGCTCAAGAAAACTTACGTTGTCTTACCAGCGCTTATTTCGAATCCAATGGAAGAAGCACAGCGGGGAATAGCACATTCCGTCGCTTGCGTTTGGATCCTTGTTCGACCAGGGGTTCTTTCGACCACGAGGAGAAGATTATCGTCGCCATAGACAGATACACGTTTCCAGGTAGGACACCAAAGACCCCGGTCACAGTAATAAGGAATCGGTGGTTGATCATTCTCTTCACGGTTTTTGGAAGCGCAGGAGCTTGAGGAGATTGGCATGAGCTTAGTGGAATCCCGACTTGTCCCACTGTTCTTCCGGATTGGGACAACAAAGCTCCTTCTCCATTCGTCAGGAAAGGTACGGCTTTCTAGACGTCGTTGATAAGTTTTAGGAAAAGATCTTTTGCGACCGTGGGAGTTGTTCCAACTAGGGATACTCCAACTCATTCCCCACGGTTGCGTTGAAATCACCCTCTTCAAACGATTCCAATATAACGGTGTCTCGAAGTTCCCTGGACCCTCCCCTCATAGCATGGTAGGGGTTCATGTCTCCGATAAACAGGAGGAGGAAGGTAGGATAAAGAGCATATGTTCTTAATTTGATTGAGCCAGGATGAAGTGCCTTGAAGTTGAACCAGATGGTAATCAATTGTATAAACCAGGACAATACAATGTCAATTCGTGATTTGGCGAAAAAGGCTCGAAAGTTGGAACAATGCAATTATTGTTTAATATTTTATTTTCTCGCCAACTTAAACAAAAACACACCACGTCATAGTTTTGTTGACATTTTTTACTTGAACAACATTGTTTACCTTGTACAAACCAGAGATGATCATTTTGCTCTGGAACTTGAAACGCTCTGCATCCAATGTTTTGCGACAATCGACATGCAATACTTTAGTCAAAATGACCTGAATTGAGAGCATCTCTAGCATATTGGGTGAATACATCAGGGCGGAAAGAGCATACCAAAAATGTTGTCCCAAGCAGATGGACTTACTGCTGGGGAATTCCAAGGTGACTCATTTCCTTCGGGAAAGGAATGCACTGTTTGTGGAACTGGAACTGCAAAACTATATTTAAACCCTGGACGAGACTGAGCCGGTCCAGCGAACAAGTTGAACTCTCTGACAATGGATAGAAATCTTCGGTCGTTAATCAAGTGCCATGGTTATTGGACTGCTCTGGCCTGGGGTCAGTTTGTGATTTTTTGGACTTGGTTTGCTCTCAATGCAGATAGATCACATGGACTCGTGGAAGGTATTTATCAAGTTTAAGCAATAATTGTCCTAAGAAATTGATTTTTTTTTTCTGTATAATTTTCAGCACATAATATTCGGTATTTTGGTATACCAGCTTTGATTTTTGGGATTATGTGGATCTTTGCTTGCTGGACGTTGTTAATGGGAATCTATAAAGTACAAACATAAAGTTTAATACTTCATCTACTTAAACTGTCACTTTTTTCAGGAAAGTTTGTTTCTACTGTGTCCATTTGCATCAATGTTTCTCATAGAATTCTTCATGCTTCTTGCTCGTGATGTATATCTCTTGATCAATGCGAATGTGGATCAAACCGTTCTTTTCAACTATTCTACTCTTTCATTTGTTTTATGTAAGTACGAAAAACGAAACGAAATTGTGATATATGTATAACTAGCATTCTTTTCTTGTTTTTAACAGTGGTAGTACCAAACATGGCATGCAACTTGATTGCGTTTGAACGAATTTTCAAATCAAAAGCATGTTTTAGTTCAAATACGGGCTTTGTAATCTGTATAAAATAGTACGTTGTTTTAAATAATGATATATTTATTGCGAAAGAAATCCTTTGATGCACTGTAAAAGAATAAAAACTGTATCTTAAAAAACGGTAAATCAATAAATACTCTAACCAATTGTTAACTTCATTATATTTACATTTAACTTAGCGAATGCCGTTCCATAATTGAAATGCATCCAAGGATTGGTAGTCAGTCGAAGCCTTATGCAACGAAATTGTATTTTATTGTGTAGCGGTATGTAAATCCGAATAGAACCTTACACACCAATTACCGATTCGAAACCAGTACTCTACATACGGGCAGACACCCCTACCGCCATACAACATTTTCGAATCATAACAAACGTCGCGCGACAAGAACTGTAGCGCACGCGCAGCAAAACAGAGAGCGTAATACTACTCATATTGTATCTGTTTCATCCAAATCGTATTACCTACCAAGCCGTGCGGTTTGTTGACCGCACGTGTGAGAGTCAGAAAATCTCTTAGAATTTGAGCGAAAGAGCAAAAGAGTCAAAATTTGCAAGTAAAGTAGCAAGGTAGCTGTCAAATGACCGAAACGTATAGTCGATAGAATAGTAGACAACCGGGAGGAGGCATCATCGCGTCAGGCAAACAAGAAAAACGCTGGTTCCATAATCAAAAATGGACAAATTCCTGCGGTTCTTTATCAAATTCCATGGCTACTGCATTTGCACGGTAAGCAGCGTTCTCACACCGCTGTTCACGGCACTGCTGTCCAACATCAACTCCTACAGCCGATACGACGATTGTAAGTATATACAGTGTTTTGATATCAGAGCACCAGGAAAACAGAAATACAATTCAAGAATGACTCATTCTTATTTTGTTTTTCACGAAACAGTTATCGATTTACGTTTCACTGGGATACCGGTTCTAATTTTCGGAATTGCTTGGATGATTGCAAACAGTTTGCTAATCATCGGATTGATTAAGGTAGGTCGAATTCAGAGAGTGAAATCTTTTTTGTTTAGTTTTGCAAACATTCAACTTTGTTCACTTGTTACAGGAAAAGAAAACATATCTCTACCCGTTTTGTGTACTGTTTCTGGTTGAATTTCTTCTGGTAGTACTGCGAGATATGTATTTGATGATCTCGGGAGACAGATGGTACCATACCGCTTTTTTCAACATTACATTTCCGATATTATTGTGTAAGTTTGACTTGCTTACCTGATTAATTGAATTTTATAAATCATTTAATACCCCCTTTTTAACAGTCATTGTACCATACGTCGTGCTAAGCATGCTGGCATTAATGAGGCTATACGATACAGATCCCATCCAAAAGACGGATGACAACTTTGTACGGTTCGACAGAAATGGCCCGGAAGAAGTGGACCGAGTTACTATTATAGCTTAAGAGGAGTTTTTTGAAAGGTGCCATATAATAACGACAGACCAAAATGAGGCTGCTTTTAGGATGCTTTAAAACTATGTAATAAGTGTTATTTTAAGCTGACTGATTTAAAGCTAATTCATCGATCATACAGAATCTCTAGGAATCGTCACAGAAGAAATTGAATCTAGATTTTGAAGGCTCAACTGTTTGAATAGTTATTGCATGGTAACAGTGTGTAGTTAAAATAACCCACATGTAGTGACAGATTATTGGTGTTTAACTGTGTGGAATAATATATACTTAAAACTATGTATTCAAAAATATTACGAAATCAACCAAATTAGACTTATTTATAAATGCTCATTCCTTTGTGTTCTCTACACATATGGTCTCATCACATAAAAGGCCCCGTGTTTTTGAGTCATTTATAATGTGGATTTTGAATAAAGTTAAAATACTTAAAAGGAAGGAACATATTTTAGGCAGCACTGTATCTTGCGAATTATATTTAGGTTTTAAAATTATCATTGAATCTTTTTATGTTGAAAGCAATCAGAAAAATCTTTTTTTATTTTATGAATGTATGCAATATAGGTATTACATTTTACTTAAAACAAAGCAAACGTGTATCTTATTTGGAAATAAAAAAAAAAGATTTTACTTTCTTGAGGCAAAAGACATATCAGCCATGAATTGTAGCGATAGCTGTGTGGCCCCAAATGGTCGGAGCGATTTGTTATGACAGCAGCTCTCCGTGGGTGCGTGTGCACGCCACGGAGGTCTGACCAGAAGAGGCCGAGTCATGGCTTGCTGCGCACTGATCGACACGCTGAGGTGTTAATCTCCCAAGCAGCACAAGTCTAATAAAACTGGTTACAGCAACCTAATTGTGACTAAATTGGGTCACACATAAGCTACTGTGATCTATGCACAACATGTGTGCTGCTCGGGCTATAATCAAACGCTGATGGTAGCTTACTCAAACCCCACATTTCCCTTCTTCTCTCATTAAAAAAGGTAAAAAAAATCCTGTAGCATAGAACGCAATGATTTTTTTAAAGTTATTTACTTGAGACGAAGATGAACATCTTGTTTTTGAGACACCGATAATTTCCTTTGAAAACTGAACTCCAAAATAAACTTGTTTGGTCATCTTGGTTTTCTTTTCAATCGCAGAACAACGAAATGCAAGTCAATAGGTTGTATCATTTAAATGTTAAACTAAATTGGTACCTAGTGTTATGGTATTGATCTCACAAGAAACATTTATTATTGTAGCAATAATCTAAATATCTTGTACCGTCCATTAAATCCAACTATCAGCTTCATATATAGTAATACCATACCTGACCTTCAACATATCGATGTTAAACTTGCTAACAACCGCTCAGGACATGTGTTTCCAAACTGTGGGCCGCGACTCCCAGGGAGGTCGTGGGCTAATCAATGAAGGGTTGCGAAAGACGAATCTTGTTTCAAACTTTTGTCCCCATTTTGTCCCACAAACCTATCACAGCCATTAGATTTGGATCTATGTAGTGAATGGAGAACAATAAATTTTGAGATTTTGTCAAATACAATGAAATCCAAACAATTCAAATTCAATCCAAATTCTATCCAATTCCAATCAACATCCAATCCTAATCCAATCTAAGTGCAATCCAAATCCATTCCTCATTCAATCCAAATCCTTTCCACATTCATTCCAAATCCAATCAAAATCTAATTCAAATCCGATCCAAATCCTATCTAAATCCATTCCAAATCTAAATCCAATCAAATGCAATTCTAATCCATATCTAAATCAAATCCAATTCAAATTTATTCCAACTAAATCCAACCAAAATCTAATCCAAATCCTATTTAAATCCGTTCGAATTCCAAATCATTTCCAATCCATTCAAAGTAATATAATGATGGGATATGAAGCAATTCATTATGTTTTGTTCAATCTAACGCGAACTCATTTTTATCCAAATTCTTAAAGCCAATGTGGGAGGGTCGCAAGCAATATGCGATTCTGTTGAGTGGGTCGCACGTACAAGTAGTTTGGGAACATCTGGCCTAGGATATGATATTTATCTAAAATTTCGCAGAGATATCATACTTAATTGAGATAGCATATGTATGTACCTAAATTTTAGACTTATGTTAACCAGTACTATTAGCTAATAACTCAAAACTTAAGACTTTGTGAATGCTGGCAACGTTTTTGAGCATCGTGAATGTTGGATGTCTCATCCAACGGGTAATTCCGCTACGACTACGTAGTCAGTAAATTCCAAAAAAAAATCAAGATAATATATTAGGCCTTCCTAACAACTTTGTAGCATACGATAGATCTCCATATCTCTCAGATTTCGTTAGAACTAGCTTAACTGGTAGTACACTAAGGTTGCTAAGTTATACATTTTAAACTAAATTTATTTTAATTAAAATTAATGCTTCCATAACCCACCTTTGGATTTTCTACCTTTTCTCGGTAGTCTCCCAGACACGCCTTGTGGTATTGCAAACCACAAACCATTTTCCAGCTCTTCCAGGCATGCTTTGTGATTTTCCATACCGCAATCCATTTTCCAGCGGTCTTCCAGACGCGCTTTGTGATTTTTCAAACCACAATCCATTTTCCAGCGGTCTTCCAGACACGCTTTGTGATTTTCTTAATCACAATCCATTTTCCAACGGTCTTCCAGACGCGCTTTGTGATTTTCCAAACCACAATCCATTTTCCAGCGGTCTTCCAGACACGCTTTGTGATTTTCCAAACCACAATCCATTTTCCAGCGGTCTTCCAGACACGCTTTGTGATTTTCTCAACCACAATCCATTTTCCAGCGGTCTTCCAGACACGCTTTGTGATTTTCTAAACCACAATCCATTTTTCCAGCGGTTTTCCAGACACACTTTGTGATTTTCCGAACCACAATCCATTTTCCAGCGGTCTTGAAACACCCTCTTTATGATTATTTAAACCACAATCCATTTTGCAGCGTTCTTCCAGACGTGCTTTGTAGCAATACAAACCCATTGCCTTGGTTTTTTTTAATCATCAAATATTTTAACACATTAGCGCATTAACAATTGAATTCAACTCACCTTTTAAAATCAGTGTCAGGATCCAACAAATAACCTAGCAGGATCGCCAAAATATGTGGCTCCAAATGGCAGGAGCGAATTGTTATGATGGCAGCTCTCCGTGGGTGCGTGTGCACGCCACGGCGGAGGTCTGACCAGAAGAGGTCGAGTCATGGCTTGCTGCGCACTGATCGACACGCTGAGGTGTTAATGTATAATCACATGGTAACTTACTCAAACCCCACAATAGCCAACTCCCGGACCCGCCCAACATGAGCCCAGAAAGAGACATGGGTTGAATTTCAAAAAGAAAAAGAACATTTAACTTTATAACTCGAAGTAAAAGAAGACAAATCTAAAAAAATCAAAAAATATTAGCAAAAACAGCTAATGTTATGACTGTAACGATTTTCATGGATATTTTTACCTCATGCAAGATATAAACAACGTACAAACTTAAAAGACCTAGGCGACGAATAAAGGATCACGATTGGAAGCTTGGAGCATGGAACTGCAAGTCGCTAGGTTTCGCAGGTTGCGAAAGGATGATCTACGATGAAATACATCCCCGCAACTTCGACGTCGTGGCGCTGCAGGAGATTTGCTGGACAGGACAGAAAGTGTGGAAAACCGGGTAACGAGCAGCTACCTTCTACCAAAGCTGTGGCACCACCAACGAGCTGGGAATCAGTTTATAGTGCTGGGTAAGATGCGCCAACGTGTGATTGGGTGGAAGCCAATCAACGCAAGGATGTGCAACCTGAGGATAAAATGCCGTTTCTTCAACTATAGCATCATCAACGTGCACTGCCCACACGAAGGGAGACCCGACGACGAGAAAGAAGCGTTCTACGCACAGCTGGAGCAGACATACGATGGATGCCCACTGCGGGACGTCAAAGTCGTCATCGGCGACATGAACGCACAGGTAGGAAGGGAGGAAATGCATAGATCGGTCATCGAACCGGATAGTCTGCACACCGTATCGAATGATAACGGCCAACGGTGCATAAACTTCGCAGCCTCCCGCGGAATGGTGGTCCGAAGCACCTTCTTTCCCCGCAAATATATCAACAAGGCCACATGGAGATCACCTAACCAAGAAACGGATAACCAAATCGACCACATTCTAATCGACGGGAAATTCTTCTCCGACATCACGAACGTCCGCACTTACCGCAGTGCGAATATTGAATCCGACCGCTACCTCGTCGCAGTATGCCTGCGCTTAAAACTCTCGACGGTGTACAACATGCGTCGAAGTCGGACGCCGCGGCTTAACATTGGGCGGCTACAAGACGGTAGACTAGCCCAAGACTACGCGCAGCAGCTGGAAGTGGCGCTCTCAACGGAAGAGCAGCTAGGCGCAGCGGCTCTTGAAGATGGCTGGAGAGATATTCGATCCGCCATTGGTAGCACCGCAACCGCTGCACTTGCCACGGTGCCCCGGATCAGATAAACGACTGGTATGACGGCGAATGTGAGCAGTTAGTGGAAGAGAAGAATGCAGCATGGGCGAGATTGCTGCAACACCGCACGAGGGCGAATGAGGCACGATATAAACGGGCGCGGAACAGACAAAACTCGATTTTTCGGAGTAAAAAGCGCCAGCAGGAAGATCGAGACCGAGAAGAGACGAAGCAACTGTACCGCGCTAATAACACACGAAAGTTCTATGCGAAGTTGAACCGTTCACGTAAGGGCCACGTGCCACAGCTTGTGTAAGGACATAAACGGGAACCTGGGGTTGATCAAGCTACCAGAGGAGCTATTTAAACACGGTGGTGAGGCACTGGGTCATTATCAAGATTTGGGAGGAGGAAGTTTTGCCGCAGGAGTGGATGGAAGGTGTCGTGTGCCCCATCTACAAAAAGGGCGATAAGCTGGATTGTAGCAACTACCGCGCAATCACATTGCTGAACGCCGCCTACAAGGTACTCTCTCAAATTTTATGCCGTCGACTAGCACCAATTGCAAGGGAGTTCGTGGGGCAGTACCAGGCGGGATTTATGGGCGAACGCTCCACCACGGACCAGGTGTTCGTCATTTGCCAAGTACTGCAGAAGTGCCGCGAATACAACGTGCCCACACATCATCTATTCATCGACTTCAAAGCCGCATATCATACAATCGATCGGGACCAGCTATGGCAGCTAATGCACAAACACGGATTTCTGGATATACTGACACGGTTGATCAAAGCGACGATGGATCGGGTGATGTGCGTAGTTCGAGTTTCAGGGGCATTCTCGCGTCCCTTCGAAACGCGCAGAGGGTTACGGCAAGGTGATGGTCTTTCGTGTCTGCTGTTCAACATCGCTTTGGAAGGAGTAATAAGAAGAGCAGGGATTAACACGAGTGGTACAATTTTCAATAAGCCCGTCCAGCTGTTTGGCATCGCCGACGACATAGATATTATGGCATGTAACTATGAGAAGATGGAGGAAGCCGACATCAGACTGAAGAGGGAAGCTAAGCGGATCGAGCTAGTCATCAACACGTCGAAGACGAAGTACATGATAGGAAGAGGTTCAATAGAAGACAATGTGAGCCACCCACCGCGAGTTTGCAACGGTGGTGACGAAATCGAGGTGGTAGAAGAATTTGTTTACTTGGGCTCACTGGTGACTGCCGAAAATAAAACTAGCAGAGAAATTCGGAGACGCATGGTGGCTGGAAATCGTGCGTACTTTGGACTCCGCCAGACGCTCCGATAAAAAAGAGATCGCCGCCGTACCAAACTGACAATCTACAAAACGCTCATTAGACCGGGAGTCCTCTACGGACACGACACCTGGACGATGCTCGTGGAGGACCAACGTGCACTTGGAGTTTTCGAAAGGAAAGTGCTGCGTACCATCTATGGTGGGTTGCAGATGGCGGACGGTACGTGGAGGAAGCGAATGAACCACGAGTTGCATGAGCTGCTGGGAGAACCATCCATCGTTCACACCGCGAAAATCGGACGACTGCGGTGGTCCAGGCACGTAGCCAGAATGTCGGACAGTAATCCTTTTAAAATGGTTCTCGACAACGATCCGATGGGCACAAGAAGGCGAGGTGCGCAGCGGGCAAGGTGGATCGATCAGGTAGAAGATGACTTGCGGACCCTTCGTTGACTGCGTGGTTGGCAACGTGTAGCCATGGACCGAGCCGAATGAAGAAGACTCTTATATACCGCACAGGCAACTTCGGCCTTAGTCTGAATAAATAAATAATAATGAACTATTAAGAAATCGACTGTATATTTTTATTTAGATTTTAGGGACGGCTACGCAGTCTTGAATTATTGAAACAAGATGTATATTTATCCGACGTTTCGACACGGGGATGGTGTCTTCGTTAGGGGAAAAATACGGTGTTTGTTCCTAAACACTGACTAAACAATAGACTAGGAACGAGCACCGTATTTTCTCCTGATGAAGACACCATCCCCGTGTCGAAACGACGGATAAATATACATCTTGTGTCAATAATTCATGACTGCGTATTCGTCCTTAAAATCGAAATAAACAATAATAAATCATACCGAAGCAATTCGTCGAAGGATTTCGAAGTAAATCGTCGAGGTAGTCTGGACTAAATCTTCGAAAAATTCCGAAGCAAACCGTCGATGTATTCCGAAGGGAATCGTCGAAGAATTGCGAAGCAATTCATCGAGGAATTTCAAAATAAATCATCAGAGGGATTCCGATCGTCGAGGATTTCCGAAGCAAATCATTGAGAGATTCCGAGGCAAAACGTCGAGAGACTCCGTATTAAATATTCAAGGGATTCTGAGGCAAATCGTCTAAGTATTCTGAAACAAATCGCCAAGGAATTACAAAGCAAATCTCCGAAAGATTCCGGAACAAATTTTCGAACGACTCCGGAGGAATTCCGAAGCCACTAACGAGAGATTCTGAAGCAAATCCTTCATGAATTATGTATAAAGGGTATCCCCCACAGATTCCCAAGTGTATCCTTCAACGATACCGAAAGGAATCTAGTGTGAATTTTGCTGGAATCCGGATAGAATAATTTGATGATTCTGAGAGGAATTCTTTAGAGATTCCAATGAGAATTTTTCTCCGATTTCGATGGGAATTCCTCACGGATTCTGATGAGAATATTTTTCGGATGCTGATGGAAATTGTGGAGATTATCATGCTGCTAGGCAAGCGGAAATCTGCTGGTAAACTGTCACTCTAGTCCGTGAAGGTTAACCACATGTCTTTGACTGCTGGCAAAGTACCACGATTGCTTTGATTGATTTTTAGGTGGCTCTCCGCTTTTGTTCATATCAAGCTTACTTTGATGCTTTCAAATCAATTACCTAGATATTGCTTTTCCATAATTAACACCAAGTGCAATTTCACTGCCACACAGGAATCTTTCTCCGAAATGAGAAACAAGTTCATTTGTCTGCCACTCATTTCATTATGACAGGGTGAATATGCGAGATAACTCATATGTTTCAAACTTTTTCAATAATTCATTATGCTATATTCTGCTAATTGATATCACTGCTAACTAACTTTTCAAACCCCAGGGGGCTAATTTAGCTTCATTGAATTCAAATTACAATATCACTGATCTCCAGAGACTTGATCAATTGTACATTATTATTATTATTATACTTTATTAGTGACAGAATTGTACATGGCCCAATCAAATGATATCAAACACTACACGAAATTGTAAAATCGGCGCAAATATTTGTCATAAAACCTAAATTCAGTAATCCTGGTTTCCATATTTCGTTTTAAGGATGTGAGTTACGCTATAGGGTTATAGAGTTTCTGAAATAATTCCACTAGGGATTCAAATAAATATTCGTCTGGGATTCATTCAGGTAATCCAACAGAAATTCTACAATTATTTCGTTATGAATCCTTCACGGATACCGGAAGAAATCCTCCATATATTTCAAACTAAATCCACACTGAAATTGCGCACGGAACTTTCCAGAAATGCAGAACGTAATCTTGCCAAATTCCAAACGTTACCCCCACACATTCGATACAGAATGCCCGGAGATTCTGAGCAGAGAATTTGAATGTAATCATCCAATTCTGATTCTGAATGAAATCCCCAAGGCTTTCCGGCTTTAAAAACAAACATTACGAACGACATGCGAGATAGTACGATTCGATACAATCGGCAACTACATCCCAGGCAGGAGCCATGAACAGAATAACAAAATATGATATGGACTTGATTGAGAAAGAGATAAAAGAACTGGCAACGATGGATAAGGACAAACTAATGGTACATGATATTTATCACTTCTCACAAACAGCATAACTTGATCTCCTTATGATATTTCAGTGCAAAATATTGATATTGTAGTCCGATCTTTCGTCTCTTATATCAATCATGTCCATATCTCATTTTTGAATCTAATCAACATTTGATATTATTGAGCTATTTTCGTCTACTTGGGTTAGGTGACGAATAAAGGGTCACGATTGGAAGCTTGAAGCAAAGGAACTGCAAATCGCTAGGTTTCGCAGATTACGACAGAATAATCTACGATGAATTACATCCCCGCAACTTCAACGTCATAGCGCTGCAGTAAATCTGCTGGACAGAACAGGAAGTGTGAAAAACTAGGAATCGAGTGGTTGGCTACCTTCCTTCCGTTGGTGTGGTAGCAAAAACGTGCTGGGAAGCGGCTTCGTAGTTCTGGGCAAGATGTGCACACGCGTGATTGGGTGGCAGCCAATCAACGCAAGGATGTGCAAGCTGAGGATAAAAGGCGTTTCTTCAACTATAGCGTCATCAACGTGCACTGCCCACTCATTTAATCATCCCAGTTCTCATCAAAACTAATGCCAGGCAGTAATAGAAACTTTTACTACTTAATTTCTGATATAGTTGATTTTGCACAAAATTTTGCAAGTTTAATTTCAAATTTTAATTTAAGACATGATTTAATCTACATATCTGGACTTTTTCTTTCAACTGCTGTACGTAGGAGACAGGAGAGAATCGATTCATCTCTCACATTTTCAATGTACCACAGCTTGAATTAAAAAAAATGACAAGGTTTTCACCGTACTGTAAAACTAGTTCAATTGTCAATCTAAAAAATAACTCTGTTCATAACGGTCATTTGTCTAGAGGATATTTTCTAATTAATACACTAGAACAAAACTACTTTTATTCTCTGTAGAAAATGGAGGATCAAGTCTATCCACCTTATACAAAGCAAGATAAATCTGACATTATTCACGATTTGAATCAATATAATGGAATCTAACCCATTTCGTCAAATTTTCCCCAATTTGTTCAACCAATTCCTTCATTTCCACAATTTGTAGTTTTGTTCCAATTCGCAGTTTTTCCCAATTTTTTGAGCACTAGTTTGTCTCTGGAGTAGCTTCCAGTGCATAGTTAGTATCTAGAGCCACAAAAAGAGAGTAGCGGTCTTTCAATACTCTTACACTTGCTGTCTCAACCTAAATCGTTACTGATTTCATGTATTTGGTGGATTTTGTACCATTTACATCCATTCGTTTAATCAATAGTTGAAATTTGTTATTAATTCTAAATCGTCAATATCAGTTTATCTACCTAAAACTGTTCTATAACACCGTTGATTGATTGCCTTTAAGTTGAAACTATTACCATCCGAATTTATCGCAATTTTGTGACGCTACCTATAGACTTGTGCTTAAGAGAAGACGAATTCTTGGATATAATGTGAGGCATCTGAGAGGTGCTCTTTTTGTTTATTTATCCAAATCATCGAGATTCGACTTCAGACGTATCACATCTTCAATTCATACAATGGGCGCTTCTACAATGGAAGCTCAATGCCGCTACAACATATTCAATTTCCCATAGAGCAATTAAAACAAAACATGCGCGTATTTTCTACCGACGTCATAGACCGATCGAACACATTTCCACGGTAATCTTCAACAATTGCAGAAGGTGTTAAAGAACTCATCTCTTTACGCAACCTGCACATTCAGTCCATTGACCGGCCAACTCCGTACCAATCCAATCATGCCCGCTTGGAGCTTGCGCAGCCAACGATCGCCAGGCCGCTCCGCGCACCGATCTCGCCATGCGTTCGACAATGTCGCGTCGACGTCCCGTCCACCAGAAGCACGGAATCTACGAAGCGTTGGCACAACAGCACTGGCCCACTCCAGTCAATCATAACTCAACCGTCGTGCGGTTCAGGTGCGCGTGTCCGCGAATGCTCACTCTTCCGATTCAAGCTCGACTTCAAAAAGCCAACGGTAGATTTCGGGAAATTCCATCGTTCTGGTGTAGAGAGTGGCTTTCCAACAGTTGTGTGGATAATTGTGAAACAAAGTGTCGTGACCTTGCATAAAACATAATTCATTTTGAAATCCAGCTGTGACAAAGGTCCACTTTAATTACCTATCCAAAAAGGTAAAAAAAAGAAAAACCCTCTGAAGAGAAATCAACGCGCGGATTTGTGTCAAAGTCGCAGTGGAGAGAGAGAGTGTGTGTGCTAAAAGGCAATAATACCAGAAACAACCGCATTCAAACGGGAGGCCAACAGAAGATCGCCGAACGAAAAAAAAAAGAGAAAAGAGTTTGCGGGCAACATCATCGACGGCCGCGCCACCACACCGCAGCAGCCGTTCGTCATCACCGTGCTTCGCATTGAAAGCGAAAGAAACCGCTCCGTCGTCGTGTGAAAGTCCGCGCGCGCGTGACCGCAGTTGGGGCTCGGGAAAGGTTCACCGTCTGTCTAGCTTCTACCATCAGCGGACCAGCACCGCATCAAAATGGATCGATTCTTACGGTTTTTCATCAAATTTCATGGCTACGCCATCGCAATGCTCAGCATCTTGTTTGCCCTAGTCAGCGTGTTGTTCACTCGACTCAATTATCAATACCCGTTAGAGGAGTGTAAGTTGCGAGCCCGTTCGCTCCATTGTTAATCTAATTCATGTATTCTGCCGATCTACTTAGTTAATTGGATATTGGATTAATATTTAGCTTGTTATTAAATAAATTATCATTTTCTACTCGTTTGCCGTTGCATCACGCAGGGTACAATTTCCGCTTCTCTGGGATCCCGATGCTGATTTTGGGAGCTGCATGGATCATGGCCAGTCTCGTTCTCATAATCGGAGTGTTTAAGGTAATTGAATCAATTTACCTACTGCTAACCGCGGTGGTGGTCTGACCGTTATAATAAAATCAAATATAAGCACGCATAATGCGTCGGTAGGATTCCTTCACTTTTATGTGTAAACACAATTATTTTAAACTGTATTTTTGGTGGGATTCATTGCTTCTTGATGTCGATAATGTTCTATAGGTTGTACAATGTGGATGGTTCTTGTTAATTGATTTCGTGTCCCCAGTAGCCTTGCGAGCAAAGGCGTAGGACTGCCAATCCGGAGATGGCAAGCTCGATTCTTAGTCCGGTCTAGAATGTTTCGGGTTGGAAACTTTCTCGACACCCTGGGCATAATGTATTCATTGTACTTGCCACACAAGATACATACTCTTGCTATAGCGGGCAAATAAAAGCTTTCAATTAATAACTGAGGAAATGCTAATAGAATACTGAGTTGAAAAGAAGACAAAGTTCCAGTTTGAATATAGAGCCATTGAAGAATAATAGAAGAAGAATTAATTTCGTATTCCGTTAAATATCGATAATGCGATAATAATTCCGAGAAGACTTCCGGATTTTCTAAGAAAATACATTCTCGGTCAGTTTAGAGACACGATCCACAGTAGTATTTAGGTACATACTTCATATTTAGGCCGGCTTTGGATCGAGAGCTCTCTGTGAAGCATTTCAACAAGGTTTCTTATTTTCTAAACAATTATTTGGTTGAAAGCTTTCACACCAACGGCGACATTCGCATTCGCCAAACGATAGATTCGCGTCGCGATCAAGTGTGTTTGAAGGAACCTTAAGAGCCAGTTCGCGAGAAGCGCGACCCCCTCTTGTATCGATATTCTCCGATTTGGATGAAATTTTCAGGGTTTGTTCATATATGTAAGAGAAGACATTTAGCAAATTTTCAGATTTTTTCATTGAGGGGAAGTGGGGTAAAACGGCCCTTCAAAAATTATTGTTCAAAAATCGCCAAAACCAAAAAAATGCAATAACTTTGGCAATGAGTGACCGATTTTGTTTAAATTTTGCACGCTTTTTCTACTCAATTAGTTCTTTATAGCAAGTAGTTAATAGGGTTATAAAGTTGTTTACTTTAGGAGAAAAATTACTTTTTCGATAAAAAATGGTCGTTTTTCCAAAGGGAATATTTTTCACCAACAGATCTAGGATAAAAAACTAAACCCGTAAGGCAATTAAGGAACTAAAGAGCTTTCATCTCATATATAATTCAGAAGCGCCAACTCAAAAATTTCTAAGAAAATCACAATTTTCTGCAACACTGTTTATTCAAAAGAAAGTTCGCACAAATTTTGACCCTACTTAAGTTGATGTTTTCCGATCTGGGGAAAACTGTCCAAACTTGTTTGTCTAAGTTGAAATTAAAAATCAGAATTTTCCATTAGGGGAGTGTAGGGTAAAATAGTCCTTTAAAAATAAATGTCAAAAAATACATCATTTTTTTATGTAAGTTCTAGCAGGAAATACATAAGTTTAAAAAAAAAACTGTTTCTTCTTCCTTTCAATTCATCTATATTTTTCGACTCAATAGATACGTATATCCTTCGCTGATCTATATTAGATAGCAAACTTATATTTTTATATACTTACACCCAACCAGCGGATGGCAGATTTTAATACAGTTCTGCATAAGAACCTTACAGAAACTGTATAATAATTGGGCATATACAATTTTTGTAAGATTTTAATACAATCGTTGTATTGAAATTATACAGATTTGTATTATTTCAATACAATTTCTGTAAAAAAAATCTTACAGATTTGTATATGCCACGTTTTTATACAATAATTGTAAGATCTGTTTTTTGGGTGTATATACTTATATTTTTCTTTTGTACCTACTTGCATCAGGTTATCAGTACCATTCATACATTTTGAATTACTAACCTTCAAACTGCTAGCTAATATTACAGAGATAAAATCTAAACAAAATGTTTGACTGAATGGACAGTTCTTATCGGGTGTATATATTTTCAAGGGTTGGACAATCTTATCTCATAGGTAATGGAATACCCTCGATTCTATGTTTACACAACTGTGTGAAAAACACTCCAAAGTTTAACAAAGTTGCATTCATTTTGCACAATACGGGAAAACCTTTTTTTCTACAACGAGCTGATTTTTTACACGGAGAGCGTAACAATGTAATGTGTATACTAACTATGGGATAGAGTATCAATTGTCTGACGATTAGAAAACACACCCCTCATGAAAATACTTCAAATTTTAGGATACACGTTTCTACACTCATAGATAAAATATAAAAATTGTAGATCGCTTAATCAATTAATTAAAAGATTACCAAGCAAAGCTGTTTTATTCTCGGCTTAATTTACATTTCCTGAAAGTGCTTGACTACCTCAACAAGACTGTGTAGTTGATTGTAAAAATGATGCTTTAAATATCAGCCTTTTTCCCTTGAAATCTTTACTAACCTTTTATGAACATATTTCCAACCAACCATAAGGTGTGGTTTGCTAAGAAGTAGTTCTTGGGTAGTAACAGCTTGCAATACTTTTTGAGAAATCTATCTATTGCTTTTTTCACCGAGGAATAGACTACCGTGTTGAAGTACCAAAACAAATGTTCTCACTTCCGAATGGATGGAAACTAGCTAAAGCATTTATTTTGGTGGAACAATATTTTTGAACGGGAGTTTAAGACGGCGCTAAGTTTACAATACCTCCGCCGGAATATTATAGAAATGACATGACTAGTTGACTAGTTCACGTTATTTTTTGAGATTGAGAGATTGTGAAGGATTTAATTGTTGACAGATAAAAAACCATAAAATAACTAAGCTTGGAAGAATTTCGAAGCAAACTAGCAAAATCACTAGATTAGTTGCCAGTTGGGTCGGAATAATCAAATCTAAGAAGTGTGGTTACGATTATCTTGTTTCGTAACATTATTTATATTTGGAGAACTATTTTACCCCTCTCTCCCCATCCCAATATTTTGCCAAATAGTTTCTACATATATGTAGATATAACCTTAAATAAACCTTGTAAGTTTCAGCCAGATGCTGAAACATCGATAAAATGGAGTTGCGATTCTCACAAACTGGCTTGCAAACAAACATTGCAATGTGCAGAAACTCATAATTTGATTGATTGTTCTTAAGTCGGGGCACTGAAATAAGTTTCAATAAGTTTAATGTATATTCTGCTTGAGCTCACATATAAAAATTTATGAATTTTTGACATTTTATTTTTACAAGGCTACTTTACCCAATTTACCGAAATTGCTCGTTTGTCGTTAAAAATAATTGTTTTTTTTTTCTCGCATAGATGTAAAAGGAACATCACTACCGGTACCCACATTAATTGTAGCTTATTCAAAAAAATATCAACAAGCACGTTCGCCGAATTCGTTCATTTTTGTTTCAGTTTGCGAAAGACGTGCTAATGTTTAAGGCACTTATTTTGGTTCTATTTTACTTCTGTTGAAAATTGTTCTGCAAATAGTTTGCTATCTAATATAGATCAGCGAAGGATATATGTATATATTAAGACGAAAAATATAGATGAATTGAAAGGAAGAAGAAACAGTTTTTTTAAACTTATGTATTTTCTGCTAGAACTCACATAAAAAAATGATGTATTTTTTGACATTTATTTTTAAAGGACTATTTTACCCTACACTCCCCTAATAGAAAATTCTGATTTTTAATTTCAACTTAGACAAAAAAGTTTGGACAGTTTTCATCAGATCGGAAAACATCAACATAAGTAGGGTCGAAATTTGTGCGAACTTTCTTAAGAATAAACAGTGTTGCAGAAAATTGTGATTTTCTTAGAAATTCTTGAGTTGGCGCTTCTGAATTATATATGAGATGAAAGCTCTTTAGTTCCTTAATTGCCTTACGGGTTTAGTTTTTTATCCTAGATCTGTTGGTGAAAAATATTCCCTTTGGAAAAACGACCATTTTTGATCGAAAAAGTAATTTTTCTCCTAAAGTAAACAACTTTATAACCCTTTATAACTTTATAACCCTTTATACCTAATTGAGTAGAAAAAGCGTGCAAAATTTAAACAAAATCTTGTCACTCATTGCCAAAGTTATTGCATTTTTTTGGTTTTGGCGATTTTTGAACAATAATTTTTGAAGGGCCGTTTTACCCACTTCCCTCAATGAAAAATCTGAAAATTTGCTAAATGTCTTCGCTTACATATATGAACAAACCCTGAAAATTTCATCCAAATCGGAGAACATCGTTGCAACCTCCCTTGGAAAGGGGGTCGCGCTTCTCGCGAACTGGCTCTTAAGGACAAGCATCTCGGAATCCAAAACAAGATTCACTCGCGTTTTCAAGGGCACACCACTCTATATGAAAGCATCGCTCCACGGCATACAACAACAAGGCACTATCGACACATGTGTAAACATCAATTTTCACTGAAACAATTGACGTCACTGCTATCGCTGCTTGGGACGAAGCGAGCCAACGCTCTACGATTTTGTTTGGCCTTCTTTTGCACTCGTTCATACTACGATAGCAATCACGTCACTTTTGAACTGTCATATTCTTTACGAGCCTACCTTGATTCTGTATACCGTAGCATCGCTCAACTGTCATTTTCATTATTCCACGCATGCTGCGACGCAGCAAAGCTGAAATAATGAAAACAAAAGTTGTCCGCTGCTTCCGTTTTAAGTGGTGTGTCCTTGAAAACGCGAGTGAATTTAGGTTTGGATTCTGTGATGCTTGTCCTTAATAGAATTTCCCATTAAATGCAACCAGTTGCAAGCAAATCCGATAAGGATAAGTGCCAAAAAATGGGTTAGATTTTGTGCACTCAAACACACAGACATCACCTCAATCCGCCGACCATAGACGGTCGGTATATAATACTATGACAGTCGTGTCTCCGTTTATTGCTGAAAATTTTCCCGTGGAAATTCATAAGAACTTCCGTGTAGCTTCAAAAACATTTACGGTGGAAACTCAAAACAAACTTTCGCTGAAATTCAAAAGAAATCCCTTAAAAATTCAGATAAATTTTGCGTCAAAATGCATAAAGAAAAATACAAGAAATTTAGGGAAACTTCTGAATAGGAAAGAGGAGATTTTTTTCCTGGAAATTGGGAGGATCTTTCAATGGAAATTCAGAATATGTTTCCAAGCTATCCAGAAAAAAAATTCCTGAAAGTTAAGAATTTAAAAAAAACGGAGATTTACTTTTGTGACTGGAAGGGGTCGCTTTGGTCACAACCAACAGTTTGGATTTGCTGTTGTTGATATCTAAATCTAAACTCTGTTCTCTTAAATGGAACGTCCACATCCCTACTTCAGCCCATTCCAGCTACGTTCATATTTCTTCTAATAATCATATTTTGTATTAAAATAACATTAATATATTTATTTGAATTCATGAATTTGATATGTACAAGCCTATAGTCAAATTTCAATATACAAAACAACCCCTTCTTCAACCCCACAACCTAGATACTTCGCACAACCTAGATAAATCGAATAATAAAAATACTCTGGATTATCGAGTCTAGAATTCCGGATAATCGAACCCCGGATAATCGAGTCCGATCTGTATTACAATGTTGCATCATAAGTCCAATTAGTGCAATTTGTGTATTTATAATTCAGGAAATGATGATCGCACATTTTGAATAGTTTTAGACAAAAAGTTTCTTGTAACAAATTCAATTAATCACAGATCGGATCGGACATCGTTCAACGCCATAATTGAGGATATCCCACAACAAATGTACGCCTTTTACGAGCCTGCGGTTCCAGGATATTGCCGGTTTAGGATATTGTCGACCAAAATTTCCAAAAGGGTTTTCCGAGTACATATATTCAAAAGAAGATCATGGATAATTTAGGGATTAAAACTGACGCCGATTTTTTCAGACTGGCATACATCAGTTGAGCTAGCAGCATTGACTAGCAATGTTATTATGGAAGAATGCTGTCTGTATACCAGGCAGACTTAATCCAGGAGTTATAATGTGTTAGCTCCACTGCAGATTTGGTGACCTATTTCAGAATGCCTGGTATTTCATGATCAGTCCAATGTCACTTTCCCTTACCTGTTTATGCTACCATTATCAATTGGACAATGGATCCTTAAAAACAACTTATGGATTATACATTCCAGTGCATATCTAGTGTTATAAATTGGAATAATAATAAAAACATATTGGAACAATCTCACCGAATTATCCCATCCTCTGATGGCGGAACTGACCACGAATTTCATGGAAGCGGGACGTCTTGGAAACTATGGAGGCAAATTCGTTCGAGCTTTGGATATCGGCAGTTAATCACTCGCACAATTCTGTGCTGTCGACATCGATAATCAGGCGACAGGAACTTATTGAACGGCAATTCCAGGGCTCGAAATTACCCCCTAATTAAAATGATCCGCAAAAAAAAATTGACAGCGTCAAAGAGCAAAATGGGGCCCTCCTTAGCCGTGCGGTTAGATACGCGGCTATAAACCAAGACCATGCTGAGGGTGGCTGGGTTGGGTTCCCGGTGCCGGTCTAGGCAATTTTCGGATTGGAAATTGTCTCGACTTCCCTGGGCATAAACGTATCACCGTGTTAGCCTCATGATATACGAATGCAAAAAAAATGGTAACTTGGCTTAGAAACTGTGCGGCCCAGTTCTGCCGAACGAACTATCCGTCACGGGGTGTGCTGTCTTATCGCGCGTGCTACTCCGTTGGCTGTCCCACGAGGGAAGAGGCAAAGTCATGGCCTGCTATTTACTAGTCGGTGTTGGCAACCAAACCGTTATACGATATTTACATATCTTTAATCAATGCACTCTAAAAGTCGATTGCCCAATTCCTAATATATCTCACCCTCACATTCCCCTTCTTCTCTCACTAAAAAAGAGAAAAAAAACCATTGACTTAGGATTTTCATAAACAAGTAAATAGTTGTCGCATTTTTTCTAACTTCACAATCCAGTATCCGATATCCGTACTCAATTCCTATGTTCAAAAACAACCTAATACGAATTGGAATTTTTTTTTACAAATTGGTTTACTATTTACGTTTTTTTAGCGTTTCCACAGTAATTAATTTAAGCACAGACAAACAGACATAACACATTGAACATTCACTCATCAAATTCATCGTCGTTCAAACACTAACGACATCTGTTGATTTAAGTTAGTTGGGCAAATCACGAACCAGATGG
Source organism: Armigeres subalbatus (assembly GCF_024139115.2). Taxonomy (NCBI): domain Eukaryota; kingdom Metazoa; phylum Arthropoda; class Insecta; order Diptera; family Culicidae; genus Armigeres; species Armigeres subalbatus. The sequence continues at coordinate 58,251,742 of NC_085140.1, forward strand.
CGGTAGTGAGCAAACGTCAAACTAGAGCAATTCCGATGTGCGCGCCACGAGTGATCGATTGGCCAACTAATGATTATTTGAATTGCTCAGTAAATCAGTGAACGATGGAAATTTGATGAGTGTTATGTCTGTTTGTCTGTGATTTAAAGTTTTATTTATGCCTGCCATTGCATGGTTATAAATAACTCGTATCCGTATTAATTTTTTTTTTCGTATTCATATCCAATTTTCACAACTAATATTCTAATCCAACTCCATCTTTCAAATACAATCTCTAGCTTATAACCAAAAGTTGATTCTAAAATAATATTAAATATTTGCAACTAAGCCAATTCCAATTTTCAAATAAAATAATCATGTCACTTCACCCATTATCAAACATCAAATATTTCATTAAAAACCAATACCAAAAACAATCAAATTTCAATATTTCAATTCCAAGTCTACATACAAATACGTAAATGCATATTTACTAAGCAAATTAATCCAGCCTTTTTTAACATTTTGAAAATGTCAACTATTTCAGGTTCATGATTTTTTTTGCAAATATTTCCAGCATTGCAATCCGAAACCAATAGAATTCGATTCGGCAGACCATATCCAATACAATTTGATGGCTTTCCAATGGGAAAATCAAAACAATATCGGTAGCTCTTCAAACATACTATGTATTGGCCCTTTAAGCTCAAGCCAATAAGTACGGTACTCTCACACAACACCTTCGAAATTCAAATTTGAATAGTTGTGATCTGCTGATCTGCATTCTTTGACGCGAACAATTCGCCCAATTCTTCTACCCAACCTTCACCATCAAAAGCTGCAACAATCCGATACTTTTCCAGAGCACCTTCGACAACACAAGCAGAAAACCGATGGGAAAACAAATCATTTATTCCGAAAACAAATCATGTTTAGTCGAAACCGATAAGAAAAACAAATCATTCAATCTGGCACCTTCGACATTACAAGTGGAAACCGATGAGAAAACGATTAATTTGTTTCGGCGCTACTGCAGAATTCTTTCGATATTTGAACTCGTAGGTCAAACCAATGAGAAAACAAATAACTTTTTTTCGGCGTTCTTCCAGAGCGTCTGCACGGAAGAAATAAACTACCCAATAGTGAGTTTAATTCACCCAACTAATAGGGAGCTCTATTCGACAATATAGAGCGTTTGTCAATAACAGTATATGCTGTAAAAATAATAAAATATATTCATCAATTTACTTACGAACCGTCCTAAGGATAAACAAAACAAAACACAAAATTTCGGCAAATCGCGCGATCGTTCTGCCGTCCGAAACAAGAGCCAACAGGCACTGAACTAATTAACTTTATTACCGGCCGCGTAATGCAAAACACAAAATTTGTAGCTTCGCCCTTTCATAATAATCACCTTTTTTAAACAAGTTTCGATTTCCTTTTTCAGAACGATTATTTTTTTTGGCGATTGACCGGTTTGAGTACCCATGTTCTTTGATTTGCCGTTCCTCTCCAGTCAAATGGGTTCCTTTTGCCATTCATTGTAATATACTCACAGATTGTTTATCAAATTAACAATTAAAGAAAAATCCCAAAATAACACTGGAATTTCGAAGAAAGTTCGATTTATTATAGTGCAGGAAAACGTATATCTAGGTGTAAATGACGTTTGATTGTGATTTTTTTTAGATGCGGCTAATCGACTGTACTTAGTACTGTATACGTATAGTACTTAGCATACGAGAAAGGGAAAACTAAAATAAAAAATTGAATGTTGTCAAAATCGAATGTTGCCAAAACAGAATGTTGTCAAAATCGAACGGGGTCTGTAACAGTATTTCGTGACTTTTTTCGGCATTGATCGCCCTGGTTAGCAAAACAGCCGAAGCAATGCAGCCATTTTCCACTGAGGTTGTTTTTAACACGGAATTTTGGACTTACGCAGTTTTTTATGTTGAATATACGAATCTGCCAACAAGCTTTTTTGTATCTTTATTAAGGAGGCTTTCATCCCTAGGCTGGCTCGTTTCCGATAAGCCAACAAACTTTAACATGTTCATTAGGGTGCCAATGGAATGTATGGGAAAAAAACTTGTCATCGAATTTTAAAAAACGACATCTCTAACATGTTTCATTACCCCAAAATATGACCCCATGCAAAATTTGAGCTCAATCGGACATGATTTAGGGGTGCCTAAAATTCATCAAAGTTTTGAAATTTTTACCCATGATAATTTTTCCAAGGGACCTTTTGGAGCGAAAGGAAAAGTCGAAAATCGATTTTTTGTTTTTGATGCCAAATGACTTAAAAATGAATGAAACGTCGAGATCTGCCGTAATTTAAAACAAAAATTGAGAAAAATCGATTTTTACTCTTAGAACATTTTTGGGACTTGAAATTTGTTTTTTTAAATAACATCAGATCTCGACGATTCATGCATTTTTAAGTCATTTGGCATCAAAAACAAAAATTCGATTTCGACTTTTTCTCTGAAAAATTTTCATGGGTAAAAATTTCCCCAAAATTAAGCACTCACGTATATGGAGACGCATGGTGCATTGCACTATGGTGCCTCCCAATACAAACAGACGGACTTAAATATTTTCTTAATTTTTTCGAACTTATAAGATGTTTTTGATGTTAACATAACAGGGAAATGTCGTTAAGCAACAATCTCAGTTTCGCGAATAACTTTTGAAAAGAGCCTTATATTATGACCCTTTGACATTGAATTTTTAATCCCAAAATATCAAGAATTATAGTAGAATATTGAAATTTGTGTTGCTATGCTGCACACTAAGGAAAACAAAAGACAAGTTTTGGTACAGACGCATTTTTTTTTTCAAATCACGTTTTCTCATAAGTTATCGCACAAGTTTGCGCAAGATTTCCCGTGGGAATCTGAAAGTACACATCCCAAATATAATCAACAACTAATGAACATAAAATCCTTCATGATATCATGATTTTTGTTAGCACGATATGAAAATTCTTTTAATTATCTTTACAATGCCATATATAATTCTTGGTATCGTATCAACTTTGATAACTAACATCTCAAAACTTTAACTCGTAGGAACTTGAAATGTTGCGGTTTTCATATCTTATTTTCTTATTATTCTCCTATTAATTTCCGCCTAAATCACCATAATACAGCGGTAGTAAAGTTCACAGCACGAAGTACCAAGTAGGGATACAGACTAGAGGCGTCCAGGAATCGTCGAAGCCGTTAGTCATGATTTTGCTCGGCGGCAACGCACTGTGGCTAAAGTCGTGTATTTAATAATACCTTTATTATGCGATTCAGCCCAATGGTGTCATCGATACATTTTATCAGTAAACTAATTCGCTTCTTTGGATGTATTATTCAGCTTAATGAAAAATCCCCATAAAAGTTAGATGAAAATTTTCAATTTTGATTTACATTTGCAACATACAAGGCTTATGTCGTCTCGAATGTTCTCTTGAAAATATTTGTCGACGATGCTAAGTTTGTATTTTGATTACTTTATTTCTTTTTATGCCAACTAGATTTAACATGTTCATCATATAAGCACTCGCGCATGTGGAGACGCATGGTGCATTGGTTCTTCTTGAGACTAAACATTTTATGCACAAATTAAAGGTTTATAATACCGGCATACCAGTGAGAGCCATTTGCATCAAGCTACGATCAAAAGCAACCTGAGATAAAGGTCTAACGAAAGTTTTACAGGAGTAATGACAAAATGCGGAAAATTGATTTCTGCTTCGGATAGTAGGAAATGGTTTTTAATTAAACATACCTAGGTAATGTAAGCTTACATTCGCTTACACCTCGACAGTTCAGGTATTAAATTAAAGCCAATTACTTGTATTCTTTAATTTTATTTATTTGTCGTCAATTAAGCTTGTCGACCGTATTTTTACATTGAGTGTATAAAATACTAAATTACACGTTTTGGTTATACGCATGTCATTAAAATAATTGTACATACAATAAAATTTTTCTTCTGTCGATAACCAGACGATTACAAAAATAGTGTTTTAATTTTGGTTTGGGCCATCTAAAGTCAAAAGCATCGCAATGTTTATTATATATAGCCATCATTTGGTTCGAGGGACAGTACTTTGTGAAATTTGTTTGATGAACATTTGTCGAAAATAATTTATTTATTTATCATCAGACTAAGGCCGGAGTGGCCTGTGCTGCACATAAAAGACTTCTCCATTCAGCTCGGTTCATGGCTGCACTTCGCCAACCACGCAGTCTGCGGAGGGTCCGCAAGTCGTCCTCCACCTGATCGATCCACCTTGCCCGCTGTGCACCTCGCCTTCTTGTTCCCGTCGGATCGTTGTCGAGAACCATTTTCACCGGATTACTGTCCGACATTCTGGCTACGTGCCCGGCCCACCGCAGTCTTCCGATTTTCGCGGTGTGAACGATGGATGGTTCTCCCAACAGCTGATGCAACTCGTGGTTCATTCGCCTCCTCCACGTACCGTCCGCCATCTGCAACCCACCATAGATGGTACGCAACACTTTCCTTTCGAAAACTCCCAGTGCGCGTTGGTCCTCCACGAGCATCGTCCAGGTCTCGTGTCCGTAGAGAACTACCGGTTTTATAAGCGTTTTGTAGATAGTCAGTTTGGTACGGCGGCGAACTCTATTCGATCGAAGCGTCTTGCGGAGTCCAAAGTACGTACGATTTCCAGCCACTATGCGTCTCCGAATTTCTCTGCTGGTATCGTTATCGGCGGTCACCAGTGAGCCCAAGTACACGAATTCTTCAACCACCTCGATTTCGTCACCACCGATATAAACTCGTGGTGGGTGGCTCACATTGACCTCTCTTGAGCCTCTTCCTATCATGTACTTCGTCTTAGACGTGTTGATGACTAGTCCAATCCGTTTAGCTTCGCTTTTCAGTCTGATGTAGGCTTCCTCCATCCTCTCAAAGTTACGTGCCATGATATCAATGTCGTCGGCGAAACCAAATAACTGGACGGACTTCGTGAAAATCGTACCACTCGTGTCAATCCCTGCCCTTCGTATTACTCCCTCCAAAGCGATGTTGAATAGCAGACACGAAAGACCATCACCTTGCCGTAACCCTCTGCGGGTTTCGAAGGGACTCGAGAATGCCCCTGAAACTCGAACTACGCACATCACCCGATCCATCGTCGCCTTGATCAACCGTATCAGTTTATCCGGAAATCCGTTTTCGTGCATTAGCTGCCATAGCTGGTCCCGATCGATTGTATCATATGCGGCTTTGAAGTCGATAAATAGATGATGTGTGGGCACGTTGTATTCGCGGCATTTCTGCAATACCTGACGTATGGCGAACACCTGGTCTGTGGTAGAGCGTTCACCCATAAATCCCGCCTGGTACTGCCCCACGAACTCTCTTGCAATTGGTGTTAGTCGACGGCATAAAATTTGAGAGAGTACCTTGTAGGCGGCGTTCAGCAATGTGATTGCGCGGTAGTTGCTACAATCCAGCTTATCGCCCTTTTTGTAGATGGGACACACGACACCTTCCATCCACTCCTGCGGCAGAACCTCATCCTCCCAAACCTTGGTAATCACCCAATGCAGCGCTCTAGCCAGTGCTTCACCGCCGTGTTTAAACAGCTCTCCTGGTAGTTGGTCAACTCCAGGGGCTTTGTTGTTTTTCAGCCGGCCGATCTCCTCCTGGATTTCCTGGAGATTCGGAGCCGGAAGTCGCATGTCCTGCGCGCGTGCTCCTAGGTTCATTACCATACCGCCACCGTTGTCTGCCATATCGCCATTCAGGTGCTCTTCGTAGTGCTGCTGCCACCTTTGGATCACCTCACGCTCGTTCGTAAGAAGGTTCCCGTTTATGTCCTTACACATATCGGGCTGTGGCACGTGGCCCTTACGTGAACGGTTCAACTTCTCATAGAACTTTCGTGCGTTATTAGCGCGGTACAGTTCCTCCGTCTCTTCACGGTCTCGATCTTCCTGCTGGCGCTTTTTCCTCCGGAAAATCGAGTTTTGTCTGTTCCGCGCCCGTTTGTATCGTGCCTCGTTCAAAATAAGTCGTCGAAAATAAGTTATTTATAAATAATGCCATTATTCCAAATTCACACCTATTACCAAAAGTATGGATATGAATGAACATACAACGAGCTTCGTTGACGGCAAAGTAAAAATAATTCAACTTAATTTTCAAAGTGCATATAATAAAACATGTTTCTGAACTGATCAGGTTAAAATGCGTAATTCCAGATGGAAACTAAACAATGCTGCCATATTATAAAATTCTCACGTTTCAATTGTATATGGTTCACGGAAGTGCTAACAAAATCTGCCGAGGAAATTCTTTTATCAAAATTGTACTTTGTTTTGCGTATGAAATTATCTGCCACAGGTATCTAAAATTTTCTAGAACATGCAAAAAATGTAGAAATGAAAATGAAAAATATATGATGAAAAACCCATTTTCAAGGGGGTTGTCGGCATAAAACGTAACAAATCTGCAAAACTAAATTCTTTCGTTAAATTTCCAGTATTTTAAAGGTTGATTTCAACTAATTACGTCGTGTATTTGAGTATTTTATGAATGTATCGTGCAGAGCTTGTTATTTGATTTTTTTTTAATTTCTTCTCCTTTTGGCAGTAATGGAAAATTCTGCTCAATAAATAGTCAACTTTGCAGTTGTTTTGAATTTAAAGTATATAAACTCATTTATCTCAAATATAAAAATAAGTAAATAAACGTCACAATCTGTTGGTATATTATACTATTAGTTAATCATAAACCTGCATATTCTCACCCCTACAGGAATGCCCCAAGCTAATCTACCCATACGGAGCAGTGTTCGCGGTTGAGCTGGGAACGCTAATATTGCGGGATGTCTACTTGCTGGTGGCTGGAAAGGACTGGGACGAGATGGTTTTCATCAATATCAGCGTCGTATTGTTATTATGTGAGTGAACTTTCGCTTTATGTTATTTATCCTACAACTCTACTGTATAAAAATAGGTCATGTGTACCATACCATCGTTGGTATAAATTGCATTACGACATTGATGGTTGAGTTAGATCGATTATTGAACTCACAAGCTGAAATACTAAGCAACCAGACAAATAAGTTTACCTTTTTAGCTCTGAGGACACAACAATTAGGAGAATCATACTATTATTTCAACGATTTTCAGAAACTTGTGAATCTAACGATCAACCGTAAATTCATTCCAATCGATTGCACGCCCGTCGAATTGCAGCATCTCCACCTTTCTCAGTGGAATCAACTATGAAGGCGAAATTTGTTTGTAGAAATGGCTACTGTGAACTGGTTGGTATACTGTTGTAATAAAAAGCAACTGACGTACTGAAACGGATCGATTTCATGCGTCATTTCTCGTTCGCACACTGTCGTTGCACTTCTCGAGCAGACTGGCCCATTCGGTGCGGTAGCTGCCAAATGTTCATGTTTTCTTACAAATCCAATCAAAACCCGATGCGTTCAACCGTTCCATTTCGGGTTTTGTTTTTAGCTTTGCTCGGTTGAATGAATTTGTTGGCAATTATGTTGCTTTTTTCTATTCGACCGTTTTGTTGTTTTGCTCCGGCAGATATAAAATAATTGTTGCAATTAAATTGCTGCCGAACAGTTTCAGCGAAGGAGTATTGCAAAAGGATGAGATATAAAATATGTATATGCTAATGGTCAAGGTCAATCCGAAAAGTATCTACGTGCTTACATAACTTTTCTCATTCAATTAATTTATTTTATTAATTGTAGATGCACGTCTGTTTATTTTGTGTAAGTCGCCATCTTCAGATGAAAACGATCAGGGCACATTGTTTGAAGATACATTTTATAAAAAAGCATATCAACTGCTCCTCGTAATATTTCAGATAATGGTGTATAATGATGATTAGTTGGATCAGGATTTTCATGATCTGTTCTTATATTGTGTCCTAGTCGTTCGAGTTATATTCTGAATTAATCATATTTTTTAAACATGATTATCTGCTTACTGGAAAGAATACAAGATACCAGTTTATGCAATGTCAAATAAAGAAATACATACATAAATTTAGCTGTGGAATGTCCCTTATAAACAATTAGATAAAATTCGTAGTGCTGTAATTGTAAATAACGAAAAGAATTCCCTCAAACACAGTATTGACCAGACCTTATCACGGTTTTGATCCGATTTTGTTACCCTACAAAAAAATCGAAGTTTTACTCTTTCTAGTAAATAATACTGCAAACAACAAAGATTTTGCTAAAATAACTTTCATCATCTGTGATTTATTATGAATCATTCCTAAGTGTTTTTTTGCATTGTTCAAAATGCATTGCCACCACCGCCGTAAAAAAATATCAGCGCGCCGCCGTGTGATATTTGACCCCGCCGCACTAGTTTGTACCACGCCGACGGGATTGTTACTGTCAAGTTAAAGTCTAGCTCCTGTTGGAATACATATTTTCAGCCAAGTTAAATTGAACAATCATCAAGCATTTATTCTCATTTTCAGTAAACACCCAACTAGACCCAAGAAAATGAAAGTTGATGAAGGGATTATTTTATTAAAAATAGGATTTTTCAGCTAAAAACCCAGAATAATTCACCTAGCGATGATGGTACCTTTCTCGTGTATTATGAAACAAGAAACCCAGATCAATCCACCTAGCGTTGGTGGTGCCTTGCTCGCGCATTAAAATAATAAGAAAAACACATAAGAGAGGTCGAAATAGCACTTCAGGGGGATAGATTTTACTTTTTCCATCAATTCCATATGCATTTGCGGTCATTTGAAAGCATTGCTGCAATCTTTGAAAAAAAATTTTTTTTCGTTTTTGTTGTTTTTTTTTTTGGCAGAAAAACAATGTTTTTTTTAATAACTTTGGAACGCAATGACCAATTTTCAATAGGAAACAACTAGACTGCAATCCGCGTCGACTGCAACTTGTGCAACTGCAATGCGAGCAAATCGAATAATGCTAAGTACCAAAAAGTGTGTCTCACATTTTTGTACACACACACACACACATATACAGACATCACCTCAATTCGTCGAACTGAGTCGATTGGTATATAACACTATGGGTCTCCGAGCCTTCTATCAAAAGTTCGGTTTTGGAGTGATCCTATAGCCTTTACGTATACTTTGTATACGAGAAAGGCAAAAAGCTCATAAGAGAGGTCAAAATTGCACTTTAGGGAGATAGATTCAGTTATTTCCATCAATTCACATTTATTTGCGTTCATTTGCATTCAAATGCATTGCAGCAGTTTTTAAAAAAAAAATCGTTTTTAATTTTTTTTCCAAGGGGGGGGGGGAGGGCTAGGGGGTCGGAGAAAAATGAAAAAAAAAAACAACGCTTTTTAAATAACTCCGGAACGCAATGGCCTCAATTTTCAATAGCAAAAAAAAAGGAAGGATTCCACGTCGAATGCCACGTGTTGCAAACAAATCGGATGAGGCTAAGTACAAAAAAGTGTGTCTCACATTTTTTCTGTACACACACACACATACATATATACATACATACAGAAATCACCTCAATTTGTTGAGCTGATTCGATTGGTATAAAACACTATGGGTCTCCGAGCCTTCTATAAAAAGTTAGGTTTTGGAGTGATCCCATAGTCTTTACGTATACTTAATATACGCGAAAGGCAAAAAGTTACTTATTCAGCCTGAATTGGGTCCTAAAGCCCTACCTCGTTTATGGTTGCAAACGATAGTGCAAGGTCAAGAATACTTGTACCGTTGTTATAAAAATACTGGTGAAATTCTAAATCAGTAAAAATAATATTTTTGTGTTTAAGACATTTTAAGGCAAATTTTGGGCTGTGCAACATTTCAGAACGAATGAACCATCAGCCCAAAACGTCAGCCCCATATTCTTCTTCTTCTTATTGGCATTACATCCCCACACTGGGACAGAGCCGCCTCGCAGCTTAGTGTTCATCAAGCACTTCCACAGTTATTAACTGCGAGGTTTCTAAGCCAAGTTACCATTTTTGCATTCGTATATCATGAGGCTAACACGATGATACTTTTATGCCCAGGGAAGTCGAGACAATTTCCAATCCGAAAATTGTCTAGACCGGCACCGGGAATCGAACCCAGCCACCCTCAGCATGGTCTTGCTTTGTAGCCGCGCGTCTTACCGCACGGCTAAGGAGGGTCCCATATATTAACTGTCAAAGGTTGAGTCAAGTGCCCTGCGGTGTTTTGCTAGTGCGTTTGAATCCGTACGTCAAACAAGACCGAAAATGTCGAGGAAGCATTTTTCATCGGTTCGGCACCTTATCTCAAAGCTTCATCCCATCAAAAACAAAACAATGAAAAGGAATTTGACTCGTCATAAGACCTAACTGTTGAGGTCGAAATACGTATCTGTCAAGATACAATTAAGTGGTGGAATTCAATGGGATTGTATAAACTCGTCTTATGACAAGTGAAGACATTCCACTAAAAAGCTCAAATAATTTTCTTAAGAAATTTGATTTGTTTCTTGTTTTTGTGATTTTTTTCAGCAGTGAGCACGCATGTTACCAAAAAGAAGCGAAGCGATTTGTGCTGTATTTATTTGTTTTGCGATGAGATGAATATATGTTCACTGATATGGAAACCGGTGCCGTTCCCTTACTACTTAGAGTTACTTAGAGAAACGCAATAAAGCTTCTGTTTAATGAACATTTTTTACTTTTCGTCTAATTAACTTCATTTATCATTGTACGCCATTATTATCTGGAAAAGTTCTATCCTAAGAAATGGTGTAAGCGAGGTGATAATACCTCCTTTCTATTAACATAGGGCAGCGGTTCTCAACCTGGGGTACCTTTGCTCTGGGGGTACCTTGAACAAAAATACGTAATGGCGGTTGTTGTATTAATATTGCATAAAAATTTTTTGCCAAGAACTTATTTCGAGTAGGCGTAACGACCGATGTTCTCTTCATTTAGTCTATTCCGTTAACTTGACTTAACGCTACTAATTAGAACGGAATCTATACTTTCTGCGCGACGTTAGGCATAAGTACGTTTTAGGCCCTTTTCATGTCATGAACAAACTGGACTTCGTGGTACGATTGGTGAAGTGAAAATGGATTTTCAAACAAACCTATAGGTTATAAGAAACACTGAAAACAGGTTAAGTGCCTAAACATACATCGCCTTCTTCGGCTATAAAACTAGTTTTTCGGCTTGAATTGTTTGTTGTGTAGTTTTGATGATAAATTTGCTTATGGCAGGATCGATCAGTGATGAAAAACTGCTAACGAAAGACTAAAAGACGAAAGGACGTGGGAACTGAAATAAATTTAGGATTAAGTGGCACTTTTATTGAAACTGGCATACTAAAAAAAGTTATTATGTACATGTACAATTACACATAATAAGCATGTTGACTAATTCATAATGCATACTTCGTAATGATCAAGAACTAGTCCTGGCAATATTAAACAGAAGTGTAACACTGATGCTCTTTAAAATTGAAACGTCGCGATCGTGGGATGGGAGTCTATCATTTTCTAACGCTTCATACAGATTGGAAAGCTAAGAAGAGGTTGCAAAATACAAAAAAAAAACTTTACGTAATTAGCCTACCGCATAAAAGAAGCCTTGGTGTAAAAAGTAGTTACACTCATTTTTTGTCTCATAAAATGCTAACGGCACCGACTGATACAGAACCCAGGCACACTGGAATGAGAAGCAGGAATGCTTGCGAGTCAACCACCAGCGCGCCGTTTTTCAATCATTTGAAATCATTATTTCATAGCTCCAGCATCAGAATTTCCAAATTCTTTCAGCTACATCGATTTATGAATGAAAAATAATATAAGCACTCCATATTATGCATAGGCATTCTAGACTTCTCTAGGCATGCAAAATGACTAGCCCAAATCGGGGCTCGTCTCGATCCCAGCATGATCTGCTTTGCAGCAATTCGAATTTTCGCTGAGCCATGATGCATATCGCATTATTATGATTTTACTTAATATCGAAACATTCTTAATTTTCAAAAGTCTCATCAAAATTCTAGACCAACATTTGAAAAGGGCGTAACAGCCAAAAATTATTCCTTCTGATTCTTTGTCTACTTATAAAGCTATGTATGTAGACGAAGGATTAGAAGGAATAAATTTTGGCTGTTACGCCCTTTTCAAATGTTGGTCTAGAATTCAAATTAGGAGACAAATTTTAATCTGAGAAAAAAAATCGAATTTCTCAGAAACGGACACCTAGTACATAATGTCCTTTTTAAAATTATGAACAGATTTCCAAAGTTTCACTCGGAATCCCATATTCTCAAAATATTTTCTGAAACTAATGAAAATATCAGAATCCTGAAAATTCTTTTTTTTTCACGTTGGCATCACATTCTCCCCCGAGCCATTATTGTCTCATAGCAGCTTAGTGTTCATTAGGCACTTCAATGATAAATATCTGCGTGGCTATTATTTCTGCATTCATATATCTTGAGGCTGACACGATGGAACTCTGATGGCCAAGAAAGCTATGAAAATTTCCTAAACCAAATCGAATGCAGCGTCCTTCATCATGGTCTTGAACCAGGAAATTTTCAGGAACTATTTCATTGTTTGAAAACACTTTTATTTTTCTGTTGACATGCTACCCTTCGAAAGACAAGATCCAAATTTTAAATGCTGTGTAATGTATATAAATCCTTAATGTTTCTTTGGAAACCCAAAAATTTAATCGTACTGAATGATATCAGAGGTGAACCAGCCTAGGGCTGCAAGCCTATTTAATAAAAAAAAAAAAACATAACCACCTAGTGGTGTTTGTGCCTTCCTCGTGCATTATTTATGGCTCCACCCCACTACCCCGAATGCCAGTACCCCGAATGTTATTACCCCGAAGGCCACTACTCCGAATGGTACAGTACCCCGAAAATCATCACCCCGAATGGGACACTACCCCGAAATCCATTACCCCGAAAGGCAATTACCCCGAAAACATTTAGAATCTGTAGTATTCTATTATTATGTTTAACACCAACAGATATCGATGAATCGCAACAGTTTTTTATCCAACAAGTTTAACCAACAGTTTTGATTTTTCTTCTAATTAGCTTTAACTGTCATTCCTGTCATTATGACCTGGAAAAGTACTATTCTACGAAAGCGGAGATGAGCCAGCCAAGGGCTAAAAGCCTCTTTAATAAAGATATAAAAAAACTGTTCTACGAAATGGAGTAAGAGATCCTTTTTTCAACAGAACGCGTTTTCCCGGTATAAGGCGAACAGAGGAGATGATGCCTTCTTTAAATGAAAGAGTTTTCCCGGTATAAGGCATACATGGTAAATATGACATTTTTTTAAATGAACGCGTTTGCCCGGTATAAGGCAGACAGAGGAGAGGATGCCTTCTTTAAATGGACGTTTTTGCCCGGTATAAGGCACATAGAGGAAATAATGCCTTGTTTAAATGAACGCGTTTTCCCGGTATAAGGCAGCCAGAGGCAGGCTTGGCATTTACTCGCACAATGAGCTCAATGGGCAAAAAAAAAGTTCATCAAAAATGAGCAACAAAACATCACGGATATGATCAAAACATAAAAAAAGATGCTCTTCGTTTTATGAAAAATGAGGAGCGGCTCTCTTTGAGAGAAACCGTTTGTCTCAATGTGCCTTTTTGAGGAGCATCATTTTTGTTGTTCTTTCCAACTGAACGTACAGAGAAATGAAAGCACACTTCTGTTATACCATCGCTACCCGCACAACAGCCTCACACATTCGCACCTTTATGAGACAAGCATAAGAATAGGGACCGTTCTATCACCATTCTATCTTTACATTAATTATTTACTGCTTCTAAGCAACAGGCAGCTTGATGTAGGCAATTCTACATTTATCAGGTTAGCACCTAAAATTTGGATTGCAAAGAGATTATTGACGAAATTATCTTATACCAGGCGAACCTGTCCGATCTCACTCGGGTTTTATTTTTGATCTGTCAATCATTTAGGATCTGTCTCATTTGGAGAATTAAACTGAAATAAAACTTAAAACTGACATTTCAATAATCATCAAATAACCCTGCTCGCAGAGCAAGATTACTTTTGACAGATATCGAATCATTTTGCATGGATGTCTTATTGGAATTGCTGGGTAGCACCAGCCATTCTTATGACTGGGTTATTTGCTTATTTTCGAACTGTCACTTTTAAGTTTAATTCTCCAAATGAGACAGAGCCTTAGTTGATTAATGCGTCGCACTTTAGATTTTAATTTTTTTTGCACTTTAGATTTTAATTTTTTTGCTTAATGGCTTTCTACAGAACTCATAAAGACAGTTCTCGTTGCATTGTGTGGAAGGCTTTTGTTGTTTCTCCGCTCTCGAGTTAGTTCGTCACATTTTTGACAGCTCGTTGGCTTTTAGTGACTAAAGTGTATAAATTTTCAAACCGATTTAACGCAGTCTAAAACTGGTGCAAATATAGCGGGCTTGGTAGTCATATGGCTACTGCTTCTGCCTCATACGCAGGAGGTCGTGGGTTCAATCCCAGGTCCGTTCCATTCTCCTACTTTGTATCTTTCTCTTTATTTCTCATGTTCTAGCAATCGCTAGAACTGGAAATGGACTTCCATACCGTTTCCATCTCTATTCCTATACCTTTAACTTGAGTGTTCTAACAGTAATCTGCTAGAATTGGAAATGAACTATAGAGCTCGTTTCCTACACCCAATTAGAAATTCCATCAGTTTCCTTCTCCTATCTATCACATTGGCAGCTCGTTAACCAAGACGGACCTCTGCCTCTCGAACCTAACCCAAAAATTCCAACAAATTCCGCATGAACTCGTGGCAAGTGCAGAGGTATATTCGGCTTGCAGTGGGCGAGTGATTGCATCATCATTTCCTCCCCCTTCCCTACATTGACTTGCATTCTGACGTGGCAGGCGCCAGTGTGACCTAACACATGAGATCACCAGTACTTGTACATTGAAGATGTGTGCTAGTCCCAAGCAAAACATCTGTTGGTTCCCTGTACAAGAACAGCTGATCTGGTCATAATGGAGTAGCAACTACGAGCAGTCAATCAAGCTCAAGCTAATAATGGCTTTCTACAGAACTCATAAAACCGTTGCATTTAGACAACGTCTCAACTTTTCCCAGCAAATTGTTCTATTTTTTCATATACATAAACACAGAAGAGCCCAAAACGATTCGACTGGTGAGTAAATCTTGCAAAACCGTTCGTAAGTTATAATGCCTCAAAGGAAAAGCAAACTCATTTATATATATATATATATATATATATATATATATATATATATATATATATATATATATATATATATATATATATATATATAGGTAGATAGATAGATGATGATTATGATTGAAGAAGGTGAAATTGGAAGGGCCAGGAAGCCCTTGTAGTGGCATAAAGGCACCAAGGCCTTCTTCAAAATATTGTGTAAACGCGTTAAAACGCGTGAGACCCTAAATCCGCATAAAAAGGAAGCCTCATATCAAATCGCAAGAAAAGCGACTGTTTTGACCGATTAATACAAGATTTGTTCGACTGCTTCAATTTTGAATGAAAACTATTAAGCTCTTTTAAGGGAATGTCTTCAACGTGTAAAAATTAAATGGAACAGTCCTAAACACGCATTATGACAGTGATTGAATTGTTTTCTTATCAAACACGATAAATACAATAACCTACTGGCTACCGTTAGATTAGCCAACTAACTATCATAAATTTATTCTCCACCACTAATTCCGTCCTTCGGAAAGAGGCTCAAAGATGCTCAATGAGCAAGTTTTTCCTCAACTCATTGAGTCAAACCATTTAGTTATCATTGAGAAATGAATATATTTCGGAGCTACCCGAAAAAGAGAGAAACGCAAAAGTATAAAAGAGAAGAGCAAAGATTCGTGTGTCGAGAGCAGTGAGCATTTTTTTTCTTCTCCTGATTCGCTCTGAGGAACATTCCATCCCTGGACAGAGGGGATGATGCCTTTTTTAAATGAACGCGTTTGCCCGGTATAAGGCAAACAGAGGAGATGGTGCCTTCTTTAAATGGACGTGTTTGCCCGGTATAAGGCAGACAGAGGATATGATACCTCCTTTAAACGTGCTTATACCGCGATAAGGCACACAGAGGAAATACTGCCTTTTCAAAAGTAACGCGTCTGCCCGATAGAAGGCGAACCGAGATGATGCCTTCTTTAAGGGAACGCAACTTCCCGAAGACAAACAAGATCTCCCATTCTCTCTCACTCTCATACACACACCCCCTTACTCACTCACTTCCTCTGTCTCACTATTACTCACTCACCCACTTTCATCCATTCACCCACTCTTACTCACTTAACCACTCTTACTCACTCATCCACTTTTACTCACTTATTTACTCTCAATCATTCGCTCTCTTTTTCTCGCTCACTCTTACTCACTCACTCTTACTCATTTACTATTACTCGCTCGCTCATTCACTCTTACTCGCTCACTCACACACTCACTCTTACTCAATCACTCACTCTTACTCACCCATTCACTTCGATTTTAAAATTTAGACCACGTTTCATCCAGAATCCGTTGCTTTTACTACAGCGACCAAAGAACAACTTCTATCTTGTTGCCCTAGTAGCCATGCTGACGTGGACCGCAATTGCCTCCAACTCTCTGCATTGTGCATGAAAACGTGCTGCATAATCTGCCCTTCAGGACTCTTGAAGAGTGCCATACGGAGTGGAACGGAATGTTACGGAGTAAGAATACTTAGTTCTATAATGCATTAAAACAGTTTCAGTTCCAATTATTGTTCATTCATATGAATTATGAAAAAACTTTTATTGAGTAACATTTTTTTCATTGAAATGAAGTATAAACTTGAAATAATGACTAATTCGGGGTACTGGCTCATTCGGGGTAGTGTCCCATTAGGGGTAGTGGCCTTCGGGGTAAGGGCATTATGGGTAATGGAATTATGGGTAGTGTCGTAGAGTCTTATTTATACTAAAAGACTAGAGTAAGATTTTATTAGCGTGTTTTTCTATAGAAATCGTATTTTGGCTATAAATTTTGGGTCCCACAGTTCGATCTGGCCAATTTTCAATAGGAAACAATGGTATTCCACGTCGAATGCAACTTGTTGCAAACAAATCGGATCAAAATAAGTTCCTAAGAGAGGAGTGAGTTTTATTTTACGCACATACATTCATATACGCACACACACATACAGACAGACATCATCCCAATTCGTCTAGTTGAGTCGATTGATGTATTACTCTATGGGTCTCCGGGCTTATATCACAAAATCGTCTTGGAAGTGAATATATAGCCTTTTCGTTACACCTTGGTGTACAAGAAAGGCAAAAAAGTATTAAATGATACTGTTTTATAGGAGCCATTTTAGCTTTTAGTTCTATTATTAGAAAACAAAATAGGGAGTACCTCAAGCTATACAAAGTTTTGAAGGGGTACCACATATGACAAAGGTTGAGAACCGGTGTTAGGTGTTTAGTGGAAATAAAGCCTTCTTTAAATGAACGGTAACGGTTTATTGCATACATAGGAGGTAATGGAGGCCTTCTTAAAATGAACGCATTTGCCCAGTATAAGGCAAACATAGGAGATAATGCCTTCTTAAGATGAATGCATTTGTCCAGTATAAGGTAAATAATGTCTTCTTTTAATGAACGCATTTCCCGTGTTTAGGGAAACACACGAGATGGTGCCTTCTTTAAATGAACGTATTTGCTCGGTTAAAGCGAACAGAATTGAAAATGCTTGCTATTAAAAACTCGTTTGCCCGGCATGAGGCGAACAGAAGAGATAACACCTCCTTTAAGGATCGCGTATAACGAAACTATGCCTGTTTCTTGCCATGGGAGGGACAAGCATATTCGACGAACAGATTGTCTCATTCTAGCCATACCCTTCTTGTCACAGTAAGGTGTATCGCCGGAAAACTTCAGAAGCAACTCTTCTACGCCTTTATTCTGTTTAAATACATGTTCGCAAGCCGTCTCAAGCCCAGTCGACGTGGGCTGAAATTTCCTCCAGCTCCCTGCATTGAGCATGAGAACGTGCTGCGAAATTCTCACCTCAGCTTTAACAGTCTTCAAAGGTAGCACATGATATGTAACGGGAGTTTTTGGAACTAGAACTATTCGTTCTATACTGTTTTCAAACAGTTCTAGTTTGATTAAACGAATCGCGAGTCCGACATGGTGAACCTTGTCACAGGACTATCGGATCGAAAAATAAGTACGGATCAACAATAAAAATCTCGTAAAAATTGTGTAATTTATTCGACTGGAGTCGCCCTGCTATTGAATAAATTGTAAAACAAGTAATAATCATTCACTACTTCTTCTTCTTTTCTTATTGGCATTACATCCCCACACTGGGACAGAGCCGCCTCGCAGCTTAGTGTTCATTAAGCACTTCCACAGTTAATAACTGAGAGGTTTCTAAGCCAAGTTACCATTTTTGCATTTGTATATCATGAGGCTAACACGATGATACTTTTATGCCCAGGGAAGTCAGGACAATTTCCAATCCGAAAACTGCCTAGACCGGCACCGAGAATCGAACCCAGCCACCCTCAGCATGGTCTTGCTTTGTAGCCGCGCGTCTTACCGCACGGCCAAGGAGGGCCCCACATGAATTCACATGAATTATAAATAAATTTCTATTAATAGATTTTTTTTTCGTTGAAATAAACTATAATCAGGACTGTTTCAGGGTACTGGATCATTCGGAATAGTGCCCCACTCGGGATGATGGCATTCGAGGTAAAGATTCATTCGGGGTAATGGCATTATGGGTAGTGTCATAGAGTCGAAATGGTTCCATCTTTCAAACATGAACACTAAGCTGCGAGGCGGCTCTGTCCCAGTGTGGGGATGTAATGCCAATAAGAAGAAGAAGAAGACACGGGAAGATATTTCCCTTCTTTGAAAGGGTGGATTTGCCCGGCAGAAGCCAGAGAGGATATAACTCCTTCTTTCAGTTCAAGCATTTGGAGCGCTCGGTTCAATGCAAAGGGAGATACACCCGATTCTGTTTTTGCACGGATTTTTTTTTACACGGGCGTGTAAAAATAATCCCATACAAATTTTTTGCAAAGTTGCTACGATTTAGCATGATTCGTCGAGAAATCATAAAACTTTTTTTACACGGATTTTCAAATTTTGAACTGAAATTTTTTTTACACGGAACGCATCCCCCGTGTAAAAAAAGAATCGGGTGTATGATTCTTTCTTAGAAACCGTTTGCTTGTAAAAGGGAGAAATGGGCACGTCCCAGTTTTATTACGTTTTCGACCCGATTTTGCACCTGTCCAGAATTCTGTAAGCATTTCCGACAAGAAATTATGGGTTCCGTTTAAGTTTTTTGCCTTCCTAAGGAATAAACTGATTCATGTTTTTTTGGAACAAATAAAAATTGAAAACAAGAAATTCCGATTTTGTCACGTTTCTTATTTGATCAGCCCAAAATTCACCAGGGGCGATAAAACGAAATATTTCATATTAAGCGAATGAATTTTAAAAATACGGTACTCTAAGTTCGCTCAAATCAACCATTCAACATTTGTTCCACTCATGAAGCAGCCTAAAAAGCAAAGTGCACTAACCGCAATTGCATCATTATCGAGATCCATATTTAACTACTTGCACATCACTTAACTGATCCGAAAAATGCTTTCTCCATCTCTTCACCACCCACAGTCATCATCCCGTACATTGCACTGAGCTTGCTGGCCCTGCTCAAACTGATCGAAGTGGATCCCATCATGCCGAAAAGTCGCTCCGACAACTTCGTGCGATTTGACAACACTCAAACCAACACGGAAGCATAGAGCGGTATCTGGAAAGTTTCGGATTTCGGTCGGCGCGAATTTCCAAAGGATGAGAGCTGCTTCCATCAACAACGTCGTCATTCCGACGATCATTCAAGGTACAACATCACAACACCAGTCGAGCATCACACGGACGGCCAGCATAGTCGACGATCGGTAAGTGACATATAAGAGGGCTTTGTTTCGGGATTTAGAGCTACTTTACCAGTCAATCAGTCTTTTGACTGAACCTATAAGTATGAAGACCACTTCTCAACCAAACTTTCACTTATAAATAATTTCCCCACGATTGATTTTAAACTCCTACTTTGACTAGGAAATAAAAACATAGTCTTACTCTAAATTATTTGGCGCTGCACTGCTAATAACAATAATGACTTTTTTTTAATAAATCAATAGATCTATCTGAAGATGTTGACCTAATTAGGCCTTAGTCTTTAGTCATTTAAGTGATGTCTCTGAATACAGTCTCATCGATTGAACAAAATATATGTTTTGTAATTTGATTGTTTTCTTATCTACCGCCATCGGGGGTGACAATGGGTCTGGAGGGTTAGAATAGGTCATCACTGTCACCGGCAGTCGGGAGGTCGTAGAGAAAAATCGTTTAAAAAGGTCTCTTGTATTTTATTCTCTTGCCTTCAGATATATTCAATCTATTCCATACACATTCTAAGAAGTTGAAACAGTGCCCCATTCTCACCCCCATTTGACCCACGGCAAATAAAATATTTTCAAGGTTCTAATAGCCAAAAACTACAAAAATAGAATTTTGCAAAATACACCCAATACAATCATTTGTCAATTACTCATTTCAGCTTAATATTGCACAATTGCTGAAGTAATAGCTTAAAAGCAAATTATTTGCCCATTTTATTCTAGTAACATACATTTGATCAAAATTGTTCATCGTCATTTTCATCATTCACGTTCAAAAATAGCTGCATGGTGAATGGCTCCTCTACTGAGCACCGAACGATGGTGGTTACTCGTATGCTAACACACATAATTGGGATCTTTACCATAGTTTACCTTTCTCGATGCTTTCCACCTTAATTAATTATTGTTTTCTGTTGCAGCGCAAATCAGCACCGATCGGCTCCGATTACGCGACCATAAATGCGCGCGCCCTCGTTCAACAGCAAGCCACTCGCTCGACCAACGCCGCCACAGCCGCCACCTTCTTTCGCAAAGTATGTCTTTCCTCTTTCCATGTTCGCAGGCTCGCTCACTTGCATACCGCGCTGAGGGAAAGACGCACTCGCACAATGCTACTTAGTTAAGAGATTTTAATTGTTTATTGTTAGCTCTTTATGTGTAACCGACGAGCTGATGCGATGTTACGCGATGATGCATATTACTGCTCCGCGCGCTCCATGTTTCGAAGTTTCTTCTTCGCTATTTTTTCCTCGCGAAAAAAGCCCCGGGGAGTCTTTCTGTCCAACTAGCACTTTTCCTCCTATAATGTATTGGTAATAACTTCGAAAATTGGCACTCAACAAATGATGATGGCTACGCTCCTCTAGCAGTAAGATGAATCAAAAGTGAATCGAACGAAACATACGACGCACTGACTGTTTTGCATCCCTAATTTTGCATCTTATTTATTCTTAATTTTATGTCGACTGGAAACGTGTTTTACTCGTGTTTCATACGTACTGACTAACTCTAGATACTTTCTGTAAGTTTTATTTTAATCCTAAGCTAGAGCTGAATGTTTTCGAGACGATTTTACTGCCACTGGATCGTAGTCACACGGACGTTCTAGGCGTTTACTGAAAAGAGGGTATAACCTTTTTTTTGTTTACTTATTCTTAATCGCATATTACTACACAAGTAAAAAATCAAAAAGTTTTATTTCTCTAATTTAGATTTTAATATTATTGACAGTATTGGTAATAAATTGAATGATTGAATTACACATTAGTTTTATCAAGTTGTCCGAAAATCCTGTACAGAGCCGTAGCGTGGACTCCCAGCGCCCTTGGCGAAAGTTCATTGGGCGCCCCTTTCTTACCAAAAAGAATGTGCAATAATTAACATTAAAAGAGCAATTCGTATCTTACCTACCTAAAAGAAGTGAGATTAAAAGTTCAGATACTTGATAAACATTCAATATTCAGCTGCACTTATACCTGAAAGTCTACGGGGATTAGAGTAAATTTCCCTAAATGGAAGATCATAAAATTTGTTCAAAGTTCTTTACAGAAATTTACAAAGTGGAAAGGGCTTAAGAAACATACATATACGCCAAATAAAATTTTCAAATGTTCAAAATCACCAATTGCTACGCGATGCAATACGGGTCCTTTTATCCCCTGAAACTTATGCTCGAATATGATTAAAGCAGATTGCTAAATATGAATAAAAAAATGCGTGAAAACTAACTAAAGTGCGTCAGTTGAAAGTTGGAATTGCTATTGGACGTATTCGGATCAAGAAAATCTAGCTTTTATGTGGATGTGTCGACGGGCTTGTACCAGACTACTGGATCAATTTGGACAATAAAATCTAACTCCAATGGTCGATGATCTGAATCGCCAACAAGCTTAGTGGAATCAACAAAATCTCTATTTTGTAGTAGATTGGTTGAAGGCAGAAAATGCCATCTTACCTAATCGAATCAAGAAAAATACAACTCTGGAGTGGGTCTCTCGATGATTTGGGAACACACCTGGACCTAGTGTCAATGAAAATCAGCTCTGAAGTGGTGATCGATGTTCGGAATCGCTATCCGACTTATTCGGGTTAATAAAATCCAACTCTGGAATGAGTCTGTCGATGGCCGGAATCACTACGTGCTATAGTGGGTTGGTTGGTGACCGAAATCGCCATCAAACCTATTCTAGTCAAGAAAAATGTTACTCTTGTATGGCTCGGTCGGTAGTTTGCAGACACGCCTGCACATAGTTGGGTCCAAATATTTTAACTTTAAAATGGGGCCTAATTGCCATAGGAAGCAAGAGGACCAAGAAGAAAATAAAACTCTGGGCTGATACTAAATATTTAGTTGCCAAAATCCCACTATGCAGTCGCTCTTGTCTATCAAAATCATCAGATACCTATAAAAGAGATTATAAACTACAGAGAAAGATTGCGAAGGGTTGTCGTTGTTGTAGCTGTCTGGAACATCTTTTGCTGAATGGGTTGCACGGGAGCAAAATGTCATTGCAAAATCCACACAGTTTCTGTACTCAGCATATTTTGGACAGCAGAACTGTGTTCTTTAATCACAGTTCTACTGATTTCCGGGAATCGGTAATTGCACTTCAACCATAGCACCATTTGGATGGATGGATGGAAGTATTCCCTAAAAGAATCCACTGGGAAAAGCTGAATTATTTCAAACCGATGATTTGAGAGTAAATTGTCAGTACTGCTATTCCAAAAGTCACTTGGTAACGCAATAGTGAAAAAAATATATATTAAGCTCTTTTTAGTGGAATGTATTCAACCGTCTAAGACGAGTTTAGTACTCTCCATGTAATTCCACTACGTTTTGTTATCTTTGCAGATACGTATTTCGACCGCAACTGTGTGGTCGTCTTCAGTGTCTTGTACTTGACTCGACTTTGCACTCTGGATTGTAGAAACAAATGTTTTAGCCATCAGTTTCGTCACTTCTTTTTGCAAACATACGTGCTCACTGCTGATAACAACACAAATATAAGAAAAAATGATGAATATCGGAGCAATGAGATGAAGTCAAGGAGCGGTAACCCTATGTCTACTTTATATCTACAGATGAAAACGTTTCTTTCTCGTTCCGAATTGTTTGTTCGGATTTTTAATGCTTTTGAGCAGAGTAGTGCAGTGGAGTTTTTGCGTTCGAAGTTTGGGTGTAGAACTTGCTCGAAAAATGAGCGAAAAATAAATACATCATCCATTTCAAATCAAAATATTGAAGTTAGCGCAGATTTTCTTTTTTTTTGTTTGTCTTCCATTAAAGACCTTATACTGTTGAGAAGTGATTGAGTAAGACGTGTTATTTTTGTCCTGTCTCCTTCTTCTTCTTCTTATTGGCATTACATCCCCCACTGGAACAGAGCCGCCTAGCAGCTTAGTGTTCATTAAGGCCCAAGTCAGTGGCGCATCCGTGGCGCGCCTGTCCGAATTAAATCATTATTTAAACATATTTGAACAAGTTTATCGTGATTCCAAACACACTTGTCGATTCAAAATTAAATGTTTATCATTTTCTGTAAAGGAATCATATGGAAAAAACTTATAGTTTTTGCTAAAATGACTTTTTACTGAGAAAAGAGCTCTAAAAGTAGAACACATGGATCTCTTATACATGATCTAGAGATCATTCAGGGTTATGTCTTGAAAATCGAAGCACATCCATCGATAGCTATTTTCCAAACGAACAATTTGGTGAAATAAACTTTCCAAATTATTCAGGCAAACTTCAGAAAATGACTTTTTCAGTAAATCTAAAATAATCTCATTTTGATCATAAAAGTAGCCATCTTCGTATCGTGGCAATGCATGAACTATCAAAATGAACATAATGAATTCTCGGACTCATCCACAGTACAGGGTAATGAGTTGTTGTTGACGGCTATATATATAAATATTTCAAAACTGGAATAATGGATAAAGCAATCTAAGTTCGTTTAGGTTTGCCGAATACCATTAGGGAAAAACGATAATTTGATCAAAGCCCATCTGGAACTTGTATTTTTTTTCAGGATGTATGGAATGAGTAGTCGGTAAAGTAATCAGGCAGGAACATATCACTCAGAACCAACGTGGTTTTCTGGGGGAAGCAAGGTTTGTCATATCACAATGATAAGAAAATTATTTTGAGCTTTTTAGTGGAATGTTTTCACCTGTCATAAGACGAGTTTGAACAATCCCATTGAATTCCACCACTTAATTGTATCCTGACAGATACGTATTTCGACCTCAACAGTAAGGCCGTCTTCAGTGTCTTGTACTTGACTCGACTTAGTCGAGTAAGTCGAGTCAAGTACAAGACACTGAAGACGGCCTTACTGTTGAGGTCGAAATACGTATCTGTCAGGATACAATTAAGTGGTGGAATTCAATGGGATTGTTCAAACTCGTCTTATGACAGGTGATATCACAATGGTCAAATATACAAACTTTGAGGTAAAAATGCCTTACAATTGTAATTTTTTTTTTTGTATAAAAACATATAACCTTTTCAAAATGAGTTATATGAGGTAAACAGAGAGCAAGAGAGGTGAAGAGTGATGAATATGGAACGAAAAGTAAGATTTGAATGATTATCGATAAACTACAGCATGAATTTAAAATTGTCAAAATATTTTTTTTAAATGGAGGCATTATTTCTAGAACAACATTTGAAAAGGGCGTACTAAGCAAATTTTATACTTTCCGGTCTACATACACAGCTATATACATAGACAAAGAATTCAAATGTTGGTCAAGATTTTTCTCTCTTGTATATATCAGGATGAACTCATCTCGCAATTAGCGATTGTCCCATTTTGAAAATAAAACTATAATGATCACCTGCCATGTATGTAAAGAAAAAGCCGTTTTTTCGATGTCTTCAAGAAAATTCAATGTATTGGTCATCTTTAGGTATAAAAACTATCTGTTTGCATGATTTTTTTTTCTCTGTTTGTATATTCCACAGTTTCACAACTGAAATATACAAATAATTGCAGCTTGAAAAGTTCACAACAATCATCTCACGATATGCGTTGCAGATCAAATTGAACGCAATTTTGTGTTCATCCTCTGCAGTCAGGGATAAAGACAGACATTATTGCTGTTCTCTGTTGTTGCTTGTTTTGGCATTTTTGAGCAACAGTTACACTCCTTGGCCGTGACCTAAAACGAACTTATTCGAAGCACAATGAATACGGGTAGCTGCGAAGATCCACCCTAACCTTTGAACAAATGAACAGCATTGATCTCATTTGAACTGCGGTATACGTTGTATGTATGTATGGGTGCGCTTGAGAATATGGTTCTGTTGCACCCAGAATTACTCTGTTTCTAATATAGAATTATGCAATGTATTATATATCAAAACAATTGTAATAAAAAGAGAAATTTGATGGTAGAATTTCTAGAATTCATAAAATTGTTTCATAACATACTTTTCCAATTACCAAACCATGCGCGAATATTCCCCGCTTATAAGAAGTGTGCTGTGGAAAGCAGAAACAAAAAAAAAACGATTCATATAGCAGCAGCAAAAGCAACATGAGTTCATCTTCCCACATACCTACGCGTGATACCGCACGTTGCGGGAGAAGAAATTATTCAAATATTCTGTGATCGTTTGCAGATAATATTCTTGTTGAAATAATTGAAGTGCAGGAACTAATATTTCACATTTTTTTGTTGAATGTTGTTATTTTTTTTAAATATTGTTTCTACTAAAGATTTTTCAAACCAGTTAAATTTTTGATAATTCCTGGTTCTTCGAAGCAATAGAAAATAAAACGTGGCTTGAGGATTCACGGCATATTGGACATCTTCGAGAAGTTATGATTTTTTTTACGAATCTGAGAATATTATAGCCGGAAATAGAATAAAAAACTCTTTCAATACACTAAGGTTTCTCTACAATGTCCGTTGCGCGGAAGGAAATTGTAAAAATATTTTGTAATTCATTAGAGGAAAGTAATATTTTGGGGATTCTTGGTCAAGTAATAGAGATTTTTTGAACATTTTCTCTTATTTCTCTCATATTTTTTATTTGAAGCAGCTGGGGATAGCTTATACAAGATTTATTGGTAGAAAATGTTTTTTTTTATATCGTAGCAATAATCAACTCAAAATAATACATGATACAAATTGATTTTTTTAAAAAAGAATTAATTGAAAAAATGCGCCAACATTTGAAAATCACAATTGGTAGCATGGATTGTATCAACGGTCCAGATCAACACAAATCAGTCACTGACATAACGCTACCCAACAAACATTGGAAGACGAAATTATTACATTGATAATTACTTCTTCAGAATATTCCTCCGGATATTCCTCCAGTAATTCCTCCGGATATTCCTCCAGGAATTCTTCCGGATATTCCTCCAGGAATTCCTCCGGATGTTCCTACAGGAATTCCTCCGGATATTCCTCCAGGAATTCCTCCGGATATTCCTCCAGGAATTCCTCCGGATATTCCTCCAGGAATTCCTCCGGATATTCCTCCAGGAATTCCTCCGGATATTCCTCCAGGAATTCCTCCGGATATTCCTCCAGGAATTCCTCCGGATATTCCTCCAGGAATTCCTCCGGATATTCCTCCAGGAATTCCTCCGGATATTCCTCCAGGAATTCCTCCGGATATTCCTCCAGGAATTCCTCCGGATATTCCTCCAGGAATTCCTCCGGATATTCCTCCAGGAATTCCTCCGGATATTCCTCCAGGAATTCCTCCGGATATTCTTCCAGGAATTCCTCCGGATATTCCTCCAGGAATTCCTCCGGATATTCCTCCAGGAATTCCTCCGGATATTCCTCCAGGAATTCCTCCGGATATTCCTCCAGGAATTCCTCCGGATATTCCTCCAGGAATTCCTCCGGATATTCCTCCAGGAATTCCTCCGGATATTCCTCCAGGAATTCCTCCGGATATTCCTCCAGGAATTCCTCCGGATATTCCTCCAGGAATTCCTCCGGATATTCCTCCAGGAATTCCTCCGGATATTCCTCCAGGAATTCCTCCGGATATTCCTCCAGGAATTCCTCCGGATATTCCTCCAGGAATTCCTCCGGATATTCCTCCAAGAATTCCTCCGGATATTCCTCCAAGAATTCCTCCGGATATTCCTCCAGGAATTCCTCCGGATATTCCTCCAGGAATTCCTCCGGATATTCCTCCAGGAATTCCTCCGGATATTCCTCCAGGAATTCCTCCGGATATTCCTCCAGGAATTCCTCCGGATATTCCTCCAGGAATTCCTCCGGATATTCCTCCGGATATTCCTCCGGATATTCCTCCGGATATTCCTCCAGGAATTCCTCCGGATATTCCTCCAGGAATTCCTCCGGATATTCCTCCAGGAATTCCTCCGGATATTCCTCCAGGAGTTCCTCCGGATATTCCTCCAGGAATTCCTCCGGATATTCCTTCAGGAATTCCTCCGGATATTCCTCCAGGAATTCCTCCGGATATTCCTCCAGGAATTCCTCCGGATATTCCTCCAGGAATTCCTCCGGATATTCCTCCAGGAATTCCTCCCGATATTCCTCCAGGAATTCCTCCGGATATTCCTCCAGGAATTCCTCCGGATATTCCTCCAGGAATTCCTCCGGATATTCCTCCAGGAATTCCTCCGGATATTCCTCCAGGAATTCCTCCGGATATTCCTCCAGGAATTCCTCCGGATATTCCTCCAGAAATTCCTCCGGATATTCCTCCAGGAATTCCTCCGGATATTCCTTAGAATATTCCTCCATGAAATCCTCCGGATATTCCTCCAGAAATTCCTCCGGATATTCCTCCAGGAATTCCACCGGAAGTTCCTCCAGGAATTCCTCCGGATATTCCTCCATTAATTCCTTCGGAATTTCATCCATAAATTCCTCCGGATATTCCTCTAGAAGTCTATCTGGATAATCCACTAGGAAAATCTCCGAATATTCCTCATGGAATTCCTCCGGCTATTCCTCCAGGAATTCCTCCGCATATTCCTCCAGGAATTCTTCCGGATATTCCTCCGGATATTCCTCCAGGAATTCCTCCGGATATTCCTCCAGGAATTTCTCCGGATATTGCTCCAGGAGTTCCTCCGGATATTCTCCAGGAATTCCTCCGGATATTCCTCCAGGAATTCCTCCGGATATTCCTCCAGGAATTCCTCCGGATATTCCTCCAGGAATTCCTCCGGATATTCCTCCAGAAATTCCTCCGGACATTCCACCAGGAATTCCTCCGGACATTCCTCCAGGAATTCCTCCGGATATTCCTCCAGGAATTCCTCCGGATATTCCTCCAGGAATTCCTCCGGATATTCCTCCAGAAATTCCTCCGGATATTCCTCCAGGAATTCCTCCGGATATTCCTTAGAATATTCCTCCAGGAAATCCTCCGGATATTCCTCCAGAAATTCCTCCGGATATTCCTCCAGGAATTCCACCGGAAGTTCCTCCAGGAATTCCTCCGGATATTCCTCCATTAATTCCTTCGGAATTTCATCCATAAATTCCTCCGGATATTCCTCTAGAAGTCTATCTGGATAATCCACTAGGAAAATCTCCGAATATTCCTCATGGAATTCCTCCGGGAATTCCTCCAGGAATTTATCCGAAAGTTCCTCCAGGAATTCCTCCAGAACTTCCTCCGGATATTCCTCCAGGAATTCCACCGGAAGTTCCTCCAGGAATTTCACCGGAAGTTCCTCCAGGAATTCCACCGGAAGTTCCTCCAGGAATTCCACCGGAAGTTCCTCCAGGAATTCCACCGGAAGTTCCTCCAGAATTCCACCGGAAGTTCCTCCAGGAATTCCACCGGAAGTTCCTCCAGGAATTTCTCTGGGAGTTCCTCCAGTAATTCCTCCGGAAGTTCCTCCAGGAATTCGCCCGGAGGTTCCTCCAGGAATTCCTCCGGAAGTTCCTTCAAGAATTCCTCAGGTAGTTCCTTCAGAAATACCTCCAGAAGTTCCTTCGGAAGATCCTTCAGGAATTCCTTCGGAAGTTCCTTCAGCAATTCCTCCGGAAGTTCCTTCTGGAATTCCTCCAGAAGTTCCTTCTGGAATTCCTCCGGAAGTTCCTTCTGGAATTCCTCCGGAAGTTCCTTCTGGAATTCCTCCGGAAGTTCCTTCTGGAATTCCTCCGGAAGTTCCTTCTGGAATTCCTCCGGAAGTTCCTTCTGGAATTCCTCCGGAAGTTCCTTCTGGAATTCCTCCGGAAGTTCCTTCTGGAATTCCTCCGGAAGTTCCTTCTGGAATTCCTCCGGAAGTTCCTTCTGGAATTCCTCCGGAAGTTCCTTCTGGAATTCCTCCGGAAGTTCCTCCAGGAATTCCTCCGGAAGTTCCTTCCGGAATTCCTCCGGAAGTTCCTTCCGGAATTCCTCCGGAAGTTCCTTCCGGAATTCCTCCGGAAGTTCCTTCCGGAATTCCTCCGGAAGTTCCTTCAGGAATTCCTCCGGAAGTTCCTTCAGGAATTCCTCTGGAAGTTCCTTCAGGAATTCCTCCGGAAGTTCCTTCAGCAATTCTTCCGGAAGTTCCTCCAGGTATTGCTCCGGAAGTTCCTCCAGGAATTCCTCCGGAAGTTCCTCCAGGAATTCCTCTGGAAGTTCCGCCGGAAGTTCCTCCAGAAGTGCCTCCAGGAATTCCCCACCAGTTCCACCAGGATTTCCCCCGGAAGTTCCTCCAGGAATTCCTCCGGAAGTTCCTCCAGGAATTCCTCCGGAAGTTCCTCCAGGTCGAACATCTGGAGGAATTCCTGGAAGAATAACTGGAGGAATTCCTGTAAGAATAACCGGAGGAATTCCTGGAGGAATATCCGGAGGAATTCTTGGAGGAATATCCAGAAGAATTCCTGGAGGAATGTCCGGAGGAATTCAAGGAGGAATAATTGGAGGAATTCCTGGAGGAATATTTGGAGTGATTCTTGGAGGAATATCCGGAGGAATTCCTGGAGGAATATCCGGAGGAATTCCTGGAGGAATATCCGGAGGAATTACTGGAGGAATATCCGGAGGAATTCCTGGAGGAATATCCGGAGGAATTCCTGGAGGAATATCCGGAGGAATTCCTGGAGGAATATCCAGAGGAATTCCTGGAGGAATATCCGGAGGAATTCCTGGAGGAATATCCGGAGGAATTCCTGGAGGAATATCCGGAGGAATTCCTGGAGGAATATCCGGAGGAATTCCTGGAGGAATATTCGGAGGAATTCCTGGAGGAATATTCGGAGGAATTCCTGGAGGAATATCCGGAGGAATTCCTGGAGGAATATCCGGAGGAATTCCTGGAGGAATATCCGGAGGAATTCCCTGAGGAATATTCGGAGGAATTCCTGGGGGAATATCCGGAGGAATTTCTGGAGAAATATCCGGAGGAATTCCTGGAGGAGTATCCGGAGGAATTCCTGAAGGAATATCCGGAGGAATTTCTGGAGAAATATCCGGAGGAATTACTGGAGGAATATCCGGAGGAATTCCTGGAGGAATATCCGGAGGAATTTCTGGAGGAATATCCGGAGGAATTACTGGAGGAATATCCGGAGGAATTCCTGGAGGAATATCCGGAGGAATTCCTGGAGGAATATCCGGAGGAATTTCTGGAGGAATATCCGGAGGAATTACTGGAGGAGTATCCGGAGGAATTCCTGGAGGAATATCCGGAGGAATTTCTGGAGGAATATCCGGAGGAATTACTGGAGGAGTATCCGGAGGAATTCCTGGAGGAATATCCGGAGGAATTCCTGGAGGAATATCCGGAGGAATTTCTGGAGGAATATCCGGAGGAATTACTGGAGGAGTATCCGGAGGAATTCCTGGAGGAATATCCGGAGGAATTTCTGGAGGAATATCCGGAGGAATTTCTGGAGGAATATCCAGAGGAATGCCTCTAGGAACTTCCGGAGGAATTCCTGGAAGAATATCCGGAGGAATCCTGGAGGAACTTCCGAAGGAATTCCTGGAGGAACTTCCGGAGGAATTCCTGGAGGAACTTCCGGAGGAATTCCTGGAGGAACTTCCGGAGGAATTCCTGGAGGAACTTCCGGAGGAATTCCTGGAGGAACTTCCGGAGGAATTCCTGGAGGAACTTCCGGAGGAATTCCTGGAGGAACTTCCGGAGGAATTCCTGGAGGAACTTCCGGAGGAATTCCTGGAGGAACTTCCGGAGGAATTCCTGGAGGAACTTCCGGAGGAATTCCTGGAGGAACTTCCGGAGGAATTACTGGAGGAACTTCCGGAGGAATTACTGGAGGAACTTCGGAGGAATTACTGGAGGAACTTCCGGAGGAATTCCTGGAGGAACTTCCGGAGGAATTCCTGGAGGAACTTCCGGAGGAATTCCTGGAGGAACTTCCGGAGGAATTCCTGGAGGAACTTCCGGAGGAATTCCTGGAGGAGCTTCCGCCTGGAGGAACTTCCGGAGGAATTCCTGGAGGAACTTCCGGAGGAATTCCTGGAGGAACTTCCGGAGGAATTCCTGGAGGAACTTCCGGAGGAATTCCTGGAGGAACTTCCGGAGGAATTCCTGGAGGAACTTCCGGAGGAATTCCTGGAGGAACTCGCGGAGGAATTCCTGGAGGAACTTCCGGAGGAATTCCTGGAGGAACTTCCGGAGGAATTCCTGGAGGAACTTCCGGAGGAATTCCTGGAGGAACTTCCGGAGGAATTCCTGGAGGAACTTCCGGAGGAATTCCTGGAGGAACTTCCGGAGGAATTCCTGGAGGAACTTCCGGAGGAATTCCTGGAGGAACTTCCGGAGGAATTCCTGGAGGAACTTTCGGAGGAATTCCTGGAGGAACTTCCGGAGGAATTCCTGGAGGAACTTCCGGAGGAATTCCTGGAGGAACTTCCGGAGGAATTCCTGGAGGAACTTCCGGAGGAATTCCTGGAGGAACTTCCGGAGGAATTCCTGGGGGAATTCCTGGAGGAACTTCCGGAGGAATTCCTGGAGGAACTTCCGGAGGAATTCCTGGAGGAACTTCCGGAGGAATTCCTGGAGGAACTTCCGGAGGAATTCCTGGAGGAACTTCCGGAGGAATTCCTGGAGGAACTTCCGGAGGAATTCCTGGAGGAACTGAATATCCGCAAGAATCCCTGGATAAATATCCGGAGGGATTCCTGGAGAAATATCCAATGGAATTCCTGGAGAATTATCCGGAGGAGTTTCTGGATAAATATCCGGAGGAATTCCTGGAGGAATATCCGGAGGAATTCCTTGAGGTATATCTGGAGGAATTCCTTGTGAAATATCCGGAGGAATTCCTGGAGAAATATCCAGAGGAATTTTTGGAGGAATATCCGGAGGAATTCCTGGAGGAATATCCGGTAGAATTCTTGGAGGAATATCCGGAATGAATTCATGGAGGAATATTCGGAGGAATTCCTGGAGGAATATCCGGAGAAATTCCAGAAGGAACTTCTGGAGGAATTTCTGGAGGAATATTCAAAGCAAATCCTGACGGAAATTTCCGGATAAATTCCTGCAGGGATTTTCGGAGCAATTCCTGGAGGAATATCCGGAGGAATTTCGTGA
The DNA here is from genome assembly GCF_024139115.2 of Armigeres subalbatus. Classification (NCBI taxonomy): domain Eukaryota; kingdom Metazoa; phylum Arthropoda; class Insecta; order Diptera; family Culicidae; genus Armigeres; species Armigeres subalbatus. The sequence goes on from NC_085140.1 coordinate 58,284,720, forward strand.
AGAATTTCCAAAGGAATTCCTGGAGGAATTTTCAAAGGAATCCCGTTAGGAGTTTCCGAAGGAATCCCATTAGGAGTTTTCACAGGAATTCCTTTAGAGATTTCCGAAGGAATTCCTAGAGGAATTTCCGAAGGAATTCCTAGAGGAATTTCCGAAGGAATTCTTAGAAGAATTTCCGAAGGAATTCTATGAGGAATTCCTTGAAGAACTTTTAGAGGAATTTCTGGAGGAGCTTCCGGATGAATTCCGCGAGGAACTACCGCAGGAATTCTTACAGAAAATTACGAACGAACTCCTGGAGAATCCTCTGGAGGATTTCGTGCTTCCGGAGCTTCCGGAGAGATTCATGAACGAACTTTCAAAACAGCTCCTAAACAAACTTGTGGTAGAAATCTTGAACAATTTTCAGAAGGAATTTCAGGAGTAACTTCCGGAGGATCTCCTGAAGTAGCTGAAAGTAACTCAAAAATCCATACAATAAACAGAAATTTCTAAAGGAATTCCTGTAGAAATTTTGGAGCAACTCCTGGACGAATTTCCGAAGAGATACCAGAGCTATTTAAAAAAATATTAGTATTTTGATAGTTGCAAATCTTCGAGTATTATTAACAGCTAATTGAATATATGTTTCGAAAAATAATTTGATAAACAAGAAAACAAATTTTCAACTCTATATTGAGCACCTTTAGTTTCTCTTTTTCTACTAATGCACCTTATATGCTATACTTTATCTTATAGATATTAGATTAGTGAATCTTGAATAAACAATACTTTGATGTTTCTCATATTGTTGGAAGTATTTGAAGAACTTCTAATATTGTGCTAATATTTCTTAGTTTCATAAAATATTAGTAGCTAGAATTTCCAAAACTCTGCCGCGCATTCCTTGATTGATAATCGTGAATGAATCCTTGATGCTTCCCAAATGTTTCCAGAATCAAGAGCTGTTTAAAAAAATAGAAGAATATTCAAAGAACACATTATACAATATTGGTTTCTATATTTCAAGTTTTTTTCAAGGATCTTTGATTGCAGCAAATCACAAACTATTCATATAATTTCCATTCTCACAACGTGCAACGAATGTAGTAAAATGAACCCATGCTGCTGCTGTATGTATTTTTTTCCATTTCTACTTTCCCCACCGTGCTGCATTTATGCGTGGAATATAGGCGCATGTTTTGGAAATTCAAAAAGCATGCTATGAAATATTTTGTTGAATTTTATAATTTGTACCATGAGAACCTTTATTTTCTTGAGATTTTATTGGTATATAAAACATTGAATATTTTATATTGAAAATCGAGTAATTCTAGGTGTAACCAGATCATATTTTTCAAGCACACCTATACATACAAACGAGTAGTGCGAAGGAAACGTGATCAAGGCAAGAGTGTTCATTTGTTCAAAGGTTAGGGTGGATCTGCGCAATCATGTGATTTGGATGTTGATTCCAAAAGAGGAGCAAGATAAGGACAAACTGCTTCATTGTTCATCCTAAGCTCCCATTGCCGCTTATCTCCCAAACAGGATACCTAAGTAAATTTTGTTAGCTCTTTTATCATTTGTATTCGTCAGCAATAAAAAGACGGTATATGGTATGCATCAATTTCCTTTTCATTCCAATGTTTTTGTTTGGATGGTATTGGGATCTTGATATGAAGAATTGGAGAACTAGCTCAAATATTTGAAGAAAAGTTGGTTCTCTTTATGTTGTCACTACAACTATATATGAATCGATGTTCTGGAATTACTATTTATGATTGTTAGTTCGTATCGAATAGAATATTTTATATAAAACAATTACCTTAGTATTTACCGCGTGAGTTTCTACTAAAGATGTTATTCGTATAAATTTAGTATTCCAATGAATTTGAATTATTATAAATACCCTTTTTGATACAGGATATCAATACTTTTCAATTATTCATTATACTATAGTTCCTGTATGTTGTTAGCAAGTTCATTTCTTGTGATGTTCATCCAAGAAATTTTAAATTTGCGGTTGGTCCGCAGATGCTCGACTGACTTGGGCCTTAAGCACTTCCATAGTTATTAACTGAGAGGTTTCTAAGCCAGGTTACCATTTTTGCATTCGTATATCATAAGGCTAACACGATGATACTTTTATGCCCAGGGAAGTCGATGACAATTTCCAATCCGAAAATTGCCTATACCGGCACCGGGAATCGAACCCAGCCACCCTCAGCATGGTCTTGCTTTGTAGCCGCGCGTCTTCCCGCACGGCTAAGAAGGGCCGTGTCCTGTTGTCCTGTCATATTTTCGAGTTTAAGTTTAGCCTTAAAAAATGGTTGAATCTGGAGTGGAAAATTTGTCAGCTGGATAACAGTTCTCGGCGCTGAAAGTTATTGGATAAATCAACATAAATCCCTTCAGAAAAAGATAAGTACAAACATTTATCTATCTATTGAAGAATTAGAAATTTCGGCACACCCCTCTAAAGCCGCAATTGCATTAACACTAGCATCATGAACTATCCACGATTACGGAGGAGTTCTGGCAAAACAATGTTTCTATTTTTAGTATTCGCAACTGTGCCGGGAATAGGTCCTTGCCGGGAATACCATCCGCAACTTTATTCATTTCTTATTGAAAAAATGTTCAACAATGTTGGTTTTGACGCATTGTCTAAGGGGCATGCCACTTTTGGCTATGTCGTTAGTGTACGATCCGAGAAACGGAAACGCGAGATAAAACTTAGTCAAATGTCAGAACAAAATTAAATAAATGACTCTAGAGGAATCAGTTTGCTTACTGAGCAGAAAGTGATACATAAATAATCCATCCCAACAGAATAAACGGAACTTCAGAGTTTCTAGTGTAAATACATTGTCTAGAACTAATTATCATTTCTTCTATTGGCCTAATGAATCATAAGCATTAAAAAAGAGCTGTTCAAAAAAAGTAATGAAAAGTAACATGTAAAATAAACGTAAATTAAAAAAAATATATTTAGCTGTGCATTCTTATTTAACCTCAAATTTAAATAAAATAAGTTTTGACATGAAAATTATTTTGAGCTTTTTAGTGGAATGTCTTCACTTGTCATAGGACGAGTTTATACAATCCCATTGAATTCCACCACTTAATTGTATCTTGACAATTAAGTGGTGGAATTCAATGGGATTGTATAAACTCGTCTTATGACAAATAAAATAAGGTTTGCACAAATTATTCGATTACTATCAACAGCCTAAATATCTCCTTATTTTCAATTCCACTTCTTTTCTAGAAAAAAAAACTGTGCGAATACCGGAACCAGTACTTAATGATGATATTTTATCAGTAGAAGAATGGATGTACCTTATCATATAAAGTATTCAGTGTGGCGTAAGGTATGTAATTGAGCACTAGGATGAAAATAAAGAATGCGTGGAGTAATATTTAGTATATGCTGAAGGTGAGTGAGGGTAAGATTTAGGAGCAATCGTTGCGATACAAAATGTACAGTGCTTGATAGATCGTGTTGAAGAGTGCGTCGGTTTGTGAGATTTTTTCTACGTCGCGGAATAAATATAAGTTGATAAATCGTAAAGAGGGTAAGTGTGTTCGTATTTTGTGCTGGACGTAGTACGGTCGCGCGGTTATTAAAATATCTGATTCTGCTGTGTGGACAAGTAAACTGGAAAATGAAATTAATCAGTTCAGTGCAGATTTGTTTGTGTTTTGTATTGGACTTAGAACGATCGGATATCGCGTCTAGACATGTTTACTTAACAAAGCAGAACGATCGGCCGATCACCGAAATTTGGTTCTGCTTTGTGCGGTCTTTAATTGAAATAATTAGTTTTGTTTTCATCGATCAAACTACACGCTATACATGGCATACCGTTTACCAAAACGAACCCTGCCACACTCTCTACCCCATATATCCAACATCTTAGTGATCTTTCGTGAAAATGCAGATGACTCGTCGGCTTCTATCAAAGCGAGTATCACGTCAACAATTTCCTACCTATTCCCTAATTGACCTGCATTCGGACACGGCCGGCGCTGGTATTGCTTATTTTTGGTTCACCAGTTCTTACACATTGAAGATGATGTTAGTCCCAAACTTCATCTGTTGGTTCTCTGTGTAATTACAGCTGACCTGGCAATAACGGAGTAGCAACAGTGGGCGGTCAATCATGCTAATGCTCATGCTCAAGACCTTACTGTTGAGGTCGAAATACGTATCTGTCAAGGTACAATTAAGTGGTGAAATTAAATAGGATGGTACAAACTAGTCTTATGACAAGTTCATTAAAGATCAATGCCAAAATCTACCACCAACAACATCGCAATCAATAATTCTAAAACCCTAAATCCTCTGCTTTTCCTATTGTGTATTTGTGATCCCTAACGTCGAGTCACTCGATAAATTAACAAGTAATCCAGCACAAATTGTTTGCCCACTAAAGCAATCTTTTGCAATCTGAAAGAATATACATAGACAGCCCTAGTAACCGTTAGCACTATATTACGCCAAATCGCCATTTAGGGCCAATATACGGCTATTTAAAAACTGATAAGCATTACAGTAGCACTATATGGTCGATTTGGCGAAATACACGGCTTATTTGTTACTTGGGCAGTATTTCTTCGACTCAAATTATTGAATAAATTAAAGTCGACGAAAAAACTTCCATGCATTTGTCAAATGATTGTTATGATGTTTACATACCATAGCACATACATAAATAACTGATTAACAATTGCCACTTTATAATATTTCATTGAGATACTTACTTCTGTAAGTAATTTCATGCGAATGCAAGGGCGAGAAATGTTTGTTTACGTTTTCCGTTATCTGTACTACGTTGTTGTTATTTTTTCATTGAAAATAACCTAGCTTTTAGTTTAACCAGCATAAAACTTGCTGGTCCTAAAATGGTTTTGAAAAAGTTAAGATAAAACTTCTAGAAGCTGGTTGAAATGCTGTTATTGGGCCAGTTCATGAGTAACGGTTTTATGCATTTTAAGTTTTATTTAAAAAAATGTCGCCGATTTAAACTAAATAATGATTTTTATAATCAAAATATCTTGCATATACATTTTTAAACTATTTAAACAATGAAATTTGTCACCCTGATAAGGTTTCTGAAATAAAAATGGATTATTTAAGTAATAAAAGAGGTTATTAGTTGAAAATGAAATTGAATGACAATTAATTAAACATGTTAAAACACTAAATAGTATGAACTAACGAAGCGCATTGATTTAAACTAATTATTTATCATGGTTTCACCAGAAAAAAAAATCATGGCATACACTGACCCCACAATCATGGGTCACACACTAATATGGGTCATTTCCATTCGATCAACATGCAAAATGGAGTGACTAATTATTGTTACAAAGTGACCCATATATGTGGAGTCAGTGTACATTTCAGCCTGCATATTGCGATTCTTTTCTAAAATTAGCATACTGGCTTTCCAGTTACGCGCGCGCCGAGTTGTGCGCCATGCAAAAAGTAAATACACCCAATATTTTTTTTACACGGTTGGTATTCTTTAATTTCCCGGTCAACCTGATTTTTCACAGCTTTTCAAATACCACTTGAATTTTCTTTGATTTTTTGTGAATTTTTTCATGGGGTTAACTCATAGTTTCATCAACGCTAATGGTCGTAATCAACTAAAACCCACCCGTGTAAAAAAAGAATCGGGTGTAAACCAATGTCAAACAGATGAGAGCTTTCGGTGAGCTTTTCCATGCACGTTCGCTTCTAAAGTATGCAGCATTTTGTTGTCACTCTACAAAAGGTATTCTTTGGTAGAATTGTTTGTTTGAGTTTTTGATAGTTTTTACTTTTATTAAGTCTGCGTTATGTTTGGTATATTTTTGTGGTGGATCTTGGTAGTGTAAACTGTGTAATATGCGATGTAATATTTTAAAAACTGATAAAAATTGTTCAAGTACCACAATATAACGCACAACTAAGCGAGGCAGAGGTGACTGAGCAAAACGCTCAAAAAAAAACTCGAGAACCACAATATGTCGTCAAGAGACAGATATGTTTGAGAAACTGCATATGTAAGATTTTTGGCCAAAATGAGATTTTTATATATTCTGAATCCTTGCCCAAAAAAAAATGTTCAGGAATGTATGATTTTTTTTCGTTTATTTGAGGAACTCCATATGTGCACGCACTTTGAAGAACAATTATAGAGTTCTGCTTAAAGTTTTCGCACTGGAAGTGTCCCACAGTGTTAAGTTTTGCCAAAAACTATTGATCTGTATCGAAAAAATCAAAAGATTTGGTGCCAATTTGTCCAATTTGTTGTTTTCCCGAAATGTTGTAAAATGGACTTCTCAAACAAATAATTTAATTATTCCTAATCCTTTTTGTTTCTGATTGAAATCCCTGCATTGCAGGAAGAAAAACATTGTTTTTGCAGTTACAAAAAAAAATAAACAAATAATCAACAGGAGAGTTGACAGCTGTTTATTTATTAGCTTATAGGTTGTATAATGCAACGTACACGCCAGTCAAGCAGTTTGACGAACATTGACTCCGCCCCCAAGAAAACGCTTCGGTTACTGCTTTGATTGAACGTGTGTGAAGTTGTTCGAACAACCATTTGACAGTTGGCGGCTCGGTTGGAAAAAATTTAAACGGTTTGATTTTGGTTTGAGTTGTCGGGGGTGGAGTCAAGGTGCGCCGTTCATGTTTGAGCATTTGTAGTGAAGTTGTACAAACCCCCATACAAGGATGTTAACGATCATTCAGTAATTTGCGTTCGATCATTTAGTATTTTGTCAATAACACATTCCAGAAGCTGAATTTCAAATCATGTTGTATGGTGGACTTCTAGTGCCAAGGTTTTGACGTAGGACTACGTCTGTGTTTTCTATATTGGGGTACACTTTACGATTGCGAAAATCGGGAACCGTCACGAAAATATGATAGACTTTAAACTTTAATATCTAAGCTGTTTCTCGATGGATTTTCAATTTTTTCGGACTATTCGATCAAGGATGAGTCAACGCTTCTTTGTATTTATTTGAAAATACTGATTTTTAACTATTTATTATCGATAATTGATAAAAAGTTTAGAAATAGGTCAACCAACCAATCACGTACATGCATCACTAGCACAGACATCAAAAATCAATCACTTGCGGGTTTAGATCTAATCCTCAGTTTGAACAAGATTTTACGCATAGCAGACGCATCAAAGCGATCGTAGCGGAGCGGACACAGCATCACGGAGGCGCTAATAACATTTTCAAAGAAAATCCATCGCATTGGTGGTGGTGCTCGATGTGTTGCTGCAGATCATTCAACCTCAACGAACCAGAATTTCATATGAAGAAAAGGTTGACCATAAAAAAGAGAACTGTGGCGATCCCGCACCGCCAGTGCCGATGCTGAAAATTTATTACAAATTGTGGTGTCAGTTAGTTGGAAACGAGCATTGGGAAAAGAAAATAGGTTCTTTTCAGGACCAACATTTTATGGAAAGAAAGAGTTAACTGCGTTAATGGACTGTTTCTGTGGCATCGGGTTTGGCGTTGTAGATTGGTTGCTGTTAGTGATTCCATCCATTAAAATTCACTACATCATCTCCCTCCGACGCGCTATCAAATTCGCTATTTACGATTGAGTTTTGCACTTTGAAGAAAGTTTATTTCGGATAGTCGGATCAACCTTCTTTTGTACAAAATCAATGAAGACGCCACCTCAGTGGAAACTATCTACAGCAACCACCCATCGGTGAACGTCTCTCGGGCAGACAGATGCCGAAAGATAATGTTTTTGAAGAAACTTCGTCTTGAGTCAAATTTCTGTTGTCATTCCTCGCAACAATACGCATCTTAGATAAACAACATCTAATAACCAAATTCAGAATCTTGCGAGAAAGTTTCATAGGATTCTTAGAATCTGTCATTCTCCGAATGGTCCGTTGTCTGCTGCGGAATCCCGATCAAAATGGCTCGCGCGCTGGAAAGCAGTTTTCTTATATCTAATGAAGTAATTCCATTAGCCCCGCCCCTTCATTAATCGTTATGAGTGCACATTATATTCACACCCATATCAGATCACAAAGGGGCGGGGCTAACGGGCTTAATTTATTAAATACAAGAAAGCTGCTGTTCGGCGCGCGCGAGTCATTTTGATCGGGATTCCACAGAGAGCGGTTCGACATTCGATGCAGCGGAGCGGACACAGCAGCACGAAGTGGGTGGCAGTGTGGCAATGCTGCAAATTTATTTCAACCTTTGGAGGCTTAGCGAAAAATCATCAAGTGGCGGTCGGACAGTTGCAACGCAAGGTGTCGACAAGCGATTGGATGCAGTTAGTTATTGGAAAGCCGCATTGGGAAAAGAAAATTGGCTCTTCTCAGGACCAACATTTTATGGAAAGAAAGAGTTAATTGCGTTAATAAACTGTTTCGGTGGCATCGGGTTTGGTGTGGTAGCTTGGTTGCTTTTAGTGATCCCATCTATTCAAATTTACTGCATCATCTCTCTCCGACGCGCTATCAAATTCGCTATTTACGATTGAGTTTTGTACTTTGATGAAAGATTATTTCGGATAGTCGGATCAACCTTCTTTTGTATAAAATCAATGAAGGCGCCACCTAAGTGGAAACTATCTACAGCAACCCATCGGCGAACGTCGCTCGGACAGACAGATGCCAAGAGATAATGTTTTGTAATGTGAAGAAACTTTGTCTTGAGTCAAATTTCTGTTGTTATTCCTCGCAACAATACGCATCTTAGATAACCAACATATCATAACCAAATTCAGAATCTTGCGAGAAAATTTCATAGGATTCTTAGAATTTGTCATTCTCCGAACGGTCCGTTGTCTGCTGCGGAATCTCGATCAAAATGGCTCGCGTGCGCTGGAAAGCAGTTTTCTTATATCTAATGAAGAAATTTTATTAGCCCGCCCCTTCATTAATCGTTATGAGTGCACATTATATTTACAACCATAGAGATCACAAAGGGGCGGGGCTAACGGGCTTAATTTATTGAATACAAGAAAGCTGCTTTCCGGCGCGCGCGAGCCATTTTGATCGGGATTCCGCGGAAAGAGCGGAATGAGCGGTTCGACAAAATTTGATGCAGCGGAGCGGACACAGCAGCATGAAGGCGTGGATAGCAGTGGCAATGCTGAAAATTTATTCCAAATGGTGGAGGCTTGGCGAAAAATAACCAAGTGGCGGTCGGACAATTTCAACGCGAGGTGCTGACAAGCGTTTGGATGCAGTTAGTTATTGGAAAGACGCATTGGGAAAAGAAAATTGGTTCTTCTCAGGATCAGCAGTTTATAGAAAGAAAAAGTTAAAAAAATGCGAAAAAGGATTGTTTCGGCGGCATCGGGTTTGGCGTGGTAGTTTGGTTGCTGTTAGTGATTCCATCCGTTCAAGTTAATTGCATCATCTCCCTCCGCCGCGCTATCAAATTTGTTAGTTACGATTCAGTTTTGCACTTTGAAGAAAGTTCATATCGAATTGTCGGATCCACCTTCTTTTGTATAAAGACCTTTTTGGAGGACACCATCCTCAAAAATGGCCGAAATAAAGGAGAAATAAGCAGAATCAGAAGTGGCGTGAAACCAAACGCAAATATATTTATTTACAACATTTGGGTTTCTCCCGCGATGTAAGCGTACCTAGCAAAATAAGGACTGTGATGTCCCTGACTAAAAGCCAGTCGAGTGGCTTCAGCGGCAGATGAGTCATGTCAATTCCACGGTTAGAGAATCAAAGTCTATCCAACTGGGAACAACTATTCGACATCTTGATTCAGTTGGCCTCCGAGCAGTTTGCTCAATGTTAATAAAACGACACAAATTATTATGGCAAATACCATTAATTTCTAATAGCTACGTGGTCCTACGTCACCTTTGCGTACAACCCGATTGGGCTGCACCTTTGAGTTTTTCTACAACTCTGTCTATAGGTTCGTTGTTTGAATTCCACTAGTAACGGAGTTATCGCTATAGTTTCTGTAACTTAGACTAAATGATAACAAAATTTCAATCATTTAGTTTAAGTTACTGCTACTAGCGCTCTAACTCCGTTATTAGTTGAATTCTAATAACGAACCATTAGGCAAAGTTGTAGAAAAACCTTCACGCTAGAAGTCCACCATACAACATATTTTGAAATTCAGCTTCTGTAATATGTTATTGACAAAACTACTAAATGATCGAACGCAAATTACTGAATGATCGTTAACATCCTTGCCCCCATATATTTTTTGATGGTTGGTGCTCAAGTTAGCTCTTCGGTCGTTCGTGTGTGATATTGTTGGTCGAATAAATTGATTGTTCGTGCCGCTGTTGGTGAAACTTGTTGGATGTTTGAATAAACAAGAGGTGGAGTCATTGTTGGTAAAACTGCTTGACCGTGTGTACGTTCCATAATGGTCATGAAGTGGTCGTATCATGGTTATATCTTGGTTCACAAAACCACCAAGTCTGGAGGAGGTTTTATGTAGCATGTTTTATATAAGACTTGAAGAGTATAATAAAATCCTTGCTCCTAAACTGGAATGCATATCAGGTTTTAATGATTGCAATAAAACTGGGCCAACTGGCCGTGACATAGTTGTATAGCAGTCTACAAGAGGATGTGAGAACTAGGAAATCTGCATGGAAGGTTTTGAGATGAGGTTCTCTGATACAACCTCGATTGTTTCTTGGGATGCTATCAGATTGGGAAAATCAATGTTCGAATGTTCGTTTACAACATCACATACGTCCTTTTGAATAAGCACCCGAGATTTATTCACTTTCTATCGTTTAGCTAATGAACTGGAACGATTCCTGAGAAATAAAATTGAAGTATTATGTCAAACCGAAACTGATGAAATACAAAATTCTAATTAAACGTATTTGATATTTGTTTGTTGTTAAGAATCCAATGAATCAAATACAATGGTTGGTTTCCTACCCGCCGCTGCCGTATCCATGCGCTATCGTATATGTAAAAATAGCCAGCATGCGTTAACCACCTGAAGTTTGTATGGCGAAAGATACCTAACGCGGGTTTTCTCAACTTTTCACGAAACACTATTTGGTACCAGTCATGTAGGAAGGTGTCCGCTACTACGCCTACCAAATATTTTTTCGATTCAGGTGCATTTTTTTCGAGACATTAGATGCCTTTCACCATACTGATTTCCAAAAGTTAACTCATAGTGTGCCGCTGTAAGCACGCTCAAAGCAGGCGATTCAGGCCTTCTTCATCTTCTTCTTCAATGGCTATACATTCCAACTGGAACTTGGCCTGCTTTTCAACTTAGTATTCTATTAGCATTTCCTCAGTTATTAATGAAAAGCTTTTCTATGCCCGCCATTGCATGAGTATGTATCTTGTGTGGCAAGTACAATGGATACACTATGCCCAGGGTGTTGAGAAAGTTTCCAACCCGAAAACTTCCTAGACCGGACCGAGAATCGAACTCGCCATCTCCGGATTGGCAATCGTACGCCTTTGTTCGCAAGACTATCGGAGACCCCATACTCCATCAAATATGTAAATATTTTCTACCTCTTGAATGTAAAAAGAAACTCTTTGGCACTCACTAGACGGCCATTATCGAGCGAAAAATACTGAATAAAAAGTTTGTTTTTGGTGCGAAAGTAAGCCCTTCGCGTATAGGTACTTAGTATACGAGAAAGGCAAAAATATTGTGAATCATTTAAAATAAGGTAGACTTTAGTGGGATCTCGACCAGTTAGACATAACAAAATTATATCACAATTATATCAATATGTGTTACAAATAACAAAACTTGTAATAATTTTGTTATAAATTCCCTGTCAAAGTTGGAGGAAAGAAAATTTCATGATCGTCATAACATGATTATAACATAATGTGTTAGGTTTTTTTTCGAAAAAAGAATTGCCTACATTTTTGGTAGATAGGAATTGGAAAAAAAACGAAGGTACCACCTTCAGTATAACTTGAACCTACATTCAAAGTTGAAGCAGCAGGACAAAGTTAATTGCCTACATAATGAATAGTCATAATCTTTTCAATAACATAATTTGTTATAGTATAAGCTATTTTCACCGCTTTTTGTGTAACACATCGAGTTATATTTTTGTTCGAATAATAACATATTTAAACTAGAAGAGACTTTGTTACAATTTTTGTTATTTTAACTACTAATGGTACATGTTTTATAACAACCGCTGTTATAAAAAACTGCTGTAACAGAATAACAAGTTCTGATATAAATTTGTTACTATCTAATGGTCGGGATGATCCCTTAGTACAAGTTACAATTGTTGGAAGAGCGAAAAAAATATTCAACATGATTAGAAAATTATTCTGAGCTTTTACTGAAATGTCTTTGCTTGTCATAAGACGTGTTCGTCACACTGAAGACGGCCTTACTGTTGAAGTTAAAACGTATCTGTCAAAGCTGTACAATGAAGTGGTGGTTAAATAAAATTGTACGAACTCGTCTCAACTCGAACAACTAATCCCGAGCAGCACAAGTCAGACATAAATGGTTACAGCAACTTGATTGTGACTGAATCTGGTCACACATGAGTTGCAGTAACCTTTATGGAACATGTGTGCTGCTAGAGATATTCAACAGAAAACCGGATAGAGGCCAGCGACTTCGTAAAACGCCACGAACACGCGATTTGGGGACCATAAACATTCGGGGAAATTGGAGGAACATCGTCAAAGAACGACGATTCTTCTTCTTCTTATTGGCATTACATCCCCACTGGGGATGCACTGGGACAGAGCCGCCTCACAGCTTAGTGTTTATTAAGCACTTCCACAGTTCTTAACTGCGAGGTTTCTATGCCAAGTTACCATTTTTGCATTCGTATATCATGAGGCTAACATGATGATACTTTTATGTCCAGGGAAGTCGAGACAATTTCCAATCCAAAAATTGCCTAGACCGGCACCGGCACCAAATAACGACGATTATGAAGCTCTAAAATACGCCAGGCATAGATGTATCGACGTTGTAGCCGACCGGATATTCAGGTTACGGTAGGATGCTTGAATTAATAACAAGCAGTTCAGCCAGACGAGCGTGTGGCTCAATGGTCATGTATATTAGTTTACGAACATAAAAACACTATACCTTATTGTATGATAACCTAGATCTATCCATTTGGTAATTTGAACCAATACGTACCTGGAAAGACAGAAAAGAAATATTGAACATATTAGATGAATTGTTTTGAGCAATGAAGACATATTTGTGTAACAAAATTACCTAATGATAAAATCAACATTATTCTTCTTCTTCTTCTTATTGGCATTACATCCCCACACTGGGACAGAGCCGCCTCGCAGCTTAGTGTTCATTAAGCACTTCTACAGTTATTAACTGCGAGATTTCTAAGCCAAGTTACCATTTTTGCATTCGTATATCATGAGGCTAACATGATGATACTTTTATGCCCAGGGAAGTCGAGACAATTTCCAATCCGAAAATTGCCTAGACCGGAACCGGGAATCGAACCCAGCCACCCTCAGCATGGTCTTGCTTTGTGGCCGCGCGTCTTACCGCACGGCTAAGGAGGGCCAAGCATTATATGTGTACATATATATTACGTTTTTCGAAACCATTCTGAGTCTCAAACAACTTTGCAGAATTTGGGCCCGATTGCTCACTTCCTCGCTTTCCGCATCGCGTTTGAAGTTTGTATAGCAATTAGAATGGGAAAACGTATATTTTTGCATTTCTACTTCTAGAGGTTTTAGTTCATCGTAATCCAAGTGGGACATTGAGTGAAAGCATAACCCAAAGGATGCTGAGAAACTTTGCTGAAGAAGGTACATTGCTTGAACTTCCACGAAAAAAGTTATAACGCTTCGAAGATATTGTTCAAACCATATAAGGTACACTGGGGGAAGTGGAAAAAGGGGGTAAGTGTAAAAATTGACTCGAAAAATTGGAATTGTACATACTTTACAGTTTTTACCACACCATAACATTGTGCAAGAATATACTTTGATACCCATACTAATACTATATTAAAATTTGTATAATACATACACTAACACGGTTAACGCTTGAACTGTGATTTTAGGTTTCGCGATAAGTTGATTTTTCCATTCATAAAATCACATTTTATTTGCACCAATTGTCCCTTTTTCAAGTGAATTTATATCACAGGTGACTATTACAATACAATTAAACTAATCCCCTTCAATTTGTAGTGGTTATTACCATGAAAGCAAATAATTCAAAGATTTTACACTTACCCCTGGTATCAAACACTGCGGGAGAAGTGGAAAATGTACTGATCATGCAAATGTTTCCTTCCCTCCCGGGTTTATTTGGATAGCTGTGAATCTTAATATGTTCCTTCTTTGTTATCATTGTGATTTTAGTAGTGATTGGACTAATGAACATGAGAAAACGCCTGATCAATCCATCCATCGGTATTAATGACTTTCACATGTTTTACATATGAAAAAAATCTATGAGTATGAAAAAAATAGCACTGGTAGGTGAATATATTTCATAATGCACATTCATTTATATTTTTAGCAAGTTTTGCAGTTGAATGCAATTTTTCGTGCGAACAAATTGGTTAAGGACAAGTGCTTAAAAATAGGAGATAATTTTGTACGTGTTTTGCGCACACTCATACATACAAACACGCACACACAGACACCATCTCAATTCGTTAAACTAAGTTGATTAGTTTATAAACCTGTAAGCCCCATTTTTCCTATAAAAAGTTCATCTTTGAGGCGAATATATAGATTTTACGTGCACTTAATGTTCGAGAAGGCAAAACCAGCCCTCCACTAGCTATTACGAGAATTCCTTGCGGACCTATTCCGTTAAGCCAATGAAATTATTCAACAAAAGATACTCAGAGCAACAACCGTTTTGATTTTTTGTTATATGTAACTACCAATCAGAATTGAACGTCAAGGTAGCATGGGTTTTCCACTTACCCCATCCCACTGGGTTAAGTGGAAAAAAACTCTTAATTTTTAAATCTTTTTCCATCAATTTCAAGCAAATAAAATGGTATGAATTACCACACAGTTGATGCAAAATTGACTGTTTTTGATAGCCCATTTTGATTGAATGCATTTAGATCATTTAAATTGGTTTTACACTAATTCGAACATGCACTATCGATTTTTCCTTTTCCACTTCCCCCAGTGTACCTTACGAAAAATCGTTTATTCTGCCAACCCATATGCAATAAAATATGGTTACTTTTAAGTTGCTGCAACCAAATCAGTATGAGGTGCTACTCGGGTAGGTTGTCCGGTAGTGTTGGCAGAAACATTGATTTCTTGCATATGGTTTGAACAAGCAATTGTAGACCTTGCAGCTACGTACCTTTTTCGGCAAAGTCTTTCGACGACTTTCAAACTCTATGCTAACGTATTGAGTCATGTAATTGACAATAAATTAAAGCCGCTAAGAGCAAAAATGTAAAGAAGTACGTTTTCCCATACTCTTCGTCATAACATTGGACGACGCAAAACCTATTAGGTTTCTTTGTGCCTTACACATGACTACAACGAAGATAGTCACGCAACCAAAAGTCATGACGAAGTTATGAACTTCTTGTACTTGTACTTCTTGATTTTGTAGTCACTTCTTCACAAAATTGACTGTACGTTACTAGAGAGCCCATCCCGGGACAAAAATTCCAATATTTACAAAATTTCGAGATTTTCCGAATCCTGCGAAATATTTTTTGATTTGATTGATTCCCGAAACAAGCATATCATAAATCAAACCGGTACAAGTAGCTTCTCTTTTGAGATGTTTTTTTTTTAATTGAAACAAAGCAAATATTATTTTTCGAGCTTTACGGAAATTCATGAAAACAGATTAATATGCGCAACTAACGCATCATTTTAAATTCAGCCAATATCTGCTCTAAAAGCGTACATTACTTGCTATGAAAGCATCGACAGTATTTACAGGCTCCTTGTAAGGATATTTTACGATTCCAAAAAACTTTGATATAGTCAGAAAAGAATAGGTGTTGCGTTCGCCGTTAATGGAAGGAAGGCTCGACGCTGATCTTCAACAGCTTTATTGATTTGCTTCGAAACTAGATTACAACTTATATTAAATATTTGATAAATTAGTTAGTTAAATTCTTTTCTCCAGCCCTTAATTCAGTGGCCCGATCGTTCCTACGAGCTTTCAAACTGTGATCTGGCAGCAAGAAACTAACTCTAACTATAACTCTACTGTTTGAAAAAAATCTATGATGATTTTGAAAATCATTTCCAAAATTCTACATCCTAATACAACTTACTTGTACATAATTTTCAATTTAGTTAACAAATTTAGCAACTAATTAACGTATTAGAACAAATTTGGCATATATTTTCAAATGAACTAGGGGGAAAGACGGCTTTGGCAGGTTTTGTTCTATTATTGGCAGGGAGGGTTTTGTCGACCAAATTTTATGAAATTTGGCCACAATATTCTTTGATATGCAAAGAACGTTTAGGGCGAATTTGAGCCTAGTCAGTCATATAAAACCCCCCTGCCAATAATAGAACAAAACCTGCCAAAGCAGTCATTCCCCCTATTCGATATTTTTTTTAATTCCACGGGCTGTAATACCTCATGTATTTTTTTTACTGCTGCAACAGCGCGCCTACTGAGTCCTTTCCACTGGTTATATTGTTGCGATAATAAAAGGAGTTTAGCAAATCAAAATAGGTCTGTGGAATTTTTAAAATCCATTCGAAAGAATTCCAAGTTTTTTCTCATTAAATTTAATTCAAATTGGCCACTTTTACATATGTTCCGGATTTTTCGGGGGACTATTTTGGGAACTTTTAGGGGCCACGGAAGACTTTAACTATTGATTGCATCCAAAATTCGTCAGGATGGATGGTTACGAAATAATGCGAATCTCTGGGATGAACTTTTGGAATTTGCCATTTTTACGGATGTTCCGAATCTTCCGAAGCACCGTTTTGGGAGCATATGGTATCGGAGCACTGTCACTATTGATTACAATTGTGCTTGTAATGGTACGCCGGTATGAATGGTTTCGAAAAAATCGCGAAGCTCTGGGATAAATTTTTGGAATTGATCACTTTTACGTATTTTCCGGAATAATCAGATAACCGTTCCTGGGGCATTTAGAGGTCACTGAAGACTTTCACTATTGATTGCACCCACAATTTGCCAGAATGGATTGCTACGAAAAATCCTGAAGCTCTAGGATTAACTTTTGGAATTGACCATTTTTACGGATGTTCCGGAGAGCCATTTCGGAAGCATTTAGGAGTAACAGAAGACTTTCACTATTGATTGCATCCACAATTTGCCATGATGGATTGCTACGAAAAAATCGCGAAGCTCAAGGACGAACTTTTGAATTGAACCGTCTAAGACGAATTAAGTACTGTCCATTTAATTCCACCAGTTAATTTTCGTTATCTTTGCAGATACGTATTTCGACCACAACTGTGTGGTCGTCTTCAGTGTCTTGTACTTGACTCGACTAAAGTCTGAAGACGACCACACAGTTGTGGTCGAAATACGTATCTGCAAAGATAACGAAAATTAACTGGTGGAATTAAATGGACAGTACTTAATTCGTCTTAGACGGTTTAATACATTCCACTAAACGAGCTTAATATATTTTTCTGAATTTTGGAATTGGCCATTTTACGGATGTTCCGTATCTTCCGAAGGACTTAATCTGGGGCATTTGGATGTCACAGAAGACATTCACTGTTAATTGCACCCACAATTTGCCAGCATGGATGGTAACGAGAAAATCACGAAGCTCTAGGATGAACTTTTAGAATTGGCCACCTTTAAGAATGTTTCGGACCTTCCGGCTTTCCCATAATCACTCAAAGGTTAAAATGACCAAGAAATGGCGCATACAAGATAGCAAATACAGTTGGGATCACCAGAGCACATATTTGCAAGCAATTTATGTTTCATAGAACGATACTAGAAAATTAGGTGCCAGATTGAAAAGCTCAAACAGTACCTCTCTAGTACAGGTTCTCCGGGCGCTAGATAGGTCAATTTGGA
This sequence comes from Armigeres subalbatus, assembly GCF_024139115.2. NCBI lineage: Eukaryota > Metazoa > Arthropoda > Insecta > Diptera > Culicidae > Armigeres > Armigeres subalbatus. The sequence continues at coordinate 58,302,723 of NC_085140.1, forward strand.
TGAATCACCCCATGGTCTTATTCTAGAAACTTACAGCTTTCGTTTGGTTTCTAAAGATTGAAAATCGGTTGAAATTTGAGTTTTCGTGATCGTGATAAAATCTTGGGTCCAAATGACTCCAAAGCAAAATGTGTAATTTTTTTCTAATGCATTAGAAAGGTTAGTCGTTATAAGTATTAAAACTAATACAAAAGTTTTTAAATTGAATTCTAAATATGAGATGAAAGATTTGGACATCGGAATATAACTAATAGGAACTATCGGCAATATTTGGCTTCTAATCTTCTTTCTTTACTCAGATTCCAAACGCACTTGTGAATAGTTCTGTTTCTGCACAGACGAATATTAGCCAGAAAACTAAAGAAATTAAGACGTTAGAATATTCCAATTGTTTATTATTCTGGCAATGCCACTCAAATCCAATACTTTCCAGATTTAATAATATCATGTTTGGGACGTTTTTCTAGTAATTCCAGCGTTATGCTTTTATTTCCTGTTTCAATATCACAAAACACTGAACCAAACATTATTTGCAAAGCTATTTTAGTTCATCAACAATCACAAATGCAGTCACTATCATTAGTCGCGATCTCGTACTCGGTGATGCCGCGGCTTCGTATACACATGAAAGAAACTCAATAACTTGCACTCAATCGTCAACAAGTGCTTCCTCATCGCCACCCAAATGCTGCCGCCGATCTTGCCCATCAGAGTCGGTATTGAAACGCACAAAATTCGTCCCCGGCTGAGCCACCGGATCATGTTCGATTAGCTTTCCCATGGCTACCAAGGTCATCATCACATGTAGGGTGATGTCTGTGAAGAATCCAATCGTTCATCGAATAGTTATGGTAACTGATCGCTTCAGGTGGTACTTACAGAGAGCAATGATCACAACAATCGGGTTCACGAAAACCATATTGTACCACCTTTTGTTGTGCCAGATCATGATGACGTCCCTTAGCACCAGCAGGAACAGTTCAATCATGAACATTACCACGAAAGGATACACAAATTGCTTTACTTCCTGAAATTGTTTATGTTTCATGACCGAGTTGTTTTTGCAATGTTTACAAATCAGACCTTGAAAATCCCGTAGAATAGTGATACTCCTACAGCGAGCCAAATTACACCGAACACAAGGCCGCCACTACCCATGAATCGGTAATCGTAAACTGGAAGTTATCAGCGATTAGTGTCAAAACAACTCTCAGGAAATCGATTACTCATCCTTACACTCCTCTAGAGGATAGTGAAACTCCGTCGATTGGTACAGAACAACAGCCATGAAAATGGAACCTAAAATTGTTGCCACCGCAATGACATAACTGTGAAACTTGATATAGAACCGCAAGTAGTGTTCCATTGCGTAGTTGTTGAGTGGGAGCGTTCTGTTTTAATTACTACTGATCTAACTTCACCAGTTGCTCCACGTGAGTGTGTCAGGACAGACCGGTTCAGTCGAGTGCAATAATTGTACTGGCTGCCGGCTATGTACACGAGAGTCAACCCGCTATCAGCAGCGTCGGTACGGGGCGTCGTCGTCGTCGTCGTCAAAGTGCAAGGCAGTATAGAACAGGAACTTCTCATCTAGGCTGCTCTCACTCTAGTGAACGACGACCGGGATGGAGGCTGTAAACTTGAAAATTCTTCCAGTAATCAAAGGCGTTATCACCGCAATGACGGTGTGTACCCGTGGACATTACATTTCTGAAGACATTACGTTCCATTTGGAACTAGAAATTTTTGTTTCGGTTTTTATAAATGACTGTGTTGTTTGCAGCACTAAAAATATTATAAGGTTACTTGCATCAACGATTGATTCTCGATGTAACGTGATTTGTACTCTGCAACTCTGAAATCAATACTAGATCTTTCTTTCATTTGTCCAAACAAAATGAATTGAATGAATACTTTATATTGTGTTTGTGATATGATAAACGTTGAGCGCCCTCAGGTCCTCTTTAACTTCAAAAAGCCATGGTATACGCGGCCTTTTCCGGGTTATCTACTGCATATTGTCTTCGCTTAACGCTCTTCCGGCATAAGTACAACGTTTCTAGCCCATCGTAGTCTGCCGTGTTGTAAAAGCTTAACAATATCCAGCCCCTCATACACCTGGTAAAACTCGTGATCATGTTTCATGGCCGTATAAAGCCACCGAAAAATCAGAATAGTATACATCGCGAGTTTTGTCTTCGTTTGCAGACTACAGGACTTAAGTTGGTTAGGAAGTCCCCAATAAGCCTTTTCCACAGCTACAATACGCCTTTTCACCTCGCGGGTAACACCATTATCGCACGTCACTAAAGTTCCAAGATACACAAATTCTTCTACCACTTCAAATTTTTCACCATCCAGCACCATTTCACTGCCACCACCACTAATGAACCTACGTCTATTGCCAGCGACCATGTACTTCGTTTTGCTGGTATTGATCGTGAGTCCAATCCTCGCTGTCTCCCTCTTAAAAGGCACAAAAGCCTTTTCCACGGCACGGCGATCAATCCCGATAATATCGATATCGTCCGCAAATCCCACGAACATATGCGATCTTGTGATAATGGTACCGCTTCTTTGCACACCAGCTCTCCTACACACTTAACCAGCATTTCGATGTTCGGTATTTTGTTTACTGAGTTTCAACTGCAAAATTTAGTTTTTACTGAAATACTAGTTTTTATTGGACATCAGATGATTGTCAGTAATAAATTCCCGAACTAAATTTCTGAACTGCTAAAAAAAGTCGGTACAAATCGAAACAGCACCACCGGTGAAAAATGAAAATTCACCGACTAGTTATTAGAAAAATACTGAACGCTATTGTAGAGCCCTTTGCTGTTGTTTACTTGGTTATTTACCATTTTGTAAAATATTTCGTCAGACAAGTCGGAATTGCGAAAGTGCAAAATAATCGTTATCAAATAATAACAAAAACTAATTTCATCAATCATTCAACATCAATATTTAGCTTCGATTCTAGTTTTCGAGAGCTGTGGTAGACAGCATCCGAAGGACATACACCATTAACCGCCACCAGAATCTGCGTTTCAATGTTTGACTCGGTGTTTTCGTGCGCTGCCCACTCTGCTTTGAAGGCGCCTTGGGGAACCTGCGGCATGGCTACCGCTGCTCCAGATATCTGGTCTGCGTTTGATTAGCGGCATTGTTTTGTAGATGCGGCAGTGTGTAGATGCAGATGATACACAGGCCACGCCTAGCGAGGCCAATTCGAAAACTCGCTGCAGCATCGGGTTGAAGCGCAGCGTAACCGGGAATTAAAATTTCGTCGACACGAACCCGGAGAACATCCAATTGCTCCAGCCACCGTAGAACATTGATGAAGTTAGCCTTGACCATATCGGACAACATTGCGGTACAATTGGGACTGCGCGGAGCCCATTTTTTTGTCTTGTAATAACCCGTTTCCTCATTGTTGAAGTAATGCCGTCTCATAGAGAACGTAATGCCGTCTCAAGGAGAAGTCGCGCAATCGGCAGAAACACCTAACGCAATGTCTGAAAAAACTTGCAGAATTTATCACAAACCCTGAAATTCCTCCATAGTACTTATATTTCATCTGAAGAAGCATTGATTGGATATTCTGTCCAATCAGTAAAATATTTTCCAAAAAATAAATCCTCATTTACTGACTAACTCAGTTATGTACACATAAACAAAGTAGGCAGTGGCGTAGCCAGAAAATTGGTCTGGGGGGGGTTTTCCGAACATTTTTTTTCGAAAAAAAAAAAATTTCTACTGAAAATTTTGTCTCTGGGGGGGGTTTTATGCCCAAAACCACCCCCCTGGCTACGCCACTGAAAGTAGGGTATCTGTTCCATTATTAATAACATGTTCCTATATCAATAACATTCGCAAAACAGGCAATTTAGGCTCAATTTGTGTCGTGTTTTGTTGTTATCCGGCGTGCTCACTGCTGAAAAAAATCACAAAAATGAGAAATAAAACAATTCGCGCCTCAATTCTTTGTTTTCGAATGGTATTGATTTGGGTACATGGTATGAATTCAAGGAGCGGTTCCCCTACATTGATTACCGATTTTAATGTTTATTTGACATTTCTCGTTTATGCTGACAACTCGGTAATGTAAAATATTGCTGTTGAAATTACTGGGCGATCCGTAGTCCAAAAACTCAGTAAAATTTTACCGACTCCGGTAAAATAAAGTAACTGTGCACACTTAATCACGCTCCACTTGTTCGGTAATTTTTTTTACCGAGATTGATCTGTAAATCTCAATAATAACCGAGTACTCAGCAAATCAATATAAAACTACTGACTTCCAGTATTTGTACCAGCACAACTACTGAGTACGGAATCAGGCAATACCGAAATCCCAGTAAGATAGAAGTTTTACTGAACGCTCAAAACAAACAGTGAAAAAAATACCGACCTTCTGTTATATTGCATAAATTGTTACTGAGTAATCGTCACACTGAGATTTGGCTTGTCATTATTGTTTCTGTTGCATCATTTCCGCCTTTTTTGTCATCGAATTTTCTCAACGATTTTCACATCTGCAGTTTTGTGTAAAATTTTGATCAAATATGGAAGCGGTAATTGCGAAGCTACGGCAGGTCGACGCGGAGGTAGAAGAGCTGTTCTGTAAGTTAAAACCTTTATTTGAAAATTATTTATTTTGCAGTAAAGAAATTGGAAACTAAAAATGGCGGATGCAATTGCAATTACTTGCTTTCACTGTCGACGCTGTGTCCCAGGGGGTATTAAAAGATTTAGTCGGCATGTTAATTGGCATATCCAGAAGGATGAGCTGCCGTCGGATTTTTGTAAATATGACTACACTTTCCCACGGTGTAAAATGCGATACCAAAATTTTTCAAGCCTCAAACGCCACATAAAGGAGAACCATTTTTGTGAGACTCCTCCGTTCCAATTTTAACAAATTATTCTGAAGAATTTCTTCCGGAGATTGAAAATGTCACGAGTGTGCCCATGGAGGCATACCAACTTACCTTGGACTATATTAAGAAGACAGCAGCACTTAGTATTTGTCGGCTTACGGCGGATACAGGACTTCCTCAAAAAAAAGATAACGGAAGCTATTGAGATATGTGACAATATTGTATCACAAATTCTCGAATATCCGATTGTCCAAACTAAAAAGTTCCTCGAATCGCATCAAGTAGACGTCTCAAATTAAACCACGCAGAAGTTTTTGAGTACTTTCAAACATCATGATTTGTTCAGTGATGTAAAAACACACGCCAAGCAAAAAGCGTATCTCGAGAAGCTTGCGATTCATATTCCGGAACCAGTGGATAAGTGTGTTGGAAGACGCGTGGCACTACGTCATGTACAAAGTGTTCCCAAGCGCATATTCGTAAACGAAACATTCACTTCGGGATCCCCAAAACAGATTACTTCTTCAGACGGCTAACATTGAAGATACGGTAGGGATAAAGGAATACAGTTCGTTTGAATCTGGCCTGCTGTATGAGTCAAGTGAATACTTCAAACAATATCCCAATGTAGTTAGACTGACTATTTACGAGGATGATATTGAGCTGGGGAATGCTCTAAGTTCCAGAGCCGGAAAAAATAAAATAGCAAACTTCATGTTCAAAGTTCAGAACTTTCCTGATAAATTCAACAGTTCTCCAAAAACCATTTTTCCTCTCATATTTGCTACATCTCGGATGGTTAAAATGCATGGATGCAATAAAATAATGGAACCTTTCGTTGCTGACCTGAAGAAACTGGAAAAGGGAATAACAGTTCATTATGGGTCTGAAAGCTTCGAATTACGAGCAGTGGTGACACTGTTTGTTGGGGACTCGCTGGCAGTACACAATGTATTTGGATTACTAAGTCCGAGTGCAACATATTTTTGCCGAATTTGTACAATTCCTCGACCTGTTTTCGAAGGAAATCTTACTGTGAGGTTTCCAAGTAGAACACTTGAATGGTATAACCAAAACCTGCTAGCCGTACAATCTGGGGAATTGAAACTATCTCAATGTGGACTGAAAAAATCTGGTTGTGTATTAAACAACCTTCAAAACTTCCACGTAATCAGCTATTGGTCCCTTGATCCCATGCACGATCTGGCTGAGGGGGTAGGGGAGAACGGTCCAAAATGCACCCCTGGGGCAAAATGGCCTCACTCATAAAATCACTCATATAATCTGTTGTAGTACATTTATGAACGAATATTACCATTACACTTCATAATTAGTTATCCATCATTGAGCTCCATGGGAAAAATTTAGCAAAAAAATCCCTTCATGTTCACTCAAATTTAACCATTTGGTATTTTTCCGCCACATCCATAAGATTGTAGTTTAATCTATTAAGAAAAAACAAACAACCATGCGTTTGCCATCATTTTGCATGCAATTGAGTCATTTTAGACCACCATTCGGGCGTTTTGCCCACGGCCTATTTTTAAAACATTTTTTAAATGCATTAGAAAGTCATGAAAACCTTATTTTTTTGAATAGGAGATCATTGTGAAATGTAGCTGGGTTTGTAAATTTTGCACCTGTACGAAATAGCTTAAGGGGTGCATTTTGGACCGTTCTCCCCTAATCCCTCTTACCCTACAACTTATCTTGAGTCGACTTTCACGATTCAGGGATTCATGTTTCAATGTGGAGTTCATCAATAACCGAATAAGCAACTTTTATTTCGGGTATGCTGATCGTAGGAATCGACCAATGAGCAATCTAACCAAGGACATGTTGTCTTCCCCTGGTACTCATAAGCTAAGACAGACGGCATCACAAAGCTTCTTGGTTTTACGGGCATTCCCTAAAAATGGTTCGAGTAGATGTATTTGAAATAAAAAAAAACCAAAATATATTTTGTGTGTTTTATGTTTTTGAAAGAACGAGAAATCAAATTTTTAGAAATAATGACTGACTTGTCATATTTACCGACAATTTCGTTGAAAATAATTACTGAGTATTTCAGCAAAACAGTGAAAACAACATGAATAAATTCACCGAAAAAGTCAGTAAGTTTTATATACTGTTTACTGATTTTTTCGGTGATTATTGACAGTTTTGAGGCTTTATGATTTACAGGATTCTCGGTATTAATGATTATTACTGAGAAAAGTCAAGTGTTCAAAAACCCAGTAACAATTTACCGACCTCGGTAGTCAAATTTAACTGCGTAGCCTTGACGGATCTGGATAAAATTTGTACAGTAGCTTCTGAGAGCAAAAAACTTTATTTTCAGGAAGTATACGTCTCGAAAGGATGATTTTGATTTTTTTTTTCATATAAGAGTGGTCCACCCTGCCCACCTTCTTCTTCCTCTATGGCTCTACATTCCAACTGGAACTTGGCCTGCTTTTGAACTTCTATTCTATCTATCTAGTATTCTATTAGTATTTCTCAGTTATTAAATGATACCGTTGTAGGTATCTTGTATGGCAAGAGCAGTGGGTACACCATAACCAAGGAGTCCAGAATATTTCCAACCCGAAAACATCCTGGACTGGACCGAGAATCTAACTCGCTAGTTCCGGATTGGCAATCCAACGCCTTTGCTCGCGAGGCTAACTGGAAAACCTAAAAAAAAATCGATACGTTAATCAGCGCCAAATCCGCGAAAATCGTTAAATCTGCGTAGTCGGAACAATCCTGCAACTGATGCATGATGGGTGATGCATTATTTTTTGTTTTTTTTTTAATATAGTTTTTTTCTCTACTTGAAGGATGATCATATTCTTGAATATATACTCTACCAGGCAAACCTGCCCGATCTCGCTTGGGTTTAATTTTCGATCTGTCAATCATTTTGTTGATTGCAGCGTCGCACTCAAGAAGAATACACTACTAGGTGCTCCAATCTATCAAGTTTATGGAAGAGAAGAAGGCGGGGGTGAAAAATTCATTTTCAGTGCAAAACCAAAACAAAGCAGCTGGCTCTCCCATACTAAAATCCAAAATGGCTGAATCGTGAATTTGGCAGATTGGAACACCTAGTGGTGTATTCATCTTGGTCACACTCTAGATCGATTTCAGTTCGAGATTAAGGTGATTATACAATCAAAACATGTGGTGAATTTTAAATTCACCACACGGTTTCCTATTCCTATTATCTTAAGTTCAAACCTAGCGTAATAATTTTCGTACACTGCTGAAATTGAAGTCGATTGTTTAGCATAAGTAAGCATACGATCTATGGATCTACGATCTCTCGATAAATTACTATAAAAAGCACGTAGTTTCCAAGATAGCCGATTTGTTGCTTTGTTGTATAACCACCTTAATAGCTTTCTGCCGATCTCATGAAACCGTTGCGTTTTGACAATTGTTCAACTTTTCCCTTCAAATTGATCAATTCTTAGTATGTACAAACACAGCTGATCCAAAGAGAATCGAATAGTGAGACAATCTTTCAAATTGGTCCATCCGTTTGTGAGTTCTAATGCCTCAAAGAAAAAGCAAACTCATTTTTATATATAGAGATTAAGATTATTATAAGGCCTAGACCAATCAAAAATAGGGCATTCTGTTTTAGAAATAGTGGCATTTCAAGTGGTCTGATATGCAAGTTTTTCACGATGTTTTATTATTTGTAAACAGTTCTTCTCAGTCTATATTTTCTAATGTTTGGACTTAGGATATTCGTGGTTTCAAGATATTCACCATGCAGGGAGAGAAAAGAAAAAATAATTGTACAAAGTCCTGCAAAATCTATCTGCGTCAAAACCGGATTTTATCCTTCATTCAGTCCCATTATGGCCCATTTATGTTTTGGCCAGATTTAGCCAGCTGCCGTTACAAAAAAGAAGTGTTACAATGGTACAACGATAGTGGAGCCAGTTCATCCTGAAAGAGCTGAATCCATCAAATTATTCTCAGTTCCATCCAATAGAGTAATTTTGGGTAATAGAAAACTGAAGATAAAGGAAGCAGTCACCAGTAGTGAGATTGGTCATGTGAAGAATTGGTGGAACCAGCTAACCAAAATCATGATTGTAGCAAGCTGAAGGCTGAGAAGCGGCATCAGAGGAAAAGTGCATGAATTTCTTTGAAATAACGATGCATAATATGTTTCAGATATTAGTCTTCTATATAATAAAAATGAGTTGAGATTTCCTTCCTGACGAACGGGTTCACCGATTTGCAAGATTTTTGCCCTAATCGATTTGTTTTGAGATTCGCAAGGTTTGTATATACAAAAAGTTGGTGAATTTAACGGGGAAATGTTAAAAAAAATCATTAAAACATAGGGTCAGCTGTTGAGAAAACAAAACAAAAGCAAAAAATTGATCTGCAAATAGTTCGTTGTGACATTTGCGTCTATACCATTTCGTCGAATGCCATTCAGTCGAATGACATTTGGTCGAAAGGACATAACGTCGAATGGACATTTGGTCAAAGGGACATTTAGTCGAAAATGAATGTTTAGTCCATTAGAGACGTAGGACATTTGGTCGAAAGGACACTACGTCGAATGGACATTTAGTCGAAATCAGATTTTAGCATGAAGAATCATCGTACATTTGGGCGAATGATGTTTGGTCGAAAGAAATTTGGTTAAAAGCAGATTTTCGAATGAAAAATGTTGGTACATTTAGTCGAATGACGTTCCGTCGATTGAATATTTGAAAGAAAGGAACTTTAGTCAATTATAATTAATGAATAAATGATTGATTGCGGTGTTCCAAAAATAATATAATTATTGCACCAATATGGCTCAAAGAATGATAGATTCATAAAAGGAATAAATAATAAGAAAACGGTGAATATTCCCGACAGGATATTGACTTCGGCGAACCTCTCTAACCAACTACAATGAATCTGTACCACCTGGTCAGAAGATATTTAGTCGAATGATGTTTCGTCAAATGACACTTGGTCGGTTATGTGTCTATCTTTTTTTCTTTGAAAGTAAAGTTATAGAATACCAGATAAATGCTGGTAATTTTTTATGAGTTTCCTTTGATGGTTATTCATTAAAAAATGATGGAAAAATCTATCAAAAGCTTCAGACCACAGACCAACAAAAATGTTATCATTTATATGCTTAAAAATATAACGCAGTGGCAGTGACAGGTGATCCTTTAAATATGATCTACGCCAACTTCTTTCATAGTTTTGTTGAAAAATATTAGGAAGCAGCATCGTGCCTGCCAGCTCCATTTTATGTTTTAAAAAGTTTAAGGGTAACATTTGTGTATGATATTTTATTAAAATCCATCTGTTTCCAAAGTTTAAAAATTTAGAAGCTTGAGTTTCGATTTTATGTATATTTACTTTACTGACAACCAACCCTACTCACCCTGTAGACATTAGGACATATGACCATTCGGTCGCAATCAAATATACGGCCAATAATTAACGGATTATGGTTGGAAGTGAATTATATACTGAAATAATTATTGTGTAAATATTGAGTGGAAGAAATAGTATCTATGAAAAGAATAAGAAAACCATTTCCATTCGATCAAATGTCCCTTCGATTTCATGTCCTTTTGACGAAATGTCAGCTGTCATTAGACTAAATTCCAATCAACTAAATGTACCAAATCCGACTACAATGAAGTATTGGCAAAATAACATTGATATCATTGATTTTTGATCTTGTGCCGAAAAATAGAATAGAGGCTATTTTACAATCAGTGCCCAATATTTTTCTATTTTTGTAGGTTTTCATTTTTTCTATAATAATAATCTCCAGAAGTTTCTGTTTGCTCAGGTGGAAAACACCCATTAGCTGCCGATTGAACTTCCTCACGTACACTGAATTCCTCTAATCAGATCCTGTTCAAATTGAACCAAAAATCTACTGACGAATTATACATTCTACTAAATTCATGCTGCCGACTGAAATTCGCTTTCAACATTCGACTTAATTTCCATTCGGCTAAATGTTCTTTCGACTAAATGTCCCTACGACTAAATATGCATTCGACCAAATGTCCATTTGACTAAAATTTAGTCAAATGGACATTTGGTCGAATACATATTTAGTCGTAAGGACATTTAGTCGAAAGGACATTTAGCCGAATGGAAAGTAAGTCGAATGTTGAAAGCGAATTTCTGTCGGTAGCATGAATTTAATGTCCATTCGACCAAATGTCCTTTCGACTAATTATTATTTATTTATTCAAACTAAGGCCGAAGTGGCCTGTGCGGTATATAAGAGTCTTCTCCATTCGGCTCGGTCCATGGCTACACGTCGCCAACAACGCAGTCTACGGAGCATCTGCAAGTCATCTTCCACCTGATCGATCCACCTTGCCCGCTGCGCACCTCGCCTTCTTGTGCCCGTTGGATCATTGTCGAGAACCATTTACACCGAATTATTGTCCGACATTCTGGCTACGTGCCCGGCCCACCGCAGTCTTCCGATTTTCGCGGTGTGAACGATGGATGGTTCTCCCAGCAGCTGATGCAACTCGTGGTTCATTCGCCTCCTCCACGTACCGTCCGCCATCTGCACCCCACCATAGATGGTACGCAACACTTTCCTTTCGAAAACTCCCAGTGCGCGTTGGTCCTCCACGAGCATCGTCCAGGTCTCGTGTCCGTAGAGAACTACCGGTCTTATAAGCGTTTTGTACGGCGGCGAACTCTATTCGATCGGAGCGTCTTGCGGAGTCCAAAGTACGTACGATTTCCAGCCACTATGCGTCTCCGAATTTCTCTGCTGGTGTCATTTTCGGCAGTCACCAGTGAGCCCAAGTACACAAATTCTTCTACCACCTCGATTTCGTCACCACCGATGCAAACTCGCGGTGGGTGGCTCACATTGTCTTCTCTTGAACCTCTTCCTATCATGTACTTCGTCTTCGACGTGTTGATGACTAGTCCGATCCGCTTAGCTTCCCTCTTCAGTCTGATGTAAGCTTCCTCCATCTTCTCAAAGTGCCGTGCCATAATATCTATGTCGTCGGCGAAGCCAAATAGCTGGATGGATGAAGGGACTCGAGAATGCCCCTGAAACTCAAACTACGCACATCACCCGATCCATCGTCGCTTTGATCAACCGTGTCAGTTTATCCGGAAATCCGTGTTCATGCATTAGCTGCCATAGCTGGTCCCGATCGATTGTATCATATGCGGCTTTGAAGTCGATGAATAGATGATGTGTGGGCACGTTGTATTCGCGCCATTTCTGCAGTACTTAGCGAATGGCGAACACCTGGTCCGTGGTGAAGCGTTCGCCCATAAAACCCGCCTGGTACTGCTCCACGAACTCCCTTGCAATTGGTGTTAGTTGACGGCATAAAATTTGGGAGAGTACCTTGTAGGCGGCGTTCAGCAATGTGATTGCGCGGTAGTTGCTACAATCCAGCTTATCGCTCTTTTTGTAGATGGAACAAATCTTGGTAATGACCCAGTGCAGCGCTCTAGCCAGTGCCTCACCACCGTGTTTAAATAGCTCTCCTGGTAGCTGGTTAACCCCAGTTGTTCTACAACCAATCTCCGGCCAATCTCCTCCTGGATTTCCTGGAGATCCGGAGCCGGTAAAATTATGTCCTGCGCGCGTTCTCCCAGGTCCATCACCATACCGCCATCTTCGTCTGCCACATCGCCATTCAGGTGTTCTTCGTAGTGCTGCCGCCACCTTTGGATCACCTCACGCTCGTTCGTAAGAACGTTCCCGTTTATGTCCTTACACATATCATGCTGTGGCACGTGGCCCTTACGTGAACGGTTTAACTTCTCATAGAACTTTCGTGTGTTATTAGCGCGGTACAGTTGCTCCGTCTCTTCACGGTCTCGATCTTCCTGCTGGCGCTTTTTCCTCCGGAAAATCGAGTTTTGTCTGTTCCGCGCCTGTTTATATCGTGCCTCGTTCGCCCTCGTGCGGTGTTGCAGCAATCTCGCCCATGCTGCATTCTTCTCTTCTACCAACTGCTCACATTCGCCGTCATACCAGTGCAGCGGTTGCGGTGCTGCCAATGGCGGATCGAATATCTCTCCAGCCATCTTCAAGAGACGCTGCGCCTAGCTGCTCTTCCGTTGGGAGTGCCACTTCCAACTGCTGCGCGTATTCTTGGGCTAGTATACCGTCTTGTAGCCGCCCAATGTTAAGCCGTGGCGTCCGACTTCGACGCGTGTTGTACACCGTCGAGAGTTTTGAGCGCAGGCATACTGCAACGAGGTAGTGGTCGGATTCAATATTCGCACTGCGGTAAGTGCGGACGTTCGTGATGTCGGAGAAAAATTTAGCGTCGATTAGAACGTGGTCGATTTGGTTTACCGTTACTTGGTTAGGTGATCTCCATGTGGCCTTGTAGATATTTCTGCGGGGAAAGAAAGTGCTTCGGACTACCATTCCGCGGGAGGCTGCAAAGTTTATGCATCGTTAGCCGTTGTTATTCGATACGGTGTGCCAAACCCCACCACATCCTAGGCAAGCCCCACAACTCGCAGATGGCCTGGGGAGGGGTCGTCAAGCCCTTGAACATAGTCCCTGCTTCCCACATCCTTTCGACTAAATGCCATTCGACTAAACGTCATTCGACGAAATGTCATTCGACAAACTGTCCCAATGCCCGGCCAAACAACACATTCGGCCTTATAATCATTTCGGTCAAATAACATTTTCGGCCAGATAACCTTTTTTCCAAATGACCATTTCGTCCAAAACGTCACTTTGTGCTAAATGACCTATTACACCAGTAGAATCATAAGTACTAGAACGCTAGTTGCGCTGTAGTCATTTAAAATATTTTGCCAAATTATGCTTCAACAAGCATCAATTGGCCATAATTTATGCATCATGTTGTAGTGCATGTTTAATTCCATCACCAACATCGGTTTGACATTTGTAGTACCGGTACTTTGGCTGCCAGATCAAAGTAACCTAGATGTTAGTCACGAGAACAGGAACGACATTAGCAATCTTTTACTTTTGAATAAACTATTACACCAATTTACTTTTTCGGCCAAATGACCTGTTCTGCCAAACGACATTATTGGCCATATGGCTATCTCTCCCAAATGATTTTCGATCAGGCGAGTTTCGGTCTAATGATTTGTTCGGCAATGACATGTCCGACTAGCTTTGGGCTTTATGGCCTTCGACCAAAAGGCCCTCTCCCTTAAAAATGTTGATTTCAAAGTGAAATTATTTGGGTTTTAATGAGAAATCCTTGAGAATTTCTACAGAAAATTTAATAAAATTTCCAAAGGGAATTCTTTAGTCTTTCCACAAGAAATTGATCAAAATTTGCACGGATATATTTTCTTTAATGTTCATGGGAAATTGTTCGGAATTTTCTGGAAAGAACACCTTAATTATCCAAAAATTCCACGGTAAGCTCTTCCAAATTTTTAACAGAAATTTACTCAGGTTTTGAACTGCAGTACTTTCGGCATTTCGAAAGCAATTCTTTAGAAAAAAAATTGAAAGTTCTTCCTAGTTTTTATGGAAAGCTTTTTTGAAATTTCAATGGAAAAATTTTATGAAATTTTCAAAAGAAACCCTCTGGAATTTCAATTTTGTTTTGGAATATAAACCGGGAAATTATACGGAAATTTCACTGGTTCTTCGGAAAACTGTTGGTACACCTCTAACCACCGTGTGCTCCTCCGGAAGATCTGGAAAATCCCACAAAAAGGCAAATCTGCGAGTTCCATCGAAAAAGCACCAGGATTTTATAAATGCATTTGTTTTCATATTCTGAATATGGATTTGATCTTGTGGCCTAAACATGGTTATTAGGGTCATACCCTCCGAAAAATCCGGTACATCCGAAAAATGCCAAATTATTAAATATCATTGCATAGCACCATTTACGATGGCATTATTAGAATTTAAATTATTTCATTTTATTTATTCAAACTAAGGTCAGTGTGGTCTCTGTATGTTTCTGAAAAAATCGGTGCTTTGAAATGAAGTTCATGAATTTGCCATCTTTATGAATGTTTGATTTTGGATCCCTTAGAAAAGCGAGAAAGGCACTATCACCACTAGGTGGATTAATCTGGCCTTTTGATATAGGTCTGGCACGGGTCCACGACGTTAGGCATAATGACGTTAGGCATAAGTACGTTAGGCATAATGGACGTTAGGCATAACGGACGTTTGGCATAATTCTGCCTTCTTAATGTCATGGGCTGTTCTTTGGGTCATTTTATGCCTAACGTCCATTACGCTTTTCGTCCTTATGCCTAACGTACTTATGCCTAACGGGGTATACCCGTCTGGCACATATTGGGTACGTTACGGCTGAGTTTGCCTTGATTTTGTGTTATGTTGTGCCAAACACGACTAATATTTTTATCTTTGTATGATTGGTAAATATATGACTCCGGATATTCGAGCCATTTTCTCCGGTTAATCGAGCCTCCGAATAATCGAGTCCGCCCTGTAGTTCAACAATTCTTTTTTCATTACCACCGTGATGACAATACTGATGATACTCATACAAAGACAATGCAAATCACCAACAACGTCGACGTCGTCAGAACGCATGAACTTCTGCATTCCGACGAAAGTGATGCCGATAGTGGAGCCTTTTATTGGCATAGCGATGAGCAGTGTAGAAATAGCATAATTTTTATTTGGATAACCAGGTTCGAATTTCACCGGACACCAAGTTTGTCGGGCTATTCAATCTGAATACATAAACTATAACTTGGTCGACACGTTCAATAAATAGGTACAGAATTTAGAAGTGGCAATATTCCAGTTTTGAGGTGCGAAGTCAGTAAGAAGAAAGAAACATTAGATGCCGCTAGTGAGTTTACTCAGATCACAATCAACACTCAGTACAACAACTGCATTCAACTAAACTGGTCTGTTCAGATTTTGTTCTCGTGGACCAACTGTAGGAGTCAGATCAGCGGTAATAAAAACTGAATAGGGACAATGGAGCGGTATTTACGTTTCTACATCAAGTTCCACAGCTATGTCATAGCGATAGCCACAATTTTGGGCTCAATTTTCATGTCAGTAGTTTTCTATCAGTCAACGGATTCTCAATACCCGCTAGAAGAGTGTAAGAATGCGCAACTGTTATTGGTAGAGATGTTTTGATATTAATCGCTGATAACTTCCAGTCTACGACTATCGGTACATGGGTAGTGTAGGTCTAGTCTTTGGAGTAGTTTGGATCGTGGCGGGCATATCCCTTTTTTACGGCATATACAAGGTTTAAACAGAAAACATCAAGCCATTAAGTTATAGAAGTGATACGTTTTCAAACTTTCAGGAAGTTAAACAATGCCTGTATCCTTTCGTGGTGATGTACATGCTTGATATGCTCCAACTGGTGCTGAGGGATGTCATCCTGATTTGGCAAAACAAACGTTGGTTTCATATGGTTTTCATAAATCCAATTGCTGTAATTATGACTCTATGTGTGTATTAAGTGTAGAGAAGAACATTTAGTTTTAAATGTTAAATATTGAACTGGGAATTGATACTATTTCAGATATCACACTGCATGTTATGACAACACTCGTGGCGGTGAGAAAACTTATCGAGCGTGATCCGGTGGCACAACTGGGGACTAATTTTGTGCGTCTCAATACGGAAGCGAATAGACGAATTCGGATGCAACAAACGAATGACGATCAAGATGCTTTGGTTGACGATTGAAAGTATGTGAATGAGCTTCCATGTGTACACAATGTCGCAGTTTAAACAAGTAATAGATATTGATTCTATAATTGACGTCAAAAGAAAATATTATTGCAAGTAATATTCTGTTTAAGTTTTGGCGATACGAAGACAGATAGTTGATCCAATTTGATGTTTCATTTTAGAAATAGAGTGTGTATACGATTTTTACGATGTTGAGTAAATCTGATTTTGAGTTAACGAATAGAAAATGCTTTAAACTTTTGTGATACAATAAAAATAGATTTATCACTTTATTTACTGTCAATCCAAACCTCTACATCATCAAGTAGGACCTAAATCTCACAAGTTGCAAAGAGCAAATTTTCACTTTTATTACCAACAAACAACCAACAACTCAGCTGGTTAGACAGACGGATCAAAGCCAAAGTCGCAAAGTGAATTAACCGTGGCAGCGATAAACTCCAACTCTCCTAATAATATCAAACACTCAACTACCCACAAACACCTCCATCACAGTCGCATCCGTAGGCACCTCGTCGAGTTCGAGAGAA
Organism: Armigeres subalbatus; assembly: GCF_024139115.2. Classification (NCBI taxonomy): domain Eukaryota; kingdom Metazoa; phylum Arthropoda; class Insecta; order Diptera; family Culicidae; genus Armigeres; species Armigeres subalbatus. The sequence goes on from NC_085140.1 coordinate 58,319,819, forward strand.
GCACAAAAGTTTGCGAACCACCACAGTAGGAAAAATGTATCACGCTGCAGGTATCATCTTTATCGTGCATTGTCTTCGCCTTAGTCGTTTTCGAAACTTTAGTGAAAAAAGTTTTTCATCTTACATTAGCATTCACTTCTCTTCTGGTGAAGTTGGTTACTTTCTCAGGACGATGGCTCTGGTTTTCAGCAGGTAATTTTCGCTTCAAAATGTTTATTAGCTTTCATGAAGATGTGATAAAAAAAATGATGGCTATCTTAGTTGAAGTCGGTATAAGTAAAACAATCAAAAGCTGGGATTGAAGACAACTGGTTATATCTCTAATTCCAAGAAACAGTAACAATATTAATGTTTGAAGCAGCAGAAACAAACTGTCTTTAAGGCTTGCGATAAATTGATTGTCTCAATGCTTCAGCATGCAACGCAGCCAGATCGATTCGTTTTCCACGTAGGGCTTTCACCTAATTCATCAACTGACTTACAAAGCACAATGTCGATAGCATGTTAACAAAGCATAGCTTTCCGGTTCTCCAACTGCCAAAATATTTTCCGCTGTATAATCCACGCGCTTTGGTTTTCACACCAGACTACGTAACGGCACTTGATCCCAGGGCGGGCGGTGCGTCGACATGGCCGACCCGTTTGATGGCGTGATAAATGATTATTGTTTTTGCCACCAGCTGCTGCTGCTGATGGTGGTGGTAGTCGTTTGTCGAATTCATTAGAGAGGTGAAAGCGTACAACATCAAGGATTAAACGGATAACAAACAAAAATTTACCATACCCAGTGTGGGTGTTAATTGGTGTAATCAATTAGCACAAAAAACGTCGACTGGGAGGTGGAGAACAAGAACATCATAATAATGAAACTTTTCGTGGGAATGAGAATCAAGGTAATCGGCATTAAACCCTTTGCAGTACGGTTTTTCAACAACGAGCAGAGGATGTAGCCGAAACATACCGTACCTCGTGGGTATATTGGTTGTATTGAATGATTTCAATCATTAAAATGTTAAAAAATAAATCAGTAAATAAAAAAAATGGCTGGGTTCGATTCCCGGTGCCGGTCTAGACAATTTTCGGATTGGAAATTGTCTCGACTTCCCTGGGCATAAAAGTATCATCGTGTTAGCCTCATGACATACGAATGCAAAAATGGTGACCTGGCTTAGAAACCTTGCAATTAATAACTGTGGAAGTGCTTAATAAACACTAAGCTGCGAGGCGGCTCTGTCCCAGTGTGGGGATGTAATGCTAATAAGAAGAAGAAGAAATAGAAATAATTGACAAAAATCGTAAATAGTTTTTTGGCTATCCTAACTCGCATGGTACAGAAGCGAGATAAGTTCTAAACGTATTGCATCTGAGTTATCCAACACATTTCCCAATTCTATCAATCCCATGACAGTGGAGACATTGACATTCCGAACCCATAGCCGATAACGGCAGTACAGTTTACTTTATTATAAACATGTTGCAGAATTTTAATTATTTCATGCTGAATAGTAAATCGCCACGGGCATGTAGACCTGAAGTCCCTCGCATCTCATTTACATGTACTTTTTCATTCGACGGTTGGCCATTACAAAATATTACACTTCATTAGCACATGCTTATTTGGGTCAGCTCATAAAATTTTATTTATCCTGAAAAAAATCTTCTCCAGGAGCTTCCCTTCCAGTCTACTGACTCCATCGGGTGTGAAAAGCGGAACAGAAAAAAATGTTGGACAGACCAGCGGTCGGCGTATCCCTTTTCCACTACTCTCGCTCGCAGTTACCTGCAGACGAAAAATGAATGCAAAAACATATAAATCCATTACGCGAAAATCCCTTTCATTAAATTTCAATTAGATTTTCATTTATTTCCTGTGCGTCGACGACGTCATCGCCTCCAGCCGTCAATCGAGACCAATGATGAACCATTTGTGCAGTGCACCGTTTGGAATTGACGCATTTTCAGTGAATTTTACGGCTTGCCTCCCTGTGTTAGATTTTAATGCATATTTATTTGACGTCCACATTATTTGGGAACTAACGATTTCTATGATGGGCGAGCAGGCAAAGTTTACCTAACCATGCGCCTCCATTACTCAGCTGACTCAGAATGGAAATGGAAATATTTCAATTATGAAACACCGTATACTGTTCTGTTATTGATGGAAATTTTTATCAGCTCAATGGTTTAATATTCAGCTAACATTACAAGGCTTTGGTTAAAACTATCAATCTTTACGCATTGTAAGATGAGATGTGCCTAGAAATGTGCGCTGCACAGAGACTGGAATCATGTTTTTAGATTTGTGTCTTCACAAAAGTTGTAGCAAAACCTCTCATGAAAAGCTTTAATAATTTCATTACTTTTACAGATCTATTACGATGGGCATAACAAACTTCAAATATTTTCATCATACAATGATACCCAGCATAAGGAGACACATATTGCATTGGTCTATTGATTCTTCATGCTAGCGTCGACTCTCAGTTTCAGCATTGTTGCGTGCGGAGTCGAAATTAAACTACGGCTTGGCACAATAATACCACGGGGCATCGAAATCCGTACACTTAAGCACCTCAGTATATGAAAAAGTCACTAGAAAATAGGAATCGAATGTAATTGAAACGTTTGTCAGACACAGGAGCATGAAGGTTTCTACTTTTGATGATTTTCACATTTACACTTTAAAAACTACGAAAAACACGACAAAATAATGAATTAAATCAACTACTCCTGAATCGAAGTCCGTACAGCTATTTTTCAACTAAATATTTAAATTAAAGCAGTACGATTACCACTGTAAATAGATCAAAACGCACCTTGAGAAGAATAAAAACACAGTTACTTTTGGTACAATTTTTTTAACCGTCTGAGACGAGTTAAGTACTCCCCATTTAATTCCACCAATTATTTTCGATTATTTGCAGATACGTATTTCGACCACAACTGTGTGGTCGTCTTCAGTGTCTCGTACTTGACTCGAATTTAAGAAAACAATGGCAACTTATGTATTTATTTATTCAGACTAAGGCCGAAGTGGCCTGTGCGGTATATAAGAGTCGCCAACCACGCAGTCTACGGAGGGTCCGCAAGTCATCTTTCACCTGATCGATCCACCTTGCCCGCTGCGCACCTCGCCTCTTGTGCCCGTCGAATCGTTGTCGAGAACCATTTTCACCGGGTTACTGTCCGACATTCTGGCTACGTGCCCGGCCCACCGCATTCGTCCGATTTTCGCGGTGTGAACGATGGATGGTTCTCCCAGCAGCTGATGCAACTCGTGGTTCATTCGCCTCCTCCACGTACCGTCCGCCATCTGCACCTCACCATAGATGGTACGCAGCACTTTCCTTTCGAAAACGCGCGTTGGTCCTCCACGAGCATCGTCCAGGTCTCGTGTCCGTAGAGGACTACCGGTCTAATGAGCGTTTTGTAGATTGTCAGTTTGGTACGGCGGCGAACTCTATTCGATCGGAGCGTCTTGCGGAGTCCAAAGTATGTCCAATCGCAACTTACACTATTTATACTACGCTAGGTACCTAATCTAATCTTATTTGCCTACTTTATTTACCTATACAGTTAATTACTTTATTGCTTAAGTAGAAACTTGAAAAGCCAAGAGCTGCCGTTTCCCTGATCCTTATTCAACAGCGCTGTTTGTACCTGTCGGTAGATTTCCAACCTCTCAGCTACATCGAGTTTCCATGGGGAAGAGACATTTCTTAAGATTTCAATGTTTGATGCCGTAATTGGGTGATTTTTTTATACACATGCTCTGAATTTGTAATGTAATCCCTTATCGTTTTCTCTTTTCGCCTTACTCACTTCCGCCATATGTTCGTTGAACCTTATATGTAATGATCTTTTTGTTTGGCCTACATAGATTTTTTCACATTGGGAACAACTTATTTTATAAACGCCTGCCTTATTCAACATTTCTACTTTATCCTTCGTTGAACTCAATAGAGACTTGAGTTGGTTGCTTCTACTGGAGAATACTAGATCGATGCCGAATTTCCTTAGTCGAGGGCGTAGCTGGTTGGTGATGTGTTTATCATATGGGACCGAAACTCTTTTTAGCGGCTCATCGATCGGTGTCAGCGTTGTAAGTTCATTTCGTCGTAGGGTCCTTCCTTCTTGTTGATGATCGCTCGTATAGTCCTCTCCTGGTATCCGTCGATCTTCGTTGATCTGTATTGTAGTTCCTTCGTTTTTCCTTCTTCGCTCAGGGGTATCGTCTGCATCCTGTGGATCATGTGATGAAATGCTGCCATTTTATGTTGGTACGAATGGTTCGATATATATGGGATGACTCTCATGGTGTTCGTGGGCTTCCTGTAGATTTCGAGGCTCAATGTTGTATTTGCTTCCCTGATGACTAGTAGATCCAAGAAAGATAGCTTACCTTCTTTTTCCTCCTCGAAGGTAAATTTGATGTCCTTATGCACGTTGTTTATCGCTTCCAAAATCCTGGGTAGATCCTTTCGGTTGATGATGCTGAAAATGTCGTCAACGTATCTCCACCACTTCTCGGGTAGTATTCCTTGTTCTTGTAGGTTGTTCTCCAGATTCGCCATGAACAGTTCGCACAAAAACGGTGATAGCGGATTTCCCATCGGTGCTCCTTTCGTCTGTTTGTAGTAGTTGCCACGAAATGTGAAGTAGTTCTCCGTCATGCATAGCCTTGCCAGATTTAGGTACATCTTCACCTTTCCTCGCCATTTTGTTTCCGTCCTTTGTGTTAGCAACCAATCCTCTAGAAGATTCAGAGCATCTTTCACTGGAACGCTAGGGAACAATGCCGCTACGTCGAATGATACCATTATGTCCTCTTCTTCGATGTGTCCTAATTCCAACAGCTTCTGGGCGAACTCCTGGGTGTTGATGACCGAACTGCTGGGAAATGGTTTCGGCATACTTTGGAACTCCTTTACCAACCATTTGGCTATGTTTTGGGTGGGGGAACCCACTGATGAAACTATCTCTCGCATCTCCTTGCCGGGTTTATGGATTTTTGGTAGTCCTTTAATCCTAGGTAGAACCGGGTTTACTGTCTTCACTCGAGCTTCTCCGATGATCGCCTTACACTCCTTTATTGTTTTGTCCGTGAGTCTTATTAATCCTGGTAGCGGATCCACTCTCAAATATCTATAAGGTCCTCCGTTGATTTTCGGTGCTGATTGGTTTTTCCTGAAGCTCCTTTAGAATCCTCCTCTCGCCATGGTTCGTTGTCCCGTGTCGTCCTTCTTTGATGGCGTCTGCCACGATGTTCCTCGCTGTATTTTAATCCCGTTGCTCGATGTTTCGGGAAATCGCTGTCTCCATGTCCACGATGATCTGTTCCACGTCTGATTTCTGTGTGATCACATACCCAGTCCCTTGTTGAGGTGGGCTAGTTGTTCCTCCGTAAACTGCTGTGTCGAACGGTTCACGACGAATCCTTCGATGATCTGTACTGTGGGTTTGTCAGTACGGACTTCCTCTGCTGATTTCGCTCGCAAGTTGTCCAGATTTTGTGCGAAAAAACAGTCTCGATTCGGCATTTGACCAGAGCGGTCGTGTTTCTAAACGTTAAAGAAAGTGAGTAATCTAAATAAGCGAGCCTCTTAACATAGCTTAATAGTATAGAGAACACTCAAACACACGGAAACACAACTGATTCAACATGGCTGCCATGAACAACGCTGGAACTTACAACACCACTCGAATCAACACGTTTATGGTCAATTTTTCGGAAGCGGCAAAGAAACCAAAAGTCGATATATAATCAAGTCTTTTCAATTCAACGGATCACGTGGCATCACATATGTGGAGTGCGACAGTCTTGAATATGCATTGGAGATAGTTGAAAGTCATGATAGGAAACACGAGGTATCATTCGACAATGTCAAGTTCATGGTACCACTACTAATGGATGATGAAGCTACGATTGTTCGAGTACACGATTTACCGCCTCAAAAGGATGATGACATTATCAAGCGCGAGATGGATATTTATGGAGAAATTCTGTCTATCAAGAGTGAGGTCTGGGACACACCACCACAGCTGAAAGCAATACCAAGCGGAGTTAGAAAATTGTGTATCCGTACTAACGAACACTATCCCGTCGTACATCTTCATGGCTGGACATTCAACAATGGTCACCTACAAAAATCAGCAAATCACGTGTAGGCACTGCCGAAGACAAGTTCATTACGGCGCAAAATGTGCTGAAGCGATACAGATAACTGGTAACCACAGTAGCGTAAACGCGAAACCTCCGAAACCTCCAAAATGGTCAGCGGGAACGGACTGGCTCAATCCATGGTTAATGGTCAATGGTTAATCTAAACGCTTTGAACCGAAAGCACGATAAGAGCATCGGAAATCCAACCATTACTACCACCGATACGCCATCCTCGTCGTCAGCAAACATCTCTGAGCAACGAACATCAGATTTTGTTACACCCAACAAAGTGATTCGTGTTTCCAGCATTATCGGTGGTAGTGATGGTTTGGATAAGACGATAGTAGGTAAGAACAATACACCTAGTTTAGATGATTCAAAACAGTTTAACGCACTGATACAGGGCACAAGCGATAACCCTGCTTATGAGACAGACAGCCCAATGAAGTCTACGGCTTCACACAATGCTAACAGAAAAAAGAGAGGAAAGAAAGTATAATAAGTCAATAACAATGCAATGGCGACTAACAGTGATACTAATAGACAAATTGCATACACTATTGCTAGCATCAATCTGAACAACATATCTAATACTAACAAAATTTACTCGCTTCGAATATTTGTAAATCTAATGGATTTAGATGTAATACTTTTTCAAGAGGTAGAAAACGAAAACTTGGATCTATATGGTTTTGATGTTGTGTATAATATCGATCACGAGAAAAGGGGAACAGCTATAGCTGTGAAGGCACACTTTTAATGTAGTGATGTTGACGCAGTTTGGATACGAGGCTTATAAAATTGAAGCTTAATAATGACGTCATTATTTGCAATGTCTATGCTCCTTCGGGTTCTGTGAACCGACACAAATCATTGATTTTACACGATGAGCAAAATCGTACAGAGTTTCAATGCAAATGGCAGTATTGGATAACACAAAGAAGATATTATCGAAACTGGTTAGTTTGGTGGACAGAATATGCGAAGCCTAAGATTGTATCTTTTATGAAGTGGAAGTCAGGATTAATTTATAAAGATTTTAAAAGTAATATGGAATTCTGGTACTATGCATTGTGCAAAGCTTACGATGATTATCTGACGGATATTCGAAAGATCACAGAAATTAATAGAATTAAAGGAAAAAATGTTGAGACTTCAACGGAATTTTAGTGCTTTCATTTCTAGCAACAATGAGATATATTTCAGTGGCGAACCAATATCGTTTTTTTCAGTTAAGCAAAAGAGAAAGAAAAACCCAGATTAATCCACCTAGCGTTGGTGGTGCCTTTCTCGCATTTAGTTAAGACACCAACCTTATATGGGGTTTATATGGTCCGATGTACCATTTTTTCATAACTTTCAAATGCAATGACCGTTCGTTATAAAATTCAATAGTGATCAACAAGGCTTTGTCCCCTGTCGAATGAAACTTGTTGCGAGAAAATCGGTTAAAGATTACTATACGAAAAGTTGTCTAATGTTTTTTATAGCTTTTGTGCACACACATACACACATACATACACACGGACAAACAGACATGTGCTCAGCTCGTCGAGCTGAGTCGATTGGTATATAATACTATGGGTCTCAGAGGCTCCTATAAAAAGTTCGTTTTCGGAGTGAAATGATAGCCTTTCGGTACAACTTTGTTGAACGAGACAGGCAAAAATGTAAAACAGAGATAAACATGTTAGAAATTGACGGAAGACAAGAATGTAGAGCAGAGGAGATTCAAGAACACATAGTGAATCATTCATTCTTTAAATCATATCCGATCGAGGACGGCAGAGATTTTAGGCCCGAGAAAATTATATCTGAGGGAAATATACAAAACGAAAATTTAATGGCCGAAGTGACGGAAGATGAGGTTTTTCATGCAATTAAGAACAGTGCTTCGAAAAAAGCTCCTGGCTTAGATGGGTTGTTAAAAGAATTTTTTATGGATAGTTGGGATATAGTGAAGGTAGAAATAACAGCTATAATAAATTGCATCATGGAAGGCAACATGGAGAAAAATTATGTGATGGGATGATAGTTTTATTTAGGAAAAAAATGCGAGAAACAAAATTGAAGGATATCGACCACTGACATTGTTAAATTTTGATTATAAAATTGTCACTAGGATCTTGGAAAGGCTGAATAAACTTATGCCAGATTTGGTTAGTTCGAACCACATGTGTGCTAACCCCAATCGTAACATTTTTAAAGCCACGTGTTCCATTAGAGATAGAATGGCTGGATTGCAATTCAAAAAGAAAAAAGCGATACTTGTTTCTTTCGATATAGAAAAAGCATTCGATAGAGTAGAGCCAAGGTTTTTGTTTGGCACTTTGCAAGCGATGATTCTGAATAGACAGTTTATTGATTTTCTGAGAATGACCAGAATGACGGAACTTTATCCAGGGAAATCAAAATAGAACGATCAGTTGGGCAAGGTGATCCTATAGCCATGCATTTATTTGTGCTTTATTTGGAGCCCCTGCTTCAAAGGATTGTAGCCGAATGTTCAAATAACTAGACTTTGGTGGAAATAGAAAATAGTATTCAAATTTTAGGAATACATTTTTCAAATTCGTTTAAACAAATGTCAGATGACAATCGGAAATCTGTAGTGCCGAATGTTTCTATGGTTCTCCAAGTAAATCAACCTAGAAAGCTTAATTTAATTCAAAAGCAAATAATTGTGAATACATTCGCTCTATCCAAAGTTTGGTATGTCGCTTCAGTCATGAAGCTGACCAACAAGTACTGTGCGAAGTTAAAAAAACATGGTAGAAATATTTCTTTGGCAAAATCATGGGATGAGAGTAGCCTTTAATCAACTATTATTACCTAGGAAATCAGGCGGATTAGGATTACATAATCTAGAAAGTAAAAGCTGGTCTTTACTTCTTAATGCATTTGCAAACTGTAATTACGATAACTCTTTTATAGTAAATCAATTCTTGACCAATAACTCGAATAATTGCACTATTTCAATTGCTTTTGATTTCATACGTTTATTGCGTTCTGAATTAGACTCGTTACCTCCAAAAATAATGAATAGCCTTTCTTGTAAATTATTTTACGAACATAACATTAGAACATGCAGAAAAAATGTTGAAATATTCAAATAAAATTTGAAATAATATATGGAGAAACATTAGCTTGTCTAAAGTAATTAATTCAGAAAAATCTGTATATTAGTTGCTAGATAATGAAAAAATTCCGAATATGGACTCTTACTTTAGACATGGTTGAAACTCCAGTAATTTATGGAGACAATGCAATGCAATAACTGAATCGTTATCCCATTTATTTGCTGAGTGTAGATTTACTAAACCATTATGGAAAGTGTGTCTTGATAAATTAAAAACCATTATTCTTAGAAAAATGAATGTACAGAACATTGAAAGATTTCAATTCCCCGAGTTATTAGAATTCAGTAGAAGCGAGAAGCCAAAAATTATATTAGTTTTAGTAAATATGTTAGTTATATTTATACCACACCTCAAACATCGCGTTCCACGCTCGAATTATCAAACATACTTTATTGATTGTTACGCATCAAGCTCACTGTAAATAAGTTGGTAAGTTTTTCATTCAATAAAAAAAATCACAAGTATAGAAAAAAAAAGTCAAGTACGAGACACTGAAGACGACCACACAGTTGTGGTCGAAATACGTATCTGCAAAGATATCGAAAATAATTGGTGGAAAAATGGAGAGTACTTAACTCGTCTTAGACGGTTGAATACATTCCACTAAAAGAGCTTAAAATATTTTTCTGACATTTTTTTTCGAAATTAATGACCTTCAACCCCTTTTAATTTATTGATATCTCATGAGGTTGACGGATTTCGGTCCAGCACGGTACTCAATTTGAAATCCCGAAATAGGGTTACTGCTCCTGGACTCATCTCATTGATCAGATATCCATCCCACTTTGTATTTCAGCAATGAAAAGGAATTTGATTCGGAAGTTCCACCAGGAATTCCTCCGCCAGTAATTCCTCCGAATGTTCATCTTGGAAACGACAGTTAATCATCCATCCGTATCGCACGGCACCAAGCGTATAACTACCGAACAAAGCACCTGGACAGTCGGTACAATTTTATCCTAGACGTTCTAGAATAAGGAGTTGTCGAGTTGGGAACATGATCACGAAACAGCAGCCTGCACATGTGTTCACAAAAACGAATTAGAAAATAAAGATCCAAACAGTATTTCCATTTTTTCCATAGAAAAACTAACAAAACTTTTTCAAACGAAACCATTTTGTGTGGACCACAAAAGTGTTGTGCAATTAGAAAGGATAACGTATGGTGAAGTAACGACTCCGCTTTTGTTTATTTATTCATTTGTTTATTTATAATTCATCTGACATTCAACAGTCTTAATGAATAACATGGAGATTGTCTCAAAGTAGGTTCTGTCTTATTAAAAGGTTCATAACTGGGATGTGGAAACTCCAAAATCGAAAGCAGCTTCAACTGATGAAAACAAACGAATCATGGCGCAAAAGGGCTGGTTATGATCAAATGCAGTGCGATGAAATCCAGTAAGCAGCGAAGTCCGGTTTTTCAGCATTCTTTTAGGTACGCGAGAACTAGTCTTGTGGGTTTCTTTGTGCTCTGTAAAGCTCGATGCCCACCTAGCGTCTTTTCGACGCAGCGTGCACGTGGCGTCAGAAAGACGCAGGTGTGCACCGGGAAAAAGCGATAACTCAGCGTCGCCGTGCCGATGCCCACTTGTGTTATTTTAACGCTGCGTGCACATGGCGTTGAAAAACCGTTACGTGTGCATCGGGCCTCCTTTGCCGTGTGGTAAGCAAGACCATGCTGAGGGTGGCTGGGTTCGATTCCCGGTGTCGGTCTAGACAATTTTCGGTTTGGAAATTGTCTCGCCTTCCGTGGGCATAGAAGTATTATCGTGTTAGCTTCATGATATACGGATGCAGATATGGTACCTTGGCTTAGAAACCTCGCAGTTAAGAACTGTGGAAGTGCTTAGTGAACACTAAGCTGCGAGGCGGCAATGTCCCAGTGGGGGATGTAATGCCAATGAAGAAGAAGAAGAAGAAGGGCATCGGCCCTAGTGCAGAAAAGTACGATGACAAGAACAATCGTTTTGGTGGATATTCACGACGATAGCGTTATGCACGATTTGGAACTCTTAGTTCTGATAGAATTCTACGTTGTGGGACAGGATATGCGATTACTTTCCATTCCAACAGGCAAAGTAAAAGTAAACAAACATAATTTTAGTAATGTTTTTGTTTATACGACATTAGTGTGAAAAATGTTAAAAAACAATACAATCAAGCAACGCTGCAGAAAACATTGATTCTCTTTTAAATAATCGTTTTTTCGATGTACTGTTTTTTTTTATTTGTCACTGAAATGCGGTTACAAGCACTTCAGCTATATTAGTATCTGTTCACTCTGATTTTACTGGTTATTGTGCACATGTTTTCTTCCTTTCGATTTGCAATTCACTTTTCTTTGACTTCAGATTTGAATTACCAGCGGCACACCAAATCGACAAACGTGTGGAACGAAGCACGCCCAAGCACAAACTCGGTAGCCAAAACATTCAGACTGATCGAAATACGGATGTCAATCGAAAATAATGCGTTGCTATCTGACGATATTTTGTCTAGACTAATTTAATTCGAGAAAACAAGATGGGCGAACAAGTAGCCCAAGGAAATCCAACTCTACCCACTTTAACACTCGAGCACGCGCGCTGTTGTATTTTGTACAACACTAACAAAAAAACATCGCTTGCGATACACAGCTCAAGCGAGCCTGCATAAGCGTTCCAGGACCGCGCGCGTGGTGAGCGGTTAAGAACATAGTGCAACGAAATGCATGTCCTTAACATTATGATGCCATAATGGTCAAGTACGTTTTCAATCATCAACAGTGTCGGCACCATTTGTTATAACGCCAAACAAGAAAATTTAAGCTCATCAACCCAAAACTTAATCCAATCTGATTTTGGTCCTGTGCATCCGAAAGTTTCCGTTATAGCAAATATATGACCTTTACCTTTTTTTGTTTCTTCGAGACGAAACGCCTAAAACCTACAAATGTGAAAACAATTTCATTACCGCTGTTGGCACTGAAAGTCACCGAAGCAAATCCTCTTTGATCCCCCCAAGAGTACCCGGCCAATGGTGTTTTGACACGCACTTTCTTCAAATTGAATTGAGAAACGGGAGGAAAGATGGAGGCTTTTCTTTGAGGAGCAACAGGATCAACCGCAATTGCTTGGTGCTTGATTTCGTGCCTAGGCCCGAAGTGCGACCCAATTCATAACGTTTAAATCAATGGAAATATATTTTTAAAAAAATGTAGCGGCTTTAAAAGCTGCATGACGAGCACATAAATGTGAAATATCTGCTATCAAATCGTACGTACTTCAATTTCTTTCCCAAATATTACATCTTTGACGAAATAATTTCAATTTGTATATTCATAACAGCTCCATCAAAACGGCAGGCGAAATCGTTTCAATTACCGAAAGCTTAATCTCATCGTCTTTGACAGATGTTGACTCAAATTCATCAAGCGAACGAAGATGAAGCCACAATCATGATGAGCAGAAATTTCCCTCCAGGGAAAAGTTTATCGTTTAGCGGCTTCCTCTCGGTATGAATATTTTGAATCGGTACAAGGGGAAAAAGATGACAAAATTTACCCCGCAAATGAGCCTAATCACGATCGCCGCCGTCAATGAGCCATCCCACCATTTCTGAAAATAGGTTCATGTGCGCTTAGAGACGTTCCCTGATTGTAAAAAAAATGCAGCATTTTACATATTTAGGTACCTAATCCTTTAGTTAGCTTCCTTGCAGACAGAACGACGGAAAATTAAATAATGATCCGCCGGATCGAGGAAGCCGTGCAATCCCGAACGAGCAGCGATGCTAAGCCCGGTAAAAGGGATGAACGCCAACTGTTGGGTCGCCCTCTATATACCTATTCATAACCTTTTCTGCCGCCGCACGGTTCCTTATTAATTCATGAGCTCGGGATTTACTTGGCTCGATATGGCAAACCAGACGGCCTTCCATCGTCTTATGTACATGTACGAGTTGGTACACAGAATATGTTTGTGTAAGAAGTTTTTCCACCGCTGTTGGTGAAAATGTAGACGGTACTTTATATATTAAGCCAATCACATTAAGCCTACGAGTAAACATTTTCGGTTAAGAAGATTTAAAGCGTTGTGTCAAGGGTTGATAAACTTTTCCAATATATGGAGACAGAAATAAATTACGGAAGGGGGTTTCGAGCAGCATGACGATCCACACAAAGTCCCAAGAAGTTCCATACAAAAACCGTGACCCCTTCGGGGGTTGACAAAGCCTCTTCTTGCGTTGCGTACTAAATGACTTTTCCCTATTTGCATTTGCTTGAAATGACTTCATCGTCATTCTCCAGTTTCTCCGTACGCCATTCTAGCTGCGATTATGCTCCGCCGCCGAGGACGACGAAAAAGGCTCACCACATAATAAACCAGCCGGAAATGAGGGAAGCAGTTTGCTCCCTTGACAGGTGAATGAAATCGGTGGAATTGTACCCCTGGATGGGAAAAGTTGGGTATAGGCTCGTATACATATACAACAGTTATATAGGCGTCGGTCGGTGGGTTAAATGGAGGATTGTTAGTTGGGGACTACGGATTGCCATTTCGGCAACAAGTTTACCACGTCCGACTCGTGGCCATCCAAGTGGAAGCATATTATTGTAGTGGGTACCTACATCCCTATGGTTATAGAAGGACGCGTTGGTGGCTCGCTAGCCAACTGGCTAGCGGGAAAGCAACAACCATCGCTTTCGGGTAACAGGTGGTGTAATTAAGTGGATGTCGTTGAGCAAAGAAATTGTTTAACGACACCCATTTGGATTGAACGGAGAATTTGTTTGGAAATAATTGCCAAACGGCATGGAAGTAATCCGATAGCCACTCTATGATACCGCAGAATTCGTGGACTGTTGTCTGTGGTTAACAAAATTCATTGAGAATCTGTAAAGCGGTATGTAGAGACACTCCTTGGCCTTACCACTAGTTTTTAGGTTGGAAACTTTCAAGAATGCTCGAGGTAAAGAAAAAAGTTAACACGAACGCCAGAAAGTCTTCTCAAAGTTGAATTGCTATGTATTTTGTGAATCTGTATAATTTCGTCGAATGACATTTGGTCGAAAGGACATTACGTCAAACAGACATTTGGTCGAATGGACATTTAGTCGAAAATGATTTTTTTTTCAGTTCCTGATCATAATACCTAGTTTACAGCTCGTCTTTGAGTGATAAAGGCCAACTTTTCCATACCAACGAAATGGGTGCTTTAATGAACATTATGCAGCTCAAATGGGTTGCATAATATTAATTATAAAACTCATTTGAGTGCTTTAATGAAAAACCAATATTAGAACAGTAGTAACTACATTTTGCTGAATTAGCTAGGGTAAGTGTTCACATAGTGTATTCTCTGCGTCGCGTAATAAATTAAATAGTTTGATGACATGACATGACATCAAAAATTTCAAAAGGCAGGTACATCTATCGCTTCACGGCTTATGCAATTCACTTCAGCTACTAATACTATCTTTATTCAAATTATATCTCCAACTCTACCCTCACAATAAATTTCTACGATTCGCTATCAATCCACTTTACTCAATTTCGGCCATTTGTTATCCCTTTTACTCTTCAACGTATATGTTCCTCCCTCCTAATTTCATCACTCACTTTCACCATCATATCAGCTGTGAACTGACATTTACCTAATCGGCCAAATGTTGGTTGTGACGCGGCTGCATCTGGGCAGGGTTGCCAGAACATTCCCCGGCCCGTAACTCTGCCCCGGAGGCCACTTCCGGCTCAGGATTACCTCCCTCAACTTCTGAACACAACACTTCCGATTGGAATTACTCTCAACATAAACTCCGCTTGCGGTGATCTCAAGTCACCGAACTTTTTTAGCACCTGTTTCAGCTTCTCGGACTAATTTGAATGACTTTCCTTTTGTTTCCCGTCCGTTGATACTTCCGGGTTTTTCCACTTCCGTTTCTCCACACCATAAATTGTCCAACCAATTCGACCGCACGGCAATGTTTCATTCGATTTAGGGGAGATGCGGTCAATATGCGCCCCCTAAGCTAATCTCTTAATTTAATGGTGATTTCATCCGAAATAGCGTAATTTCGAAGTGTTCATCAATAATCTAGCATATTAGTCATTATATGGTCCAACCGTTAGCATTAGCATTAGCATTAGCATTGTTACGGTGTAATTCGTAGATTGGACACTAGTGATACTCATGTTTTACTTTTGAGATCCTTATTTAGAATGCTATCAGAAATCAAGAAGGGGAGTGGTCCTTGATTCCAGTCTTAAACAAAAATAACAAAAGCATGAGGATTACTACTCCTGGCCACGCCCATCTTCACCGTAACTAGGGAGAGGAAGGAAGTGTTGATGTAGTACTTACTTAACGAGAGGCCACCGACTTAGCGACACCCTCATAAGTACCACGGAGTTGGATAATGAGGAAGGTATTCGTTGGGTCAGGATTTTCCTGTAGCTGGCAATGTAACCGTGGTAGATCTTACCCCGTAATACACCACGTAAAGGTGTCTACTCAGCATTACGGGTAAGTCATTATATGGTCTAACCGTTTAAAAAAAACAACAATATTACAAGAAAACGATTTTATTCCAAAATACTGCATTTTCATTTAAAATGGAGGACGCTGGGCAATATGCGCAACTCAAAAATGATTTCAAAATATTCCAATATTTTTCACTGAAATAGTCACACTATTTTGCAAAAGATAAGTGTCAGTCTTATACTTAAAAGTAGTCAATATTTTAGATTATTAAAAGAGAGGAGAAAATATATTGTGAAGAAAAACCATTGTTGACGTGAACACCGAAATTGCATCGGAAAGAGCCAAAAAACATTTTATTTTTATAAATTTAAACACAGAGTTTTTGATAAAGTTTTTTTTTTGCGTAACGGCTTACAAATGTTTATTGGCTTCAGTTGCTCACGATTTTGAGACAAAATTTGGGTCAATAACCAAGAAAACGTGGTGGCGCATTTTACCCAACCGGCGCATTTCATACGTATCTCCCCTACCTACACGAGACTCTAATGGTGAAAACAAATGAAGGTTATCCAATCCAAGTAGAATAGTTGGCACTCTCTCCGGAAACTCTTCAATCGGCACGTCCGCAAGATGTGTGAAGCGCTCCATCGATTCTCGATACCGTACATTTTGCTTGGGTAGCTGTAGTTCAGACACTAAATGAGCATTGGTCAAAGAGAATTTCCTGTCGGAGCCTTTTGCGGACATCATCAGCTGTATGGTTTTTGATGCGCTTTCGAAGGGGTTTATGTTTCCTGTCCACGTTACCTTGAGCGGTTCAGGAGTACCATCTACCTTCAGTCGTTTGGCCACGCACAATGTTCATTGTCTTACATTCTCTACAACTCCTGATCAAATGATCCGTCCTTCGGCAAATCCAACAATTCCGGCCGAATGACTCATTGCTGGAATCTTCGCTTTGTTCCTCTTCATTCTCATTCACATGTACAAACTCTTGCCGACGTTTTTCCTCAATCGCACTCGATCGCTCACGGATCGCTCACGGCACAATTGCTTCACCGTGAAAAAAATGGATAAAGGTCTCCAGTCGATCACTTCTCGGTGCAGGGTCACTTCTGACTTTGGTTTTTTTTATTCTTTATTATAGTGATTTTTGAGTTTTTTTTACACAGTTCATCACTACCTCCCGAATAGATTTCGAAGGTCATTTATCCCATCTGGTACCGAGTTTGGCAGAACTGACTGACTCCTGACTGCTTCGAGTGCATCACCCTGCAGACAGTCTTGCAGCCGCTTTAAATTGTTCAGGTTCGAAAACCCACACGCCACTGTCGTATGCTCGAAACTACTGATGAACAACAGCCAGACTTCCGGTTCTCCACGAAATATCGCTTCTCCAAAAAAAAGGGGAAATGAGAAGCGCAGGGCGAAAAAAAGGGGCCCAGGGGAAATGAGCCCACTGCCTACATTTCCCACATTGGACTCAATCCACATCCTCCGACATCGACTCCGACATTGAGCAGAACAAACATTGCTCATTTTTCGAAGGAGAGGAAGCCATTCCGAAGTAATCCGATATAAATCAAGGTTGCCAGAACAGGGGGGATAATAAAAAATAAATATTAAAAAGAAAAAAAATCAAAAAACTCCTCGGATTTGTTAAAGAATGAATTTTATTTTGTTGTTCCTATAATATTTTTTTGCAAAAAAAATCCGAGGGGGGGGGGACAAAATAGTTTTTAAATATTTGTATCGGCCTTATAGCCGATATAACTAACGTGTATAACTAACGATGGGTTCATCTTTCTTAAGAATTTAACTCGGATCCTTAATATACTAGCCGAAAGCTTTCGAAAGAATATAAATTTAGGCATTTTTAAGAACCTCGTGCAAATAGTGGCCCGGTTTTAGCGAGAATTACTCTAAATGAGTAGTTATGAGTGATGGGACGTAAGAAGTAAAAAGTTTAAATCGAGGATTGCAAGCGGAAAATTAGGATACGAGATGTGAGAAGTGAGAAAATAATTAAGAAAAGAGCATTGAGATGTGAGATGTTAGAAGTGAGAAGAAAGAATTAAAATGAAAGAATCGACAAGTGAGAAGCTGTACGCGAAAAGTTAGTTATGAGATGTGAGCAGTCAGAAGTGAAATGATTATTCCTATGAAATCACTCCGGAAATTTCTATTTGTAATTCGTTCGGATATTTTACTGATATTCATCTCAAAATTCCAATTCTTGTCTCTTGTTAAATTCCTTTGAGGATCCTACAGCAACTCCGTCAAAACCCCCAGGAGTTTCTGTAAGATTTCCACCAGAAGGGTTTCGGAAGGAATTCGGGAGAAACTACTTGAAGAATCTTAATGCCAGCTCTTTAAAGAACTCTTAAAGAAATTCCAGAAAAAAAACTCCTGCAATAATTCCAGAAGGAGCTTGAGTAAGACTTCCAGGAAATCCGAAGGGAACTTCTAGATGAAATTTTTGAAGGAATTCTACATGGGATTCCAAGGGGGATTTTAGATGTAGCTGAAGGACCTCCTAAGGGAATTCAGATGTAATTCCTGGAGAAAATGCAGGGAAAAAAAACCCAGAAAAATGCTAGAAGGAACAGCAACTGTTAAAATTTCAAAGGGAGCGCTATAAGGAAATCAGGAAGAGCGCGTGGAAGAAGGGGTTGTTATAAAACATGTACCATTAGTAAGAAATAAAAAAAATATCAAAATGTCGTCTAGTTTTAACAAAAACATTACTAAATATTGAGATCCTGGGACTGAGTGAAGTCCGTTGGCCAAACTTTGGAGAACACAGAACGCCGTCGGGACAAGTTCTGCTATACTCTGGTTTACGAGGTGAACACGCTCCCCGGCATCGCGGAGTTGGCTTCCTACTAAGCACTCAGGCACACTCTGCGCTTATGAAGTGGGAACCTATAAGTGAAAGGATAATCGTTGCCAGATTTAGAACACGGGTCCGAAACCTTACTATAATCCAATGTTATGCGCCAACCGATGCTGCCAATCTGCAAGACAAAGAGAACTTCTACAGTCAACTCAATGCCGTCGTAGATAGAATTCCGAAGGGTGATATCAAGATCTGTTTGGGCGACTTCAATGCGAAGATCGGATCCGAGAAATGAGCGAAAATGGAGAGCTGTTCGCAGAATTTTGTGGTAATAACGACATGGTGATCGGGGGATCGCTCTTCCCTCATCGACCGGTTCACAAGGTCACGTGGGTCTCCAGTGACGGCTTTACAGAAAATCAAATCGACCACATCTGCATCAGCCGAAAATGGAAACGGAGCCTTCTTGATGTACGGAATAAACGTAGTGCCGATATCACGTCCGATCATCACCTCCTCATCGGCGAAATACGCCTGCGCATTGCGCGGATTCGTCGGCAGGAGGAAAAAGTTGGACGACGATTCAACACACGCCGACTGGAAGATGCCACGATGAAACGGTCCATCGTTGAAGAACTGGAGACGCGTGCTGCAGATATTCCGGAAGGTGGCAGCGTGGAAGACCAATGGACCGCCATCAAGAATGCCTTCATCACCACCAGCGAGAACAATCTGGGCGAACTACGCACCCAGAGAAAACAATGGATCACCGATGAGACCTGGAGAAAGATAGAGGAGCGAAGAGAAGCCAAAGCCGCGATAGAGTGATCGAAAACCAGAGGAGCCAAAGTGTTAGCCCGTCAACGATACGCGGCTCTTGAGAAGGAAGTAAAACGCTCATGTCGAAGAGACAAGCGAGCGTGGGCGGACTCTGGCCGACGAAGGAGAGAGAGCCGCCGCAACCGGGGACATTCGCCTCCTCTACGATATCTCACGACGCTTAAGCGGGGCGAAGATGAATGCAACGATGCCTGTGAAAGATGCGAATGATCAGTTATTGACCGACCCAACTGACCAGCTGAAACGCTGGTTCGAGCACTTCGAACAACTTTTTCAAGTGCCAGCCAGGCCATCACCACCTCGGCATGATCTGCCTAGGATCCGACGTATAACACGCGTCAATACCGAAGCTCCATCACTGCTAGAGATTCAAACAGCCATCCAAAGCATGAAATCGAATAAAGCCCCAGGGGTCGACCGCATATCAGCCGAGATGCTCAAAGCTGATCCCATGACATCCGCTCAACTACTGCATCGTTATTTCGTAATATCTGGGACACCGCAACTTTCCCGGTCGACTGGATGCAAGGTATCTTAGTGAAGGTGCCCAAAAAGAGTTACCTGACTGTATGCGATAACTGGCGAGGCATTATGTTGTTGTGTACCGTTCTCAAAGTTCTGTGCAAAATTATCCTAGCCCGGATTCAGGAGAAGATCGATGCGACTCTCCGGCGGCAGCAAGCCGGATTCCGTGCCGGAAGATCCTGTGTGGACCAATTTGTCACGCTTCGCATCATTCTGGAGCAGGTCAACGAATTCCAAGAGCCCCTTTACTTGGTATTCATTGACTACGAAAAAGCTTTCGACCGTCTCAATCACGAGAATATGTGGGGCGCCCTGAGACGCAAGGGAGTTCTTGAGAAAATCATCGGCCTCATCAAGGCACAGTACGAGGCCTTCTCGAGTAGAGTGCTGCACAATGGGGTCTTGTCCGACCATATTCAGGTCGTAGCTGATGTTAGGCAAGGATGTATTCTATCACCGTTACTGTTCCTCATCGTAATCGACGAGATTCTGGTAGATGCGATTGACCGTGAACCAAACCGCGGGCTGTTATGGCAGCCAATAACCATGGAGCACCTAAATGACTTCGAATTGGCGGATGATGTTGCACTCCTCGCGCAACGGCGCTCTGATATGCAGAGTAAGCTCAACGACCTTGCCGAGCGCTCCTCTTCGGCAGGTTTAGTCATCAACGTCAACAAAACCAAATCGTTGGATGTAAACACGGTGACTCCTTCCAGTTTCACAGTAGCCGGGCAACCAGTGGAGAATATTGAAAGCTTCCAATATCTTGGTAGCCAAATGGCGTCAGACGGCGGTACCAAGATCGACATAGGCGCACGGATAAAGAAAGCAAGGGCTGCCTTTGCGAGTATAAGAAATATCTGGAAAAACAGGCAGATAAGTGAACGCACCAAAATATGAATTTTCAACTCTAACGTGAAATCTGTGCTGTTATACGCTAGCGAAACATGGTGTGTATCAGTGGAGAACACTCAACGGCTGCATGTGTTCATTAACAGATGCCTGCGGTATATAATTCGGGCCTGGTGGCCTCACAACTAGATCTCAAACAACGAACTCCATCGTCGTTGTCACCAGAGGCCGATAGCAACAGAAATTCGGTATCGGAAATGGGGCTGGGTCGGCCACACTCTACGTAGGGGCGGAAATGAAATCTATAAACAAGCATTAGACTGGAACCCAGCGGAACATCGTAGCAGAGGCAGACCCAGAGACTCATGGCGGCGAATCCTCAATAAATAAATAAAAGAAGTCGAAAGAAATCTAACCTGGCAACAGGTTAAAGCGATAGCCGGGCAACGCTCAGGATGGAGATCTTTCAAGTCGGCCCTTTGCACCACCGGAGGTGTACAGGATCCATAAGTAAAGTAAGTAAATTACTAAATATGTTTTCGGTTGAAAAAACTCGATGTCAAAATAACTGTATGAAAGTATAATAAATGATGTTATTGAAAAGAACAAAGTTATCAATGGTTGTGTTACAAATATTACTATTCGTAATATGTAATTTTCGTTTCATCATCTGGAATATCTGCATTGTTGTTTGTAGCACATATTGATATGACAGTGATTTTTTTTAACTATCATTTATTTTGGATGCTCAATTGCCGTGAAGCGTTACGGAGCCGAGATCATGTTTGATATTACATTTCTTGATTCTTAGACATAGTGCTAGTTTTGGGTAACCGAAAGACTCCCGGTTTGGTCGAGGTTAGGGAATACAATAATACACTAGAAAAGTAGGGGAATTAAGGGTTAAGTAATTACGATGCTGATGTTCACATAGTTGACATTCTTGGCGATGTTTCACATTTGTGACAGGACAAACAAACATTTTTTTGGGAGACAACAGTGAGAGGAAGACATACGAAGCGGTTAACGACAGTCATTGAAATGGACAACAAGAGGAAGACATTCGTTATGGGGTTCGACAGACAAGGGGATGGGCAGACTAAGATTACAGTCTTACATCAGCAACTTTCACAAATTGGTGGACAAGGGATATGTATTCGAGATCGAGGCCCGCCAACACTTCTTTAATAGGCTTTGGTTGTTTTCCTCGGACCCGGAGATGTTCAGTTACTGGAGATCTGGGGCCGCGATGCTCCTCATACGCCCACACGACAGAAATTGCTTTCCGAGAGCCCCACTCTGAAAAAATGGGCGTTTAGAGTGTAGTGATTGGACATTAGACGACACATGGTTCGAATGAAGTCTCGTCCCATATTCCATTTTTCGATCCATGGACGCTTCGACACCTGCGGGCAAATTGATTACAGCCATCTACCCAACTCTCCATTTGTCCATTTCTTTTGTCAGCTGTTTAAGGTTTCCTGACGAACTAATGTCCCTTGTCTCATGCTAGATGTTGAGTGTTCTGTTCAGTCTGTACAACCTCTGATCAGTCGTTCAAATAACAATGCCACGCCCTTACAATCAATTTTGGATTATGGGAGGAAAGTTAGATCAACACTCATTGCTACAAGAGACTGACTTAATCCTCTGCATCTCCATGAGCGCCACGGGAAGGAATATTTGATTAGTTCAATCAAAGGTAATTGCCTATTTCCGGGGATTAAACCACCCGACTTGGACGTTCATTTACAATGTTATGAAAACTCATATGTGAATATGTACATTATGTGGAAGATATTGATTTGGAAAATGTATTGGAGGTAACCACTTTCCCTTCGATGGGACTCGAACCCATGACCCTACAGTACGCTAGACTGGTGCTTTAACCAACTAAGCTACGAAAGACCTGCGTCGGTTTTCGCAACCTAGCGGCTACTGAACGAGCTCGAGATTCCCAAATTGGACGCATAGTCAAATCACTCGCAATCCATTTCTCAAGCCAATACTTCCAAGCTTACACAACCTCACTTGATCAGACACATTAAAGACACAATGACATAAAACGTTTGTGAAATCAATGCGTTTCGGCTAACAAACTAATATTTTCTAATGCGTAATCCAGTGCACGCCCGGTGGCTTTTGCATAGTAAAGAGGGTCGTGTCTATTTTCAACCGAGCCGACACTAATCAAGAACTAATTATTTAACTTCATCACAAAAAACAGCACAATGCAAGCCCGATGGGTTATACATACTTAAAAATTGTGCCTTCCCTATATTCGTTTTCTTAATCTGATGGATTCGTTTTATTTTATTCAAGTTTATAATGTTTAATTTGGCTTATTAAATGTATAACGGTCTTATTTTTTCTTTTATTCATAACTCACACATTTAGCTTGGCTTGGCTTAGCTTGATCGACTGTACGTAGTTGCTAGTCGTGATTGGCCGAAAAACAACAAATAATGCACAGCTCACCAATTGAGTAGTTTTCCCGGGACTAGAAAGCTATTCTCAATGTACTTGCTTCCGAGTTTTTTTTAATTCAAGACCAATAACGATGCCGGCCACATCCTCACAGTCAATTAGGATAAGGGAAGGCTACAATATACCGAAGAATCCTCTGCATCTCCATGACCGCACTGGAAAGGAGTACTAACAAACATACAGTTTGGAAGGAAATCTATTGGAAATCGCCTTGGTAAGCGACTAATTATTTCTTTTGAACGACGCCATATTCATGATGATACAAAAACGGAAAAGCAACGCGTGTCTAACGTATTTTCCGGAAGACTGAATCGATATGCTAACTATTTCGCGACTAAAACTAAGACTCGATGGCTACTCTTTTTTTTTTCATAACTCACTCATTTGAAGCACGAAGTTCAGAATCGAATGGACACGATTTCCAGAGCAATGCCAACAAAAATGCACTTCTCCCATTTTTTCCAAATCCCAAATCCAGATGAAAACTTCATAGTTAATTTCTTTCTGAACTTAAATCCACTTTGACACAACTCTCAAAACACCCAAATTCCAAAACCATTCCATTCGGAAAGCCAGGATTATACATCCATTTAGTTGCACTTGAACCCTCACCGAAGCCGCGCGTCGATACACTTGGCCGGATCACAGATCCACTTAGATCCACCCTTGGAATTCAGCCCCGCGTCTGACTCGTGCCAGGGATAAAAAAGTGCCGAGAACGTTTTCCACATTTTTTTTGTTTCCACGTTTTGGGTATTCAGCAACGAAGGTATGGCGTAGCGGTGAAGAAACGAAGCAACAAAGTGGGCAAACATTTTTCCACACTTGAAACAGGATAGCCATCCTGTTTTCCATCATGCCTTTATTGTTATTGCTATTGAACTCGCCGGTTGGAAGCAGGGAAACTTCCACGCTCGATTGATTTTATTTTCAATCGACGAACATTGGCAGGCCGCTTATGGAAGCGGATATCGATTACGTCGAAGAAAGGAAAACGCTGCCGAGGAAGAATGTTCCGAGGACGCCGTCGAAGCCACATTCCTCGTAGTGTAGCCTAATTTCTGGGAACGAGGTCGTAAATTATCGCACATCTGTCAAATTAATTTTCATCCATTAGCCTCTGACATCAGAGCACATTAATTTTCTGGGTGGAGAATGGGTTAATCTGTTTGGGGCGCACTGATGAAATGGCTTCCACCCTTTCTCACATCGTGAGCTAAGTTGATATGGGGGATCGCAATTTTAGTTCTCGTAAAATTTTCCGACAAATTCGCTTCTAGCACAAACGAGTCTCGCAAATCCCGGAATGCTGTTGCACCTTATCGTCCTGATGTGGCAATTGTCACGAAAATCCCGGACCCAACCGAGTGTGGCCTGATCCTTATTTCAGCTCGTAGCGATAAAATATTCATCCGTGCATTTACATTCATAAGCTGACAAGTGACAGCTGCACTTCAGTTCAGTGCCACGGGAAAAATGGAGCGTTTATGTCCTTTTCATCCTTTTTCTGCAGCGTGGCTAAAAATAGGATACACACGTACGCTATTTGCACTCGTCCCCATCAAAGAGGAGACACGATGACACTCTGACTGCGACACAAACAGACGTTGGACCATCCGACAGTGTATCCTTATTACTCGACTTGTCTGCTCTCCAGTAGATGATGATGATGATACTGCATCTGCTCGTGCTCCTTGTCCTCCGGCCACTCCACAGCTACCTTATTGCTAGCGACGACGATGATGGTGGTTGACACCGACCTATCATGAGCAGGTGCAGCACTTTCCAAGCACGACCACCGCCGTCGACGGCAACCAACTTCGTCCTCACCGACACCGACATCCTTCCGGTCTTCGTCTTCTCGCACTGGCAGCTCCCCAGCTTCCAATACAGCCAGAGCAAACAGCGAAAAACAAGTCGGGAAAACTCTCATCACTCATGCTGTTCACCGCACATTCCGCATATTGGAGACCGAGCGAGTTCTGATGGTGACGTGATGTCGCAACTAGCATGCATAGTATGGCGTCCTTTTTTTTTATTTCGTGCCATCCGGATAGCTTCAGCAACTGGCACAAAATTGCAATTGCAACAAATATGACTTACCTTATCAGTACATGAGAATTTATTGGATTAGTTGACTAACAAACTCCATTGCACACCGTTTCCATTTCCAACGTAGTTTTCAGAAAGTCGATTTAATTTGTAAAGTTTTCTGCTGTTGATATGAGTAAAATCGAATGGAATTTTAAAACCAAATTTTAATTAATGTCAATATATGGAATCTGTTCCATATACTTGGTCAAACATCTTTCTTATATGAACCGGTGACAGCGAAAGTGGTACATGTTACATTGAGTAAATTTTACAGGAGACGCATTTTTCCAAAAACTTCCAAAATAAAATTCAAATTTGCAACAACAAGCGATTCGCACAAATCCGTGGGTGTTATAAGCCTATACTGTTGCATGAGAGTAGCATCTCTTCCATCCGTTACCACAGAGGCACCCTCCAACAGTCGATATTTGTCCTGGCCACGTGCTTGCGAATGTTTTAGGGGAAAGGATGGACACCCAGTGAATGAAGGTACAGAGAACTCTATGACCCTTCATAGGCACCACAGAAGGTTTTGCAACTGTTAGTGCGGAAGGTATATTTAACAGTAGGAGTTCGGAACTCGGAACATTCGAAGAACTTTGAATCCATGACTTCCTGCTTATAGGCAGAATCGGTAGTCACTAGAGCTTCGAGCTTGTTTTTGATTTGGGCAACAGATCTGATGTTGAGAAATCGATGCACGTTCTACCTTACACTGCCACTGATAGCATAACCGTTCCATATTTATAATCAATTTAAAAAATATTTAAACAGGACTTGAAAAGTTCTTGCGGACAGAATACTCACATAATTTGAGAAATTTTCTTCGATTTCCATGATACATATTGCTTTTCCAAAAATTACTAAGGCCTTCCAAGAAACATGACATACATCTTGATATTTTTACGATAATAGAATATTATTACAAGTTTTCAGCAAAAATCACGGTTCACAGAAATTGGTATAAATCATTAACGGTTTCTATCAATTTCTAACTGCTAGGATTAAAATAACTTTCAGACATGGTTATAGATCTAGCGATTCAAAGCAAATTGTCAAGAAATCGCATGATTGTCAAATAATCCCTTCGGGAGCTCATTATCCTTCAAGATCCAGATCTCAAGCGAGATTTAGGAAGCTTTCAGTCTCAGATGTCAATTTATCGTTTGAGGTTTGTATATAACTTTTTTCCGTGGGCATCTAATACTTCGTTTAAACGTGCTTTACACCCAATATTTTTTTTACACGGTTGGTGAATTTTCTTTGATTTTTTGTGAATTTTTTCATGGGGTTAACTCATAGTTTCATCAACGCTAACGGTCGTAATCAACTAAAACCCACCCGTGTAAAAAAAGAATCGGGTGTATTTGTCATAACTTCTGATAATTATAATTAATCTTCAGACCTTATAAAAAACCTTCAGACCAAGGATGTTTTCGATCATTTATTAAACTAGGTTCGATCAATTAAGACTTTGTCAATAACTTATTCCGGAAGCTGTATTCTGACATGTGTTTATGGTAGACTTCTTGTGCGAAGGTTTTGCTACAACATTGCCTAATAGTTCTAATAGTTACAGTAGCTTAGGCTAAATGATTGAAATTTTGTTATGGTTTAGTTGTAGTTATAGCAACTTGCGTTTCAACCCCGTTTTAGTTAAATTCAAACAATAAGGTATTTAGCAGAGTTGTAGAAAAACCTTCACACTAGAAGCTCTGGAGCAGTACTGCTATTCCTCATTTTCAATAAGATATGTTACGCGATGCTTACCTATCTGCCCCTTTCAATGTCTATAGAAACGCGAAGGATGAAAGGCATGCTACAAAAATTTAAAAAAAAATTATTCCGTGACAGGGCATGAAAGTGGGAAATATCTGCTTTATTTTTGTGTTTATTACCACTTTCGACTTGGTGGATTAAAGGAATATGATTAATTTATCGACTAGTCATTTTTTGCATATATCTTTCAAAATAATTTGAAAATTTGAATTTTAAAACAAAGCACTGTAGTGGACGACATTCGGTCTCCGCTTTCGGTAAAAAAGCAAAACCCTTTAATGGGAACTCAGAGAGAAACGTTTGGATTATATGTTATGAGTTCAGCTCAGAGTTTTGAAATCATGTATGGAATATGGTCTTCCTTTTAGTTATTCGTGAATTCAGAAATCCCGCTAAAGTCTAAGATAAAATAGTGGCGACGAGGTGAAATTCATCTTGACTGCGACCAATTTTTTTTTCACGACCACCGGTAATTTTATATTCACTTTTGGCGTGATTTGGTGCGGTGTAAGTTATTTTTTTTAGAAGTGAAAAAGTCGCAGTTTGTGGAATTGCTTTTAAATTCAACTCTACGTACTATAGCAGTACTTTTGAGTGTTTTTATTA
Organism: Armigeres subalbatus; assembly: GCF_024139115.2. NCBI lineage: Eukaryota > Metazoa > Arthropoda > Insecta > Diptera > Culicidae > Armigeres > Armigeres subalbatus. The sequence goes on from NC_085140.1 coordinate 58,347,612, forward strand.
ATGTGGTTCCATTTTTCATTTGATGGTATAGCGTGGCTTTTTTTTATAACAAATGGCCTTTTAATCAGTGGAATGAAGTTCTTTTGTTCTGTACTATTCATCATAAATAATTGTTATAAAGGATTTTTTTTTGTTATCCTCCATTTTAAATCATATTCTTTTATTGTAACCGAATTTCTTTTCGTCCACAGCACACATCGGTCGAAAACTGTTGTTATCAGCTGTGGCAGTGCTAAGGCGAATTCCGCAGTTTTTCGTATTGGTGTGCGGTGACAGTTCACTATCATCAAGGAGGTGAACACAGCCGGAAAAAGTGCATCTCTGTTCAGCTGGAAGAAATTTGATTTTGAGCTCATCGGTTTGTTTATGTTGGTGAAGCAAAGAGTGCTACTCACGCCATATCCATTGCTGCATTTCGGTTTATTTGCATTACGGAGGATTTGCTTAGCGGAAGTTGTTGTTGCTGTTGTTAAGGGTGCTATTGCTGTTGTATTGTTGCTGCTGTGGGACGGTTTTGTTGTGCCGAACGGACCTTTCCGGCGAACTGTTGTTGCTGTGGTTGCTTTTGTGCTTTGAAGCTACGTATAGTAGTTTTTTTTTCTTTGGTGATCGTTTGGTCTTTTGCTGACTATATACTTAGCTGCTGAACTCCAGGTACGTGGTTTGTTTTTTTGTTGTTGTGTGACCGACGATTAGAAAATTGCATTTCATTTTGCGTTTTGTTTCCTTTTTTCCTGCTTTTTTCCAGTCTTTTACAATGTCATTGACCACTACTACAGAGCCTTATGTTCCTGGTACGATACCATTTTCTCAGTATTTAGAGCAACTGGAATTTTTATTCGAACATAACAATTATTCTGCCGACAAATACAAAATTTCTTTTTTGGCCGTTTGTGGTATAGAAGTTTTTAACCAAGTCAAGCTTTTATTTCCGGGTCAGAATGTCCGAGACTTGACATACAAGCAAATTACCGACGAATTAAAGCGAAGATACGACAAACGAGATTCCGAAGTAATTCATACGTATAAATTTTGGACTCGTAGGCAGGGACAGCATGAAAAATCTGAAGATTTTGTGCTGTCCATTAAACAATTAGCTGAATTGTGTAATTTTGGAGATTTCAAGGACCGTGCTATCCGTGATGCTTTGGTTATTGGTACAAATGACCGGCAGTTACAGAGGAGGTTTTTTGATGAAGAAGAGTTAACAGCGGCTAAGGCGGAAAAATTAATTGTCAATCAAGAGTTATCTTCCGATAGGACACGTTTCGTAAACAGAGATGGTGAGCCAAAAGGCAGTGTGGTAGCTAGAACGTGATTCATATCAGCATGAATATCGCAGCAGAAGCAGAAGTTATGACAGGAACCGATCGACATATCCTAGAAGCAGAAGCAATAGTATTAGATTTGGAGATGAAGATAACAATGAGGTGTTTAGGTGTTCCTTTTGTCACAAAACGGGACACACAAAGAAATTTTGTTTCAGACTAAAACGGAAGAGTCCTCGTAAAAGCAAACAGGGAGTTAAGTTCATCAATTCACCCAAACCTTCATCCTCGCATACATCTGCGCTTTTTAAGAGATTAAAAGATGAAATGTCTGCTGATTCCGATGAAGAAGAATCGCCATGCCTTATGATAGCGGCCAGTAGCAGGGTAAATGAGCCGTGTTATGTAAATGCGATTATTCAGCAAAAAGGAATGATAATGGAAGTGGACTGTGGATCCGCGGAAAGTGTTATTTCAGAGGCACTTTTTTCTAAGTCATTCAGTAGATATCCAATTGAGAAAAATCGCAAACGGTTATATGTGATAGACGGCAGCAGGTTGAACATTTTAGGCAAAGTCAGAGTGACGGTCCAGCTGAATGGTTTAGTGGAAAAACTGGATCTAATTATACTGCAATGTGAAAAAGATTTTGTACCGCTTATGGGTCGCAGTTGGCTGGACATCTTCTTCAACGGATGGAGGAATACTTTTACAAAATCTGTAATGCCGAATCGGTTCATTAATGCGTTATCCGTGGATGAGTTGCGAGAGGAGACGATTATCGATGTGAAACGTAAGTTTCCAACTATATTTAACAACAATCTTTTGAATCCTATTGTTGGCTTTGAGGGTGATTTAATTCTTAAAAATGATATGCCTGTGTTTCGGAAGGCATATGAGGTACCTTTGAGACTAAGGGACAAGGGTTGTTGATCGAGGCGAGCGAATGGGCGTCTCCGGTAGTAGTTGTGGTGAAAAAGGACCAAAGTACCCGACTAGTGATAGACTGCAAAGTCTCAATAAATAAATTAATTATACCGAACAGATACCCTTTGCCGCTGCCGCAGGACTTATTTGCCGCTTTGTCAGGTTCAAAGGTTTTTTGCTCACTGGATCTTGCAGGAGCATATTCTCAGCTTTTGTTGTCCAAGCGTTCTCGGAAGTTCATGGTTATAAATACCATCAAAGGTCTTTACATGTACAACAGACTTCCGCAAGGTGCGTCAAGTGCCGCAATTTTTCAGAAGGTTATGGATCAGGTGTTGAAGGGGTTAGAAAATGTTTGTTGCTATTTGGACGACGTTCTAATAGCGGGTAAAGACTTTGAAGATTGTCGCAAAAAGCTATATATGGTTTTAGAAAGATTGGCTAAAGCTAATATAAAAGTTAATGTTAAAAAGTGTAAATTTTTTGTTAGTTCTCTGCCTTACCTGGGTCACATTTTGACCGAAGATGGTCTTTTACCATGCCCGGAGAAAGTCCAAACAATTCGTGAAGCGCAAGCACCGCGAAACGTTTCGGAACTTAAGGCTTTTCTAGGACTAATAACTTATTATTCCAAATTTATACCGAATTTGTCTTCCCGCATTAGAGTTCTGTACGAACTTTTGAAAAAGAACATAAAGTATGAATGGAGTGCAAATTGTGATCAAGTTTTCAACCAATGTAAGCAATTCCTTTTAAAACCAAACGTTTTGGAATACTTTGACCCTGAAAAACCTGTCATTGTGGTTACTGATGCATGCAGTTACGGTCTTGGAGGAGTGATTGCTCATGTCGTGAACGGAGAAGAAAGACCGGTTTCTTTCACCTCATTTTCTTTAAATGCCGCACAGAAGAAATATCCTATTCTGCATTTGGAGGCGCTAGCGGTTATCAGTACAGTAAAAAAATTCCACAAATATTTATATGGAAAAAAGTTTATAATTTATACGGATCACAAGCCTCTGATCGGCATATACGGAAAGGAAGGCAGAAACTCTATTTCTGTTACTAGGTTACAGCGTTACATATGTGATAGACCTTTCAATATACGACTATGAAATAGTATACAGACCATCCGCTAGAATGGGAAATGCGGACTTTTGTTCGCGATTCCCGGTTCCGCAAGAAGTACCCAAGGAGGTTGATCGAGACTACGTAAAAAGCCTTAATTTTAGCTGTGAATTTCCTCTGGATTATAAGACAGTAGCTAAGGAAACAGAGACAGATGAGTTCCTTCTTACGATAAGGGAATTCATAAGAAAGGGATGGCCAAGCCGTATGGAGAAAAGGTTCCGCGATGTCTATTCGCATTACAGAGATTTAGAGGAAGTTGATGGATGTCTACTGTTTCCGGATAGAGTCATTATTCCTAGCTCTATGAAGATTGCTGTTTTGAAATTGCTTCATCGTAATCATTCAGGAATGCACAAGATTAAGCAGCTTGCTAGACGTACTGTGTATTGGTTCGGGATGAATAAAGACATTGAGGAATACGTCAGGAGCTGCAATATTTGCCAGGAAACTACAGCGGTTTCTAAGCGTCCTCCATACTCACCTTGGATACCTACAAAGAAGCCTTTCAGCAGGATTCACGCTGACTTTTTCTACTTTGAAAAAAAGATTTTCTTGGTAGTGGTAGACAGTTACACCAAATGGTTAGAGGTAGAGCAAATGAAATATGGTACGAATAGCCAGAAAGTAATCAAAATATTTTTAAGCATCTTTGCAAGATTTGGATTGCCTAATGTTTTGGTCACAGATGGTGGTCCACCGTTCAATTCTGATCATTTTGTTAATTTCTTCAAAGAACAAGGGGTAGTCGTCATGAAAAGTCCAGCATACCACCCAGAAAGTAACGGCCAAGCAGAGCGTATGGTGCGGTTGGTAAAGGATGTTCTTAAGAAGTTTCTGCTCGATCCGGAAATGAGGAGAATGGACATGGACGAGCAGATTGCATGCTTCCTCATGAATTATAGAAATATTTGCATTGGATCAGATAACCGGTTTCCTTCGGAGCGCCTGCTTTCCTACAAGCCCAAAACAACGTTAGATTTAATTAACCCTAAATATAGTTATAGACACAATTTGACAAATTTGAATGTTAGCCATAAACAATCACACCGTGACGGAAGTTGCACTGAACTAAATGCAGTAGTTGACACAGACACAAAATTACAAAGGGGAGATTCTATATTTTATAAAAACCCAAATAAAACAGACATACGACAATGGTTGCCAGCTAAATTTCTAATGTATGTTTCTCCAAATGTTTTGCATTTGGTCGGGTCGTTTCGGCTCATAAACGCCAACTTAAGATACCGACAGGCTCTCGCCGGCAACCATCGACACGTTTTGTTTTATCCGGAGAGAGTCCCAGCACAGCAAGCAAGCTCTGTAATAGCAACAATACCGAACCCATCAACCGCAAACGCAGGAGAAATGAGAACGACGAGTCTGATGACTCGGACTATGATTTTTATGGTTTTGCCGCCGATTCTTTCCTGTATCGGGAGGATGATCTCACAGCGAGAGATATTTGGCTTAATCAACACGTCCAAGTACCAGATAGCTTGGACAATATTGGCGAGGAAAATTCCCCTCTTGATGAACACCCCGCGGCGCAGAATATTGCTATCAGGAGAAGTAAAAGAAATGCAAAAAAGCGCAGGTGTGAAGATTATAAATACTATTGAATTCAATAATTTGAGTTCTTTCGAATCTAATGCTTAAAGTTAGCAATTCTGAGCAATTGAATTATATATAAATATGAGCTCTGATTATACGTTTTATTAATGTTAAGTAGATAATGCATGTTGCGAAGTTTATTTCAAATAGCTCATAGTACGAGTTTTGTTTTAAGGGGAAAGAAGTTGTAGTGGACGACATTCGGTCTCCGCTTTCGGTAAAAAAAGCAAAACCCTTTAATGGGAACTCAGAGAGAAACGTTTGGATTATATGTTATGAGTTCAGCTCAGAGTTTTGAAATCATGTATGGAATATGGTAATAAATCAGTTGTATTGAGACACCCGACTAACACGGTCTTCCTTTTAGTTATTCGTGAATTCAGAAATCCCGCTAAAGTCTAAGATAAAATAAGCACTACATCTTTTCATGACTGCCTTTCATGCAAAATTGATCTAAGAACCCACGGTATTTGCATTTGGTCGCTTGAGATAGAAAAAGGCTCTTTGCTCTCTGTTTTATGACGATTACGACGAGTTATTGACATACTACATCGAGCACAAATTACTAAATGAACAGAATCCTTGATCGCAGAATTCTATATTAAAAGTGTTAAGACTTTAATTAACTTTGAAATATTTTCTCGTTTTTGTTTTGATTTTGTCTTATTGTTTTTGGCTTAAAATCTGTTACGGAATAATCCATGTCATACGCTTCCACTGCATCTGGTGAGATGGGTCGTTCCCTTGAAGGCAAATACAAATGGGTCTGAAAGGTAAGTACAAATATCTGTCACTCTGTGGCGATAGGGATCCACCTTGAGATCCCCGTTGACCGTTTTCTGTTTAGCGAACACCTCCAAGTCGTTGGAGTTCGTCT